>NC_138353.1:43266391-43963058 GCF_046562875.1 Panthera onca | reverse complement strand
TTTACATCCAAATGTCCATCAACTGATGAACAAATAAATCAAATGTGGTATATTCATACCATGGAATATTACTTAACAATTAAAAGGGACAAAATATTGATATATGCAACAACCTGGATAAACCTCCGAAACATTATGCTAAGAGAGGGTGCCTGGCTGGCCCAGTCAGTACACTTGATCAACAGTCCGTGACTCTTGATCTCAGGGTCATGAGTTCGAGCCCCATGTTGGGCAAAGTGATTACTTTGAAAAAAAACAAAACATGGAAACACCTCCCCACACACACACACAAAACATACTAAGAGAGAGAAGTCCGCCACAGAAGATCACATGTTGCATGGTTCCTTCCCATGAAACAGCCATAAAGGCAAATCCACAGAGGTAGACAGATTAGTGGTTGCCTGGGGCTAAGGGTGGGAACAAGGAGTGACTATAAATAGGCACAGGGACCTTTTTAGGGTAATGGAGATGTTCTAAAATTGTAATGTATTAGTTTCACAACTCTGTAAACTTACTAAAAATCATTGACTTGCATACTTAAAACATTATTTTATGGTCTGTAAAGTATATCTCAATAAAGTTGTCTTATAAAAAAAGATTTATTCTAGAGGCGCCCTGGTGGCTCAGTCAGTTAAGCATCCAACTCTTGGTTTCGGCTCAGATCATGATCTCGTGGATTTGTGGTTTGAGCCCTGAGTGGGGCTCTGCGCTGGCAGTGTGGAGCTAACTTGTAATTCTCTCTCCCTCTCTCTCTGCCTCTCTCTGACTCATGCTGCCTCTGTCTCTCTCAAAATAAATAAACTTAAAAAAAAAGATTTATTCGAAAAAAATTTTGAAGAGGCAATTTTTAAAACGGACAAAACGTGAATAGGCAATTTACAGAAGAAAAAAATATGAATAAACCTAGAACACAAAAAGATGTTCAACTCACTAGTAATAAGAGAACTAACTGTTAACTAAAACCACAATGTACCTTTAGATGGGAAGCCATGGCAATGTGACCAGGGATAGGTAGATAGAAGATTTCAACTGAACTGGTAATGTTTAATTTCTTAAGCTGAGTGGTGGGTACATGAGTGTTTTACTCTGCATTTTTTACCTGTTTGAATTATTTCATAAAAAACTAAACACTTTCTCTAAAATGCTTAACTTATTGCCATAGAAAAGAAATGAGAAATGTGGAGTATAATTTTTAAAATTATTGATAAGTAATTTACATGCCATAAAATTCATTCTTAAGGGGTGTCTGGGTGGCTCAGTCGGTTAAGCATCCAACTTCAGCTCAGGTCATGATCTCATGGTTCGTGAGTTCAAGCCCCACATCAGGCTCTGTGCTCACAGCTCAGAGCTTAGAACCTCTGTGTCTCCCTCTCTCTCTGCCCCTCCCCTGCTCATACTCTGTCTCTCTCTCAAAAATAAATAAACATTAAAAAAAATTCACTCTTAAAATGTACAAGTGGCTTTTAGTATATTCACAAGACTGTATAACTATCACCACTGTCTAATTCCAAAACATTTTCCTTACCTCACAGAGAAATCCCATACCCATTAGCAGACACTCCTAACTCCCCAGCTCCAGCCCCTAGCAACCGCTAATCTACTTTCTGTCTCTATGAACTTGCCCAGTCTTAATATTCTACATAAATGGAATCATACAACGTGTGGTCTTTTTTTTCTGGTTTCTATTAAAGTTTAAAATTTGTTACTTTTAAATGTTTGCGTTGTGTTTGCGTTAAATGTGTCCATACTTCATTCATTTTTATGGCTAAAAAATATTCCATTATATGCATATATCACATTTGTGTATCTATTTATCAGTTGATAAACATTTGGGTGACTTCCACGTTTGGGCTATTATGAATAATGCCGTGATGAACATTTGTGCACAGATTTTTGTCTGAACATGTTCTCATTTCTCTTAGGTATATACCTAAGAATGGAATTACTGTGTCAAATAGTAATTCCATGTTTAATGTTTTGAGGAACTGCCAAATTATTTTCCAAAGCAGCTGGACCTTTTTACATGGCAAATAATTTTGAAAGCTATTTACTAGCGTGGATATTTTTCATAGTAAAATACTATTATAAATTTATTGAAATAAACCTTAAAGAATATTTATCCCAGCTCCATCTGGCCCTAACGCAATGGATTTCATTTTTTGTCTAAAAATATATGTTTCATATATATTTATAAGACTGTAATCATAGAGAACATACATTTTTTTTTCACTTTCAGTAATATATTTAGGTAGTCATTTGCAAGATTCACTTATTCAGACTTACTTGTATATGACGGTGATTACTTTAGAAAGATATAAAGTAGACTCAATATTCTCATACACTTTTGGAAGCCTATAGCACTGCAAATGCCACTGTCAATTTCTTCAAAAGACATGCTTTCATCAGTGGTATGTGCCAGTTAGAGAATCTAAACTGTTTAACATTCAGAGTAAATGATGAAATTGACAGTTTCAAAACGTATCAGCTTTTTTACTAACAGCTTATATTTTCCAGTTTTCAAAGTGAAAAAATCATGATAGTTTGGAATTAACATTTTTTTAATGTTTATTTATTATTTTTGAGAGACACAGAGAGACAGAGTGTGAGCAGTGGAGGGGTAGGGAGAGAGGGAGACACAGAATCTGAAGCAGGCTCCAGGATCTGAGCTGTCAGCACAGAGCCTGACGCGGGGCTCAAACCCACAAACTGCCAGATCATGACCTGGGCCGAAGTTGGAGGCTTAACCAACTGAGACACCCAGGCACCCCAGAAAGGCAAAACTATTTTAAAAGACTATGTGTAAATGTTATCTAGAAACATTAGTGACTCAAATTACCAACCTTAAATACATCCTCAATACATCTATTAAGTTCCTCTTCTGTTACCAAAATGGTCCCTGGAGCCATGTCACTCTCTGGAATCTCTAGAGAACAAAAAACAAAATTACCCATATTCAGTGCCTCATTGAATAGAGCTCAGGACTTAAGGAAGAAAGTGTTGCTAGATAGTTCTGTAAGTAACACCTACAATTAGAGATTCAACATGATTACCAATGTACAATACAACACCAAACACAGTATTTCATGAAATCTATGATGCCAATGATTATAAACATTCGTTGTTATTTTATATATCACAAGAAAGAAGAAAGCCAATAACTTATGAAACATTATGACTTGAAATTTTACTTGTAAATTTAATGAATGAAAAATTAGGGATCAAATTAAATGAAAATGACAGTCAATGGTTACGTGGAGATGAAAACAGGGTGCCTGGCTAGCTCAGTTGGTGGAGCATAGGACTCTTGATCTTTGGGTTGTGAGTTTGGCAAGCCCTGTGTTGTGTGTACAGGTTACTCAAAAATAAAATGTTAAAAAAAAGTTTTAAAATAGATTTTACAAAAAGGATTAAAAGAGGGGAGGTCAGTGGGGAATGTGTGAAATAGGTGATGGTGATTAAACAGTATACTTATCGTGATCAGCACTGAATAATGTATAGAATTGTTCAATCAGTACTTGTACACCCAAAACTAATACAATACTGCATGTTAGCTATATGGAATTAAGATTTAAAAACTTAATAAAAAAAGTATTGAGAGCTCTTTTAGATTTATTTAGACATACAATTTTATTAAATATCATTCCTTATATAAGCTATATAATTGGGATAAACAGAATAAGAAATTCTGAACACTTCACATTTAAAAAGTCCAACTCTTCTGAAACATTTCGACACCATTACTGATATCCACATATTGCCATAATATACTGAACTCTGTGCCACCAAGAATGTAGGTGATGTGAAATTTCTTTTTTAATTTTTTTTTTTAACGTTTATTTATTTTTGAGACAGAGAGAGACAGAGCATGAACGGGGGAGGGTCAGAGAGAGAGGGAGACACAGAATCTGAAACAGGCTCCAGGCTCTGGGCTGTCAGCACAGACAGAGCCCGACGCGGGGCTCGAACTCACGGACCGCGAGATCATGACCTGAGCCGAAGTCGGACGTTTAACCGACTGAGCCACCCAGGCACCCCTCTTTTTTTTTTTAAAACTGTATTTATTTTTGAAAGAATGAGTTGGGGAGGGGCAGAGAGAGGGGAGAAAGAGAGAATCCTAAGCAGGTTCTGTGCTGACAGCACGGATCCCAGTGTGGGGGCTTGAACTCACCAACCGTGAGATCATGATCTGAGCTGAAACCAAGAGTTGGACGCTTAACCAACTGAGCCACCCAAGTGTCCCTGATGTGAAATTTCTTAAAAGTTCACCACTCTAGGGGAACCTGGGTGGCTCAGTCAGTTAGGTGTCTGACTTCGGCTCAGGTCATGATCTCATGGTTCATGGGTTCAAGCCTCACATCAGGCTGTGTGCTGACAGCTTCAGATTCTGTGTCTCCTTCTCTCTCTGCCTCTCCCCGGCTCATGTTCTGTCTCTCTCTCTCTCTCAAAAATAAATACAAACATTTTCTTAAAAAAAAAAAAAAAAAGGTCACCACTCTACTGTTGTCTTCACAGTTTTTTCCTAAGTCACTAACATCCATTCTATGAGTTTTAATGCTCATTTGCAGGCACAGATAATGCCATGATTGCTACCTGGCCAACAATAATTGTGAGATACATCTCGATACCAGAATTGTTAAAATGTGAAAAATATTTCCAAAATTCACGTTTTTTGTTTTGGGTTTTTTTTTGTTTGTTTTTTAAGTAGGCTCCATGCCCAATGTGGGGCTTGAACTCACAGCCCTGGGATCAAGAGTTGGATGCTCTACTGACTGAGCCAGCCAGAAGACCCCCCAAAATTAAAGCTTTTTTATGTTAAAAACATGTGCACCTTAGAATTGATAAAATATGGTAATTTATCATAATTGTCACATAGTCTTAAAAATGTGATACAATATGAAAAACAAAATAAGAAAGCCTGTATTTTAGGGGTTTTTTTTCCCCCAGTGGCAATGATGGGGCTGTCTATATAAAACCAGTCAGACTATCATACACCCTTTTTGTTATCCGGACACTGTCAATGCAAAACATGTAGCTGGTGTTACGAATATAACCTAACATATGAAGAAATGTCTGGCAAATAGATGTCCAATAGGAATGAACAATGTCCAGGACAATAATAATTGATCCACAAATGGAATGGATCTAGTTACCCTAAGAACAGTGCTCTTAGACCAGTGTTCAAACTTGAACACACACCTGAATTACCCAGAAGGGCCTGTTAAAACACAGATTGTTGGGACCCACACCAGCATTTCTGATTCAGTAGGTCTGAGGAGAGCCCAAGAAGTTGCATTTCCAATAAATTACCAGGTGATGCTGATGTTGCTGGTCCTGGGGCCACACTATGAGGACCACTGCCTCAGACTACAATACCTAATTCATAGATTAGGTATTAGACAAGAGAATAGATTAGTAATGAGGTATACTCTTAATACATGAAATTAGAGAGAGAGCACGCAAGTGGGGGAGAGGGACAAAGGGAGACAGAGAGAGAATCCCAAGCAGGCCTCGCACTTAGTGCAGAGCGCAAGGCAGGACTCAATCCCACAACCCTGGGATCATGACCTGAGCCGAAATCAAGGGTTGGACACTCAACTGACTGAGGCACCCCTTGAGCGATTTTTTGAAGCATATACTGGATCTAGACTAGGTTTCTATCAAATATGTAAAGAAATTTAAACTATTTACTCAAATACCATGTTTAGTTCAGGCCGATCCATGGACACCTATATATATATATATATATACACACACACACATACATGTATACATATGTATACATGTATATATGTATATATATATAACGTTTATCACACCTGAATAATCAAAAATTTCACTTCACCAGGTTCAATTTGGTGAAGTTTTACTATGCACAAAAATTAGACTTTCTTTATCCCTGCCCACCTCACCCCCACTACACACACCCAGGAAATGTTTACTACAGATGACTTCTTAAAAAAGTCTACATAGAACTAAATTTGGTTTAACCATAACATCAAACTTTTTCTTCATTTAAAACCTTGGAACTACTATCTAGAAAGGTTTTTTGTTTTGTTTTGTTTTGTTTTGTTTTTTAACAAAGAATGTTGAAATAATATTCTGCATCCAAGCATTAAATTCAGTAAACTGTGGGGGAAAAATTCAGTCAAGTATAAAAACATACTAAGGCAGGTGATGAGTTGGTGCAATGTCAATCTTCTAAGACATTAAAACAGAACTAAACCCACCAGCCAAATACGGGAAAATCTGAGCATCAAAATGAATGATAAGAGGGGAGGCTGGGTGGCTCAGTCGGTTAAGTGGCCGACTCTGGACTTTGGCCCAGGTCATGATCTCGCTGGTTTGCAGTGACAGCGCAGAGCCTGCTTGGGATTCTCTCTCTCCCCCTCTCTACCCCGCCCCTGCTCTTGTGCATGCACTGTCTCTCAAAATAAATAAATAAATATTTTTAAAAAAATGAATGACAAGAATGTTGGGTAACTCACTGAATAAAATCTTAAAAAAAAAAAAAAACTTAAAAAAAGAGATGAGGCAAGGAGAAAGAAAAGCTCTTCTTTATAGAAGAATAGCAACCTAACAAATTAAAATAACAAAGAAAGTAACCATTTTACTGGCAAGAATCATCAATGGATAACAAACCACAGCATGAAAGACTTAACAGGAAACAGGGCACACAGTCTCAGACTATCATCCCACAGATTACTTATTAATTACAGAGAAAGATATGTTAACAATGGAGAAATCAGGCTACTAATGAAATGATCAAATTTAATACCACCAGAATGGGATAAACTGATTACGTGTGCCCCCTAATCTAATGGAGACTGAGAAAAAATAGTCATCCTATGGAATATTGCTGCTGAAATGTTTACCCTGGATCTAATCATGAGGAAACAATTAGACAAATACAAATTGCACAACGTTTTGTTACCGAGGCTCTTCAAAAATGCCATGGTAAGGATGGATGCCTTCCCTCCTCGGCGTGGTCTGAGCGCCCAGCCTGACCCCAGCCCTGGGGTGCCGCTACAGCAGTGAGAACAAGGACTGGGACCAGGACGGAGAGGAGCGGAAGCTGCTGCTGGACCCTAGCAGCCCCCCTGCCCAAGCCCTCGACGGAGCTGAACCCAGTTCCCACAGCCTGCCTTCCGCTCACACTGACGAGCAGGCCCCGCTCTCGTCCGTCCCGGCTAACACAGCCGGCAACGTCACCGAGCCTGCTGAGGGCTCCCAGGGCCTCCCAAGGCGAACAGCGGCACCAGCACATGGAGCTGGCAGGCAGTTCAGCGCCCACCTGGCTGTGCTGAGCAGCAGCCTGACCCGCGGGAAAACGCAGCTGCCGCTGTCCTCTCACACCAGCCAGCCCCACCGAGTGCCGGCCGGCGAGCCCATCCCTTCTCCGACTTACAGCTGCTGGTGCCTACAGTGCACTTTCTCAGATCTGAGTGGTTGCAAAAGAGGAGCTGGGGGGCGCCTGGGGGGCTCAGTCAGTTGAGCATCCGACTCTTTATTTCAGTTCAGGTCATGATCTCACGGTTTGTGGGTTTGAGCCCCGAGTCGGCCTGTGAACTAACGGAGCCTGCTTGGGATTCTCTCTCTCCCTCTCTCTGCCCCTCCCCTGCTCACGCTCTCTCTCTCTCTCAAAATAAATAAACATTAAAGAAACATTTTTTTTTTAAAGGAGGAGCTGGATGTACACTTTGGCATCCCATGAAGAGAGGGATCCTTGGACAGACCTTTTTCTCCTCTCTTCACCTCGTCTCCACCCTATCTCCCTTGGCCCCCAGCCTCACTGTGACTCCAACAATACCCTAACTTACTACTATTCACAGAGAAAAGTATAGAGGAGGAGAAGAGTGAGGTTGAAAGCCTGAGCAAGTGAGGATGGAGCAAGGGAGGGTAGAATCATTTGGGACTGGCCTTAAACACCCTGGCCAGGGGTTGGGGTGCTCAAAAGGTTAGGGCCCGGTAGGTCTTCACTATCTCTGGGAGGGTGGAGGTACCACTTTGAGGGTGATCCCTAGGGAACCTATGGGGGCCCCCTTCACACCCTTTCTCTTGGCCTCACTCCTGTCCTCTCCCTAACTTGGTGTTCACATGCACCTCACTAAGGTTTGTGACCAGGGTCCAGATGAGCCTGAATTTGAATGAACTGAGTTTGTCCTTCTAACACCTTGGGTTTTTACATGTTTGGGGTTTCACGGTTTTGTTTCAGCTTGTCACTCTTGATAAAGGAAGTGTATTCATCTGGGGAAAAAAACATCATGGTGAAAAACAAACAAAAGGCTAGGGAACTATTCTACATTAATGGAAACTAAAAAGATATAAGTAAATGCAATGCAGGAGTCTTCACTAGAATCTAGACTTAAACGAAAAAATAACTACAAAGGAAATTCTTGAGACAATTAGAGAAATTTGAATCAAGTCTGTATATCAAATGACGTCTGCAACTAACAAGCGCTGATGTACATGTTATAAAAAGAGAGAAAGATAAAAGCGAATGTGGCCAGAATATGAGCAGCTGGGCAATCCAGGTAAAGCGTACAGGGGTGCTTCAAGGTACTTTTCTTGGAATTTACATGAGGTGGATCTTTCAAAGTAAAAAGTTGGGGAGAAAAGAAAGCAAAACTGGAGACAATGAAGTATGACAGACTTCAGTCACTGAAATCTGAAACACTGAGGAAGATCCCTGAGAGGAACACAGCCACCAGACTTCCCCCTTTACCTGCGGTGTTTAAACATCGATGGAGGGGGGCTAGCACCGGTTCAAGCAAATACTTCGAAGCCAATTGTGGGCGTTCTCTCGACATGGTTATAAAGGTAGTGGTGGCAACTCTCTGAAACTGTCGTGCTGTCAATTTATCTTGAAAGTGAAATAAATCTAGAATCTACGAGAAAAAGCACATAAAGGTAAATACAAGACTCTTTGCAAGGACTATTACATTTAAATAAAGAGAAAGCGGTATTTCTTTAAGCCAAAAAACAAACTTACTGCAATAATACTGATTCGACAGAATTTTTTTTTTTTTTAATTTAACAACCCAGTATCAGTGGTGTGAGAACCGAAGAGGCCATGCTTCTACTAAATAATGTTATCAAATTTATAAAATAGATGTTCATTATAGAAAATTTACAAAATAAAGTTTTAGGAAGAAAAATCATCCTAAATCACTAAAACATTTATGCCGGGATACTTTGCCGGGATATTTCTGTATAATTTTTTTCTTTTTAATTATTAAGGCCTCACTTAATATTCAGTTTTACATATTGTTGAAATCTTCTCATATTGTAAATTCCTCAAAAATATTATATTGAAGCTGTATGTAAGAATTTATTAAATTATTCCCTAATATCCAGACATTGAGTTTTCTCTCAAAATTTTGTTATCATAGTACACCTAAAACTACTATAACACTGTATGTTTTTTTTGTTTTTTTTTTTTTTTTTTAATTTTTTTTTTTTCCAACGTTTTTTATTTATTTTTGGGACAGAGAGAGACAGAGCATGAACGGGGGAGGGGCAGAGAGAGAGAGGGAGACACAGAATCGGAAACAGGCTCCAGGCTCCGAGCCATCAGCCCAGCGCCTGACGCGGGGCTCAGAGCCTGACGCGGGGCTCGAACTCACGGACCGTGAGATCGTGACCTGGCTGAAGTCGGACGCTTAACCGACTGCGCCACCCAGGCGCCCCGAACACTGTATGTTAACTATACTGGAATTAAAAGAAAAAACTTTAAAAAAAATTTTTTTTTGCTATTATAAGTAGCATGACCAAATGAAATTTCTGGATAGAGGCATATAAATATATTTAGGATCTGAAGAGCCTGTCATGCCTGAACTATCCCAGAAAGGAGTCTATTTTATTCTCAAAGATAAACATAGATCTCCTGTGCCTATAAGTGGTTCACCCTAGTATAAACAGCCAATAAAACGTGCATTTCTCTTCCTGACTTAAAAGTGAGTCTTGCACTTTTTTGCAGACAGGAGTATCTTCTGTCCAAAAATTGTATGTGACCTTTGACAGTTCCAGAGAGAGACTCAGCACGCATGAAACCTGTGACTTGTTTCATCATTTTGTTATGAACCAAAACTGTAACTACTAGATTCAGAAAATACTTACTCATCATTGCAAATGCTAACTTTTTTCTGTAGGAAGATTTATATTTAGTATTTTTCAATATAAGATCTTTGCATTGTGATATTTTGTTCTCATGCATGCCTACCCATGAGAACCCTTAAGATAAGTGTAACAACTGAATGACCTTCACTCCAAAAGGTGTGGGGAATACTGATTAAGCAAACTCCTTCCACATTTTCCATATATAAGATTAGCAAAAAAAAGGAAATTCTTGTAACACATTGGTTAAGCAAAGGTGTGGGAAAACAGATACATAAACAATATCAGTCAAAAATTTAAATGCACATAACCTTTGAACCAATCATTTCAATTTTAGGGATTTTTCCTATGGCAATATTTGCATGTGTAAAAAATCTATAGATATTAACTGTAGCATGGTTGGTAGCAGCAAAAGAATGGAAACAACTCAACGTCCATTAATAGGAGGCTGGTTAAATAAATTATGGTACATTAATATGGTGAAATACTATGTACCCATGAACAGAATGAGGCAACTCAGTAGGAAATTATCTCCTAAGTACATTGGGGGTGTTTTGTTTTTAATTTTGTTTAATGTTTATTCATTTTTGAGAGAGAGAGTGCTAGCGCTTGCAAGAGCAGGGGAGGGACAGAGAGAGAGGGAGACAGAGGATCTGAAGGAGACTCTGTGCTGACAACAGAGACCCCAATGTGGGGCTCAAACCCATGAACTGACAGATCATGACCTGAGCTGAAGTCAGATGCCTAACCGACTGAGCCACCTAGGTGCCCCTCTCCAAGGTACAATGTTAAGAAGCAAAATGAAGGGGTGCCTGGGTGGCTCAGTAGATTAAGCGTCTGACTTCAGCTTAAGTCTTGATCTCGCAGTTTGTGGGTTCAAGCCCCCCATCGGATCTGTGCTGACAGCTCAGAGCCTGGAGGCTGCTTCGGATTCTGTGTCTCCCTCTCTCTCTCTCTGCCCCTTACCTGCTTGCGCTCTGTCTCTCTCTCTCTCTCTCTCTCTCAAAAAAAATGAATAAAAAATGTTAAAAAAAATTTTTTTAAAAAGAAGCAAAATGAAAAACTATGTGTAGCATGTTATCATTTGGATAAAAATTAGAATATATATACGTACATAGACACATAATTGTATATACATTAATACACAGAATATCACTGAAAAATAAACAAGAAATTGGTAAGAGTGACTACCTCTGAGGGACTAGAAAACAGAGATGAGAAGAAGATTTGTTTTTCTGTTTACTCTTATGTGCTTTTTAAACTGTATACCATGTTAATTTACCGTGTTTACTTAATACCAGTTTTTTTTTTAAACTAAAACCACACAGAAAAGATAATGAACACAATGAAATTTTAGTTTCATATTCCAGCTCTGAGAGCAAGCTGAACTACTCATTTAACAATGGTGAGGCGTTCTTAAACCTAACAATTAGGTGGGTCTCTTTCACAGGTGTTTATTCACTTAATTCACAAGGCTCCTCACTGAACAATAAACTTAAATATTATATTTCTTTCACCTCCACATTAGATGGGGCGCCTGGGTGGCTCAGTCCCTTGAGTGTCCGACTCTTGATTTCGGCTCAGGTCATGATCCCAGGTTATGATCGAGCCCCATGTCGGGCTCTGTGCTGAGCATGGAGCCCTGCTTAAGATTCTCTCCCTCTGCCCCTCTCCCCCCACTCATTCTCTTTCTCTCTCAAAATAAATAAATCAACATTAAAAAAAAAAAAGCAAGGCCCCTCACTGAACAATAAACTTAAATATTACATTGCTTTCACCTCCACGTTAGAGAAACATTAAATGTCATTTCCATGAATAAGCAGATAATCCTCAGTGAAAAGAAACAAAACTGTTTACCTGGGGGCAGATATCTCTATAGTAATCCTCTGGTGAAAGAGACTGCTGGGGACAAGAGGCCAGGATCTTTGCAATCAAGTCACACTTCTTCCAGTCAGCAGCCATTGCCTCTGCATCACTCCCGCCAGCCGCCCCAGCTGTCAGAGATGGACAGAGATGTCAAAAAGTCATTACTAGTTCCCCATATGTGGTCCTTAAAATTCTGGCGTAAACGTGTTTTTTCTCTACTGAAAACTGTTTATTTCTTTCATAAGATAATCTACCCCTCTGCATTTTCCTTTCGATGTTGGTTTCTGCAAAGTTAAGAGGAAAAAGTAGCAGCTTAAACACGGTAATGTTATTGTCCACATAATTTGAATACTAGTTTCCTCTCAGTGCTTATTACTTTTATTATTATTATTTGATGATGATGATATGATGTCTCTTTATATGCAGCATGTCAATAAAACTGCTTTAAACCAAAGCTATGCAGTAACAGGTACCAGATTTACCTTACCACCTTAAATTATTGGAAAACTGGACAAAATATATAAACAACGGTTTTCAGACACTGGACAACAGGCGACCCAGGACACTGACCCCTAAGAGAAAAAAACAAACAAGGTGAGCCCCATGAATACCCTAGCTTACTATCTAGAGAAAATTTTAAGGCCTCAGTACAGGAAGGCAGAGCCGAAACAAAGTCTGGCATCTTGAGTTAAAGAAACCTAGTTTAGAGTCCTTAGTTTAGGAAGGCCAAGGCAGGTAGAATTTTCAGGATAAAATACCAGAAGGGAGGTATGTAAAAAGAGAGCTCCAAAGATCTGCACAGGAGTCCTCTTTCAAACCTTTGGCAGACTATAACCTATGCATATGTGCAAAAAACAAAACAAAACAAAACAAAACAAGGCTGGGGCAAGAACCACCAATAAGAAGTAGGGGGAAAATCCCTTGAGTTCACACAGGGCTGATGCTCTATTTTTGGGGTTTTTTTGTTTGTTTTTTTTTTCAGTTTTCTTTTCTTTCTGTATAATATCATTCCCACTAGTGAGCATGGAAAGGCCTCCAAATATGCAGAGCATCAAGAAAAATCTCAGAATGGTTATGCCTCAGGAGTGCGGCCAAATTACTTCAGATTAAAGGCTACTCTAGACCCACAGTAACAAAGCTTAAAAGCCAGGATCAAAAGGATCAAACTGATTCTAAGAAAATCAACTGCATCCCAGCATAAAGCCTAACAAAGAAATACAACAATATCTAGCAACCAACAATATAAAATAAATTTCCAATATCCATTCAAGAATTTCCAGGCATATGCATACAATGGAATATTATTCAGCCATAAAAAGGAATAAAAGACTGTTCATGCTACAATATGGATAAACCTCAAAAATGTTATGCTAACTGAAAGAAGTCCAACAAAAAAGAGCACATATTGCATGATTCCATTTGGATGAAATATCCAAAATAGGCAGATCCACTGAGACAGAAACTAGATCAGTGCTTACAAGGGGCTGGAGGAGGAAAGAATGGGGAGTGATTACTAATGAGCATAAGGTTTTGTGGGGAGGAAGATGGTGCAAATGTTTTGGAATTATATTTTCATAATGATTGTACAACTTTGTGAATATACTAAAAAACACTGACATGTACTCTTTAAAAAAGTGTATTTATGGTATGTGAATAACATCTCAATAATAAAAAATTAGCAGGCCTGCAAAGAAGCAAGAAAGTATGAACCATAATCGGAGGACCTATCATAGAAACAGACCCATTAAAACAGAGATGACAACATTAGGAAACAAAAACACTAAAACAGCTAGTATAAATGCATTCCCTATTTTCAAAAAGGCAAAGAATGATCATGATGATGAAATAAATGGAAGATATTTAAAAAGACTAATATTGAACCTCTATTAATTAAAAAGAAAATACGGGGTGCCTGGGTGGCTCATTCGGTTAAGCCTCCAACTCTTGATTTTGGCTCAGGTCATGAACTCACGGTTCGTGGATTCAAGCCCCATGCTGGGCTCTGTGCTAACAGCACAGTGCAGAGCCTGATTGGGATTCTCTCTCTCCTCTCTCTCTGCCCTTACCTGTACTCTCTCTCTCTCTCTCTCAGAATGAATAAACTTAAAAAAAAAAAAAAAAAAAAAAAAGAAAGAAAATATCTGTAATGAAAAACTCACTGGATGGGATTAACAGCAGATTAGACCCTACAAAAGAAAATATCAGTAAAGCTGAACACAAAGCAATAGAAATTAACCAAAATTACACAGAAAGAAAACTGAAAAACAAAAACAAACAAAAAAAACAAAAAAGAAAAAATAGAGCATCAGTAACTTGTAGGACACATTATAGTATAATATTAGGTATAACTCAAATTCCAAAAAGAGGGCCACCTGGTTGGCTCAGTTAGTACAGCATGTGACTCTTAATCTCTGGGGTCATGAGTTTAAGCTCCATGTTAGGGGTTAGAGTTTACTTTTAAAAAAAGTTAAAAAGAAAAAAAGAGAAGAGAGGATAGAAAAATATATTGGAAGAAAATGTCTGAGAAACTTCCAAATATGATGAAAACTATAAATTCTCACCTCTAATAAGCCCAAGAAACACGAAGCAGAAGAAACATGATAAAAATCACCCACACCAAGGAATATCGTAATCAAATATCTAAAAACCAGTGACAAGGAGAAAAAGCTTAAAAGCAACCAGAGGAAAAAAGATATATCATATAAAGAACATAGAGACAATGATGACACCAAAAACATTTTCAAAAAGGAAGATGAAATAAAGACTTTTTCAGGAATTCACTGTCAGCAGATCTGCACTACAAAAAATGCTAAAGTTCTTCAGGCAGAAGGAAATTTGAATTAAAATTCGGATCTACACAAAGAAATGAAGAACATCAGAAATGGCAAATGTGTGAGTAAATATAAACTGCTTCAAATCGGTTTTGAGAAGAAACAAGATTTAAATAGATAACAAAAAATATATACAAGCATAAGTAGAGCGGGAAAAAGCTCATGGCAAAAATAGGGTTCTAAGTGTCTTAGAGCAGCTCTCCAATTTGCATGGCCTTGGGTGAACTCGAACTTTTCTTTGGAAAAAAGGATGCAAGGACCTATTTGCGTGTGGCAACTTCTCGCAGGTAACTGATAATTTTTCACTTCATTGCCCCTAGAAGCCAATGCCAGCAGAACTGGAGAGGCAACATTACAGGCACTCTAGACCACATCTATCAATGTCTGCCAACCACTCTGACCTCACCTTTGTCTGACAGGACAAACGTACATTTACCATACCAGAAATGCAATGTCGAGACGGATTCTTCTGTCTCTCTTCTTCCCTCCTCACACATCCAGTCCTTCATTAAGTTCCGGCAATGCTACTTCATAAATACCTCTTACAGTCATTCATTTCTCTCCATTTCTACTGCCACTGCATTGATCCAAGCCACCGCGATCTCTCAGATGACACTTCTTACCTGATCTCCCTTGTTCTGGTCTTACCCATCCCATTCTTCACAATACATCTAAAATGTAGATTTGATCATGCCTCTCTCCTTTGTAAAACCTTCCAAAGGTTTCTTGTTGCACTCAGAATAAAGATCAATGCTCTACCCACACTGAAGCCTCCTCAAAAACACTATGCTTTTTCTTATACCAGTTTCTTCATATGTGCTATTCTCTCCGCCTGTTACTCTTCTCTCACTTTTAAAAAAAAAAATTTTTTTTTAACGTTTATTTATTTTTGAGACAGAGAGAGACAGAGCATGAACAGGGGAGGAGCAGAGAGAGAGGGAGACACAGAATCTGAAACAGGCTCCAGGCTCTGAGCTGTCAGCACAGAGCCCGACGTGGGGCTCGAACTCACGGACCGTGAGATCATGACCTGAGCCGAAGTCGGACGCTTAACCGACCAAGCCACCCAGGCGCCCCATCTCACTCTTTAATAAAGTCCTACTCAGTCTTCAGGGTTCAGCTTAAATGTCATTTCCATCAAAAAGACACTAAGTGTGTGGTAAATTGCCACATCAGCGATAGGAAACAAATGTGCATGGGATACGCGAGATAAGGAACTAAGCACAAAAGAAAGGCAAAGGAATCACCAGGATAAAGGTGGAGGGAGATCCTAGCATGTCTGCTATGTGAAAGATAACTAGTCCAGATTAGAGAAGACTCAGAGAGAGATGTCTCCAAGAAGATCAAACCAATAGAATATCAGGTGTATTTGAACATCTTGAAAGGAGACTTACACAACTGGAAGGGAATTTGAAAACAGATTAGTGAGACATACATGAAACACTAAGCAGACAAACAAAAATGGTATTTAACTGCAAGAAGTACAAAAGTTGTGTAAAAAAGAAAAGTAGTGGGGTGCCTGGGTGGCTCAGTTGGTTAAGTGTCCTACTCTTTATTTTGGCTCAGGTCATGATCTCATGGTGGTGAGATCGAGCCCCTCGTAGGGCTCCATGCTAGGCGTGGAGAGCCTGCTTAAGAATCTCTCCCTCCCTCTCCCTCTGTCCCTCCCCATGTGCATGTGTGTGCACTCTCTCTTGAAAAAACTAAAATTAAAAAATTTAAAAAGAAAAGTAGTCATGGCATACCACAGAGCTCAGCTGTAAATAGTAATAACATAGTTAGAAGAATACAAACCCCAACTATTGATCTCACCAAAATTAAGACATGAATATTTAGGAGATAATAGTGTGCCTGGGGGTGGTGGTGGTAGGGTTTTGAAAGAGAACAAAATCCTCTTCCACATATGGTGAGAAGTTGATAGATGAAGCCTAAAACTCAAACATTAAAAAGGTTCTGCAAACACCTTAATGGTAAAGACCAGAACAAACTCACTAAAAGAAGTCAAAATGCTTGCTTCTGAGGCAGGGAAATGGACAGGAATGTTCCCAAGGACTGACTGCTATTTTTCTCCATTAGCCTTGTAGACCAATTTGACTCTTTAAACTATGTATTTAAAAATATAGGGTGCCTGGGGCGCCTGGGTGGCTCAGTCGGTTGAGTGTACAACTTCAGCTCAGGTCATGATCTCGCGGTCTGTGAGTTCGAGCCCCACGTCGGGCTCTGTGCTGACAGCTCGGAGCCTGGAGCCTGCTTCAGATTCTGTGTCTCCCTCTCTCTGACCCTCCCCCGTTCATGCTCTGTCTCTGTCTCAAAAATAAATAAACATTTAAAAAATAAAATAAAATAAATATAGGGTGTCTAGGTCAGTCAGTTAAGCATCCAACTCTTGATTTCGTCTCAGGTCTTGATCTCACAATTTGTGAGATCGAACCCCAAGTTGGGTTCTGCACTGGCAGTATGGAGCCTGTTTAGGATTCTCTCTCTCCTCTCTCTCTGCCCCTCCTCTGCTCGTGCATGCTCTCTCTCTCTCAAAATAAATAAACTGTTAAAAATTTTTTTTCAATATATAAATTAAAAACTACTACCATGCTTAGCATGATAATCAACATTTTTCTATTCATGAGGACTTAGAGAATATAAATGGGGAAATAATCTACAACTTCATCCCACAGTAAACTTCCGTAAGGTCTTTCCAGCTACAGAGAACTGTCTTGGATTTTAAGTCCTGAGGTGAAGTACTCATAGCACCCTGGCACAAAGCCCTCTCCCATGGAGAATTTCACATTTGCTTTTGGGTTTTACTTTAACGTTCTGCACAATATTTTCCCCTGATATTATAAGTTATTTGAAACAGCCAACAATATTATTCAAGAATGTGAACAGTCTATTTTAGAGAAATAGTCTGTTTTAGAAAAATGGCAAGAAAATGAGTTTCTGTGATAAAGAAGCTCATTAAGGTTTAATCTCCAAATCTAACCTCTTTAGTCTCTACAAAGGCATCTCAGTCTGAATCAGGTTTTATAGTCCAATGCTAAAGACCAATAACTCACCCTGACTCAAAGGAAACTGGATACCAAAGTAACAGAAGCATTTTATTTCTTACCACCTGCTCCTTCCAGAATGCCCCGGACTACTGCCTGAACACCACTGGGTTTCATCAACCTTTCGGAGAGCAGCTGCCCACATAGACGCCGAAGCCAAGCTGGGGCCCGACACCTAACTTGTGTCTTTTCATCTATGCAGGACTGAAAATGGGAAAGTATGAATTGAATGTCAGTGAAATAGACAAGACATGTAGAAATTATTAAAATATATAAATATATACTGAGTCATACTGACAATAAACAATGTGATAAAGAGACTTCTGAAGAGCAACATTTTTTTCCAAAAAGACTCTCTTCTACAAAATCTTCTTCAGCATCACCTTCTAGGAAAGTAGAAATGCCATGAAACTTCCCATGAAATAACAAGTGAAATTGCAAACTCAGAAATACACAAACACACAAATGAATAAAATACAGATTTTAGAGGGCTACCTGGGTGGCTCAGTTGGTTAAGCATCTGACTCTTAATTTCGGCTCAGGTCATGATCTCACAGTTTATGAGATCGAGGCTCACATCAGGCTCTGCACCAACAGCAAGGAGCCTGCTTGGGATTCTCCCTCTCCTGTCTCTCTACCCTTCCCCCACCTCAAAATAAATAAACTTTAAAATACGTATATAATATAAACATATACACTTATTTCTTTTAGAATTAACATAACCAGTCTCTGAATGCAGTCCTTCCAATCAAATTTGGCCTCCATATAAGAGTCCTATGAACATTACTCACCACCAGGAGTATAGTTCATGACAATATGAGGACATGCTAGTCCTTGCCTCCACGGTCTCAGCTACTCCGACTCTGTGGCACAGCAGTTTCAAAAAAGAGTTGAATTGGGGCGCCTGGGTGGCGCAGTCGGTTAAGCGTCCGACTTCAGCCAGGTCACGATCTCGCGGTCCGTGAGTTCGAGCCCCGCGTCAGGCTCTGGGCTGATGGCTCGGAGCCTGGAGCCTGTTTCCGATTCTGTGTCTCCCTCTCTCTCTGCCCCTCCCCCGTTCATGCTCTGTCTCTCTCTGTCCCAAAAATAAATAAAAAACGTTGAAAAAATTAAAAAAAAAAAAAAAAAAAAAAAAAAAGAGTTGAATTTCTTCAAGCACTCCTTTTGGAGAGCTCTGCGGAGCCACCATGAACCCAATGGACTTGGGGGTCTTGTTTTGGATCTAGAATGTCAACTATGTTGCTGTCAACCATGGCACTGAACTATGTGAACATAAAAATTAGTGACAGACACATTTAACCCTAACTAGCCTGTCCTCTTTTATTTAAGGAGGACTAATAATTACCACTTATTGAGAGTGTTATGATTTGCCAGGTGCTATGTTAAATACTTGCTACATAATCTCAAAAGAGACTTGCAAGGAGTTACTATCCAATCAGTAAGGAAACCGAGGGATGGAAACATTCACTAATTCACACAACTGCATGCTGGGGTTGAATCCCAGTAGGCTGACCACCAGAGCCTTGGCTTTTTGCCACGCTCTTATAATGCATTTGGTTTTATCTGGCAAACTGTGGAGTCATGCAGAGAAGCAGAGCGTGAGGCCAGAGGGGCCCAACAGGAGGCGGCAGTAACATTCTAGGGATGAGATGAAAATGACTTCATCAAAGAGTATCTTTGTACCCAGCTTCAGCTAGTTCCTGACCTACCACTAATTCCCTTGGCTCCTCACTCTTTACTCACCTACATCCAAAACTAAACGTATTGCTAAATGGTTACTCCATCTACATTATCAGATTAAAACATTTCAGAAAATAATTATTTTTAAGGAAAAAAGGAACTATCTTATGCCTAGCAGGATATATACTATTATGTTTTTCAAACAAAGGAGGTAAAATTAGTCCCAATAATAGCCCTAATTTTAATTTCTTGATTACAGACATTCCATTCAAAGAATAAGATGTCAGGGGCGCCTGGGTGGCTCAGTTGGTTAAGAGTCTGACTCTCGGCTTCAGCTCAGGTCATGATCTCGCAATTCGTGAGTTTGAGCCCCACATCGGGCTTCATACTGACGGTAAGGAGCCTGCCTGGGATCTTCTCTCTCCTTCTCTCTCTGCCCCTCCTCTGCTCCTACTCTATCTCTCTCTCAAAAGAAACTGTAAAAAAAAATAAAAATAAATAAAAAATAAACAAATAATAAGATGTCAAAATACTTCTACCAGAAGAACGTACTGTCAAACAGCCCCCATCCCCCCCCAAAAAAAAAAAAAAAAAAAGAGTTCTAGGGTTCCTGGGTGGCTCAGTCAGTTAAACATCCAACTCTTGATCTTGGCTCAGGTCTTGGTTTTGGGGTCATGGGTTCGAACCCCACATTAGGCTCTGCGCTGGGCATGCTCTGCACTGGGCATGAAGCCTACTTAAAAAAACAAAAAAAAATTTTTTTGGGGGAAAAAAAAAAAAAAAGAGTTCCAGTTTCAGAATGAATAAAATATATGTTAAATAAAATTGCCATATTCCAGTCAAAAACAATTTTTTAATAAATAAATAAATAAATAAATAAATAAATAAAATGACCACATTCCTGAGAAGAGTGGCCATCATTCCATTAACAGAAAAATGCTTACAAATTATCCCAAGGGGCAGAGTACCTGGCTGGCTCAGTTACAGCATGTGACTCTTGATCTTGGGGTTGTAGTTTCAAGTCCCATGTTGGGTATAAAGATTACACGAAAGTAGAATCTTAAAAAAAAAACTGGGGCACAGTCAGTTAAGCTTCTGGCTCTTGATGTCAGCTCACATCATGTTCTCAGGGTCCCACGATGGGCTCTGTGCTGGGCGTGGAGCCTGCTTAAGATTCTCTCTCTCTCCCTCCCTCTTTCTCTACTCCACCCTCCACCACTCATGTGCTCATGTGTACCACTCATGCACACGCACACTCACTCTCTCAAAAAAAATTACCCTAAGGGTTATGGTAACTTAGTTTTACAAAAATCACTGATTGCTCTAGAAAATGAAATAAGACTCAACTAGATTAGTGCATTGCCCAAGAGAAGACAACATTCTGCACATTATCATTAACGATTCACCCACAAGAGTCCCCAAGTCTGAATACCTGGGGTGGTCCTCCCTGGAGGATAAGTAATTCTCGGACTGCTAAGGGTTGATACACTTGATCCAAGATGTCTCTCAAGGCCTCCCTAGAAAAGGTTCTTTCCTCTTCCGTTAAAACCTAAAGGAAACACGAACTGAGCTTTAGCAGGCAATAGAAGGTAATGCTTTACAATACTGTACAAAAACACTGAGGAGAGGAGAGGAGGGTAGGCTTCTTTCCCCTCTTGACTCCCTTCCACATGGAGGAAGTTACAATACTGAAACTCTCCTGGCCCTCTCTCCATCCCCTCACTCACCTCTGGGCAGGAGATCTTGGGCACCTAACTTATTGGTGAGTTTGGAAAAACTTACTTATTGGTGAGTGTTGGCATGTACCACTTAGCTTGTTCCTCTTCTGTGTCTTGGGAGTAAGTACACGTTCTGCCCCGCTCCTCCTTGCTGGACATTTTACAGAGGCATAGCCTTGCCATAGGGCAGAAGGTGCTGCCGTCCTCCAGCAGTCCTTACAAATGGGTGAGGAGGAAGTGTGTCTAACTTTGGAATGCACTGTTAGAAAGCCCGACTGTCTCCAACACTAAGCCATATCCCTGGGGCACCTGGGTGGCTCAGTCGGTTGAGAGTCTGACTCTTAATTTCAGCTCAGATCACGATCTCAGGGTCGAGAGCTTGAACCCCACGTCAGGCTCCGCACTGAGTATGGGAGCTTGCTTAAGATTCTCTCTCTCTCCCTCTGCCCCTCTTCCTGGCTTGCGTGCTTGCTCTCTCTCTCTCCCTCTAAAATAAAAAAAAAAAAAAGGGGAGCCTGGGTGGCTCAGTCAGTTGAGGGTCCGACTTCGGCTCAGGTCATGATCTCACAGTCTATGAGTTCGAGCCCTGTGTCGGGCTCTGTGCTGACAGCTCAGAGCCTGGAGCCTGCTTCGGATTCTGTGTCTCCCTCTCTCTCTGCCCCTCCCCTTCTGATGCTCTGTGTTCTCTGTCTCAAAAATAAATAAACATTAAAAAAAATTTTTTTTAAAGAAATAAAATTTAAAAAAACTATTTAAAAAAAGGCTATATCCCCACCTTTGCACTTAGGAGCAATAGCGGTGACAATTTGAGTTTTCATTTCACTGACTCCATTAATGGTCTTTTAATTCGTTCAGAAGTTGGTCAGCAAAGAGGGGTTCTATTTGTTGGGTCCCCTTGAACCCAGCTGTCCCCTTTGGGTAACTCAGTGAAGCAGTCAGGGTCGTGCCCGTTGCCAGGGAGCAATCTGAAGCACGGGCACTGCTTAGAGCAGCTCCTAGTGCTGGGACTTGCCCAGCTTCATAACACACCACTGTTTCCCCTTCTGTCAACCTCTTTCGCCTTCCTACTTGGTCCTTTCCGGGTGCTTTCCTTTTCTCCCTCCTGCTCGACACTCCGGGGCACTGCTTAGCCCCAGTAGTGGTAACAAGACCTCGCAGCCCAGAGCCCCCTCAGAGAAGTAGAGGCAGCAGGCACGGATGGCAACGTCCATCACTCATACCCTGTACTAAGAGCACAGCACACTGCTCTACATAACAGGAAGCCACCAGGGAAGCTCATAATTTCAGGTCACTGCTCAGATGATATAGCTTTTAGACAAATGTTTATGAACATATGCAGGAGAGAGAACAGAGAAGGGAACAAACAGAAAAGAAACAAGTTTGGGGGCATCTGGGTGGCTCAGTCGGTTAAGCATCCGACTCTTGGTTTCAGCTCAGGTCATGATCTCACAGCTCATAAGTTCAAGCCCCGCATCAGGCTCTGCACTGTCAATGCAGATTCTCGCTCTCTCTCTGCCCCTCCCCTGCTCACACAAGCTCTTTCTCTCAAAATAAATAAATAAACTTAAAAAAAAAAAAATACGGGTAGCCGGGTGGCCGAGTCTGTTGAGCTTCCAATTTCGGCTCAGGTCACGTTCTCACGGCTCGTGAGTTCAGGCCCCGCATCAGGCCCTGTACTGACAGCTCGGAGCCTGGAGCCTGCTTCAGATTCTCTGTCTCCCTCTCTCTCTGCCCCTCCCCTGCTCCTGCTCTGCTTCTGTCTCTCAAAAATAAATACATGATAAAAAATTTTTTTAAAAAGAAAAGAAATAAGTTTGAAGGGTGACACAGAGAGAAATGAGGTGGGCAGGCATTGTGAATCTGGCTGCAGCGCTAACAAATTACCGCACACGTGAGCCACGCTGACTTTTAATACATTTGTATCTCAACAGCTTCTTCTGGCAAGGCTCCTATGTTGATGGTCCTCTCATGGGAGAGTAGTGATCCCTGCTATGTCGCACTTAGGAGTCCTGTCTCCTCCGTTAATGTCTTATGCTTCTGTAACCTCCACGGCACCTTTACAGTCCAGGTACCCAAATCCTTACTATGTCAGCAAAAAACAGCCACGTCCCCCTAACAGCTAATAATAACAACAAACAGCGTTTGAATTATACAGCATACCCTGTGCTTTACATATTTCATTTCATTTAATCTTCCCAAGAACTTAATGAAGGAGAGATGAATAGTTTAATACCGATATTAGTAGTAATTACTTTTTGATGAGCACTACTGAGGATGGGGTTCGGTACTTTATACACATTACCCTTAATCCTCACAACCACCTTCCAAGGCAGGTATTATTATACACATTTTATTAAAAAGGAAACAGAAGAGGGGTGCCCGGGTGGCTCAGTCGGTTAAGCATCTGAATT
This sequence comes from Panthera onca, assembly GCF_046562875.1. NCBI lineage: Eukaryota > Metazoa > Chordata > Mammalia > Carnivora > Felidae > Panthera > Panthera onca. Next base: position 43,939,398 of record NC_138353.1, on the reverse strand, counting down.
CGGTTCAGGTCATGATCTCACAGTCCGTGGGTTTGAGCCTCACCCTGGGCTCTGTGCTGACAGCCAGAGCCTGGAGCCTGTTTCAAATTCTGTGTCTCCTTCTCTCTCTGCCCCTCCCCCCGCTCTCAAAAATAAATAAACATTGAAAAAATTTTTAATTAAAAGGAAACAGAAGCTCAAAGAAATAGCCTACAGTAGTTGTTGCAAAATGACAAGAAGAAAGAGGCTATATGGACTGCCTAGGCATGCTAAGGACTGGCATCTAATAAATGAAGCCCCAGCCCTGTAAAAGATTCATTTATCCACGGATATGCTTTGGCATTCAAGAGGAATTCTAGACCTTTCCAACAGCCCTTTTCCAAAGAACTAAGAGTTGTCTTTTATAACCACACACACAAATATTCACACAGACACGAAGACATGCACTCAATCTGTGTTTACCTCTTCCTCAGGTTTTAGCGGTTTTCTCTTGGTGGGGCAGAATCCCAGCTGACACAGACCTGCTGCAATATCCCCAAAATGGCGGCAGAAAATCAAGCTCCCCAGGGAAGTGTGATGCGCAATGTTCAGAAGAATCCTGCAGCTGGTGTAGAGTCTCCGGGTCGCATCGGGAGGAGCGCTCAGACACACCACATCCTGAACAACGGCACCAAACGCGGTCCTGCATCTCAAAGGGACTCCCACACCAGGCACGAGATACGGGCAGACGCCGAAGGTGACTACAAACTGCAACACGGACTGGACAGTCTTCTGCTGTGAGATGCTAAGTGTATCTGGGCTCAGGGCAGGAGCGGCTTCCGGAGTCCTCAGGCTGGGTTTACCTGGACTGAAGTCAGCTGCAAGGTGGATCATGGTTTCCTTCAAGCACAAGAGCAACAACAAAGTTTGAGAGGTAAAACTCCAGGTGACATCCACAGAGTTTTGTGGCCATTCTGCCTTATTAGCAATTTCATCCCTTAGGAGTTTCAGTTTCTTCCAGTGCGGATCCTTCAGCAATTTGTCCTCCAAAGCAGACAGGTTGGAGCTTAAAGTAGCCAACAGGACATCATGTTTTGTGATCTGTAGTGAACCTGAATCCGATGCTTTTGAAGAAAAAAAAAAAAAAAGATTATCTACCTGGGAAACAAACTGTACTCTATGTGGAATGCCTTGCCCTCTCCCAGCTCATCCCCTGGGGCCTGGCTCAGATATCATTGCCCCTGGAAAGCCTCCCCAAGTTGTGCTGCCCTAGCCTAGGCAGAATTCAAGACTACATTTTCTGCCTACCCACAGCACTTTGGGATGTAGTTAGAACAGGGTACCTAACATGGTTCATCTAGTTGGTTTCTATTCCCCGTGTGTTCTGAGGGCAGAGGCCATGTCTATCGCCTTAGTGGGCTTAAGTTGTAGGCAGAACAGAAAAATAAAAGGCTGAATAGTTACCACAGTAGAGTCATTCAAACTGTTCTAAGTGCCAGAGATAAACCACTGAATAAAACAAAGTCCCTTCCCTCAATGATACTTACGCTCTAGTGAGGTAGACCACAAAATACAGGCCCAAGGTGCAGAGGGATTCATTCAATCACCTCTACACCCAAAATATCTATTCTCAATGCTTCCCGACCCTTCTTAAAATGGTCTTTTCTGCCCTCTACTGATGAAGGAGTGCTCACATGCTCACAGCAGTAGCTGACATAGTTAACAACTCCCTCCCTGAAACGCTCTTCTCTCTTTTTTAAAAATGTTTATCTATTTTTGAGAGAGAGAGAGAGAGAGAATGTGGGGGAGGGGCAAAAAGAGAGGAGGACAGAGGATCCGAAGCAGGTTCTGTGCTGACAGCAGAGAGCCCAAAGTGGGGCTCGAACTCGGGAACTGCGAGATCATGACCTGAGCTGAAGTCTGACACTTGACTGACTGAGCCGCCCAGGTGCACGGAAACACTCTCCTCTCTCAGCTTCTGAGACACCTCAGTGGCCATCCTTCCAGTGCCTCCACTGCCAGCTCCTCCTCTACCAGGTCTTTACATTCCCTGGGGCTTATCCTGAATTCTGTGCTCTCTTCAAGGATCTTCCCCAGGCCCATGTCTTTAAAAACCATCTATAAGCTAACCACTCCCAAATTTGTATCCCCAGCCCATGTGTACCCTCTAAGAGCCAGGATAAGTAAAAAGAAAATCACATCTATGCATAGTATAGTCAATTGTTAAAACTAGAGAGAAAGAGAAAGTCTTGGAAGCAGCCAGAAAAACATGACGCATTATATATAAGGGATGATGCTGTGAATGACTGTGAACTTACCACAAACAGTGACTGCTAAAAAGATGGTAGAAAAACATCTTTAAAGTATGACAGAAGAAATAAAATGTCAACTCAGAATTCTGTATCTAGTAAAAATAATCTTCAAAAATGAAAGTAAATATATTTAGATCAATGAAAATCAAGAGAACTGACTTCCAGCAGACAAATGATAAAGTGAATTCTTCAAGCTGAAGGAAAATAATACTAGATGGAGACTGGGAACTTCAGAAAGGAATGAAGAGCATCAGAAATGGTAAATATGTGGATAAATATAAAAGACTAATTTTTTCCTCAATTTCCTTAGATACATATATGTGTCTAAAGCAAAATTTATTTGAAGATTGTTTTTTTTTTAAGTAATCTCTACACCCAATGTGGGGCTTAAACTTACAACCCTGAGGTCAAGAGTTGCACATTCTACTGACTGAGCCAGCCAGGTGCCACTCTAAAGCAAAATTTATAAAGTTTTATTATGGATTTATAACTTATGCAGATATAATAAACATGAACACTCTAGCGTAAATCCCAAGTGGGGGAGGGGGAGCTATAAAATGACCCTGAAAGTTGCAAGGTCCTTAAGTGTTATGTGAAGCAGTACAATATGAATTCTAAGCAGATTGTGAAAAAATAAGAACATATATTGCAATTTTCCCAGGACAACTATTAAAAACACAATGCAGAGGCACCTGGGTGGCTCAATCGGCTAAATGTCCAACTCTTGATTTTGGCTCAGGTTATGATCTCCTGGCTCATGAGTTCAAGCCCCAAATCAGGCTCCAGGCTGATAGTGTGGAGCCTGCTTGGGATTCTCTCTCTGCCCTTCTCTCCCTCTCTTTCTCTCAAAAATAAATAAATACTTAAAAACAACAACAACAACAACAACACAACGCAGGGCTCAGTCTCTCCCTTTCTGCCCCTCCCCTGCTCACACATGCACTCTCTCTCTCAAAATAAATAAGTAAACATTAAACAAAATTTTAGGGGCACCTGGGGGCTCAGTTGGTTGAGCATCCGATTTCAGCTCAGGTCATGATCTCATGGTTCGTGGGTTCAAGCCCCACATCAGGCTCACTACTGTCAGTGCAGAGCCTGGTTTGGACCTCTCTCTCTGCACTACCCCCAACTTGCACTCTCTCTCTCTCAAAAGTAAATAAAACATTCAAAAAAAAAAATTTTACCACAATGCAAAAATGAAGGTTATAGTTATAAAACCATAGTAAAATGTTGAAAATGTAAATGAAAACAAGCAGTAAGACTTCAGAATGAAAGTTAATATATCTTCTAAGAGGCAAATTAGAAATGGGGCACCTGGGTGGCCCAGGGAGTTAAGTGGCCAACTCTTGATTTCTGCTCAGGTCATGATCTCACAGTTCGTGAGTTCAAGCTCCCTGTTGGGATTTGCACTGACAGCACAGAGCCTGCTTGGTATTCTCTCTCTCCCTCTCTCTCTGCCCATATCCCACTTGGGCTCTCTGTCTTAAAAATAAATAAATAAACCGTTAAAAAAAATTTTTTTAAAGAAGCAAATTAGAAAGGATTAAAATGGAATAACTAAAAGAGTGCTCAACAGTGCATTACTTATAATGCGTAAAATGAGGAATACATATCCAGTAACAGATTGGATGAGTAAATTGCAGTCTACCTATATCTAACATACTATATGTATGTATAATATTTATTTTGTTTATTGTTTATTGTCTCTCTATAAACTAGAAAAAAAGCTGCTTGAGGACAGAGATGTTGCTCGTTTTGTTCACTGCTATATTCTCCTTGCCAGAACAAGGCCTGTCTGATATGTAGTAGCTGTTCATAACAAGTAGTTGTTGAATGAATGAATAATGGAATATTTGCAGCCATCAAGTAATGTTGAGGGACGCCTGCCTGGCTCAGTCAGAAGAGCATCTGACTCTTGATCTTGGGGTTGTGAGTCTGAGCCCCACATTGGGTGTGGAGATTACATTAAAAAAAAAAGTTACACGGAACATTATTTAAGACATACTCATTAAATATATTCTGAAGTGAACAGAGCATGAAACACTGTATGAGCAAAAGATATGAATAGTTTATAGAAAAAGAAATGCAAATGACTTCTAAAATATGAAAATATGATCAACCTTGCTCATAACAGAAAAGTAAATTAAAACTGTACTGAAATAGCACTTCCCATTTATCAACTGGCTAAAATCCAAAAGTTTTATAACACATTATGTGGCAAGGTTTTGGGAAATCACACACTCTCATACATTGCTCTTAGAAACTAAAATGGTACATTCCTGAAGAGAGCAATTTGGCAATATCTAGCAAAATTACGTACATATTTAACGTTTGGCCCAGCAATCCTGCTTTTTAGGAATCTATACTACAGATAAATATATAGGCAAAAATGCAAAATGACATATACACAAGCTTATTCATTGTAGTGCTTCTTGTATTAACCTGAGACAACCCAAATGCCCATTAATAGGGAACTGATGAAGTAAACAGTGTATATCCATATAATGGCATGCTTGTAAAAGAGGAAGATTTCCATGAACCACTATGTAGTGACCTCCAAGACATAGTAAATTTAAAAGTAAGGTATAAAAGAATGTCTATCATATGCTACCTTTTGTGTAAGAAAGGGAGGGAATATAAAATACATTATTTGTTTTTATTTTCAAAAAGGCAGTGAAAGAACAAGGTAAAAAGTAAAATGAGTTGTCTACAAAGAGAAGAAAACAGTGGGGAGGAGCTAGGGATAAATTGATCTAGTTCTAGAGTTTTCATTTGGGGACCCTGTGTATGTTTTTCAAGTTAAAAAAACAATTAAATGAAAAATTTTTCAAAATAATTCCTAAAAGTAAAACACAAATAAACCTAATAATTCTGTACGTTATGTCCAAAGTTGTCAAACTACTATCTGCAGGTCAAATGTGGCCCACCACCTATTTCCATAAATAAAGTTTGATTGGAGCACAGTCATGTCCGTTTACTTACATGTTATCTTGCTTTCAAGCTACAGCAGCAGAGTTGAGTAGTTGTAACAGAGACAAAGCCCAAAATATTTACTGTCTGCTCCTTTACAGAAAAAGTATGCAAACTCCTGCTCTATACTAAGTTAGAGGCATAAATGGAGAGAATTATTTCAAGTGACTTGAAATATAGAACTTTAGGAGCACCTGGCTGGCTCAGTCAGTGGAGCATGTGACTCTTGATCTCAGGGTTATGAGTTTGGGCCCCATGTTGCATGCACTGTATTCAAAAATAAAATCTTAAAAAAAGAACTTCATACATCCTGAGGACAACAAATAAAAATAGTCTAGGACCAGTAGGTTTGTTCATGGTGGTAATGCAGGATTTGTTATTTTAAAATATTATATGCATGTGTGTGTGTGAATGGGTGAGCATATATTTATATATGTAAGTATATATAGGAAATAAATAATTACATTAATTTCACTGGAATCAATATTTTCAGATAAAAGAAATACAAATATTAAAATATAAAATATAGAAGAATGGCTAGGTGGACAAATATGTGATCAAGAAAGAATCTAGGTCATGGTATATGGGTTTTCACTGTAAAATTCCTTCTGCTTTTCTATAAGCTTGAAAATTTTCGGGGCACCTGGGTGGCTCAGTTGGCTAAGTGTCCGACCCTTGATTTCAGCTGAGGTCATGATCTCACGGTTGTGATATCAAGCCCCATGTCCGACTCTGTGCTGAGCATGGAGCCTGCTTTAGATTCTCTCTCTCTCTCTCTCTCTCTCTCTCTCTCTCTCCCGCCCCCCCCACCCCCCGTCCTTCTCTCCTGCTCAGTCTTTCTTTCTCTAGAAAGAAAGAAAGAAAGAAAGAAAGAAAGAAAGAAAGAAAGAAAGAAAGAAAGAAAGAAAGAAAATTTGCATAACAAAATGTTAAAAAAATTTAAACTCCATCATATTTCATTGTAATTAGAATATCAGTAAGAACTGGGGCACCTAGGTGGCTCAGTCAGCTAAGCACCCAACTTTAGCTCAGGTCATGATCTCCTGGTCCATGAGTTCGAACCCCACATCAGGCTCTGAGCTGACCATACGGAGCCTGGAGCCTGCCATGGATTCTATGTCTCTCTCTCTCTCTCTGACCCTCCCCTGCTCGCACTCTGTCTCTCTCTCTCTCTGTCTCTCAAAAATAAATAAGCATTAAAGAAAAAAAAAGAATATCAGTAAGAACCACAGATTTATGTTTTGGTTTCTGAAAACCCACAAAGTTCCTAGCTCTAATAATTGAAAAAGTCTGGAAGCAATGATATCAGGGGTAATGAATATGCCTATTACCCATATTGTGGTCTCTACCATTTCTCCTTAAAGAGAGCTGTTTTCAAGAACAGGGCAAGAAATGTATGAGTCTGAGACATCTTGTCATGCCTGTAAGGAAGGAGACTATCAAAGACTACGGGTCATTGCAAAGAGCCCAAGAGCCAATTTGGAGTGGTTTCCACAAACCACAATTTGAGTATCAAGAATAATGAGTACAGGAGCACCTGCTGGCTCAATCAGAAAACATGCGACTCTTCATCTCTGAGCTGTGGGTTTGAGCCCCACTTGAGGTGTAGAGATTACTTAAATAAATTTTTAAAAAAGAAAGAGAAAGAATAATGAATACATATTGCATGTACAAAAAAATCTATCAGTTCATAATAAAACAAAGAAATCACTTCACTGGTTACCTTTGGAAATTAAGACACTATCATTCTGAAAATGGATCAATAATAGGAACGCTATGAATCTCTTATTAAAATATACATATGTACAGGGGCACCTCGGTGACTCAGTTGGTTAAGCGGACGACTTTGGCTCAGGTCATGATTCCCCAGTCCATGGGTTCGAGACCCACGTCAGGCTCTGTGCTGACAGCTCAAACGCTGGAGCCTGCTTCAGAGTCTGTGTCTCCCTCTCTGCCCCTCCCCACTCATGCTCTCTCTCTCTCTCTCAAAAATAAATAAAAACATTTAAAAAATTTTGAAATATACATATGTTTCTTTGGAAATTAAGACACTATCATTTTGAAAATTGATCAATAACAGGAACACTATGAACCTGTTATTAAAATATGCATATGTAGGGGCGCCTGGGTGGCTCAGTCGGTTAAGGGTCTGACTCTTGGTTTTGGCTCAAGTCATGATCTCACAGTGAGATCAAGCCCTGCTCTGGGCTCTGTGCCCTTCCCTGACTCGCGCGTGCTCTCTCTCTCTCTCAAGAATAAATAAACATTATGAAATAAGTAAGATAAAATAAAATATACACATGTATATATACATATACATATATACACACACATAGAAAAGTGTCTTAAAGGTTATATGTCAAGTGATGCCCGGGTGGCTCAGTTGGATAAGCGTCCAACTTCGGCTCCGGTCATGATCTCCCGGTTTGTGGGTTCAAGCCCCGCATCAGGCTCTGTGCTGACAGCCTGGAGCCTGCTTCAAATTCTGTGTCTCCTTCTCTCTCTCTCTACCCCTACCCCATTCATGCTCTGTCTCTCTCTCTCAAAATAAATGAATAAACCTTTAAAAAGAAAAAAGGTTGTATGTCAAAGTATTAAGTGATCATCTCTGGGAGGAAGGGTTATGGGTGATTTTTCTTTTTCGCTTAATCATACTTAAAATGTTTTTCAAGAGAGAATATGTATAGTTTACGTATTTGAAAAAGTTATTTAAAAAAATTTTTTAATGTTTATTTATTCTTGAGAGAAAGAGAGAGCATGAGTGGGGGGTGGGCAGAGGGAGAGAGGGAGACACAGAACCTGAAGCAGGCTCCAGGCTCCAAGCTGCCAGCACAGAGCCCAAAGCAAGTCTCGAACCCATGAACCATAAGATCATGACCTAAGCTGAAGTCAGACGCTTAACCAACTAAGCCCCAGGTGTCCCTAAAAAAGTTATTTTAAAGTTATAAAACAGGGGTGTCTGGGTGGCTCAGTCGGTTAAGCATCTGACTTCAGCTCAGGTCATGATCTCATGGTTTGTAGGTTTGATCCCCATGTCAGGCTCTGTGCTGACAGCTCGGAGTTTGGAGACTGCTTCAGGTTCTGTGTCTCCCTCTCTCTCTGCTTCTCCCAGCTCATGCTCTGTCTCGCTGTGTCTCTCAAAAATAAGTAAACATTTAAAAAATTTTTAATAAAAATAATAAAGTTATAAAACAGTATGTAGTCTATGAGACTTTTTTTTTTTAAATATGAAATTGTCGAGGTGGTTTCCATACAACACCCAGTGCTCATCCCAAGAGGTGCCCTCCTCAATACCCCTCACCCACCCGCCCCTCCCTCCTACCCCCCATCAACCCTCAGTTTGTTCTGTTTTTAAGAGTCTCTTATGTTTTGGCTCCCTCCCTCTCTAACCTTTCTTTCTTTTCTTTTTTTTCCTTTTTTTTTTTCTTTTTTCCTTTTTTTCTTCCTTCCCCTCCCCCATGGAGACCACTTTTGTTAAAAAGAAAATAGTATTTCCCAAAATGCAATTTCCATATACTGGAGATTAGGGTCATCTTAATGTTCTTCTTTTAGTTACCCTATTTTTTTTCTTTAAAAAAATTTTTTTTAATGTTTATTTATTCTTGAGAGAGAGAAACAGAGCATGAGCAGGCAAGGGGCAGAGAGAGGGAGACAGAGTATCCGAAGCAGGTTCCAAACTCTGAGCTGTCAGCATAGAGCCCGATGCAAGGCTCAAACTCATAAGCCATGAGATCACGACCTGAGCCAAAGGCAGACACTTAACTGACTGAGCCACCCAGCTGCCCTAGTTTCCCTATATTTTAAAAAACTTTACTATAAGGAATATCAACTACTTATATAAAAAGAAAAAGGAACATAAACTACTCATTAAGAATAATGAAAATCAGAAAAGTAAGAATTTTTCAGTACTTCTCTAAGATTGTCCAGGGCAAGCATTCTGACCCACTAACATGAATATCTGGTTCCTTTAGCTAATATATACCTAAATAGGAAATAAGTGCTTTCCTAGTTTATCACCACCAACCATTAATATCCTTAAACAACCTCTCAGGGACTTCCTGCAACTTTATAAGATCTTTGAACCCAAACATGGGAAGCAAAGTGATTTCAAACAAAAGCTTTGTTTTTCAAGAGCCACTTAATAAAGTAGTCTCCTCTGCCCTCTACTGGTGAAAAACAAAATCTACTTGAAAATAAAGGCATCCCCTAAAGCAGCAGTTTTCAAAGCAGGGTACAGGGACTCAAGTTTTCAGGGGTTTCAGATTTTGAGGGACTCTGCAGGTTCCAAACTATTTTCATATTAATACTAGGCCATTATTTGCCTCCTACAGTCTCATTCTCTCATGAGTGTACCAAGTGTGAAAAGTTCATTCAGTTTAGGGGCACCTGGGTGGCTGTCAGTTAAGCATCTGGTTCAGTTAAGTGTCTGACTCTTGACTTCGGCTCAGGTCATGATCTCACGGTTCATGGAAACAAGCCCTGTGTAGAGCTCCGTGCTGACAGCGTGGAGCCTGCTTGGGATTCTCTCCCGCTGCCCCTCCCCAGCACGCGTGTGTGTGCTTTCTCTCTCTCAAAATTAATAACCACTAAAAAAACAGATTCCATATCATAACTAACCTTTAAGAAATTACCTCTCGTTCAGTTTTAGTACAGTATGAAAAAATACAATTCTCTGAAAAGGCTATTGAGTTCTTCCTTTTCCAACTACGTATCTATGTGAGTCTAGATTTTCTTCATCTGTTCCAATCAAAACAACCTATCATGACAGATTGAACAGAAAAGCAAATACAAAAATCCAGCCGTCTTCTAGTAAGCCAGACATCAAAGAGACTTGCAAAAATGCAAAACAATGCCACTCTTCCTGATAAGTTAACTCTTGATCACTACACTACACCATGCAGCCTCGAAATGTTACTGTATGTACCACGTAAAACTACATCACTATCACACTTCAGGAAATGTTGCCCTTATGGACAGCATTATGGATTCTTCCCAATCACCAATTTGAATGCCTATGCTTTGTGACATTTAAAAGCAGACTTCACAGTTTGTGTGGAACTTTTTATTATGCTCAAAGTGCAAAGCAATATGGCATGCAAGATTAAGTATGGTGCATCTTCATTATACACAGATTATCAGATTTTCCAGCTCCTTCCCCACAACATATTCAAATTCAATGATAGAATTTGGTCTGTATTTAACACAGAAAGATATTTTTTAGGAAAACTATTGCTGAGATGGCCTCCATTTCTTAAACACAAAACTTCACTAAAATCGACAAATCCCTTTCAAATTCTGCTTAGCACATTTCTTAACAAGAACCTTAACCCAGGTGGTGAAACTATTATTTGCCCCATGATTGACAATAGAAATGGAAGGCAGAGGAGAACACGCTTAATGCAGCAGAACATTTGATGCCTCACAAGTGAAAGACTATTGGCATCTCCCTTCCTTTCTACATAATTCCCACCGAGACCGAATTCCTCTTCCTCTTGTAGCCTTCCACAGCTCCACTCAGGGGTGACTCCTCTATCCAACTGCCATCTGCACTAGCCTCTCACCATTAGTGTGATCCTACTGTGTGAACTGTCTCTTCATCTACAGACACACTACCATCTCCCCAAAAGACAAGATACTTGAGAGCACACATTTTTATGTAATTTTGTTTCTCCAAGAGCAGTGAGGACAGACTATTATATACAGATGACTCCCAGTGCATATTACCTCAAAGGGAGTCAATTTAAAAAACTGTTTTAACGCTTATTCGTTTTTGAGAGTGAGAGAGACAGAGCATGAGCAGGGGAGGGGCAGAGAGAGATGGAGACACAGAATCCAAAGCAGGCTCCAGGCTCTGAGCTGTCAGCACAGGGCCCGATGCGGGGCTCGAACTCGGACTGAGAGATCATGACCTGAGCTGAAGTCAGACGCTTAACCGACTGAGCTTAACCGACTGAGCCACCCAGGCACCCTTCATGGGGAGTCAATTTAAAGACAGATCAGGGGCACCTTGGTGGCTCAGTTGGTTAAGCGTCTGACTCCTGATTTTCGCTCAGGTCATGATCTCATGATTTGTGGTTTGAGCCCCCTATAGGGCTCTGTGCTGACAGCGTGAAGTCCGTTTGGGATTCCTTCTCTTCCTCTCTCTCTGCTCTTTGCCACTCACACTCTGTCTTCCTTTCTCTCTCAAAATAAATCAAATACTTTTTTTAATGTTTATCTATTTTTGAGAGACAGAAAGAGACAGAGCGTGAGCAGGGGAAGAGGAGAGAGAGAGGGAGACACAGAATCTGAAGCAGGCTCCAGGCTCTGAGCTGTCAGCACAGAGCCCAACGCAGGGCTCAAGCCCACAAACCATGAGATGATGACCTGAACCAAAGTCAGACGCTCAACCGACTGAGTCACCAAGGAGCTCCAAATCAAATAAACATTAAAAAAAAAAAAAAAAAAAAAAAAGACAGATCAAAAAAAGTTTAATCTAGCTGCATGTAATTTTAACCAGTACTTTCACCCTAACTCCTCAATACATCAGGGACATCTGAATACTCATGATGCACAGGTATTTTTTAATTCCCTCAGCAAGTGATATGATAAAACAGCAGGCAGATGCACACAATATATAATAGACTATATGTGCAAAATCATACCATTTTACCACAGTACTTATCCTTTTTCAAATAGGAATGCCTGAATTCCTGTATGTTAAGTGAGCACATGTATGTGACTCCACAACACTCTTGGAGATTTAGAGAGGTCTTCTATAAACGTGTTTTGTGTACGTGTGCTTTATGATAGATGATTACTTCCAGATTTTTTGCTTATTTAACCTTGTTCTCAGTCATTTGTAGATAGTTGCAGTTACTAGACAAGTGACCTCTCAATTAGCAAGTTAAAACCGTCTTTTGCAGTTTTCTTCTTCACTGGGGCAAAGTAGTATAGTTATCATACTATAGTGGAAGGTACCGGAACTTAAATCCTGGCTCTAGCCAACCCCCCGCCTCCCACAAAAAAAGTATCCAAAATATATAAAGAACTTATACAATTCAACACCCAAAAAACAAATAACCCAATTTAAAGATGGGCAGAAGGGGTGCCTGGGTGGATCAGTCGATTAAGTGTCTGACTTCAGCTCAGGTGGTGATCTCACAGCTCATGAGCCCGCTTTGGATCTTCTGTCCCCCCCTCTGCCTCTGCCCCTCCTCCTCTTGTTCTCTCTCTCAAAATAAATAAACTTTAAATAAATAAATATATAAATATATAAATAAATAAAAATGGGTAGAAGACGTGAACAGACACGTCTCCAAAAAAGAACTGGGGGTGGCTGGCTGGCTCAGTCGGAAGAGTGTGCAACTCTTGCTCTCAAGGTGGTGAGTTTGAGCCCCATGTTGGGTATAGAGATTACTAAAAAAAATAAATAAATAAACTTAAAAACAAGAAAAGACATCCACATGGCCAACAGACACATGAAAAGATGCTCAACATTGCTCATCAAGAAAATGCAAATCAAAACTACACTGAGGGGCACTTGGGTGGCTCAGTCGGTTAAGCATCCAACTCTTGGTTTTGAGACAAGAAGAAACAACAAGTGTGGCCGAGGATGTGGAAAGGCATCCTCGTGCACTGTTGGTGAGAATGCAAACTGTGCAGCCACTGTAGAAAACAGTATGAAGGTTTCTCAAAATATTAAAAATAGAACTACCCTGGGGGTGCCTGGGTGGCTCAGCTGATTAAGCATCTGACTCTTGGTTTCGTTTGGCTCAGATCACGATCTCACAGTTCATGGGATCGAGCCCCACAGTGGGCTCTGTGCTGACAGTGTGGAGCCTACTTGTGATTCTCTCTCCCTCTGTGTCTGCCCCTCCACCGCTCACAAGCTCTCTCTCTCTCTCTCTCTCTCTCTCTAAAAATAAATAAATAAACATAAAAAAATAGAACTACCCTATAACCCAGTTATCACACTACTGGGTATTTACCCAAAGAAAACAAAAACACTAATTCAAAAGGATATATGCACCCTACTTTCATTGCAGCATTATTTACAGTAGCCAAATTATGGAAGCAGCCCAAGTGTCCATCAATAGATGAAAGGATAAAGATGGATAAATATGGCTGAATATTATTCAGCCGTAAAAAAGAATGAAATCTTGCCATTTGCAACAACATAGATGGAGCCAGAGAGTATAATGCTAAACAAAACCAGTCAGAGAAAGACAAATACTGTATGATTTCACTCACGTGGAATTTAAGAAGCAAACAAAAAAACCACAAGGGGAAAAAGAGAGAGAGAGAGAGAGACAAACCAAGAAACAGCTGTAGCTAACAGTTCTCTTAGCTACAGAGAACAAACTGAGGGCTACCAGAGAGGCCAGATGGGTAAAACAGGCGATGAAGATTAAGATCATTGCACTTGTAATGATCACCAGGTGTTGTATGGATCTGTTGAATCACTATATTGTACACCCAAAAGTAGTGTAACACTGTATGTTAACTATACTGGAATTTTAAATGAAAGAAAAAAAATAGGGGCACCTGGGTGGCTCAGTCATTTGAGCTACTGACTTGATTTTGGCTCAGGTCATGATCCCCAGGGTCGTGGGATTAAGTCCTGTGCCGGGCTTCTCGTTTAAGAAGATCCGGCTTAAGATTCTCCCTCCCTCTTCCCCTCTGCCCTTCTTCCTCCCTCACACTCCTTCTCTAAAATTAAAAAAATATATATTTTTTAATATTTGTTTAGAGAGCGAATGTGTGTGCTTTGTGTGCACATGCAAGAAGGAGAGGGGTGGAGAGAAAGGGAGAGAGGGAATCCCAAGCAGGCTCTGTGAGGTCAGCACAGAGCTGAATGCAGGGCTAGATCTCACTAACCCAGAGATCAGGACCTGATGGTCCTGGGATGACTTGGATGACTGGGGAGCCTGGGTGGCTCAGTCAGTGGAGCAACTGACTTGGGCTCAGGTCATGATCTCACAGTTCATGAGTTTGAGAAAAGTATCAAGCTCGTTGCTGTCAGCGCAAAGCCCGCTTCAGATCCTCTGTCACCCTCTCTCTACCTGTCCTCTGCTCACACTCTCTCAAAAAGAAAAAAAAAAAAAAAAAAGAACATTAAAAAAAAAAAAGAGTTGGATGCTTAACTGACTGAGCCGCCCAGGCAACAGCTGCCTCCAAAAACCTTTTAAATAAAATAAATAAACTGTTTTAAATCCTGGCTATGATGCACCTGACTAGCTAAGTGAGTAGAGCATGCCACTCTTGATCTTGCAGATGTCAGTTTGAGCCCCACGTTGGCAGAGAGCCTACGTAAATACATTAAAAAAAAAAAAAAAATCCAGCTCTACCACTTTATTAGACTGACATCGGGCAACTTCCCCATACCTGAGCCTTAGTTCCTTCATCTGTAAAATGGAATACAAAAAATATCTATGCTATGGAATTGTAAGGATTAAATAATACATGTAGGGGCACCTGGGTGGTTCAGTCGGTTAAGCTTCCAACTTTGGCTCAGGTCATGATCTCACAGTTCATGAGTTCAAGCCCCACGTCGGGCTTTGTGCTGACAGCTCAGAGCCTGGAGCCTGCTTCGGATTCTGGGTCTCCCTCTCTCTCTGCCCTCCCCGGCTCGCACTCTGTCTCTCTCTCAAAAGTAATAAATAAACATTAAAAAAATTAAAAAAAATATATATATATATATGTAAACAGCATATTATTGGGCCTGATACTTGGTAGGCACTGAATTACTATTACTTTTTTTTTGAGAGAGAGAGAGAGTGAGAGGGCCCAAGGGAGTAATGGGCAGAGAGAGAGAGAGAGAGAGAGAGAGAGAGAGAGGGAGAAAATCCCATGAAAGTCAGAGAAAGAGAGAGGGGAGGAGAGAGAGAGAGAGAGAGAAGCAGGGCTGACCCGAAGCAGGGCTCGAGCTCACTAACGGTGAGATCATGACCTGGGCGGAAGACAGATGCTTAACTCACTGAGCCACCCAGGCGCCCCTCAATGACTATTATTAATGACTTCTTTTCACTTCTCCCAGGTATGGTATAATGTTTGTGGAAGTTTCTGCATTTTGGGGAGTATCTTAAAATTTGAGACTTGAAGCATCACCTCATGGCCCTTCATGTACCTTACTTTGCTCACGAACAAACCCCTTCTTGCACATATACGGTCCCTATCTCTCGTGTCCTTTCTCCAAACTCCAGATAACATCAGAGGCTCCACACTTAATAATCTGCCTTGATTTGAGAAGGGAGTTCGGTAGACCTCGGCCCTAGGTCCGTGTTGCGCCCCTAATTTGCCCACATAATCTGTGTCAGGTCACTTCATCTCTTCAGCGAGCCTTAAGTGTCCCCAGGTGTAAAAGGAGAGCGCCAGGCTAAACCACCGCCATGGTCCCTGCAGATTCTAAATTGGGAAGATCTTGCCAACTCACCAGGAAAGATTACAAGTGACTGTAAATCCCTAAACGCTGTCCCCAAACCCAGCTCAAACGCCACTGCTTCCATCTTCTGCACGCCTCGCCATTCTGTACAAATCTCCAGCGTCCACATTAGACCCTGAACCCTCAGGAGGTGGGACCTCACTTAACGCGTCAGGAGCGCTACCCTCTCGGAAGCTCTTGCCGCAGTCCCTACCTCAGAGGGTGACAGTAAGGACTGAATGGAACCAAGTACCCAGGGCGCTTAACAGTGAGTGCCTGGCACAAGGTTGGCGCTCAAGAGACGTCG
The DNA here is from genome assembly GCF_046562875.1 of Panthera onca. NCBI lineage: Eukaryota > Metazoa > Chordata > Mammalia > Carnivora > Felidae > Panthera > Panthera onca. The sequence continues at coordinate 43,923,449 of NC_138353.1, read as the reverse complement.
GTTACCATCAGTGTTCAGCAAATCCCATCCCCTCCTTGAGCTTCGGTTTCCTCAAGTAAAATGAGGCTGGACGGACAATGCCCAAAGCCCCCAGGAGCCTCAGAGCTGGGGGTCCCGGGGAGGGCCTGAGAGGCGCACGCTGCGGAAGGCAGGGCAGCCCGGGAAGACTGGTGGCCCTGAGAGTCCCGAGTGCAGCCCGGCGCCGAGATCCGTCCTCTCACCTCCCGGGCTCAGCAGAAGCTTCAGCGCCTCCAGAATGCTCTCCAGACCGCACGTTGCCAGAGCCCCGCTGCCCGCGACCTGTCGGCGGGCCGCCATGACTGGAGTGGAACGCGCCACTAGCGACCTGCCCAAACGCCTCTGCGGACTGGCGTCGCCGCCATACTGAATGTGGCGGAAGGCGCTAGGGGTGGGGCCCGCCGCAAGGGGCGGGGCCGACGTGGGCGGAGCGCCCTTTTACACAAGTTTTCAGTCCCCGTTTAGTCCCTTGGGCAGAAAAAACAGTTAACACAACCAACCTACGTGCACAATTTCAGAAACTCAATATGATTAACCACTAAGTAACGAAGAAGAGAGAAGTATAGTAGTTTATCATAAAATGATACCTATTTCACTATGAAAATAATTGGGTACCGGAGCACCAAAAGACATAGTGAAGTAAACAGATGCTGTGCCTACTTATGATGAAGTTTGGATACATAAACATCACTCAACTGAATATTTTTTAATTTCTTTATGAATGATATTTAAAAACAAGTGCTGGGGGTGACTAGCTGGCTCAGTCAGTAGAGCATGCGACGCCTAACCTCAGGGTCATGAGTTCAAGCCCCAGATTGGATGAGGAGCCTACTTTCAAAAGAAATTAAAAATAAGTGCTAAACACAGACACATGCATTTGAATAACCACAAATATTGTTATTGGTGATACGATTTTTGAAACGTAATAATTACCGGTCCCAATAAAATGTTGATCTTTGCTGTGTTTATATTCTTGGAAAATTCTGGGTACATTAAAATTGTGCCCTCCCCACACCCCATTGTGTTTAATTTTTTTAAATGTTTGTTTATTTTTGAGACAGAGGGAGACAGAGCATGAACGGGGGAGGATCACAGAGAGGGAGACACAGAATCCGAGGCAGGCTGCAGGCTCCGGGGAGTCAGCACAGAGCCCGCCTGGGGCTCGAACTCACAAACTGCGAGATCATGACCCCAGCTGAAGGCGGAGGCTTAACCGACTGAGCCACCCAGGGCCCCCCACCCCATTGTGTTAATAGGTAAAACAGAATTCATTTGAGAGTCACCCCAACAGGGACAGGCTTTCACCTACACGAATGCTGGTGGGACATTCTAAAGTCATGTTGTCTGAAAGTCATGCTACAAATCTAGGAGAGTACTTCTGAGGGCAAGACCTTTAGCTTCCCTTCAGTAAAAGTCAATAATCATTGTCACGGCCACCCCCACCACCCATTTTCTGAAAGTTCTCCCAAACAGGCTGTCTTGTTTCTCCTTGAGATTCCCTGAACTAGCCTGAGTTCATCAGACCTGATGACTGCCCTTCAGCATTTAGCTGTTGGAAGTCTTAGGAAGTGGGATGTGCTCCACTGCGAGCCCCTGCCACTGGAGAAAGAAGCTGGTCACTTGACTCCTTTCTCAGACCCCTCCTGGTCACTCTCAGGACTTTAGGCTCCAGCCCAAATCCATCAACCATTTCCTACTCTCTAAAGTGAATAGGTAACAGAACCATTTGCACAAAGTTATCTTAGGGAGTTAAAGCGATACTGTTCTTAAGCATTTAGCAATGTCTCCCACAGAGGGGATAATTAAAAAATTGTACGTGTGTCTTACTCTCCATCTCTTCCTCAAATAAAATCCTGCAAAAATATCTTTAAATTGGAAAAACATTTTTGAAGGGGAAATAAATGACCTGCGAAATTACTACAACGCTCTCTTTATTGTGTTATACATCCCACGCCAGGCTTTGTGAGTAGACAATTTTTCTCCAGTTATGTGTGTATCCAAGTTCATTTTGAGGAATAAAAAATTTAAGGTCTCCCTGTACAGCTCCCCCCCCCCCCAAAAAAAAAGCCTAAAACAAAGCAAAAAACTTAAGGTCATTTCAAAATATTAAACATTTAGTGAGTTTGGCATAAAGATTTGTGTGGGAATGGCCCAGCCCTAAGATTTGTGGGCACTAGGGTAGAAATACAAGTGGAGGCCTCCATATCATATGCTTAAGTTTCAAAGTATAAATCAAACGAATAGCCTGTTAAATAAAATCTTTTGTTCTCCTACTTTGAAAAACATACCAGGTTTCAATTGAGAATTCTCAAATTTGGCCTCAGAAATCCATATTGGATGTGGCAGTATGGCAGAAGTCAGCCTCCCACCTCTGGCCTGACCCCTTTCCTTCTCATTAGTGTCTCCATCCTGCATTCACACATGTGGATATCCCAGCCTGGATGTGCACACACCTCTAAGAAACTGCCCCTTGGCACCCCCTTAGTGTTAGGAATACACGAACAGGGTTCAGCTTCCAGAGGGAAGACCAAGCGAAGAGGCCCACGTAGCACTGGAAGCAGGCTCAGGGATGATTGGACAGGGAAGTCCAGAGTCCCAGAACTTGGAGTGAGGTCTGGAGGGAGGATTTGGGGTGGGCAATTCCCCTAGGACTGGCGTATTTCTTGTCCGTGAAGATGCGAATCATGGAGGAGGCCAGGTGGGGCCTGTAAGGATGGGACCCAGAACGGAGGCCCTACTAGACAAGCCTAAGGGCGATACTGGTGTGGGAGTTACAAAAGATGGTAAGAGGGGTCCCCAGAGCTAATCATCCTTTATCCCCAAACCAGATATTGGCATAAGATTTTATTATTTGGACTCTAAAAGGCTCATATACCACAAAATGGCATGTTCAGTTTTTTTTAATTTTTGTTTTGTTTTGACAGAGTGTGAGCAGGGGAGGTGCAGAGAGAGGGAGGGACAGAGGATGCAGAGCAGGCTCTGCCCTGACAGCAGAGAGCCTCATAAGGGGCTTGGAGTCAGGAGCAGTGAGATCACAACCTGAGCTGAAGTCGGACGCTCAACCGACTGAACCACCCAGGTGCCCCTCACACGTATAATTTCAAAAGCAGTGTCAAAAAGATCCTATAAAATTTTTCCAGCAAAAAAATATATCCCACGTAGAATATTCGGTGCATCTTAACACATATGATAGGATGTCAGAGGAGTGCCTAGGGCCTATAAGTTGATAAATAAGCTCTGCATCTGAAAAAAAGGAAGTGTTCTCAAGCTTCTCCCGCCCCCACAAAATCATTCAAATTGGCTTTTATTTTATTAAAAAAATTTTTTTAACGTTTTATTTATTTTTGAGACAGAGCATGAACGGGGGAGGGGCAGAGAGAGAGGGAGACACAGAATCTGAAACAGGCTCCAGGCTCTGAGCCATCAGCACAGAGCCCGACGCGGGGCTTGAACTCACGGACCGCGAGATCGTGACCTGAGCTGAACTCAGACACTTAACCGACTGAGCCACCCAGGCGCCCCTCAAATTGGCTTTTAACTACCCTACTACTTCCTTAGAATCCGGTATTTACACTTACAGGATTTTAGTTTATAGAAATTGAATTTTGGCAGTCCCCTCCTCGTTTTGCTCTGGGCAAACACATAAGAAGAGCTGGGAGACTCTCGGGCAATCATGCTGTGAAATACCCATCACGACAAATATTCCAGAAGAGCTACATCGGAGAGGCTGCTGCTTCCCCACAATGAGCCATCCGGGGATGTTCAACACACACACAGTCTATATTCATGAAAAACGTATTCCATTGATTTTAAGTCAACCAACAAGGAGCCCATTATCAGGGACTTGGGGGACAGCAGCTCAACAAGATACCCCAGCCTGCTGGGGCTGCTTGCTTCAACCCAGAGAACTAACGAGGCTAATGGCACCCTGTAGTTATCCATTGTCTTACAGTAACGATTCCCAGTAAAGACCCCAGCAAATTAAGTGTTCTTATGGGTACTTATCTTCTAAAGCCACATGTGATGACTGGAGTGGTTGCATGCCATTTTCCATAAATGACCCTTAAATTCTTACCCTACTCTTGTCAAAACTTTACTCACTGTGATAATCCTCACCACTCCCTCCACAGAGAAGGGGCCCCTGAAACTCACCTAATTTTCATTTTTTTTAAGTGATTTTATTTTTAGGGCTTTTGTTTTTTAAAGATTTTAAAGTAATCTCTACACCCAACAAGGGGCTCAAATTTACAGCACTGACATCAAGTCTCATGCTCCAATGACTGAGCGAGCCAGGCACCCCAATTTTCATGTAATTTTTTAAAGCTTATTTGAGAGAGGGAGAGAGGGAGAGAGGGGGAGAGGGGAGGGAGGGAGACAGAGAGAGAGAGACAGACAGACAGAAGGAGGTAGGGAGGGAGGGAGGGGCATAGAGAATCTCAAGCAGGCTCTGCCCTGTCAGCACAGAGCTCCATGCGGGGCTCAAACACACTAACTGTGAGGTCATGGCCCAAGCCTGGATCTAGATCTTAACCGACTGAGACACCTGGGCGACCCTTCATTTACTTAAAAAAATTTTTTTAATGTGTACTTATTTTTGACAGACAGAGCACAAGCGCGCAGGGCGGGGGAGGGGGGTGGCGGAAGGAGGGAGGGAGGGAGAGAGAAAATCAGAAGCAGATTCCAGGCTCTGAGCTGTCAGCAGAGAGCCCAGCGTCCCTTTATTTTATTTTCTTAATGTTTATTTTTGAGAGAGAGAGAGAGAGAGAACGAGTATGGGAGGGGCAGAGAGAGGGAGACACTGAATTAAAAAAATTTTTTAATGTTTATTTACTTTTGAGAGAAAGAAACAGAGGTGTGAGCGGGGAAAGTGCAGAGAAAGGGACACACAGAATCCGAAGCAGGCTCCAAGCTCAGAGCTGACAGCACAGAGCCCAACGTGCGGCTTGAACTCACAGACCACGAGATCATGACCTGAGCTGAAGTCGGACACTTAACTGAGTCACCCAGCCGCCCCCCTTCACTTATTTTAAAGGAAGGGGTTTCTCTCTGTAGTACCACTCTTTGGCATCAATCAGATATTTATCATAGAGGAAGAACTTTTCTCTATCCTCTTAGGTTCTGAATAGGAAGGTGTGTGAATTAAACAGACAAAAGATTAGAAGACAGATTTTTATTCACATCCAAGGGAGTTCATAGGAAAATGTGACTCAAGAAGTGATTACAATTTGGGGCTTATATTCCATCTTAATAGGGGAAGGGGAGAAACAGCTTACATCCCGTCTTACTAGAAAAAGGGCACTTATGGGAAAACACGTGACTTTGAGAGAAGATCAATGAGATGGGAGCTATGATTTCTGTCACACTATGTGTTTAGGTGATTTCTTATCCTGAGGTGCCAATTTCTAATCTCCGGTGGTAGGAGTCAATCCTCCCTACTTAGGAAACTCCTTGGGAGATGCTTTATGACTGCCAAATCCTTTGAAGAGGCTCTGCTTTTAGGGAGATAAGGGGAGTCTTTGGGAAAAAGCCTCTTCACGGTGCTGTATTCTGGATCCTTCATTTCTGTTTCAACAGACAGAGGCTCTTTACTGTCTTGGGTACCCTCCCCAGGACAGCTCATCACCCCTGCAAACAGATGCCATCTTCACACAACACCGCTTTCCATCGCATACTTCTGCTCACAACACTTGAGTTGTGCTCTCTGACCCACTAAATCCAGTCCAAAACGCAACGGTTGGCCTTTTCTCTCCAAACACGCTGCGTCCACTTAAGTGATTCTCTCTACCCGAACTCCCTTGTTGTGCCCCTTATTCAATAATAAAAACAAGAGCTCACATTTAACAGACCACTACCATGTGCCAGGCACTCCTCTAAATGCTTTATACACATCAACGCTTCCTTTGGAGATAAGGAAATCGAGGCATCGAAAGGTGAAGTAACTTGCCTAAGCTCACAGGTGGGAAGGACAGGATCAGGATTGGAATCCAGGTTGCACGGCTCCAGGGTCTCATGTCTTCTCCACATAACTGCCTTGTCGGTACCCGTGGAACCAGCAAGAGGGAAACCGAGGCGCTGTTTTCCAGGCTCGATGCAAACCCCTTCTCTGTAGCCTTTCTCAGAAGTCACGTTACCTGACTGGTTATAGCCCTTTGCACGTGGTGGTACTTTGTAAACAGTTTAATTCTGTATAGAACCATTTTATCATTTGTCCTCATTGTAGTTTTTTCCCCTGACCTTTTTTTATTGTGGCCAAATACACACAACATAATGCCAAATCTGGCGTCATGATGTTTTTCTCTCATTTTCTTCTGAGGGTTTTATAGCTGTAGCCCTTATGTTTTAAAAAGTCTTTCATTTTGAATTTATTTTTTGTATATGGTATAACAGTATGACTAATTTCATTCTTTTGCATATGGACACCCAATTTTCCCAGCACCATTTGTTGAAAACACTGTCCTTTTTGGCAGAGCATAAGGAAAATAGTCAATGATATTGTAATAGTGATGCAACAGGACAGATGGCAACTACACTTGGAGTGAACATAGCATAATGCATAAACTTGTCAAATCACTAAGTTGTAACACCTAAAACGAATGTAACACCGTGTCAACTATAATAAAAACATATAAATTTTATTTTTGAGAGAGCGTGAACACAGGCGAGTGGGGGAGGAGCAGAGATAGGGAGAGAGAATCCCAAGCAGCCCCTCCCACCCCCCAATGAGAGGGAGACACAGAGTCCGAAGCAGACTCCAGGCTCTGAGCTGTCAGCACAGAGCCCTACGTGGGGCTCAAACCCACAAATCGGAGGATCATGACACAAGCTGAAACCAAGAGTCTGATAAACAAATGAGCCACCCAAGTTCCCCAACACTGTGTGCGCGTGCACACACGTGCACACACACACACGTAATTTTTGTGTCATCTGCCCCCCCCCCCCAAAAACTGTCCTTTTCCCAATGGTCTTAGCACTCCTGTAGAGTATCAGTTGACCATACATATGAGGGTTTATTTCCAGCTTCCTAATTTCTCCCCAACTTTTAATTGTGAAATACTTCAAACTCGAAGAAAAACCAAAATAGTACGTCAACACTTACATGCCCTTCACCTAGATTTAGTCATTATGAACATTTTGTCACATCTGCCTTCGTGCTACCACTCTTCACACTTTTTTGTTGAATCATTCTTAATTTCGAGATGTAACACTTCATCCCTAAATTCGTCATCATTTATCTCCTAATAAGGTTCTCTTAGTGAACTATGTCCCCAAGAAAACTAATGTTTAGGGGCATATGTGTGGCTCAGTCGGTTAAGTATCTGAATCTTGATTTTTGGCTCAGATCACGATCTCATGGTTCATGAGTTCAAGCCCCTCCTTATGCTCCGGGCTGACAATGCAGAACCTGCTTAGGAGTCTCTCTCTCTGCCCCTCCCCCACTCATGCTTTCTCTCTCAAAATAAACTTAAAATTTAAAAAAAAGTTTATGGGGTGCCTGGGTGGCTTGGTGGGTTAAGCGTCTGACTTCAACTCCGGTCATGATCTCACAATCTGAGTTCGAGCCCCCCGTCAGGTTCTGTGCTGACAGCTCAGAGCCTGGATCCTGCTTCAGATTCTGTGTCTCCCTCTCTCTGCTCCTTCCCCCACTTACACTCTCACTCTGTCGTAAACAAACATTAAAATAAAAGTTTATTCAGGAATATAATCTACTCTACTTATTACAATGTGCCCAATTTCAAAAAAAAAAAAAGTCTTTTATGGATCTTAAATTTTCACTCCAGGACCCAACCAACCAAGGTTTCGATATTGGAGTCTCTCAAACCACACACAGAATTACCGTATGACCCAGCAATGCTCCTCTCAGGTTAATAACCAGAACTAAAAACAGTTTTTGTAAGCAAGCATTCACTGCAGCATCATTCACAATAGCCACAAAGTAGAAACAACCCAAGATAAATGGATATATAACAACATGTGGTATATATGCGCATGATGGAATATTGCTCAGCCGTAGAAGGAATGAAGTGCTGATACAAGCTGCAGTGTGGACAACCCCTGAACACATTAGGCTACATGACATCACCAAGTTTAAAAGCACATAAATTACATGACACCACTTACATGAAATACCTAGAATAAATTCATAAAACAAGGTAGAATGGAGGTAACTGGGGCTGAGAAAGGGGAGAACGGGGAGTTACTTATTGCCTATGGTTATAGAACTTGTTTGGGATAACGAAAAGGTTCTGGAAATAGAGATGAGGGTTATACGTGCACTTAGTATCACTGAATTGCACGCTCAAAATCCACACACATTCAGTAGAAACCATACTTCCAATTTTGATCTTTTCCTGGGCTAGTGATACGCGGTCGGACTTTCTCGTGATGCTGGGCAGTGAGTGGCAGCCACGGCTTGTCAGTTCTGTGATCAGGAAGGTAAGCAACAGACACACTTAACCATTCCATTTCTCGCTGTCCATATTCAATAAATGACACGAGCTCTTCAACACTTTATTATTATAAAATAGGTTTTGTGGGGGCACCTGGGTGGCTCAGTCAGTTAAGCATCTGACTTCGGCTCAGGTCATGATCTCACGGTTCATGAGTTCGAGCCCCACATCAGGCTCAGAGCCAGGAACCTGCTGACAGCTCAGAGCCTGGAACCTGCTTCAGATTCTTTGTCTCCCTCTCTCCCTGCCCTTCCCTGCTCACGCTCTCTCTCAAAAATAAACAAACATTAAAAAAATAAACAAAAAAGGTTAATATGAGGGACACTTGGGTGGCTCAGTTGGTTAAGCATACACACTCTTGACTGATTTCAGCTTAGGTCATGGTCTCATGGTTCATGGGATCGAGCCCCTTATAGGGCTCTGTGCTGACAATGTGGAGCCTGCTTGGGATTCTCTCTCTCTCTCTCTCTCTCTCTCTCTCTGCCCCTTCCTCATTCATGATGTACTTTCAAAATAAATATTAATTTTTTTTACATTTATTTATTTTTTGAGAGACATAGACAGAGCACAAGTTGGGGAGGGGCAGAGAGAGAAGGAGACACAGAATCCGAAGCAGGCTCCAGGCTCTGAGCACAGAGCCTGACGTGGGGCTCGAACTCACAAACTATGAGATCATGACTCGAGCCGAAGTCAGACGCTTAGCCCATGGAGAGACCCAGGCACCCCTCTCTCAAAATAAATATTAAAAAAATATTTAAATATTTTATTTAAAATATTTATTTTAAATAAAACAGGTTTTGTGTGAGATGATTTTACTCAACTATAGGCTAATGTTAAGCATTCTGAGCACATTTAAAGTGGGTTACGATCTCATGTCTGGTGCCTTAGGCAAATTAAATGCACTTTTGACATATTCTCAACTTATGATGGTTTATTGGGATATAACCACATAAGTCAAGATCTGTATATATATTTGACCACCACTTAAAAAAATTTATATATCTATCTCAAGTCCTACACTCCAGCAGAGGAAAGTGACAGAACTGTAACAGGGTTTCTCAACAGCAGCACTACTGACATTTTGAACCTGATGATTCTTTGTTGCACATGGCTGTCCTGTGCATTGCCGGACGGTCAGCAGCATCCTTGGCCTTGACTTGATGTCATCACAATCAAAGTATCTCCAGAAATTGCACAAAGTCCTCTGGGAGAGGGAGCCATACTCTCCCCCAGTGGTGAACCACTGGACTACACAAACTTTTTGCTGACTGACTGAATTTGTCTGAAGCTCTGCTAGGTCCCTCAGCAATGCCCACAGTAGTTTTTCCATTAAGAAGAGAATGTTAATGGCTTCTCCACATACCATATGGACAGTTTTCAAGTAAAGTGAATTTGTAAATGCAGTTTCCCACACTCTGCCCGCAATAGAAGGACACAAAGTTCTGGAGGAGTCATTTCAACATGAAGCTTCCTTCTCCATGTTTTGAATAAGCCCAAGTACCACTGGTCTTGCATGGAATTGTGGCTAACCAAATAAAACATGTGTCTGACAATGTTTAACAAAATTCTTTAATAAAATTTATAAAAATGAATATTTAAGAATTCTCTCAGCTTGAATTGTTTTCCTTTTCCACTCCCAAAGAAAATACAAAATTATCAACACCCACACACATATATACTCAAAACTATAGTGACATTCTCTATACAGGACTACATTAGAGTTTAAATTGTTGAAAAATCAAGACAATTCCAAGATGTGATTGCAGGGATGATTTTTTTTTCTTCAAAAAACACCTGACAGACAGTAAAGCAATTTAGATAAGATTATTTTCCATGGTTGTCAAAAGGTTCTTGAAGTTCACATTTCAACTAAAAGAAGATCCAAATCAGAGTTCTCCCCACACTCCCCTTACTAACACATTTTAGGGCCATATTTTCTTCCTGCTCCTAAGGAAAATAAATTGGATTTCCTGATATTGTTTTCTATGCATGCTTGGAATTTCGGGCAGATGTTTCCAGATCAGCCAGCATATCCTGTGGACATCAACAACAGCAGGCACTTGGGGGGTTCTGGGCTGTCAGGAAGAAACTCTGGTAGCAGGATCCTGATTGGAGTCACATGTTAAGATTCTTCCATTGTTTCTCAGGACTAGAGGCAGAGCCACCTCAACCATCCTCAGCCTCAGTTTCCTAAATTGCCAGGCTCAACAACTTGTCTCCTGCCACCTTCAAACCCATTTTTCACGTTGCTCTCCGCTGGGACAAACACCTTCTGTCTTTGGCTGCAGCACTCGAGGCACTACCGTAAGTGTTGGAAGAGATCACTCTCTTGTTTGAGTGTTAGATGAACATTAGATGTGGAGTGGCACCTGAAAACTCACCACCCTTTCTGGTCAAGGCTTCCTGTTTAGAACCAGATCACCCCAGTAATGACATACACATAACAAACATTCTTATGCACAACCAGTAAGTGGATGGATACCTATTTCAAGTTATATACTCAGAAGATTAAAGGTCTTAAGAGTAAATAATACCCAGTCACACTATGGCCAGACTAAGACCACACTTATCCTGAAAGGGCCCCACAATTTCTGCATCAGAGAACCCCTGTCTGGGGCAATGTAGGTTCAGAAGGAGTAAGAGTGGATAGTAGAACAAGGGGTGCTGTGCAGTGATAGGAGGAAAAAAGTACACAAATTAAAAATAATTACACACACATACATACATACACACACAAAATAATAGGGCAGTTGACCCCTCCCTTCCCTTAAAAAATGAGACCAAAACCCTTAAGGAAATCTGCAAGTTGCTAGCAGAACCTTTTGAGGCTGAAGCTATTGTTCTGAAGTATTAACATATGGGGGTCTTTGGGACAGCATCACCACTTAAAGAGTGAGGAAAGAAAAAAAGATTCAAAAATTAGGGTGAAATCATTCGAACACACACAGATTAGATCTATAAAGTGGAAATCCCAACTATCCTAACTGCATCACCGAGCAGTCTCTCTTCCCCAGAAAGTCATCTCAAGTGAAGGGAGCTGAGAAACCATGAGCCCTGCATTTTCTGTCACACGATGTAGGGGCCCATCTCCTTCCCCATTTGTCTCGAGTCCCCTAGTCATCCTCACCACCTCCGTACATGTCTGCCAGCTTCTTGAAGCGATTGCCCCATTCATTCAGGTAGTCATAGTCCTGATCTCGGTCTGATTCCGAGGAGTTTAAGGAGCTCAGACTAGCAGCTTCAGAACCGCTTCCTTCATAGTCAAACACAAGCAGAGAGTCGTAAGGAGGAGCAGTGGGGTCACTGTCTGCTGCCTTCAGGTTCTAAAGAAGAAGGAAGACGATAGGATCTTTCAATGCAAGGAATCGCACACCTGTCATCTGAGGCAAGATGCCTCCTCTAGGTGCCTCGAGCAACGAGTCACACATGACCATGCAACCATCCTGCGACACCAATAAGGTAAATTTATACAAACAGTCAAGGAAGACAAATCTAATATATATTTCATGAAAAGAGAACATTACAGGTAAATTGCAGAATCTTTTCCTCTATACTAATGATAAGTTATGTGTAGGCAGGAGACAAACAAGCCCGTCAGGATGGACAGAGGCTGAAAACAGTCATATTGTAACATATAGAATAAACTCCTTACTTGGCAGTAACAGTTTGCTTGAATGAAAATTTTTGGCTTCTACCCTACCCTTCCTACTTCTTCTTGACTGGAATACAGACCCAAGGCCTGGAAGTGTGGCAGCCATCTTGTGCTCATGAGGTAACAAGCACAAAAACAAGGTACCCTCTGTTATATCTGTTTAAGCTCCTGGAATTTAAAGCTGAATGCATTTCTGACATATACAAAGGGATGCTATTTTTCTGGCCCTTAGGTAGACTTATGATACACACTTAATATCACATCCCAACCAGGAGTGGGATGCAGGGGCAAAAAGACTCATTAGTGAAACCAAACTGGATCTACTTTGAATTCCTTTAGCTTCATGTCTACTTTTACTAAATCCTTTCAAGTCATTCTTGGTTTTGCCATATGGACTTCGCAAATTCGCTAGGAACAATTTGAAGTGCTCTAAGTTCTGAAATTCAGATGAGACACAAATAAAAAATAGCAGTCAGGGATCAGACAAGGAGAAAACATAAAGCAAAGAATCTAAAGACTTTTTCCTGACTTTCAACACAACTGTTCCTGAGTTTAGAGATGAATGGCACCATGGCTTTTGATTTTGCTAACTTACTTCATCAATAAAGTTTCCAATTTCATCAGGATTGGCAGGGCGGGGCCGGTACTGGGGCATGCTCAGGAGGGTTGGTGCCACATCATTGCGAGTCACTTCAGGCCGAGCATCCAGGCCCCTGTGCAACTGGCTCAAGTCAAAGTCCTTTGGAGAAAAAGGTAAAAATAGACCCGAGTAAAAAGAAACAGTCACAAATAAGGGGATATATTTGGATTATAGATTCTGGTATCAGATAATACCCTGTCAACTGCATGATAGTTGCAAGCATTTGCCAGTGTAAACTAAAATGACAAATTTCAACCTAAGAGTTTTCACAATAGCCCTAGAAGGAAAGACATCAGGGGTGCCTGGGTGGCTCAGTCGGTTGAGCGTCCGACTTCAGCTCAGGTCAGGATCTCAATGGTTTGTGAGTTCAAGTCTCACATCAGGCTCTGTGCTGACAGCTCAGAGCCTGGAACCTGCTTCGAATTCTGTGTCTCCCTCTCTCTCTGCTCCTACCCCACTGACACTCTGTCTCTTTCTCAAAAATAAACATTAAAAAAAAAAAAAAAAAAAAAAAGGAAAGACATCAAATGATCATGAGGAGCACCTGTGGTAAGGATGTAGGGTGTTATACCTTATTAACTAAGTCCTAGCCAGTCCACAGATTCTTGTGAGCCTAGCTGCCATATACTCAATACCTGTGTCCTTCACAAAATTCATACGTTGAAACCTAATGCTCAAGGTGGTGGTATTTGAAGGTGGGACTTTTGGGAAGTGATTACGTCAGGAGGGTAGATGGAGCCGTCAGGAGGGGGACTGGTGCCCCAATAAAAGACACCCTAGATTCCTTTCTGCCGTGCGAGTACATTATGGCTGATTATGAAGGAGGAAGCAAGCCACCACCAAACACCACATCTGCTGGTGCCTTGATGTTAAACAACCCAGCCTCCAGAACTGTGAGAGATGAATTTCTGTGGTTTTTAAGCAATGTCTGTGGTATCTTGTTATAGCAGTCCACACAGACTAAGACAGTAGCTGAGACCAGCAGTTGTCCCACAAATGCCTGAAGGACATTTCTCTGTACCCCTTAATATGTTGTGCAAAACAGGCATTGAAATTCTAATCAATGGCTATTCTTCCAGACCACATCGCTCAGCAAATGTGCTCATGCATGGCGGGAGTCAAAAGCCGAACTCCGAGATGGGGCCCAAGGTTCCCTTTCTAGATAGAATACACTTTCAAAAACTCTCCAGAAAGGTGCCCGGCTGGCTCAGTCAGTAGAGCATGTGACTCTTGATCTCAGGTCCCTGAGTTTGAGCTTCACGTTGGGCATTAAGGTTACTTTAAAAAACAAAAACAAAACAAAACAAAAAAACTCTGGGGCAAGGTAAGATCATCTCCAAAATCAGGGAAAATAAAGAAGGCCTGAAGATTTAACATCTACAAAAAGAAAAGCAAAAGTTTAGCATACCTATAAACTCAAGGGACAAAATATCACAACAGATTAATTGCTTTATGTCTAAATAATTTGAAGTTCATGTCCTGAGAACAGCCATGAGTCAGACTACCTGGTTTGACTGCTTCCTACCTGTGTGACTTTGGGCAAGTTATTTAACTGCCCTTTGCATCTGTCCATTCATCTGGGTGCTGAACAGAACAACGGTATTTTAAATGCCTACCTTCTCCTAATCATTGCTTCTTCCAAATAGAGATCACCACATAGCTTTTTGCCACAGTTTTAAAAAGGTACCTGATCCTCTTCTCCACCTCCTTCTTCATCATAGTAATAAACATTGTCCCTGGTGTCATCTTCTGGGGGTAGTAAGGGCTCTTTGACCACCCCTCTCCTCCGAACAAACAGCAAAAGCAGCAGAATCAGGACTGGTGTGGGGAAGAGAGAACAAGGAGAGCCACAGGTCAGGAAGGCCATAAAAAGCAGCTATCACACAGCACCACTGCCTTGCCTACCAGACAGATGGCTGTCAGACAACCCACATGGCGATGCTCACATACCTGAAGTTAACGTATACAGTATAAAATAGTGGACAATTACATGGGAATTCAAGCGTGTCTTCAACTGGACTATTTATCTTTTTTTAATGTTTATTTAATTTTGGGAGAGATAGAGCATGAGTGGGGGAGGGGCAGAAAGAGAAGGAGACACAGAATCCGAAGCAGGCGCCAGGCTCTGAGTTGTCAGCACAGAGCTAGACTCAGGGCTCAAACTCACAAGTTGGGAGATCATGACCTGAGACGAAATAGGATGCTTAATGGACTGAGCCACCCAGGGGCCCCTAACTGGACTTATTAAACCAGTCAGTCATTTCTCAGAATCTGAGTTAAAATGCTCCAGGCAGAGGAAGTGGTAGTAAGGACAAAGGACCTGAGGCAGGAGCATGATTGGCATGATTAAGAAAAGTGAAGTCAGCATGGTCACAGCAGGGTGAGTGAGGGGGAAAGAAGCAAACAGAGGGGTGGCAGGGATATGTCAACTACTAGAAGGACTTTGGCTTTGATTCTGAGTTGGAACCATTAGAGGTTCATGAACAGGGCTGAGTCACCCTAAATGTGATTGACAGGTGCACATTATTTTTAATCAGTTCTGAGGAATGGGACACAGACCATATAATCACCTGGTATATTCCCTTAAGATAAAAATCATGTGGGCAAGCTCTATGATCTGTTTAATTTCCAAAGTTTTCATCTGATCATGGGATGTTTCTAGGGTATATATGATTAACAGCTGTTAAAAACTTTTAAACTACTTATTGTGAATGAAAAAATGATGATTCAATGTGTTTTCTTCATAAATGCTTGTGCCCAAGTACCTCTAAAGGACACCCTACAGGGGGAGGGAGGAGGGAAAGGACATCCTACTGAAACAGTATTATTAGACTGAAACAGGAGGTTGCATAGACTTGGGGAAAAGATTTCTTAGAAGTACCCAAACTCCCTATTGTTTCTGAAATCAGCAAGTTTCCAAGACTTTATTCAGATAAGCAAACTTCCTTGATCACAATCCATAAACACGAACAGTGAGCACTTGCTGGGTCGCCCTAGACCTGCCTTGGCACTGAGGACACGGCCCTGAAGACCATATAAGATGTCAACAGTCACCATCCACGTGGAGCGTAGAGCAAGTAAGAGCAAGGAGCAGGTTATCATCTCCAAGAAGATGTTACTGATCAAACGTTACTCAAATGTTATCCCTTTAGAAAAGTAACAACATATTTTTACTGCTTCAGGAAGTACCACCCTATACACTGTACCAAAACCTCAGTAACCCCAGTGGGATCCTCAAAAAGCCTGGCACAAAGCAAGCAATCGAATATTGAGGGATTACACGAACATCCACATGTCCCGGCATCTTTGTAGAATCACCTTTAGAAGGCTAAGTTCTACGCTTGCCCACAAGGAACAAGAAGCTAGAAGTGTGGATCCTGGCGTTGCTTCTGCTTTCGATGTTGTTCCACATTTAAGCTTTCTGCCATGTTGTCCTTGGCCTCTGTGTCTAATAAAATATACCCCAAACAAATTGAGGTAAGGCTATTACTAAAAAATCGGTATTTTAAGTGTAAACTCCAGTCTTGAACATTTTCCTCAGAATGAGAGTACTAGTTTGTAACTGCTGTCCCCAGAGCAGACTGGCCCGTTCAAATGTGATTGGAGTGGGAAGTAAGTGGGCAGGCAGGGCTTGTGCTGTCACACCTGTGCTGATGACACAGGAAGGTGAATTAACCTCATCCCACGGTGGCAATAAAGGCCATGTGAATTCTGAGGAACACAAGTCCAGAAAGCTCACTGAATTCTAAACAACACTCTCCTTCCTTCTGAGTTTTGAGACGACACAAGCAGCAAAGGGCAGGAGCAAATGAATCTGTTGAAGCAGCAAGCGGCAGGGGAAAGAACACCTGTGCTGAGTCGAACTTGAAACCCCAGAGGTGGCCCCACTGCTCCCTCTAAGAACTTTCTTCTACTCCAGCCACGTTGGTCTCCTCCCTGCCTCCCCTTCCTCTCTGTGCCTTCACTAGTGTGGGAACCGTCACGAATGCCCCTCTGTCCATCTGGATGCCACCAGTCCCTGTCCCGACCATCCTACATCTTCCACCAAACCTTCCTTGAGGCTCAATTAACAGCCCCCTCTTCTGAATGCAAAGGCATTCATGACCTGGACCGCCCTTTTCAGCCCCTAATTATACACGGTCTTTCCCCCACTCTGTCCTGATAGTCATTGATACTCACTATTCACCCTGCACTCCACCCCTACTCTCTGCCAAGTGTTAAAATGGGCACATGGCCACTCAGTTAGGGTGGGACATTCTAGGTGTGGCTGTGTTTGAGCCATCGGAATGGGAGTGAAGGTGCACTTTCCAGATACGTGCCTTCCACTTCCTCTCTCATCCCTTCTCCAGGACGGAAGGTGGGGGTGGTGAGCTGGTAGCTCCGACCATGCTGGTGAGAATAGTACCCTAAAGCCTTGCTGCTCCGGGTTGCTCTAAGAACCTCCAACATTTGCACCCCCGGGAGCTGGTGACAAAGGTGGAATGTGAGGTCCCACCCCAGATCAGAATTCTCATGCAGGCGATTTGTGTGCACTGCCCTGAAGGATTCAAAGAACAACAAAATAGACGGACTGGGCTCCTGTTGATTTAATGGAACAGTGCTCCCTTCCAGTCCTGGTGAACTCAACTTTAAAATGCTCAGTAACAGATAAACCTCCCCCATTTTAGAAGCCAAAGACTGAAACGCTTGCCAGGCATACTTACTTAGTAAGGCGAGGATTCCTCCGAGAATGCCCAGAATGGCAGGAACTTGCAACCCCGCTTCAGCGTAAGGCATGGTCCTCTTGCAGTTGTTGACGACCCCTTCGCAGTCACAAACGTACACATCTAGGGTGGTCACCTGGTCCTTGTTCTGGTTATCCACGAGTTTGAGATTTATCTTGTAGTCGCCCAACTCTAAGGTTTTCTTTGGCTTCAAAATTAGAGATTCACGGGCTGGAGGAAGCAACAAAAATAAATGATGGGACCAGGAGAAAAAGAACAAACAAACAAAACAACCTCATTCTAGAATTATTAGGGTAAAGAAAATGGAGCTGCTTGGGTGGAAGATCACTGTGCAGTATGTTACAGAGTCAGATACCAGGAAAGGAAAGGGACCTTTGGGGGAATGCCTCAAATGCAGATGGGGCAAAGAAACAAGCATCAAACAAAAGAGGTGACATCTGAGAAGCTGAGAAGGGACTTTCAGAAGTGGGTGGGGGGCAGGAGCAGGGAAAAGCATGGGGTCAGAGTAAGACTCCAGTTCCCACCTTGGTCACTGTAGTCAATGGTCCAGTTGACACTTGCCCCGTGTGTTAGTTCTGCCGTGAAGGGAGATGTGTTGGGGGGAAGATCTGGATCAAAGATGTTGATGATATGAGGCTGTGGATTTTTCTGGCAGAAATCCATACTTCGAGGTTCTGGTACGGGGCCATTGTCATTCACATCAGAGAGGATAAGGAGAAGGGTTCCCGTTCCAGTAGCAAGTGGAGAACCTAAGAGAAAATATATAGGAAATACCACAGCTCAGGAACATTCATGAAGCTCTATTGCCTCGAATCAGACCAAAGGCCAATCCTGGCTTGGCTCTTCAGAGATTCATCACCAGGCCCCACCCTCCCCATCTCAGGGCATCTTCACTTCTGGTCAGGCAGCTCTCCAACACGCTATTCCTCACTTTAACAACAATTATTCAAGTTATTCCTCACACCAAGGACAGGCTCCCTACTCTTTTGCACGTACCTTTATGCATCCATTAAACTTGAACCACTCCAAGAATTCCTCTTTGCCCCCTACCAGTTCTCCCTTTCCGAACTTCTCTGGCTTTAAGGTCATTATCAAAGGGTTGAGCTTTTGAAATTGCTACAAGTTGCAAGTTGATTTTCAAAGTAGACTTGGGGAAAAAAAGACTTGGACACTTCCGTGTGCATTTCGTTTACATTCTGACATATGTATTCTACCATTTTATGCTAGCACCTAGCATAAAATGGTAGAAAGAGTAGACACTCAAGCATCATCATTAATATTAGTGTGGGTTTTTTTTTTTTTTCTTAAGTAGGTTCCATGCCCACCATGGAGCCCAATGTGAGGCTCCAACTCACAACCCTGAGCTGAGATCAAGAGTTGGGCACTTAACCAAGTGAGCCACTTAGGTGCCCCAATATTTGTTATAGAAAAAAAAATGCACAGGACTATTATCTCAAACCTATAATCATGCTTGGGTGGCAAGAATGTGGTGATTATTTTTTCTTTTTACTCTTAAAAAAATTATGGCTTAAAAAAAAAAAACCCACATAGCATAAAATTTACCATGTTAACCATTTTAAAGTTCATTTTACATTTTAGGCTCAACAGTATATTCGCATTGATCTCCAGAACAGTGTCATCTTGCAAACTGAAACTCTGTAGCCATTAAACAACTCCCTGCTTTCCTTCTCTCCCCAGCCCCCTCCCCGCCCCTTACCACCATTGTACTTTGTTTCTATGAATTTGACCACTTTCACACCGTAAGTTAAACTATACAGTATTTATCTTTTTGTGACATGGCTTTTACTTAGCACAATGCCCCCAAGATTTATCCATGTTTTAATATTCCATTGTATACATATACCATACTTTATTTATGCATTCATCCATGGATAAATCCTTTTACCTTATGGGAGAGGAAAAAAAACAAAAACAAAAACCCAGCAGGGGCCATTTAAAATTTTTTCTAATTAGGGGCACCTGGGTGGCTCAGTTGGTTAAGTATCCAACTTTGGCTCAGGTCATGATCTCACGGTTCGTGAGTTCAAGCCCCGCTTTGGGCTCTCTGTTGTCAGTGCAGAGCTCACTTCAGATCCTCTGTCCCCCTCTCTCTGTCCCTCCTCAGCTTGTGCTCTCTCTCTCTCTCTCTCTCTCTCAAAAATAAATAAACATGGGCTGCCTGGGTGGCTCAGTCAGTTAAGCGTCTGACTCTAGCTTAGGTCATGATCTCTCGGTTTGTGGGTTCCAGCTCCACGTCGGGCTCTGTGCTGACAGCTCAGAGCCTGGAGCCTGCTTCAGGCTGCAAATGGGACCCAGTCAAGGTCTAACTTGCCTTCCTCACTAACTCCCAAATTACAGCTCCAGGGACAGGCTTTAAATTCTAACAGGTTTATCTTTCCCCAGCACATTCACAATGTGATGGAGGCTGCATCATTCAACAGCCATCCGCCCAGCCCCATCATGGCCTTACTCGCTTTCCTGTGTTTTCTAGGTTGTCAACTACTTCAGAAAGCTGGTAAGTTAGTGAGGGAAAGAGACTCATTCACAATGTCAGGAAGTGAGTAGGTTCTAACAATAATTCTATTTCTAAATATCTAGCCAGGGGAAATACTTGCACACAGAGGCATGTACAAGGATGTTTACGTATGAAAGTCTTGGAAATAATGACCAAGTAGAAACCATCCCAGTGTTCTTTAATGTGTGAATAATTAAATTATGCTAGATCCAGGTAACAGTTTATTATTTTTTAATTTTTTAAATTTATTTTTGACACAGAGAGAGAGAGCGAGAGCATGCGTGTACAGGAGAGGGGCAGAGAGAGAGAGAGAGAGAGAGAGAGAGAGAGAGAGAGAGAATCCCAAGCAGGGTCCACATTGTCAGGGCAGAGCTCATTGTGGGGCTCAAACTCACGAACCACGAGATCATGACCTGAGCCGAAATCAAGAGTTGGATGCTTAACATACTGAGCCACCCAGGCAGCCCTAGGTAACATTTCTTTATTACCAAGAGGTAAATCTATAAAGTGCCAAAGTAAATCTGTGTCTTAAAGACATATTGTAAATAATAATAAATTACATATCAAGTAAATGAAAAATTTAATAGAAATCAACATGTATAAAATAATGGTTTTTACAATAAAACCAGGCTATAAGCTAGATAGTGGCTTTATAATAAACTATAATTCATATGCAGAAAAACGAATTCAAACACACAGAAACAGCCTGGAGGGAGTCACATTTCACTAATAATGATGATGATAAAAATAATGATAGTCCTTATAGAGTAGTACTATGTAGCAGACACTCTTCTAGGCATGTTTACATGAATGAATTCATTAAAAATCTAGATGGGGTATTATCATTTTGTCAGAAAGAGGAACTGAGGGACATAGAAATAAGCTTGTAAGTCCAAAGTCACATAGGTATTATGTCCTAGGCTCTAGACCCAGGCAGTCTGGCTCCTGTGGGGAAGGAGTGGGTTCAGGTATAAAGAGGGAATGGTGAAAAGCACTTCTACTTGACCTAAATTATTTGTACCCTTAAAAATCATATGCTTTTTGTTTAAGGATAAAAGAGGAAGAATGAACTCTTGCCTCTAAAAGAAAGGTGGGGGGCAAAGAAGCAAACGAGCTGGGAGGGTGAGGCGGCCAAGGCCAAACCCTAAGGACATCCTTACCATTGTCGGTGGCGATAATGAGGGCCGTGTACGTGCTGTTCTTCACATGCTCAAAGTCCTCTCTGTCTAATTCAGCCCGAGTGAAAATGGCACCAGTGTCTGGATCAATCCTCAGCCAGTTGGCAGCATCCCTCCAAATCCGATACCTGAAAAGGCACAAGCTCTGGCTTAGAGTACAAGAGTGAACGGCACATAGCTAAGAAGGCTAAGGTTCCTCTTTGTTCGCCATTCACATCTACAGGAAAGTGTGACCATCCATGTCCCCTTCACCTGGATTCACCCATTGTTGAACCATTTGAGAAGAAGTTGCAGCCATCATGTTCTCTTACTCATAAATACTTTGGCGTATTATCCCCTCAGAACAGAGGCATTCTATTATATAATTACAATTGGATTTTTAATTTCAGGAAATGTAACATTTAATATATGGTACATATTTAAATTGTCAATTTCCCCAAAACTGTCCTCCGGAGCATCCCTGCCCTGATTCAGGATCCATCTACGCATGACATTTAGATGTCACGTTTCCTCAATTTGGAAACATTCCTTAGCCTTTCCTTTCTTTCTCAACACTGGTATTTTTGAGACGTGCAGGCCAGTTGTTTTGGAGAAAGCTCCTCAATCTGGGCTGGTCTGATTATTCCCTTCTAAGTAAACTCAATTCATGTGAGGGAAAGGGAGGCAAGAGCACTGGATAAGCGATGACTGTCCTTCTCAGGAGGACATTAGGAGGCACATGACATCTGTTCTTTTCTTGGTTAACTTTGATCACTTGGATAAGGGATAGGGCACCTGATTTCTTCCCATTAAAGGTACTTTTTTCCTAAGGGGAAAAAAGACCATTAGTCTATGGTCTGAGGGGAGAAAATGTGACAATATCCTGTTCACCAACTAACTTTCACCCAATAGATTTAGTATCTATGGGTAATTTTTGCCTGAAGCAAGGAGTACTATGAACTTTAAGGTTTTTTTTTTTTAAGTTTATTTATTTATTTTGAGAGGGAGAAGCAGAATGTGCAGGGGAGGAGCAGAGAAAAAGGGAGAGACAGAATCCCAAGCAGGCTCTGGGCTTGATCCCACAAACAGTGACATCGTGACCTGAGCTGAAATCAAGAGTCGGACACAACCAACTGAACCACACAGGTGCCCCTCCTTATGTATTTTTAAAGCAGAGTCTTACAGGCCAGCTCCCCAAAGGGTACAGTACTCAAATGGTGGCAATATGCCACTCAAAACCCCCACCACGAACACTTGGAAACTCGTGTTGACACAGTGACTGGAGGATGCGCTGTAATACTGGCCTTTCATGGCAGGTGCCAGAGAAGCTCAAGTTCCTTCTGGCCTTACAAAGGAAGAGAAAAGTTTTATTCAAAATGCCAGAATGATTCGTTAAGCTATACCTACTTAGGAGTACCAGAAGCAGTCAATCAGAGAAAACAAAGGCATGAAAAAGAGAGATATACTGCCCAGCTATCTGCTAGGGTCATGGCAAGGCTCAGAAAAAGAAGCAAAAAAGCTAAGGATGCAAGAGCCCTGGATACCTCCAGGTATATCCCCACTTCCTTAGGAGTACAAAGCCATGAACTTAGCAAGTGGTCTTTGTTCCAGGAGTAAGGGCCTCTACACACAGACTTGGTCCCCGTACTTGCCCAAAGAGAAGCTTTAAATGACCCTTACGCTACTGCAAGCTAAGGCATCAACTGGCCTGGAAACCATACAGTCCAAGGCTTCATCATTCAACGAAAACCATACAAGAGGTCTTTGGTTTCCCACTATAGTTTTCAACCTTGATTAAAAACACTTCTTACTAGCCCTAAAAGTTTGGACCACCTAGAGGACTCCTTGGATTATGAGCAGTACATTGGATACATGTACAAATTCAACACATTTGAAGTATTTTAAGATTTTAAGTAATCTGTACACTTCACATAGGGCTTGACCTCATGACCTCCAAGATGAAAAGTCTTATGTTCTACTGACTGAGCCAACCAGGTGCCCTGAAATTAAGATTATTTTAAAGCAAATCTCAAATGTCAAAAGATTTTTCCTGTAAATATCTTAGCATGTATCCTATATAGATAAGGTTTTAAAATTTTTTTTAATTTAATGTTTATTTTTGAGAGAGAGAGAGAGAGAGAGAGAGAGAGAGAGAGAGAACCAGTGGGAGAGGGGCAGAAAGGGATGGGGACAGAGGATCCAAAGCAAGTTCTGTACCAACAGCAGAGAGATCCAATGCGGGAGTCTAACTCATGAACCATGAGATCATGACCTGAAGTGAAGTCAGCCACTTACCCAACTGAGCCACCCAGGTGCCCCACATAAATAAGGAAATTAGAAAAAAATAAAACATAATCGTAATGCCACCAACACATCTAATAAAAACAGTTAATAATTACTTACTGTCATCTAATGCCACGTCCATGCTCAAATTTCTCTGACTGACTCAAAGGTATCTTTTATAGTTGGAGTGTTGAATCTATCTTCAAGTTGTAGTCTACATATTACAATTGGTTCATTTGCCTCTTAATACTCTTTTGATCTACAGCAGTCCTCCCTGCCCTTTTGCCACTTATTCCAGTGTCATTTGTCATATAGTTCCCACATTCTGCATTTGGCCAGATTTGTGGCATTTGTTTCTTCATTCTCTGCATTTCTGCAAAATCAGATTCTAACGCTTAACTAGGTTTTGCCTCAACTTTAGTTTACTCCAAAAAAAAATATTTCCATAGTGACGTTGTGTGCATGCTACTGAATCATACATATCAATTGGTACATTATGTTATATTGTCCTTACTTTTTTTTTTTTTTTTTTAAGTAAATGTTAAATACAATCAGAAGGTTTGGGTGTTATCAGCCTGGTTCCTTCATTTAAAAATTCCCCATCACCCTTGACCTAATGACTCAGTGCTAGCAGCCTTTAAGATCTCTACCTGCACCTTTTATATAGCTCCCCCGATACAGGGCACATGTGTGGTCCAAAGGTATTCAGGAGCCCTTTCTTTCACTTAGGACAGAATCAGCACTTCCCAAACTAACCACTGAGGCTGAAATCACACTTAAACTCTGTTTGAACTTCAACTTGAACCAGTCAAAAGCACTGATGCTAAAACGCAAACACCCCACCAAACAAGAACACACTCGATTACTATGCAAGACGCTATTCTGGATTTGTATGTTTTTCTCTAAATAGTTGAGAGCCTGGGGCACCTGGCTGGCTCAATTGAAAGACCATGTGACTCTTGATCTCCGAGTCATGAGTTCAAGATTGAGGGTAGAGATCACTTAAATAAACTTTAAAAGAAGATAGTTCAGGTGTCGTGACAGTTTCCCCTAAAGTACATGTTAACAGGTAGGAACCTCCCTCTCCAAGAAGAGGAAGTGGGCACATTGGCGGAGGCCCGTTACTTCTTGGAAATCATGGTATTACTAACAAGACACATGTGTTCTCTTTGGATTTGTATTCTCATAGTTTTTTCCTAGTCAAATCCAGCCCTCAAAAAATTAAGAACATTCTTTATCATACATGGTTGTGGGGTGTTGTTGTTGGTTGGCAGGTGTGGTTTCAACATCTGTGGGTGTGATTTAGATTATGGCGTGACTTCAAGTTTAAAAGGAGAAGAAATACTGAGCTACTTCTAACACAACATCATGTATGTAAATTAAAACCACATTCTTAGTACACTGCATGAACTTGCAAACAGGAAGCAACAGTAAATCGGGAATGGCTGGCTATGGAGGGAACGGAACAAGTGTGGAGAATGAGAGTAAAATGGAATTAGAAAAAAACGGGGGGGGGGGGGGGGGGACACGACTTGCACAGACCGATGATGGTAAAATGCTATGAACAAAGTGTTTTATACACACACATACACTCATACTCAATTGTTGCAAGTCTGTTAAAAAATCCTCACACTTACGTTATCCTCTGTTCCATAAACTGGTCCGGATCCTCAGCAGTGTAGGACGTGATTTCCAGGCCCACACCAAAGTCTTCAGGTATGTGCACTTCCTTTTGGAGAGGCACAAAGATGGGGGCTTCGTTCACATCCTCCACGTCCACGGTGACTGTGGCTGTGGAGGTGGAGAGAATGACCTCAAACGGGGACACATTCTCCACGGCCACATACAGAATGTATTGTCGCTTGGTCTCAAAATCCAAGCCCTAAGGAGCAAAAAAAAAAAAAAAAAAAAAAAGAAAAAGAAAAAGAAAAAAAAAGAGTTCAAAAATACATTTTATGTTACTTAAAAAAATAAATAAAATTAAGTCCTTAACTATTGCTTTTGGTTAGCAGTATCCTAGGGGTTCTCAAATCTAGCTAATCTAGTTAATTAGGAAGAATTAACTTGAGAACTTTTTAAGAAAATGGAGACCTGCACTCTAACCCAGTAAATAGCAGTCTCTGAGGGTGGGGCCCAGACATGCGTAGTTTTGAAAAGCTCCCAATGACTACCATGCAATCATAATAAAGATGAGAACCCTAGGAGAAGAATAAAAACAAACTACGGGACACGTCAAACAGCAAACCCCAGTGAACAAACACTAGCACATTAAGTCATTCATTATTCAAGTCCAGTAAGAATGTTCTCATCCCATGTGACATGCCATCCATGTGACAGCAGATGGACAGAAGACCCTGCTTGTCCACCTCAATGACCTCAATTAAGTTTACTGTCAACATGCAGTTCAGATCAGTCAGCAACAAGGTCAAAGCCCAGCTGGGTCATATCCTAGCTGTGTGATCCAGGCAACTTAACTTCTGGGTCTGTTTCTACATCTAAATATGTAGGAAAAGGAATACTTCATGGAGTTGCTGTAAGGAAAAAACTGGGAACTGTGATGAAGGACTTTGTCTATGGTAGGGACTCATTTTACTAGTTTCTTTCTTTTGTTGGTAGCATAGACAATGTTGACATTGGATGGTTAGGGGG
Source organism: Panthera onca (assembly GCF_046562875.1). NCBI lineage: Eukaryota > Metazoa > Chordata > Mammalia > Carnivora > Felidae > Panthera > Panthera onca. Next base: position 43,897,364 of record NC_138353.1, on the reverse strand, counting down.
AGATAAGATTATGTAGTAAGTAATGCATAAAGTAATAATGCAGAATGGTCTGCTCACTTGCTCAAGAGGAAGTCAAAGCCTTGGGGCTGATTCAGGGATCCATTAACTCTGAGTAATCTCAACAAGTAAATCACCCAACTTCCTAAGTCTTCAGGTTTCCAAAACATTTCTCAAAAAGTCATTTGTCCCACTTCTAAAATAATCCAGCAAAATGGCAGAGACCAGTAAACTATTTTCCTTTTTATTTGCAAAATGGATATGGAGGGGAGGAGTAGATAAATGTTTAAGGGAGCAAGCCTTTTAAAACACACGGTATTTTCTTTCTCTTCAACCTCAAGGAGCTTCCTGAGTCTCACATGTGCTGGAATAGTCACTGCAAATCCCAAATGGTCCAACAGATCCTGGGAAAGCCTCCCAGCCTTACCCCACCAATGCCATGCTACTTCTACTTCTGAGAAGACACCAGTGGACAGGGGAGTTTCCAAGAGGTCAGTTTCTGCATCTTGCCAGGCACCATACAAACCTTAGCTGTTTTCAAAATGCCATCGTTGGTTACTGGGTCTGTGGTGACAACAAACTGGTCATCCTTATTGTTCAATATGGTGTACACGGCCTGCCACGCTGGGGTATTTGGGACATCGGCGTCAGTCACTTTGAGTAAGGTGATTTCGACATTAGCTTCGTTCTCAGGCACCTGCCCCTGGTACTACAGAGCAAAGGAGAAAATGGACCACTTATGACATCCTGAGACCCAATAGATGAGCCAGGGCCTAGAGGGCTAAAGCAGTCCTTTCTGAGCCCAAGATTCAAGGAGAAGAGTCTTGGAGGAAATGCCCACTCCATCAGTAGAGCCTCTATTTCTTATTGGTGGAGCAGCCAATACTACTCAAGGAACATCATCCTTCATGACTACCTGAAGAAGCTTTTTAAGGACCTGGCTACCTGAGCCCCTCACAGCACACTCTGACCCAGTTGATGACTATGCTCTTAATCAAATTCAAGACACGGTGGCTTATCCATTACTCTCCTCTTCCTATCATTCCCAGTGGTACCAATAATTTTCTTACAACAAAAGTCTGGTCAGTAGAGTCCTCTGCTTAAAACCTTTGATGACATCTCCTTGCACTCAGGATAAATTCTAACATTCTTACCTCAGTCTACAAGGTCGTGCAGGACCCAACCTCATTTAGTTCACTACACTGACTGGTTTTCAGTTCTTGCTATGCATCAAGCTTTTCAATGATTCAGAGCATGTTGCATATGCTGCTCCCTCTGCCTGGAGCACTCTTCCATTGTCCCCTGTCCCGCGTTGGCCAACCTCCTGTCAAATCTTACTATAAATGTTACTCACAATGCCTAGGTTAGGGTGGCAGACACTGCTAATTGAATACTAATATCCATTCACCCCTTCTTCGCGAAATATATTGTTGGAGGCAGCAAAGTGCCCAGACAATGTATTTTACTTCCAGACATCCTCGAAGACTGCAGTTGCTAAGAAGTAAATGGAACTTGTATGGGTCTGCACAGAAATAAGAGGACTTCACTTAGCAGCAATGCCTTGTGCTCCCCGTGGCCTTGCTTCCTTCCTGAACGAAGCACAGACATAGCTGGAGGGCTAGCAGCCATTTGGGGCCATAAGGGGACACCGAGGATGGAAGCTATGCACCAAGGATGGTGGCAAAGTAAGGCAAAAGAGGTTTCATTGACAGCACAGATAATCTAGCTCCGGGCTTTTTGTGACACTAGAGAGTTTACCCTATTTGTTTAGGACGTAAGAGTCAAGTCTCTGTTATTAACCACTGAGCTGATTTCTAATTAATGTATTAAGACTCAAGGTTCTGGGGTGCCTGGGTGGCTCAGTCAGTTAAGCATCCGACTTGGGCTCAGGTCATGATACTGTGGTTCATGAGTTCAAACCCCATGGCGGGCTTCTGTGCTGACAGCTCAGAGCCCAGAACCTGCTTTGGATTCTGTGTCTCCCTCTCTCTCTGTTCCTCCCCACTCGTACTCTCTCTCTCTCTCTCTCAAAAATAAATAAAGATTAAAAAAAGAAAAGAATAGAAAGAAAATATTTGTTCAATGAATAAACAAAACCTGGTAGGACTTGTGACCAAGATACCCAAAATGAAAACATGAATTCAACAGGTGCCCCCTCCCTTTTTTCTTTTTTAAAGTAATCTCTATACCCAACATGGGGATCAAACTCACAACCCTCAGATCAAGAGTCACATTTTCTGTGGTGCCTGGGTGGCTGAGTCAGTTAAGCTTCCAACTTCGGCTCAGGTCATGATTTCACAGTGAAGTTCAAGCCCCACGTGGGGCTCTGTGCTGACAGCTCAGGGCCTGGAGCCTGCTTTGGATTCTTTGTCTTCCTCTCTCTCTGCTCCCCACCAACCCCCCCCCCCCCCACCAGCCATGCTCTGTCATATCTCTCTCTCTCAAAAATAAATAAAAGCATCAAAAAAATATTAAAAAAATTATAAAAGAGTCACATTCTCCACTGACTGTGCCAGCCAGGCACCTCAGGTGCCATTTATAATTTCACAAACGTGTGTCAATAGGGCCCAGGCTGATGATGGCAGGGACAACTGCCACCCCAATCTGCTTGCTTTCTGAAGTTCAGTAGTCTAGGGAAAGCTGTCAAAGGCTTCACCCATGAGCACTGTGAAACAACAGAGGACCTTTCTTTGAAAACCGAGGGGCTGCAAAATTACCGTGGTTGGTTCAAAGATGGGAGGGTTATCGTTGATGTCAGTGACCGTGATCACGGCTGTTGCGGTTGTACTTAAACCTTCGCCTTGCAGGTCAGCAGCCTGAACCACCAGGGTGTACATGGGGACACTCTGCAGAGATCAAACACATTGGAGTCAGGACCCAGAACCATATCAGGCCCAGCCCAGCCCAGAGCATCAAAACACTTTATCATTTGCTTGAATGCTAGCCTGCCTTCTAGGTATAAAACCTCTACACAGATGTTTAGATGCAAAGCTCAGACCATAACATGCTACATGGCAACTGGCCTCTGCCGAGTTTTGCACGGTCCACGTGATCTAGCTGATGTCTATTTGCCCTCAACCCCCTCTATATCCTCTTGACCCCTGACCTCCCGGTCCAGCCCGGTGGTGACCACACTGATGACTCCTGTGTCCCTATTGATGGTGAACATTGTGCTCTGAGGCAGTGGGGGCTCTTGGGAGAGGATGGTGTACGCGATGGCGGCATTGTAGGTATTCTCGTCGTCATCTGCATCTGTGGCCGTGACCTGCATCACAGAAGTTCCTGGAAGTGCCAAACGAGAGGAAGATTCAGTTAAGCTGCACTTTGGATTTTGGCCAACATTGCTCAGCTCAATTCTGTCCAGAATGTTCCAGGAGGAGCCTAGGGTTGGTACCGTGTCATGGCTCTCCATTTTCTAATTTCCAAAATTCTTACCAGTGCGGGGGGGAGGGTTGACAGCATCCCACCAAATGAGCAGTGTTCCAAGGACTCAGCTTTTCCACAAGATACTTTGGATTGGGCTGGAGGGGAGGGCTACGGGGAATAAGTAACCTTAAACTGAAACAGTGCCATGACTCTCAAACAGAGTGAATGAGGTGAAAACTAGGAAAAATCCCACAAATTTCCGACGTGGCTTATAAGTCACGGCTTCACCAGAGAGGATGGTCACTTGAGATCACTGCCTTCAAGGTAGAAGAGAATACTTATAGCACCTGTGACTGACAAAGGACTAGTGCTGATCACATCAAAAAAAATTCTTTAGGGATCACTAGGAAAAGGAAAAAAATAGCCCAAGGGGGAAAAAAAAGAGCAAAAGACGAAGAAAGAAGTCATAAGAAACCCAAAGGGCCGGCAAACACAGAAAATGCTTAGCCCATTAATAAAGCAGAAAAATGCAATTTAAAATTGTATGGAGATACCACCACACAGTCAACAGAGCTGAAAAGTCTAAAATTCCAGGATATATATGTTGCTGATGGGAGTGTAAACTGGTCCAACCCCTTTGGAAAACAGCTTGTCAGCAAGTATCACACTGAACAGGCACATACAATACAACTGAGCCATCTACCATTATGGATTTATACCCTAGAGAAAGTCTTGCACGTTTCCATCAGGAGATATATGCAAAGAAATACTACATGACAATGAGAATGAATGGACTTGGACTGCTATAGGCACCAACACAAACAACCGTATGTACATAAAGCTAAACGAGAGAAGCATGTCACAGAAATACATGTAGAGTGTGGTTCCCTGTACATAAAGTTTGAAAACATGCAAAACAAACAAGAGCTTATATAGAGATAAATATACACACAGTGAAATAGACAAATGAAAGCAAAGGAATGATTACCACAAAAGTCAGGGCAGCGGTTACCTTTACAGGGAACAGAAAAGAATCTGGTCATGAATGGCATGCATCTGTTTCTTAATCAGGAAAGGTTCTTAAACTGCTATTTTATAATACACATTTCTGTAGAAAGGATGTTTTATACACATGGTGCAAGCTTCTAAAGAAGTTCTATCGCTATGAAGGGCCTGACCCCAAACACCAGCCCCAACACTCTTAAGTCCAAAGAATCTAAGCGTCTTTCTGGGAACTATGCGCCTTATGTATTGGCCATACCTGGAAGAGCACTTTCCATGACAGAACCTTCAAAAACCTGCTGGGTGAACTCCGGCTTGTTGTCATTCTGATCTGTCACCGTAATCACAATCTCCATTGGGTCTTCGACTGCATGCCCATTTGAAGACACAGCATGAGAGTACAGCTGAAACAGCCAAGTGAAGGTTACATGGGTCCCAACCAGGGGGAAGAAAGGGAAGGAGTCATGTGACCGGCCTCCATCCCCCTCCCACTCTCCAAGACCCAAGGAAGGACACCCTAGCAGAGAACTTTTCTCGGACATGTGCTGCTGCTTCAGTGGTGTCATGACAATGTTTGAGGTCATGATATGTAAAGATTCATGGGCTGGAGAACACAGCTACCAGGTCAGAGCTCCCATTTCCCATAGGAGGGGCTAGGGAGCCAGGCCTAGGGGAAAACAGTAGAACCCTAAAACACTCTGATTCGTTCCCAGCCGGCTAATGTTTGCTCTGACTGCTCCAGTCTAGTGTCTCCCCAGATTTTTCTACATTTGGCCTCAATGCATTACCCTTCAGCTCTCCAAGCTTACTCTGATACCAAGGTCTAAGAATGGCTTTTGCTCCCCAATGTCATCACTGGCCTCTTCCTCTGGGTCAGGGACTTTTGGCCCCAAGAGTAAGTTGCTACCTTGGGTCTTAACTCATGCATAAGGACTCTCCTCTCTTTATTCCTAACAAAGAAAATATTAATGCTCCCCTCCCCTTCCCCCCCCCCCCAATTTTTCCCCAGCTCTCCTGTCATCTCCCTTTATTAACAGGTACAGAGCTATCAAATTAAGCCTCACATGTCCAGAGCATCTCATCTAGGGATCCAACATGGGTCGACCAAAAAATTTTGGGAGGTTATGACCCCATTGTTAACAGGCTTCTGAGAGATACTCACAATGTACTTGGCAATTTGTTCTCTATCCAGAGGCTCCGTCACTTTCAGCCATCCTGTTTCTCTTTCAATAATAAACACACCAACAGGAGGTGTGTCAGCCCCTTGGCCAGTGATGCTGTAGAAAACCTTGATTTCTTTGTCCCTGTTAGATTTGATCTGAAGACCAAACAGAAAGAAACAGCATTATCCCTTTTTCTTCTTAGTCCTTCTCTGACAAATTGCTCCCAGAGAAGCAAAGAACTTCCTGCTCTCTACCTGAACCAGATTTTTAGGGAATGGGCCTTTCTCATTTTCTGGGCAGCTGATAGGAGGGATAACCCAGTCTCTCTTCTGTCTTCTAAGACCATGCTGGGAGTTGGGAAATGTGAGCACTTCTGTCTGGGTTTCGGAGAGAGTGTCCTAAAAGGAAAGGAGATGAAGAACAAAATCAGGTAATTCGGGAGAAATAATACAGGCCCAACAGTTCCACCTACCCAGCCAGCATCTCCAGCATTCTGAGGGCAGTCGATGATTTTAACTTAATAACAAAACACAACCCAATGAACCTCTCTGCCATATAATAAAGATGGCATTCTCTTTTGATCCTTCTCATGTCCAGAGTTCAAGTAATCAGTATGCATACACAACTATACATTTGAGAGTTTGATATTATTTTGCAAGTTATTTCAAGCCTATATATATTATACCTGTTGTTTTTAAAAGAACATTACACTCTGATGATGTAATATCAGAGCTTATTCAACAACTGGATATTCAAGTGTTTCAATTTTCTTTTATGTTTTTCCTTGGGGTATAGGCCTCCAAAGTGGAGTTATCAGCCAAGATGAGGTAAGTTTTAGGAATTGGTGCTAAGAACTACTTTGTGATCAATACAAATTCTTTAACCTCATTGTGTTGTTTTATCTATTGAGTTTCCATTTGTTCTAACTAAAGCTGTTGGGATGGGAACCAAAAACGCCCTTTGAGATGCGTATTGAACAGTTTTCATGTGTGATAAAGATAGCTTTATGCACACACAGGGAAATAAGATAGTTGAAGATGGAAGGAAAGTTTCTTCCAAATTGTTTAAGTGCTTTAAAGTGATTAACCATAATACTGTAAAGGTTCCAGAGGACAATTCCATCTCCCACTCCCCACATACAAATGTGATTTAAGCACTATTTCCTGGCTTTTCAAATTTGTTTCAAAATGCACAAGACAGACATGAGATAAGAAATCCTTCCCAGTACTGCATTCCTGCATATTAGTTACTCACATACCCCATAACACACACACACTCTCTCTCTTTCCCTCCCTCCCTCCTTCTCTGCCCTGCCCCTGCTCACGCTGTCTCTCTCTCAAAATAAATAAAACTTAAAAAAAATGTTTCCCATTGAGTCTTCTCTTCCCCTCCCAAGACTCTCCCCACTAGAAACACAAAGAGTAAAATAAAATGATCAGAGGATTGATCTCCTGCTCATTCTCCCTCCAAGAAAAAGACAGTTAACAATTACTGAGTACTTACTGTATGCCTAGCACAGTTATATCGTTTCACATGTGTTAATTCAGGCACTCATTATTATCTGCATTTACAGATAAGGAATTTCAAGCACAGAGGGGTTAAGTAACTCTCCCATGTCTATTCAGGCAGTAAGTGGCAGGGCTATGATTCAGTCCCAGATAGTGTCCATGCTCTTACCCACTATTCTACGCTTCCCACAGAAAATACAGATATTCACACTGCGCCATCATTCCGGCTGATCCCTCCCCCCACCTACTCAAAAAAATTCCCAACGATTAGTTCAGTTAGACCAATGGTTCTCAACTAGAGGTGATTCTCCAACCCGGGGGGCATTGGCTGTCTGGAGACATTTTTGGTTATGACAGCTAGGGGCATGCTGCTGGTATCTATCTGGTGGGCTACAGCCAGGGATGCTGCTAAACATCACAACAGAAAACCATCCAGCCCCAAATGTGAATGGTGCCAAGGCTAGGGAACCTGCATTAGCCAGAGGACTAAAACAATGGTGAACTTCCAAGAAACGCTCCAACGTACGTGATGGCGGCGGTGATGGCGCACTGCTGCCTTCAGCGTAACTGTGGTGGACAGCTTCCTGCGGCTGGAGTCCCAGGCGTGGACGAGAAAACTCATCTCTGGTTTATGAAGCTGCAGAGGCCGTCTGACGCTAACCACACCATCGCTGCCCACTTTGATTCGCGTGTCATCAGAAAAATAGGCTGTCCTTGGTCGACCGGTGCATCCTTCAAAACTCACTGCAGGGCACATGTCACAGCGATTAGGAAATGGGGCAGATTAAAGACATGAGTGTTCCTTCTCTAAAAAGCAAACGTGGTTCACCCACCAAAAGCCTGACTCACTCAAAACAAGCCATCGTCTGGAGACAGAACAGCAAAGATACCAAAGCAGTCAATATTATCATCATGTTCTTCACAATTACAGGAAGACTGTTCATTGTGGTCTGATTTTCTTTCTTTTTTTTCTAAAATTTTTTTTAACGTTTATTTATTTTTGAGACAGAGGGAGACAGAGCATGAATGCGGGAGGGTCAGAGAGAGGGAGACACAGAATCTGAAGCAGGCACAGGCTCCGAGCTGTCAGCACAGAGCCTGATGCGGGGCTCGAACTCACGGACTGCGAGATCATGACCTGAGCCATCCAGGCGCCCCTGATTTTCTTTCTTATCTACTTGTAAACTACAAACAGTGACCTGTCTAGAAAGTAACTTCTTTTCAATAACAAAAGGGACCTCTCCTTCAGTTGGCTGTTGACAATATAAAAACAGACCGCTAAGATTACTGAGACAGAATGCTTGCTAAATCCAAAAGTTAGAGACTAGGGTACAGTGAGACATTGCAGAGTCTACATTTAAGTAGCAGGTGGGGTAAATGAGCCTGGGTGGCTCAGTTGGTTAAGCATCTGGTTAAGCATCTGACTCTTAACTTCAGCTCAGGTCATGCTCTCACAGTTCGTGGGATTGGGCCCTGAGTTGGGCTCTGCACTGACAGCATGAAGGCTGCTTGGGATTCATTCGTTCTCATTCTCATTCTCTCATTCTCTCTCTCTCTCCACCCCCCTCAAAATAAATAAAATAAACATTTTAAATAAATACATAAATGTTGACATTTCAAAACCAGTGGCAGACAATGAGAGAGGGACATGGCATGATGATAACGAGTATGGACTCTGGGGGTGGCCCCCTGGGTGGCTCAGCTGGTTAAGCATCCCACTCTTAATTTTGACTCAGGTCGTGATCCCAGGGTCATGGCATCAAGCTCTGGGTCAGGCTCTGAGCTGTGTGTGGAGCCTGCTTGAGACTCTCCCTCCCTCTATCTCTATCCCTCTCCCTCTTTCACACTCACTCTCTCTAAAGAATATGGACTCTGGAACAGGCTACCTGGTTCAAGTCCCAGCTCTGCTTATTATTAGCTCTGTGACCTTGGGCAAATTAATCTCCCTGTGCCTCAGTCTACCCATCTGTAGAATGAAGGCAATAAAAGCAACTACCTACAAGGGTTGATTTAAGTTTGTTTTTTTAACGTTTGTTTGTTTATTTATTTATTTATGAGACAGAGAGAGACAGAGCATGAACGGGGGAGGGTCAGAGAGAGAGGGAGACACAGAATCCAAAGCAGGCTCCAGGCTCCAAGCACAGAGCCCGACGCGGGGCTCGAACTCACAGACCGCAAGATCACGACCTGAGCCGAAGTTGGATGCCCAACTGACTGAGCCACCCAGGTGCCCCTAGGGTTGACTTAAGTTACATCTCTATGTGCTTGGCACATAATAAGCACTATATTAATGTCTGTCCAATTAAGTTTTTGAAAACAAATGTGACTTTGGTTAATCATTTATTCAACCCTCATGAGTATCCCACAGAAGACATTGATAACTGTAAATAGTTGTTGAGTGCTAACTCTATTTTTATTATCTCAGGCATAGAGAGGTAATACCTGCTTTCAATCTGATGCAGAAGAGAAACTGATCATTGTCAGGGGAGATAATGAAAGTTGCACAGGAAAGTCTTCAACCTGATCATACAGGGCAGCAAGACAAATGCAAAAGACAGGGAAGGACTACTTGGGTGGGGGAATGTTATGACCAATGACTTCCAAACTCTACTTAAAACTTCATAGCTATTAAGGTATTAAAACTTAAAGACCACCAATACCCAAAGGTGGTGACGCTGGTGGTGAAAAATGTCCTAAAGGGCTCATTCTACAGGTTTCCACCAAGCTCTATGCCAGAAGCTGTGCTGAGCTCTAAGGACAAACTTGTAGACAAGACAGACAAGGCACTGCTCCTCACTGAGCTTACACTGTTGTGGAAAACATGGACAAATACAGAAATCAATCATCTCAGGAAGTGATAAATGCTAGACAGAAAGGAATTAAAGAGAGCAATACAAGAGTGATCAGAGGAGAGGGGGATTCAGAAAGGTGTAACTATTACTGGATGATGAGAGCAAGCCTCTTGAGGTGGAGGTGGCTGAGCAGAGACCTGAAGGAGACAGTCTTGTCGAAACCTGTCTCAAGAGCCAGCTAGACACAGGGAACAGCTGATAAAGCAGCTCATTCTGGGAAATTCTCAAGGTGGCCTGTTTTCATCCCTTTCAAATACTCGCCCTTCATTTCTCTAGTGTAATTTTTACTTTGTCCAAATAGATCTTTTATAAAAACTCCTGCTCTTGAGCCTATTTTACAAGGCTAGACACCTCTACATTCATGAGGATCACGTCTCTGCCACAAAGTCCTAAGGCCACCCCTAATTCCTGGGCTGCAGTTTTCATTTTCTTCCACCAGGGGCCACCCTTGCAAATGTTTCTGAAGCCAATAGCCACACCCTTTCCAGAGAAAATAAGACCTGACTGGTGTGGGTGGGTGAACACCATGATCATTTCCATTTTGAAGATGAAGATATTCAGAAGATGAAGAAATCCAGGCTTGGAGAGCTTAAGAAAATTGTTTGACATCCTATACTTAGTGAAAGCAGAGCTGGGACTGGCCCTTACCCTGAGTTACTTAGTCTTATGACCGCGTTCCCTTGCCCTGAAGAGACTGTTAAGGCCCTGGTTTATTTTGCCCCCTAGCTAGAATCCAGGGATGACAGAAATCTGGGGCCACCTTGTACAAGTAACTGGGAGTCGCTATCCAGCCAAACAAAAAGATAGTTCACAGGAAGGGAACAGGGTCCTTCAAATAATCACCCACCCACCCCCCGTCCTCCAGGTTTATACAAAAAAAAAAAAAAAAAAAAAAAAAAAATCACAGCCATGGTCCCACCTCTACCCTCGCCTTATAGGCTGGTTCTATATCTACTATCTGTGACCAGATAATAAACCCAGATTCCACCATGTTCTTGCTGAGTGGCCTTAAACAATATGCTTAACCCCCCTGGGCCTGTTTTCTCTACTGGGACATGAAGGATACCACCATCGATGGAGCCTACCTCTTCAGGGTTTTTGTGAATATTAACCAAGACAGCAAATGTGACCACATTTTGAAAGTGAAAGAGCAGTGCGAGCAGTAGATAATGATTATTTTTTCTGTGCATTTGGGTAGACAAGCTAGAAGTATTTGCTAGAAGCCAAGTATGTGCTACATGAACAGGGGAACCAAAAATGAGAAGAACAAAGGCAAAGTCCTTGAAGGATGGGCAGACACTGCCTTTTAAGTCTAAAATAGGATCTCCATCTCAAACTAAATGTTTTTCAAATAACCTCCCCAGAACCCATCCCTGCAGAAGTAATGGGGTGATCTGAGGGGTGGGGTGGGGGGGGGAACCTGTCACAGAAACAAGGACAAGAGCTGCTCTGGTTTATGCATGGATTCAATTCCTTTCCCCAGCTGGCCCAAATCTGGGCAGTGAAAGTTGGGACAAGCAGGACTGGACTTGCCAAGGGCGGCAGCCTGAACATTTTTAAATGGTTCTGCAAATAACTTTGAGCCAGCTTAACCAGCTTGGGTCATCTTGTCTTAATGGTGGCTAAGCCCCACCCCTTGAGAAGTGACAAAGAAGTGTGCGCTGCTCCAACCTGAATTTCCAGGTGCTCATTAAGGCCCATTATCTTTCTGTGCAATCTGATCCTCTGGGCTGAGAAACCAGAAATTACAAGAAAGATGAGGGAATCTCCAGCTTCGGAAGGCTCCTTGCTTCAACCTTGACAAGGACCAGGCCATGTCTCAGAGCCACAGTGACCACTAATGGCAGCATGGGGGACTCAAACAAGAAAAAGAGAATCGGTCCATGAGGACAGGGTATATTTGAACGTTTCCACGATAAAAAATTAAACAAAAATAAACATAAAGCCAGCAAGGGATTAAGTAAGTGTTCTTTAAGTCAGGATGACCTCCTTTCCTAAAACTGGTCATTTGGTCATTTGGTCTAGAAACCAAAATCCCAGTGACAAGAGCCAAGAACCCAGGTGGCCATCTCTAGGTGTGGACATCTTTTCACTGCAATAACATCATCCCCACCACCACCAAAAACCACAGCCTCGACTAATAGCTTCAACTACCTTTTATCTACTATTCTGTTAATATTTTTACACACTTGTAGAACACTAAGTGTCAGGCTCCATTCTAACCACTTTACAAATATTAACTCACTCCATTCCAGAACTCTGAGGGTGGTACTACCAGTGTTTCCTTTTCACATGTGGGGAACAAACCCAGGCAAGCTGTGAGGCCCAGAGCTGGGACTGGAACCCAGGCCGTCTGAGAGTTCTTGCTCCTAACCACTCGGCCTCATGGTGTTCTCTACAAGCCAGACCCTTGCACTGTGCTCTTTGTGTTGTAATTCCTCCTCACCTTCTGCCACCCTTTGGGGTAGGGACCACTACCTCCGCTTTCTTTGTCCTCAATTATATGCTTGTGACTGGAGGGGCTGAGCTGTCTGGCTCCAAAGTGAGCATTCTTCACCACTGTTTCCATTTGCAAAATGGGGACATGCTTATCTAGCAATAATAAAAAGGAATATATATTAAGGAGAAAAAGTCTTTAAACATCCCCCAACAGTAGGCAACTCTACCCACCAGGAGCCTAATGGTAATTGTTGGATGGGAGGGGCAGATTCAAAGTGTGGTTGAAGTGGGGGCAGGGGGCGATTCTGATTTTTTTTTTAATGTTTATTCATTTTTGACAGGGAGAGAGACAGAGCATGAACAGGGGAAGGGCAGAGAGAGAGAGGGAGACACAGAATCTGAAACAGGCACAGGCTCCACGCTCTGAGCTGTCAGCACAGAGCCCGACACGGGGTTCGAGCTCACAGACTGCGAGATCACGACCTGAGCCGAAGTCGGATGCGCAACCGACCGAGCCACCCAGGAGCCCTGATTCTGGTTTTTTAAACATATTTTCCTTCTATATCTTTGTACATATTATATGGTGCATCAGAATTACAATGAATTCCTTTTAAAATGACGAAAAGAAAAGTGACTTTTAAAAAGCATTTTTAACACATTGTGACTTTTGCAGGCTATTTATCCTAAAAGTGCCCTATTTTCTAACTCACGTGGCACCAAGTAGTAGTTTTAATCAGAGGACCCTGGAAGAAGTGACTGAGGTTCAAATAAAAATTAAACCCGGGGCGCCTGGGTGGCGCAGTCGGTTAAGCGTCCGACTTCAGCCAGGTCACGATCTCGCGGTCCGTGAGTTCGAGCCCCGCGTCAGGCTCTGGGCTGATGGCTCGGAGCCTGGAGCCTGTTTCCGATTCTGTGTCTCCCTCTCTCTCTGCCCCTCCCCCGTTCATGCTCTGTCTCTCTCTGTCCCAAAAATAAAAAAAATAAAAAACGTTGAAAAAAAAAATTTAAAAAAAAAAAAAAAAAAATTAAACCCAAGTTCATGAAAAGCTTCTGGTCCAGGGCAGGGCTATGAGCACTGAGCAACATTCTTTGCTTGGAATTGCCACTGTGGCTCAAACAGTCCTGCTTTAAGGATTCCGTTTCTTCTTCCACCCCCACCCAGCCCCACAGCTGGAATGTGAGTGGGTGGAACCAGACAGTCTCAGAAGCCTTCATGTATTTCTGGGAGATGTTGAGATGTAAGGACAGGGACCTACAATCAAAGCCAGCTAACCATAGTTGAGTTATTTGCTAACTAGTGGGATAACCCAATCTCTCAGCGGCAACTACTTGAAAGCAGTGTTTTCCCCACACTATACACAAAGGCATGCATTATGGATTGTTTCTCTCTCATTGGAACGCATTTCCCACAGCCAACATCATAGAACCCTGCATTTAGATGTATTTCAAGGACCATTTGAACTTGAGCACTCAGCCTGAGGAAGACAAAGTCACACACACAAGATCAAGAGCCTCCTGAGGCCCCTGGAGCTGCCGGGGAGGGGTCATGTTGCCATTGCATATCTCCAAACCAAGGACTCTGGTTTCTACCTTAAATATTGAAGATACAAGACAAAAAGTTTAACCCGATGGATGAAAGAAATCCTAGGGAGACAGACATATTACCACTTCGCTAGGTAGGAGCCTCTTTTTGCTGGTTAGGCATGGTGTTTCTAACTCCAATCACAAAGCCGTAATTCTCCACGGACACCACAGCCTATAAAATTTCTTTCTAGGTTCCATTTTCTTTGATGCACTGGGTGATATTGGAACACTTTCCTTTGATGGGTGTCCATGAAATTACTCAACATTATGGGTTTACTAAGCACACACGCTCAGCAAGAAAAAAAAAATGCACGTTTAAAAAATGGGAAGAAGGGGCACCTGCGTGCCTCTGACGGTTGAGGGTCTGACTTCGGTTCAGGTCATGATCTCATGGTTTGTGGGTTCAAGCTCCATGTCAGGCTCTGTGCTGACAGCTCAGAGCCTGGAGCCCACTTTGGATTCTGTGTCTGGCTGTGTCTCCCTCAAAATTAAAATAAATATTAAATAAATAAAAATAAAAATAAATAACGGGAAGGAAAGGACTATCAGGCCTCTATTTGAGATTCAAGTTGTACCAAGTTGTACCAAGAAGACCATCGTCTACCAAGAAGACGATCTTCTTAGCCCCTAGACATCTCTGTATGTGTCCATTTGCTATAAAAGAACTAGCAACCCGATAGCCTTACTTGACACGCTGGCCATGGGTGGTAGGAATTTAGCAGCCTGGCTAATAAATGAGGAAACTGAAGTCTCAGTGGAGACACCTGGCTAAGCCACATAGCAGAAGAAGTGGTAGAACCTGTGGTCTGAGGCAGCTTCAGGACTTAACCACCTTAGTATCAGTAAGCTATGCGTCAACTAGTTCCTAGCTGAATGGAGAACAGCAAGTTCCCACAGGAGAACAGGACAGGTAGAGTAACAGTAATAACAGGAAAGTGTCCCCTGTCTCCATCTTCCCCTTATACACATATACTCCCTCTCTCTCCTTGAAGGAATGCTGTGCCTTGGAAATTCAGTCCCAGCGCCACAGAAAAACATAGGGACAGTCAGACAGCCAAGTGAAAGAGGAAGTTTTAAATTTCAGATCCACGAATGTGCTGCTGTGGGTCACACCATTACAGAGCTAAAATAAGTCGAAGTTCCTCTCATCGGTTAGCTTACACCTCAAACATTTTTCTGGGGAAGATAAACAGCGTGGACTCCCGGTGCACCAGCATGACTTACAGCCTGTGCCCATAAAACCTGAGTGGCAATCCTCCAGGAGTGCTGTCGGCTGGGGTGCCTGCACCCGCCCAACCTCCCGTGCTAACAGGCAGCTCCCATGGAATCTCAGGGGTGGGAAGTGTACTTTCATGAAATCTACCACGTTCTTACTACCGGCCTCTCGACACGACCTTGCCTGGAACAAATTATAAGTAGTCTCAGATGTGGTGTGTGTACATATACATACACACACGCAGACACGCGCACGCACACACACACACGCGTACACATACCATGGAATATTACTCAGCCATCAAAAGAAATCTTGCCATTTGCAACGATGTGTATGGAGTTAGAGTGTATTATGCGAAGTGAAGTAAGTCAGAGAAAGAAATACGGTGTGATTTAACTCATGTGGAATTTAAGAAATGAAACAGATGAACATAGGGGAAGGGAGAAAGAAAAAAGAGAGGAGGCAAACCACAAGAGACTGTCAATGATAGAGAAGTGAGGGTTGATGGAGGGAGGTGGGTGAGGGGTGGGGATTAAGACGGGCACTTGTTTGGGGTGCCTGGGTGGCTCAGTCGGTTAAGCGTCTGACTTCGGCTCAGGTCATGATCTCACGGTCCGTGGGTTCGAGCCCCGCGTCACGCTCTGTGCTGACAGCTCAGAGCCTGGATCCCGTTTCAGATTCTGTGTCTCCCTCTCTCTCTGCCCCTCCCCTGTTCATGCTCTGTCTCTCTCTGTCTCAAAAATAAATAAACGTTAAAAAATAAAAATTAAAAAAAAAAAAAAAAAGAAGGGCACTTGTGGTGAGCACTGGGTGTTACACTTAAGTGATTAATCACTAAATTCTACTCCTAAAACCAGTATTACACTATATGTTAACTAACTACAATGTAAATAAAAACTTGAAACAAATACAAACTGTAAAACTAAATAATAAATAAGTGGACTCTGTCTTTATTTATTTTTAAAGTGCAGGCTTAGGGAGGCGGGGGCACCTGGGTGGCTCAGTCGGTTAAGCCGCTGACTTCGGCTCAGGTCATGATCCCCCAGTCCATGGGTTCAAGCCCCATGTTAGGCTCTGTGCTGACAGCTCAGAACCTGAAGCCTGCTTTAGATTCTGTGTCTCCCTCTCTCTCCTCCCCTCCCCTGCTTGCATTCTGTCTCTGTCTCTCACAAATAAACAAACATTGAAAAAAATTTTTTTAATAAAGGGTTTTTTTTTTTTTTAATGTTTATTTATCTATTTTTGAGACAGAGAGAGAGCATGAACAGGGAAGGGGCAGAGAGAGAGGCAGAGAGAATCCCAAGCAGACTCCTTGCTATCAGTGCAAAACCTGATGCGGGGCTTGAACCCATGAACTGTGAGATCATGACCTGAGCAGAAGTCAGATGCTTAACCGACTGAGCCACCCAAGCACCCCTCTTATTTTTTATAAAATTTTGAAAGTTATTTATTTATTTTGAGAGAGAGAGATAAAGGAAGAGACAGAGAGGATTCCAAGCTGCTCCACATGGCCAGTGCGGAGCCCAATGTGGGGCTCAAACTCACAAACTGAGAGATCATGACCTGAGCAAAAGTCAGATGCTTAACTGACTCAGCTGCCCAAGCGCCGACTGTGTCTTCATTTAACTAACACCCTAAAAACAGACATCAACAATGATCCTGGCCTGGGTAGGAATTAAGGAGCAGGCTCCTTCACATCTGTTTCCATCAAAACATATTGAGGAATGGGGTGCCTGCCTGGTTCAGTCAGTCGAGTGTATGACTGTTATCTCAAAGTTGTAAGTTCAAACTCCACACTGGGTATAGAGATTAAAAGTTAAATCTTAAAAATATAAAAACCATAAAACAGACTGAGGTGGAGAGCAGGGTATCATTGCACAGACAAAAAACAGTGAGGTTACAGATCAAGGAACAATTAGCCCAGGCCCCTCCTCTCCAAAGGGGAGCCGGCAAGGATAAAGGGGTGACCCAGCACCCCTGATTCCCCTGCTTTAAGGTTACTCATGCTGACTCGGTCACTCTGGTGGTGGATTTTTGCTTCCCAGTTGTGTTTCTTCATAGGCTAATGCCCTGTTCGTTCTCTGGAGAGCAAACACCAAGGATGCTGATCAGAATCAGCAGAATAAAAAAGTATCATCAATGGCACTTTTTTCTTTTTTTAAAACCAACTCCAACTGTGGAATCGGTAAAAACCAATTACACACAGTTTTATAGTTGTACATTGTGTGAAGGGGGTCAAACTGAGTCAGGTTCAAATCCCCACTTTGCTTCATATATGTGCCACTGTAGGCAAGTTACTTTGACCCCCCCACCCCCACCCTTGAGCACCGGTTTTCCTATTCTCTAAATGAAGATGTCCATCTATCTCCTTGGAGGGATTGTTTTAAGGATTCTTTGTTCAACAAGTATTTACTGAGCCCTTACTCTTTGCCTGGGAAATCTAAAGACTGGGAAATACACTCTAAAGACTGGGAAATACAGCAAGTAGACAAAGTAAGGCTCCTGCCCTCATGGGGCTTACATTCTGGTGGAGAACAGGTCATTAACAATTCAGTTAACAAATGTCATGAATGAAAAGTGTTGAGAGAGAAAAATAAGCAGGTAAGGGGGTTCCAAGGCTTCATGCAACAGCCAGGGTGGAGGGGACAATTTAATAAAGGGCATCTGGGAAGGCCTCCAGAAGGGGCATTTGAGAAGCTTCTCCCAGCTTCTGGCTGCATACCAAAGCAAGGTAGTGAGGCATCTGGCAGTGTGGGGGACAGTTCCAGGGCTACTCAAGCCCTGCACACCCACCAAACACCTACTGTTCTAGTACTGAAGACACAGCCATGAACACGACAGGGAAACAATCCCTGCCCTCCTGGGGCTGACTTTCCAGTGCAAACAAAGTGACATTAGCATGTGGATCCCACACTGGCAGCAGTGGCTCCTGCTTCCTCCAGTCCAGAAGAGCCAGAGTGCCTCCCCATCCCCCTTGTCCTTTTGATATCAAGGCCAGAAAACAACTGCTTTAAATCCTTTGCCTTTCCAGGCCTCCACTGGACAGTTCAGAAATGAGCCAGCACCCACTGATAAAACCTCACACAGTTTAACCTCAATATTCCTGCCTTAGTGGGGCTGCAGTGGCTCAGCTTGAGAAGCCCGAGGACTTGGCTTCCATTTTCCAGGGCGGACACTACCAGGCAAAAAGGAATCCCATCTCAATTCATTTAAAAAAGGGAAGTGGGCAAACACTGAACTTCACTCTAACAGGAGCTGGCACCTTGCTTGTTGCAGAGGTGGAGCAGGGACTTCTTCCCTGACAGAGGGAGGGAAACTTGTTTGGTTTCCTCAAAAAGAACAAAGAGAATGGGGAGGCAGACCCTCTGGCTTCCACATTAAATTGGGAGCTTTACTGTCTCCTCTTCTGGCTGCATGTTAAGTACACAAACACCGACCCGCCTGACTAAATACAGAGGCGATAATTGATCATTCCCACAGGCTGCAATCCAGGAAACATTCCTGTGGCCAGGTTGGGCAACTCCAGGAACTGTTTGCTTATTGATTAGAAAGAAAAGGCTCCCCCTCACACCACAGTTTCTGCCCACTTTTCCTTTCTATTGGTTTGCCTGCGGCCAGGAAGGGCACTCTGTTCCAAATTCCAAGGCAGCTGAACCCCTCCTCCCTCCAGCTCCTGCGGAGGCCTCACAGGTAAAGGCAGCTCACAGGCCTGGGGTAGGGGACTAGATCCTGGCCGCTAATGCAACAGGAAGGGCTCAAGTGTGCAATAAAGCACCTTGACCAAAATATCTCTAACATCATCTCCAACCAGGGTCTAACATGTTCCGCACATGGATTCTCTGGGATGCTTTTTAAAAATACCCAGGCCTGAGCATATTTTAAATCTGCCCCAGGTGCTTAGAGCACCCAGTGGGGTGGAGAATGGCTCTTCAAGGGCTCCCTTTGTGCAAGGCCAGAGGTAGAGTAAGTCCTTTATATTATCACAACCACTAAGGGAAGGATCACTCTCAATTTTATCAGTTAAGTGACTGATGTTAAGTGACTCTCCCAGGGTCACACACCAATGAACGGCAGGGCTGGAATTCTAATATAGGTCTAACTGAACCCCGAAATCCATAGTCTTAACCCTTACATACGCTATCTTCTCCACAGCCTGACTTCTTTTGGGACCCCCTCTTTTCTCCACCACTGTCTGGCAGTAAGATGAGCATACCCAGTGATTTCCCTTCCAATTTACCCTGGGCCAATGAATGCTGACACGATGGGAAAAACTTACACACCTCACATTTTCTGAGTCACTTTTTATGAGGGTGCTTTGTTACCCACACCAACTCCCTACCAAACCCTAGTTTTTTGTTTTTAATTTGATAAAGCAGCACCGTGTATCCATCAAAGGAAAAATGTAAGAAAACATAGATGCATAGCAGCCAAAAAGCGGAAACTTAAGTGTCCCTCAACTGATAAATGAACAAAATGCAGTCTATCCATGTAAGAGATTATTATTCACCAATAAGAGGAAATTAATTGCTGATACATGCTAGACCATGCATGAATCTTTTTTTAAAAAAATTTTTTTTAATGTTTGTTTGTTTGTTTGTTTGTTTATTTATTTAAAGAGAAAGAGACAGAGCATGAGGTGGAGAGGGATGAGAGAGGGAGACAGAGTCCAAAGCAGGCTCCAGGCTCTGAGCTGTCAGCACAGAGCCCGACGAGGGGCTCGAACTCACAGACCATGAGATCATGACCTGAGGTGAAGTTGGACGCTCAACCAACTGAGCCACCCAGGCGCCCCAGACCATGGATGAATCCTGAAAACATTTCCCTAAGTGAAAGAAGCCAATCATAAAAGATTGCTTTTTATGGTTCAATTTATATGAAATGCCCAGAATAGGTAAACCTACAGACAAAAAACCAATTAGTGGCTGCCTAAGACTGGTGGGGTTTGGGGTGGGGAGAGCTGAGGAGTGACAGCAATGGAGTGAGGGATTTCATTTTGGGATGATGAAAATGTTTTAAAATTGTCTGTGTTTGCACAACTGTAAATGTATTGAAAAGCCACTGACTCCGACACTTTATTTTTTCTTTGAATCCTACACTTTTAAGTTTATTTATTTACTTTTGAGAGAGAGAGGGAGAAAGAGAGAAAGACCAAGCAGGGAAGGGGCAGAAAGAGGAAGAGAGAATCCCAAGCAGACTCTGCTACAGCCCAACATGGGGCTCAATCCACAAACTGTGAGACCATGACCTGACCATGACCTGACCCAAAATCAAGAGTCTGACACTCAACTGACTGAGCCACCCAAGCGCCCATGAATCCTATACTTTAAATGGGTGAAATATCTGATATGAGAAGCATATCTCAATATAAGCATTTAATTAACCAAAAATAAAAAATAAAAGAACAAGCCAAAAGCACAATGTCCTCAAGTTCCCATTCATACAGAAAAGCCACTGTCTATGCCTATAATTTGTTCCCTCAGATTTCTATAGCCCTCTCCTAATTCACTCATTTCCCCTGTCCTGCAATCCCTTGATAGCCTGTTTTTCTTTTTTTTCTTAAAGTTTATTTATTTTTGAGAGAGCACGAGCAGGGGAGGAGGGGCAGAGAGAGGGCAAGAAAGAGAGAATCTCAAGCAGGCTCTGCACTGTCAGCACGGAGCCTGATGCAGGGCTCGAATTCATGAACCGTGAGATCATGACCTGAGCCGAATCAAGAGTCCCACGCTTAACTGACTGAGCCACCCAAGATGCCCCTGATAGCCTGTTTTTCTAAAATTAGGGCATGGGGACACCTGGCTGGCTTAGTCGTAAGAGTGTGTGACTCTCGATCTCAGGGTCATGAGTTGGAGCCCCACCTTGGGCGCCTGGGTGGCTCAGTCGGTTGAGTGGCCGACTTCAGCTCAGGTCATGATCTCACGGTCCGTGAGTTCGAGCCCCGCGTCGGGCTCTGGGCTGATGGCTTGGAGCCTGGAGCCTGCTTCCGATTCTGTGTCTCCCTCTCTCTCTGCCCCTCCCCCGTTCATGCTCTGTCTCTCTCTGTCTCAAAAATAAATAAAACGTTAAAAAAAAAAAAAAAGAAAAAAAATAAAAGGGGGGGGGGTGTCTGGGTGGCTCAGTCGGTTAAGTGTCCGACTTCAACTCAGGTCATGATCTCATAGTCCATGAGTTTCAGCCCCACATGGGGCTCTGGGCTGACAGCTCAGAGCCTGGAGCCTGCTTCAGATTCTGTGTCTCCCTCTCTCTCTGCCCCCCCCCCCACCCATGCTCTGTCTCTCTGTCTCAAAAATAAACAAACACGTTAAAAAAAAAAAACTTAAAAAAATAAAAATAAGATTAGGGTATGGACACTATAATACTCTTAAGAACCTTCTTTCCTAAGTTTCTTCTTTCTCTCCATTTACCCATTAAAAAACAAACTTAGGGATGCCTGGGTGACTTGGTTGGGCATCCAACTCTTGACTCTTGATTTGGGCTCAGGTCCTGATCTCACAGTGAGATTAAGTCTCGCTTAAGATTCTCTCTCTTGCTCTGCGCCGCCCCCAACTTACGTGAGTGTGCTCTCTTTCTCGCAAAAAACAAAACAAAACGAAACAAAAACATTAACCCATGCAGTTATTAGGATAGATATAACTAAACTACTCTGCAACAAAAGGAAACAACACACCGCTAAGGGCAATAGCACTGATGAACATTATGCTCAGTGGAAGAAAAGGACAAACACTGGAAAAGATTGCCAGCTCTGGAAGATCAGATTCAGTTAGTCTGGGACATGGCCCAGGCTTGGTTATTTTATTTATTTATTTATTTATTTTTTTACCAGTGCAGTAAAGAGTACCTTCTTATTTATGCAAAAATTCTAGAAAACTAGAGACAGAAAGCAGCGGCGGCAGGCTGAAGCTGGGGGTGGGGTGGGCATGAGGCTTGATTGCCAGTAGGCAGGAGGGGATTTGAGGAACGAAAGCATTCTAAAAGTAGATTGTGGGGATGCCACACAGCTGCGTACATTTATAAAAATTATCTCTCTGTATTCTTGCTGTGAGTAAATTGTGTGGTATGTAACTCACATCTGGATGAACCTGTAACAAAAATAAGTTACTTGGGTCTCCTCTGAGTCAAAGTCCCATGGTTCAGCAAAGATACAATCCATGCACCCCATAATCCCAAGGTTAGGGTGTTAAAGTGGGGAGGGAGAAGAGAGGCGATAAATAATTCCTAATTAACAGCAATTAGAAGAATAAATATCCAATATAAGGATACTCATTATGCGCAAGCTTTGTGCTGAGCACGTGAAAACCTGGACTCCCAAGCTGGTATAAAGCAGGTGGTGTTCTTTAAACCCTGGATGCTGATGAGCCAGAGGCCCAGAAAAGCCTAAGTCCTTTGCTCAAGGTCACAGAGCTAGTCGTTCTCTGAAGCAGAATTCACACCCAGGACCTGCCACCACAGGCTCTGACTTGAGGAAGGAGAGAGGCTCCAGGGAGAGGTAAGAGCAATGTGAAATGGAGGCAGACCCATCCTGGCCACAAAGATAGACCACCAAAGCCAGACCAATTCTCTATAAAGAACACAACCCAGATAGAAATATGCGCCAATCTGGGGGCAGCAGTTCCCAAGCCCTGGCTCACACAGAAATGTGCTGACGTTGGCTGCGGAAACACGGAAATCTGCTGCAGAGTTCGGAATTTGGAATCATTCAGTAAACTCAGGAACAAGGTCTGGAAACCTCTTTTGCGACACAAAGAAGGCTTGCACCTTTTCCAAGTGTGGGTTGTGCTGGAAAAGCTTGGGGCCTCCTGCCTCTGACATTTGCAACAAAACTCCTAAAACGGCTCCAAAGAACAGCTGGAAGCCAAGGCTGCAGAAGTGAGGCATTTCCCACAGAGTCTCTGGGTCACATGCATTTGCAGATGACTCCGAAACAAGTGCTCACTTGTCCAATAGAGCTTACAAGAGGAGGCTTTCTCTTCTTCAATAGATGCTAGCATCATTTTTCATTATCAAGAACAAATAAGCATTGATGCGAAAGTGAGTTGCTTCCAAGAGCGTTTGCTAAATCCACTCAGCTGGCTCTAAAGGTAAACCCTCAGACCCCACGTGTGTGCCCTTGCACAGGCTCCTGAGAAATGAACCCTGCAACCAATCCTACATCGCTCCAAGCACCAGGAAAAAGCAGAAATATCTCAGATTAGGGTGCTCACTCCAAGAATTCCAAGTAGGATAAAAAAAAAATGACATGAAGACCAGGTCAAGGTTTGGAGACATGGACTGTGCCATATGCTGGGGCAGAGCCACAGGCCACATGGCCACTGTTGCAAGATGCAACTGTATGTTTGCTGCCACCACAGTATCTGTGGCCCCTGTCCCAGCAGCAGCTCCCCAACTTCTCATTTTCCTGGTTTCAACTCTGACAAGACTCCACGGTCCTTTTACCCAGACTCTTACCATTTTCCCATGGGATCAAAACTGGAATATTGCACCATGCGAAATGAACTATGTACAACGTTATCCATGAAGGCAGTTTGTAGTAGCAAAATATGGGAGACAATTCAAGCATCTATCAAGAGAAGGTCAGGGGGCGCCTGAGTAGCTCAGTCGGTTAAGTGTCCTACTTCAGTTCAGGTCATGATCTCACAGTTCGTGAGTTCAAGCCCTGCGTCCGACTCTGGGCTGACATAGCCTGGAACCTGCTTCGGTTTCTATGTCTCCCTCTCTCTCTGCCCCTCCCTCGCTCGCTCTCTCTCAAAAATAAGCAAACACTTAAAAAAATGGGAAAAAAAAGACAGGTCAGTTATAAACTATGGAATTTCTTTAGTTTCCAAAAAAATACTATTGTGGCTACAAAACAAACGAGAAAGCTCTTTATGCACTACCATGGAATGAAACTTAAGACATATTGTCAAGTGGTAAAAGGCACAAAGCAGTACACAGGATAATATATATTCATACTTGCTTATGTTTGCATATACAAATTTGGAAGAAACCATTAAGCAAGATTACAGGGTGGGGGTAGGGCTGTTATTGGACCAAAAAAAGGACAGTGTGGGATTCAACTTTTCATTGTGTATGCTGTTTGTACCGGTCACATTTTCAGCCATGTGAACATATTGCTCATTCCTAGGTTAGAAAAAAGAAAAAAAAGAATCGTAGGGGACCACATATAAGGTGTTTTCTGTTCATTCTACAGGAGAAGAATTTATATTTTTGAAAATGCTCAGAAGACTTGTCCCCAGGGGACCAGGACCCCTCTGAGAATCTCAGCAACCCAGGATGCAGGAGATCATAGGGAGGGGGTCCACATGGGTGGCATGAAGGAAGGGGATGATCCACAC
Source organism: Panthera onca (assembly GCF_046562875.1). Lineage (NCBI taxonomy): Eukaryota > Metazoa > Chordata > Mammalia > Carnivora > Felidae > Panthera > Panthera onca. The sequence continues at coordinate 43,872,908 of NC_138353.1, read as the reverse complement.
ATGACCAGACAAGGAAGGGGTGCTGCTGGGGAGGACTCTAGTCTGCCGGTCTAGTAAGAAAAATGCTGGATGCCGAGTTAGGTGACCAGATTCTCTCAGGGGTTTGCCAGGAAGATGAGTAGTCAAGTCCTTTCATTATTCCTGGGTTAGTTTTCTCATCAATGACACACACCATCTGAACTGTATCAGCAAAGATGTGGGCTCAGGGGTCTTCTTGGACATCATGACAAGTGGAACCAGTACACCTTTTTTGGACGGCATTCTGACCACATTTAGAGATTTTCCATTCTTACCACCTCTTGTCCAGCAAAGCCCACGTCTACAACCTCATCCCACAGCCAGACTCACACAGGTAAACGAGGATACGTATTTAAGGAGAGTCACTGCAGGCGTGGGGAAGTGGCAAAAGACAGAAACGGCATCGACCGAAGACTGGTTAAATAAAAAATAAGCATCCACTCAACAGAAAATAGTGCAGAAATTACAAAGAATGAAATGGTTGTGAAAAAGAATCACGTAGGGGCGTCTGGGTGGCTCAGTCGGTTAGGTGTCCAACTTCGGCTCAGGTCATGATCTCACGGTTTGTGGTGAGTTCGAGCCCCACATCAGTCTCTGTGCTGACAGCTAGGCGCCTGGAGACTGCTTTGGATTCTGTGACTCCCCACCCCCACCCCTCCCCCACTTGTGCTCTGTTTCTCTTTCTCAAAAATAAACATTAAAAAAAAAAAGATTCATTCTTTCTCTCTCTCTCTCCCCCCCCCCACCCCTTCTCTGCTCACTCCCAGGCACCCTCTGTAAAATAAAATTTAAAAAAAAGAATCAAGTAAATCTATGTGTAATAATATGGAGGAACTTGTCTTTAAATAAAATCAAAAAGCAAAATGGGATGAAGAACACACTTAGAATATCTTCAGAAAGAGGGGCACCTGGCTGGCTCAGTCGGTAGAGCAGGTGACCCTTGATCTCGGAGTTGAGTTTGAGCCCCACGTTGGGTGTAGAGATTGCTTAAATGAATAAATTAATCTTTAAAAAAACAACATTCAGAAAGATACAAGAGACTGGTAACTTGGGTTGTCTCTAGAGGCAAAGTGCTGATGGGAAAAGTGGGAGACTTGCTTTTATATCCTTTTGTGCCATTTGAACTGGTTCATGTTTGCTTTCTATCTTCACATAAACTGACAGTTTTTTCTTTAATGACAGAGTTAAACTGAAGGAGGGATAGTGTTTAGCCAACTAATTTCAATAGGAAAGCCCTGCATTCAGGCTTCCAAAAACCCCTAACGCAGACGTCAGTTGCATTATCAGAAACAAGACACTCAGGATATGAGAGGCTATCTGGTCCTGTTCTATCCAATTCCATCTGTGGCTTGAGAAGTACATTCTCAGGGTCATAGTCTAATGAGCTAAAGGATGAATGCTTTTTTCTTTCCAAAAGTCATGCTTTAAGAGGGACACTGACCCCTGGAACTAGTCCAGAGGCAGAGGGGCAAGAATGGCACACTGCCCTCTACAGAATGAGGGACAGGCTGGGAGAAGAGACAGACTGTACAGGCCTGACGCTTAGAAACATTGGTAACGATGGCACCAGAGGGCAAGATAAAGGTCGGGGGGGGGGGCGGGGAATCGAAATAGTGAGACCACTTGGGAAGGAAAGGAAATGTCTTATGCTAAGATCTACCCTCAAACGGAACTGGGCTGCCAGGCCTCCCCAACACCCCTCACTCGCTGGAGCACAGATGGCTTCAGCAGGTGTAGCCCCCATGCAGCTGAGCTGCATAAACTTGTAGGTGCATAAACTTGGGAGTCCAGATAGATCTGGATTCTAATCTCAACTAGGCCTCTAACCAGCTGTATACCCTTAAGTCTCAGTTTCGTCCATTTTAGAAAGAATGGTCCCTACACACCATGGAAATCTGTTGGTAAGATAAGAATTCTCATCAAGCACTCAGCCAGAGCATCCCATGTGGCAGACCCTGTAAACTGTGCTGCAGTTACTGTCACATTATAGACATTCGGAACTGGAAACTTGTGCAGCTGCCTCTGAGGCCACCCTGCAGGAGAGGAAGGGCCACGAAGGTGGTACAGGCTCTATGGCCCTCCAGTAGACTAAAATCCCATCAGTGCCTCCCTCCGGACTCACCCATACCCCTCAGGACTTGCCACTCCTACTTTTGGGTGTGGTGGCCCCTTGCCTATGGGCAAGATCTAAATGTGAGGAAGTCAATGCTTTCCCACTTCTTCAGATCAAAGTGAAGGCAACACAGGGAACAGTGTCCTCCCTTCTCAGGCCACCTGGAAATAACTCCATGCCTGTGAAACGAAGTTTCCCATTACTCTTTTCCTTTTCTGTGTCCCTCCTGAGAACTTATTAGCAGTGAGAACCTCTGAACCAATTCAAGGTCTATGGGGAAGTCCATGGAATTACCAGTAAAGATGTAGACACTAGTAGGAAGCTCCATGGCCTTTGAGAATTTCCTGAAGGGGCCAGAGATTCCCAAAGCAGAGCTCTGGCCTAAGGACACACTGAGCGTGTGACTGCTGGGAGGGAGAATGAGAGAATGAAGGGGCTCAAATGATGCCACAAAGATTGGTTGTTTCCAATGCCACCCCAACCTTCGAGCACCAGCAAGCAGAGAAGTAACTCCAAACCTCCTGCTGGCGTGTTTTGAGGGCTATGAATAATAAAAAACAAAGCACAGGTAAGGGGTTGGGGCAGGGAAATGAAAACGGGAAGCGAAGAACATGGTGACAGTTAAGCACTCGACACTTATTTCCCCAGACCCACCCAACTCATCTCTTGATGCTCAGATCATTGCAGTAGCCTCCTGAAGGTCTTCCTAACCCTGCCCCAGGTCCCCTGAGCCTCTGCTCCACACAATGGCCTGGTACAACCAGTCAGATCAGGATCTGCCTGTGATCCACTCAAAGTCCTCCAAGGATCTCCATTTCTTCCCAAATAAATGCCCAACTCCCTATTGTCAGGCCCCAGCTACTTCTCTGACCTGTCACCAACCACCCCAACCTCACTCACTGTTGAAAACTAACATGCTAGAAATGCTCCTAAGTCATCCATATTTGTTGTTCCCTTTACCCAGAGGACCATGGTCTTCATGGCCCCTTCTCGCCTTTCCTCCACTCAAAGGTCAAGGTGAATGTTACCTTCGATGCAGTTCCTGAACGTTCTAGTTAAAATGGCACCCCACTGTCTCTAGTATTCCCTCCTCATGCTTCTGTTTTTTCTTTATGGCATTTGCCACCTCATTATAGATTTACCAGACCTATTTACTTATTATTTACCTACTATCCCTAAGTTCCATCCAGGAGAGCAGAAGTTTTGCCGGTCCCTGAAATGTTGTGTTTATTACTATATATCCACAGCAGACTCAACACTGCCAAGCATTTAATAGGTACTCAATAAACATTTGTCAAGTGAATAAATGGTGCCTTTGTCTTCCCTAAACATTGGTAAGATATTATGGGCCAGACGGCCCCAAAGTCAATTCAAGAGCAAATAAACCCTGAACAAGTAGACCAACAGAGGTGAACATACTTTCCAGAGACCATGGTGGAGCCTGGAAATGGCCAGGAATTGAAGGCTCCGAATCCCCAGTTTTAGACACTGACTAAGGGACTTGGGGTCAGCCCCAACAGAAGGGGGACAAGGATACTCATGAGTCAGGAGTACCCATCTTACCTTCATGAGTCTTTTCAAACAGGCTATGTTATAATGATCTCACACCTATGATTACTAGTTAAGTGTTCAAGTTTTAACCATCACAAGCACCTTGCAGATTCTTAATTAATCCTCACAATCCTAGGAGGTAGGTACTGTGGTCCCATTTTACAGGTGAAGAAACCAAGACTGATAGAAGTGAAGTGACTTCCCCATGGTCACACAGCTAGCAAACATGCAGAGATGAAAACTGAACTCAGGCCAGCCTGACCCCAAAGCCTTTATAGTGTCCACTTTGCCCTACCTCTCTCATCTGTTCTGTCAACTCTCTTCCCTGGTTCTATCATTTCACTCTTCCTGCACAAGATCACCAAATGGGAGTGTCAGGTTCCAGACAGGAGAGGTTTTTTTTTCTCAGAGAAGCCACTGGGGCATTTCATTAAAGTTGGCACTCCAGGTAGAAAGCTAAGTGCTGATGGGGCAGGCAGTGTGTTGACATCTGACAAGGCCCATTTAGAGGAGATCTTTGGAGATTTTCAACAGCACAAGAACTAGCTCTAAGAGCTTTAAGTAAAGTTGGCTCAACACTTTGGCTGATACTGGACCTCACTGACCCTAGTGAAACCGGAGTGGCGACCTGACCATCCCCAAAGGCCTTACTTGCTTAAATAAGGGTGCAACTTTTGGGTGTTAATTCCCAGAGAACTTCCTGCCTTCTGACAAAGGAGGCATGCCAGAGGAGCCAGGGAGAGAAGGAAAACCTTCTGCCCATCAGTCAAATGGGAAAACAGTGCACTAACCAAACTCCATACAACAAGGCAAAGACCTGCCAACGATCCCAGTTTTAAATACTTTCCCCTCTTAGTCTCAATGTTCCATTTCTGCTGACTGGGCAGGAGTTCAGACCAGTCAGGATGCAATGTTCTCCTTTAATACACCCTTTTAAGCCATTAGCTTAGGCTCATCTGGAGAGCCTGCCTGCCTTTGCATTACACAATACATCAAACTTATCTTGGGTGTTCATTTTCTTCAGCAGGTAGGTGGCTGTGGTTTCCCAGAATCCCTTCAGGGTTCTTCAGGGAGTGGGGCTGTGCGGAATCACCTACATTTCAAGGTTGTTTCCTGAAAGCTCAGATAAAGCTCTACTACTCCAAACAGGAACTGTTTCACTAATAACGTATTTTCTAGCCCTTGGCATTTTTAAAAATCAAGACATAATTCACATAACATAAAATCCACCAATTCAAAGTGCATAATTTCAGTGATTTTTAAGTTATTCCCTATGTTGTGCAGCCATCACCACAATCCAATTCCAGAGAATTTCCATCACCCCAAAAAGAAAACCATACCCATCAGCAGCCCAATTCCTCTCCTTCCCTCTCCCCCCTCCCCCCCAGCAGTCACTCATCTGTTTCCTGTCCATATGGATTGGCTTATTCTGGACATTTCACATAAATGGAATTACACATTATGTGGCCTTTTGAGTCTGTCTTCTTTTGCTTAGCCTGTTTTCAAAGATACCCATGTTGTACCATGTATCAGCACCCTGTTCTTTTTAATGATTGAATCTCATCCCATTATATGGGCAGACCATATTTTGCTTACCCATTCATCAACTGATGAACACTTGGGTTGTTGGTTTTGTTTGTTCGGTTTTTGGCTAATAGAAATAACGCTGTGAACATTCACGTACAAGTGTTTATGCAGACATATGTTTTCAAGTCTCTTGGGTATATACCCAGGAGTGGAATTGCTGGCCCACATAGCAGTTACGCTCAACTTTTTGAGGAAATGCCAGACCGTTTTCCACATCTTTACATTCCCACCAGTAGCATATGAACAAACTCCTCCACATCCTTGCCAACAGTTGTCATTTTCTGTTTCTTTGGTTTTCAAAGATCTTATTTATTTAATGTTTATTTAGTTATTTATTTTGGAGAGCAAGAGAGCATGAACAGGGGAGGGGCAGAGAGAGAGGGAGACAGAGAATCCGAAGCAGGCTCCACACTGTCAGCATAGAGCCCAATGTGGGGATTCCACAAAACGGGAGATCATGGCCTAAGCCGAAGGCAGACACTTAACTGAATGAGACACCCAAGTGCTCCTGAAGACTTGATTTTTATTTACTTATTTCTTTTCTGAAGACTTTATTTTTTAAGTAACTTCTACACCCACTGTGGGGCTTGAACTTACAAACCCGAGATCAACACTCACACGCTCTACCCAGTGAGTCAGCCACTTGCCCCTCTGTTTTTCATATGACAGCCATCGCAGCGAGAGGGTGCGGAAGTGCTATCTTATTGTGGCTTTGCTAATCATCTTTCAAGGAAACATGTCACCGCCCCTAGAAAATCACCACTTCAGACAGAGTTGCTTTGAAGGCAGCCCCGGCTGAAGCCTTTTGGTGGTGGTGATTACAACAACTACTATTTCTCCCACTGACCTTTTCTACGCACATACTATTATTGCCACTAACACTTTGTATAGCGCGTACTATGGGGCAGGCTCACGATATCAGACATCTGATCTTCACAGTAACTATAAGAAATGCTAGTATTATCTCCACTTCCCAGATGGGAAAACTGAGGTGCAGAGGAGTTGAGTAACTTGCTCAATGTCCCACAGCTTATAAGTTACTGACATGAAACTGCAATCTGAGCACAGGCTGTGTGGCCCCAGCGCTCTTGACCACTGTGCTTTCACAGATGGTTTTCTGAGCACACGGAGTTTGTGGAGAAACCCTGGAGGTGGCACAGGAAGGTGACATACCTGAACACCACACTCTATAAGGCTTATCAACACCAATATCACATGTGTGACAGGGCTATCCATAGGAGATGGGACCGCCTGGTAGTAATTAATCACACACACACAGACCTCCAGTTCAAGTTAACTCGTTTGTCCTCCGCCAGGCCTCAGTTTCCTCATCTGAGAGATGGGTCTAATGGCAACCTCTTAATCTGAGGACTGCGGAGACGATTAAATGAGAAAGTGCAGACAGAAAAAGACTCTAGCGGACCTACAAGTCCGTCACACTTGCATTTTACACACAGGTTGTTTTGCTAAAAATGGTGCGTAAATTGGGGCGCCTGGGTGGCTCAGTTGGTTATGAGCATCAGACTTCAGCTCAGGTCATGACCTCGTGGTTTGTGAGTTCGAGCCCAGGATCAGTCTCACTGCTGTCAGTGCTGAGCTGCTCTGGAACTTCTGTCTGCCCCTCTCTCTCCGCCCCTTCCCGGCTCGCTCACACACGCACACTCAAAAATAAACACTAAAGAAAAAAAGGACATGAAAAAATACTGCATAAATCAAAACGTGTTAAGTTTTCCTGTAAAAGTAGATGTGAAGGATTCCTATTCTTTAAAAGCTGCAAACAAGGGGCGCCTGGGTGACTCAGTCGCTTAAGCAGTTAAGTGTCAGACTTCAGCTCAGGTCATCATCTCACAGTTCATGAGTTTGAGCTTCCTGACAGCACAGAGCCCACTTCAGATCCTCTGTCCTCCCCCCACCCCGCCCCTCCCGGTTGCACTCTTTCTGTCTCTCAAAATAAATAAATAAACTTTAAAAAAAAAAAGGTTGCAAACAAAATGAGACTTTACTATGTAAAACATTTATAGGCAAGTTCAAGTCTGAGTGAGTCAAATCCGCATGTGAGTACACGGTAGGGTGGCTAACACTGAACTCAGTGCACATCAGGCATAATACTAAGCACTTTTTGTGTTTGTAGAGAACATAATTATCCAAAATAGCAAAATTACAGGAACTGTCCTTGTTACCTGCTACTACATTAAAAGAAATCCAAAATAGCTGTCTTTGGGGACTTTAGGACTTTCACTGCTAAATTTCCTCTCTTTGGGGAGTCTGTGGAATATAGATAAAAAGTGGAAATGGGGTATTCAGCTCACGCTGAACACCCAAGCATCATAAGTCAGTGTTCTGGAAAATGCTTTACACCAGAGTTTATACTGTCTTGACCTTGAGGTCTAACTTCAGGGCCTATTAAATCATAACCTTTTATTCTTTTTGAAAGCAACATGCTGACTCCACCAGCTCTGTTTACTTCCCAAAGCTTCAGATCTAGAAGTCCCAGCTACGCTTTATTACAGGGGAAGGAAACAGAAGAAGTCTTTTAAAATTACAAACTTGAGTTCCATGTGCGGCTGATATGTACACGGATACAGCTTACATGAAACTCACGTGCTTACAAACACAAAAACAGAAACTTCCATCGCCTCCTTGCAACCAACAGATGCTCTAAATTCTATCCCCAAAACGGGAGAATAGAAGGAGGCCAGCGGCTCTGATCGGAAGGGAAGAATGCCACCACTTCTCATGTCCCCTACCGTCTACACGGTGATCAGAGAAGCCAACATTTTATAAATGGCTTGCAAGATTCTATAATCAATAAAAGACATTCCTGGGAGAGTTGGGGATATTTTAACATGGAATGGCTGTCAGAGGAGACTGTAAATTTTCTTTGTTGGGACAATGGTGATTTTTAGTTGTGATTCAAAAGGAGAATGCCTTTGCTCCTAAGCTACAGGCTAAAATATGTAGAGGTGATACATCCGTAACATGCTTTCAAATGGCTCACAGAGCAAACATAAATACACGGACGGTAAATCTGACGGTGTTGATTGTAAAATGAAAAGTATTCAAGCGTTCACGGGACTATTTCTTAACTTTATGTATGTTCTAAGTTTTTCGTAATGAGAAGTTGTAGGAATGGGGGAAGAACTAACCAAACTAACCAACCACGCGCTTACTGAGGATGCAGTGAGGACTGACATTCAGCTCAGCTTGGAGGCACGGACAGCTGCACCAATGGCTGATCCACTGAACAAGTCCCCTGTCAGCGGGTGAGCGGCCTCCTCCCGGAACCATGGGGTGATGTGAGGTGGGGTGAGGTGAGGTGGGGTGGGGTGGGGCGGGGTGGGGAGGGCTTCCCCCATGCCCACAACCCTCCCCCCCCCAGCTGCTGTTCAGGACCACAGGATCTGTTTGAGCACTTGATGCCAGGCATCCACACTTTGATTGCAAAGGGTCCATGCTAGACTGGACATTTTAATAACATCCACTCCTGAATATTGGTAACTCCTGGCCATTTGCCAAAACCCTTCTTTCTTCTTAGGTATGTTCCAGAGTCTCTGCTCTTGGCCAGCTCTGCTAGCGTAACTTGCTTCCCCCGAATGAGAACAGGAAGAGCCCTGTGGCATTGAGCATTCAGGAGAACTTGAGTTTAAACCCTAGCTGTGCCATCTCCTAGCTGCATAAGCCCGGGCCAGTCACTTTGCTTCTCTAAGACTCAGTTTTACTTCACTGCAAGATACAGATAATACGGTCAGTTCTATTATACTTGTTTCGAAAATGCAAATGTGTTCCAACATGAATGACTTATTAGGGAAAAATTTGAGCATAACTCCAATTTCAAGTTTGCTCATGTGTGTAATTTTGTCTGTGAGAAACATAGGTGAATACAGAGCAGTATACTCTGAAGGGTAGGAATGCACAAAACACACAGACCTTCCAGCCACGCCCATCTGCATCTGGTGTTACCACTTTCCATCCGACTTCCGATTATCCTCCTTCCACAAGAACTCACAAGATGCAGCCCCATCGCACCTACTCCCACAGGCAAAACTTTTTTTTAATGTATCACAATGAAGTATTTGAGTGCTGTGCCCCTAGCCATTTCCCTTTAAGTCCTGTGGTTTTTCTTGGGTGATTTTGCAGTGTGGTGATTTTTAGGAAGGCCTCTGTCCTGTTACAATGTAGTAGTAACAGTAGTTGCTACCTCACAGAGTGTGGGAAGATACATGCAAGGTACGTACATGCAGGGAGGCTGGCTCCGTGGGTGGAGCATGCAGCTCTCGATCTTGAGGTTGAGTTCGAGCCCCACGTTGGGTGTAGAGATTACTTAAATACATAAATAAACTTTCAAAAAGGGAAAAACTTAAAAAAAAAAAAAGACACATGGAGGGAGAGGTGAGTCCAGTGCTGAGCACACTGTAAGTACTCAATAAACGTTGGCTAACATCGATCTCTCACTCTGAATGCAGAGCCTGGCGCACAAAAGATGCTCTGAGAACGCTTATTGAACTTTCCCTGAAAGGTCTATGGTTTATTAACCTCAGTGGACTAATTAAAGAGACTTATCCTTCTCTCCCAAGAGGTTGGGAGGAGTAGTAACTGTCAAGCCATAAATTAGAGAGGAGGCATCACAGAACTAATGGAGCCCTTCCCTTCCATGCCTGGCCAGAGGACAAGAGTCATGAAGACAATGATCCTGTCTGCAAGGAGTCCAGGACATAAACTCTTGGCCATCATGTGGCAGTATGAGGTCGACTGTGAAACAAGTATCCTAGAGTCCTACAGGAAGCCCCACAGTATAGTATTAAGTGGTTAAGAGCCCATGTGAGAGGTCAAATGACTAAGTTCAAACCCTGGCTCCATCACTTAGCAACCACCTCCTCCCACGGTACTTTCCTTATCTGTAGAGCAAAGATCACAATGGTCCCTGTTTCCTCAAGGGGTGAGATGATTCAACAGGTTAATCCATGTAAAGCCCTTAGCGCAGGGTCAGACACAAGAGAAGTTCAGTGAACATTAGCTGCTATTTCAGGCCTGGAAGAGAAAACCACATGTTACCTGCAACAGAGCTGGAGCGGGAAACCGCATATGTGTACAGCAGTCAGGGGAGGGTGGTTCTAGCTGGAACCGAGAGACAGGATACAGGGGTAGGAGCTCATTTTCATCAACCGTCCACTCCAAATCCTCTGACACAGAGCCTCCACTTAGCTACCTATATTCATTGAATAAACTTCATGTTCTGGTTTCCTAAACAAACAGAAAGAACCGCCTCCAGTTGAGGGCAAAGGTGGTTCCCTGATTTACCAGAAGGATAAATCAGCTGAATGGAATGGTTCTATCATTTCATCAGGGTGGAAGCTGACACGGAGGTATTTACCTGTCTTTCAGAAAAGACTATCTTTACACAGCCATAAAAAAGCATGAAATCTTGGGGCACCTGGCTGGCTCAGTGGGAAGAGAGTGACTCCTGATCTTGAGGTTGTGAGTTCGAGGTCCATGTTGGGTATAGAGATTACTCAATTAAAAAAAAAAAAAATCTTGCCATTTGCAACAACATGGAATTTAAATATCTGTATATGGGGCGCCTGGGTGGCGCAGTCGGTTGAGCGTCCGACTTCAGCCAGGTCATGATCTCGCGGTCCGTGAGTTCGAGCCCCGCGTCAGGCTCTGGGCTGACGGCTCGGAGCCTGGAGCCTATTTCCGATTCTGTGTCTCCCTCTCTCTCTGCCCCTCCCCCGTTCATGCTCTGTCTCTCTCTGTCCCAAAAATAAAAATTTAAAAAAAAAAAAAAGTTGAAAAAAAAAATTTAAAAAAAATAAAAAATAAAAAATAAATAAATATCTGTATATAAATAAATATAAATATAAATATAAATATAAATATAAATATAAATATAAATATAAATATAAATATAAATATAAATATAAATATAAATATAAATATAAATATAAATATAAATATAAATGAAGGGACCATCTAACCCAGAGACAGGATCTGGCCTCTGCCTACCCCTTCAATGCAGTCTCCTACCTGTTACCACACCACATCCACCAGGCCCTTGCCACAGGGCCTCTTCTTCCCCCCATACACTGTGCTCTTTGCTGTCTTGGGCTCTGGGTCTTGGCTTTTCTCTGCTTCTGACAGTTCTTTTTCTGGCATCCTCCCCTCCATCACTACACATAACACACACTCCCTCCTAAAATTTGCCTGACCCACTCTTCCCTACATGAGGTCCCCTCCTCACTCCATTTACTCTCTACCCCATTTCTCTGCTTTATTCCCTTCATAGAATGTGCCACTCCCTGAAATCCTTTTCATTTACATGTTAATGTCTATTCAGACACTAGAACGGAAGTTCCCTGAAGGCACGGGCCTGGCACGTTGCCCTCTCTGCAGTACCCTGGTGCCAGCAAAAGGCAGGACCCGAAAAATATAGATTGACTGATGTCTGCTTGACAGAACATGAGTCATTCATCCATCCATAAACATTCCTTGAGTGCCTACTCAATGCCAAATTCTATGTATGGGGCTGGGGTCAGGGTAGGATAGAAAAGAGATCCAAGTCCTTACCTGTGGGATCATTTCCAGTCCCAGGGGGAGAATGGAGGCAGAGGGGACCTGGCCAGGGTTGGCATCCATGGGAAAGAGGCCTGAGTCCAGAAGGTGACATTTTGAGCATGTGAGGCAGAGCTCCCTGGAGCTCACACCAGGTGGTGGTGAGCAAGACTCTCAGGATGGCAGGTAGGAAGCTAAGCTTGACCATCTAGGCCAGAGAAAGGGGTGGAACAAGTGTCCTCCAGGAGCCCCTCCAACTACTGATTCTCAGACAAAGGTGAAGAAAACATAATAGTGGCGAAGACAGTCCTAAAATTTGTGTGGAACCACAAAAGAACCCAAATAGCCGAAGCAATCTTGAAAATGAAGAATAAAACTGGAGGTATCACAATGCCAGATTTTGAGATATACAGAAAGCAACAGTAATCAAAAAAGTACCAGCACAAAAACAGACATATAGCTCAATGGAACAGAATAGAGAGTCGGTTAAGCGTCTGACATCAGCTCAGGTCATGATCTCACAGTTGTTGAGTTCGACCCTCATGTTGGGCTCTGTGCTGACAGCTCAGAGCCTGGATCCTGCTTTGGATTCTGTGTCTCCCTCTCTCTCTTCCCTTTCCCCATTCATGCTTTGTCTCTCTGTGTCTCTCAAAAATGAATAAATGTTAAAAAAAAACTTAAAAAAAAAAAAGAATATACAATGAGAAAAAGACAGTCTCTTCAACCAATGGCATTGGGAAAACTGGACTACTTTCTTACGCCATCTACAAAAAATAAACTCAACACGGATTAAAGACCTGAAACCACAAAATTCCTGAAAGACAACACAGGCAGTAATCTCTTTGACATCATTTGTAGAAACACTTTTCTAGGTATGTCTCCTTTGGCAAGGTAAACAAAATTATTGAGACAACACCAAAATAAAAAGCTTTTACACAGAAGCACCTGGGTGGCTCAGTCGTTTGAGCATCTGACTTCGGCTCAGGTCATCATCTCGTGGTTTGTGAGTTTAAGCTCCGCATCGGGCTCTGCACCAACAGTGCAGAACCTGCTTGGGATTTTCTCTCTCTCTCTCTCTCTCTGCCCCTCCCCTACTCATTGCATTCTCTCACTCTCCAAAATAAACATTAAAAAAATAATAACATCCAAAATATATAAAGAACTTCTATAACTGAACACCAAAAAAACCCCCAATTATCTAATTTAAAAAAGGGGAGAAGACACAAACAGGTATCTCTCCAAAAAAGACATACAGATGGCCAACAGATACATGAAACGTGCTCAACATTACTCATCATTAGCGGAATGCAAATCAAAACCACAATGAGGGGCACCTGGCTGGCTCAGTTGGTGGAACATACAACTCTTGATCTTGAGATTGTGAGTTTGAGCCCCATGTTGGGTATAGAGATTACTTAAAAAGAAAATCTTTAGGGTCTCCTGGTGGCTCAGTCAGTTAAGCATCCAACTCTTGGTTTTGGCTCAGGTCATGATCTCGTGGTTCGTGGGTTCGAGCCCCACGGTGGGCTCTGTGCTGACAGCTTGGAGCCTGGAGCCTCCTAGGGATTCTGTGTCTCCCTCTCTCTCTGCCCCTCCCCTGTTTGTGCATGCGCACTCTCCGTCAAAAATAAATATTAAATAAAATAAACTTTCAAAATGTTTATTCACACTCTCTGTAATTAAATTAAATCTTAAAAAAAAACCCACAATGAGCTATCACCTCACATCTGTCAGAATGGGTAAAATCAGAAACCTAAGAAACAATAAGTGTTAGCAAGGATGCAGAGAAAAAGGAACCCTTGGGCACTGTTGGTGGGGATGCAAACTGATGCAGCCACTGTGGAAAACAGTATGGAGGTCCTTCAAAACATTAAAACTGTAATTGCCATATGATCCAGTAATTCCACTATTGGGTATTTCAAAGATTACAAAAACGCTACTTTGAAAAGATATATGCACTTCTATGTTTATTGGGTTATTTCCAATAGCCAAGATACAATACAAATTTACATAGCAATCCAAGTGTCCATCCATAGGTGAATGGATGAAGAAATGTGGTATGTATACATACGGAATATTACTCAGCCATAAAAAAGGAGAATGAAATCTTGCTATTTACAATATGGATGGAACTAAAGGGTGTAATTCTAAGTGAAATAAGTCAGACAAACACCATATGATTTCACTCATACTGGAATTTAAGAAACCAAACAAATGAACAAGAAAAAAGACAAACAAAAAAAGACTCTTAAATACAGAGAACAAACTGATAGTTGCCAGAGGGAGGGATGGTGAGGGCAAGATGGGTGACATAGGTGAAGGGAATTAAGAGTATACTTATCATGAGGCACCTGGGTAGCTCAGTCAGTTAGGCGTCCAGCTTTGGCTTAGGTCATGATCCTTGGTTCATGGGCTCAAGCCCAGTGTCAGGCTCTGTGCTGACAGTATGGAGCCTGCTTGGGATTCTCTCCCTCCCTCTCCCTCTCCCTCTCCCTCTCCCTCTCTCTACCTCCCCCCACTCACACTTTCCCTCTCTCAAAATTAACTTAAAAGAAGTTTTAAAAAATAATTTTAAAAGAGAGTATACTTATCGTAATGAGCACTGAGTAGTGTATAGAATTGTTAAATCATTATGTTGTACACTGGGAACTAATATAATGCTGTATGTTAATTACACTTGAATTTAAAAAATAATAAAAACAGGGGCACCTGGGTGGCTCAGTCGGTTGAGAGTCCAAATTCAGTTCAGGTCATGATCTCATAGTTGATGAGTTCAAGCCCCGCGTCGGGCTCTGTGCTGACAGAGCAAAGCCTGAAGCCTGCCTCTGATTCTGTGTCTTCCTCCCTCTGTCCCTCCCCCACTCATGCTGTGTCTCTGTCTCAAAAATAAATAAACATTAAAAAAATGTTTTTTAATAAAAAACAAGTAATAAAAATAAAAAATAAAATAGCAGCCAAGACAGGACATGGAACTGACTGGGAGGAAAGGTCTCCAAGATGGACTAAGACTCGAAAAAAGCCAGGTGCACAACAGTACTCCTTGCCAACAGGGGCGCCTGGGTGGCTCAGTCAGTTAAGCATTGGACTTTGGCTCAGGTCATAATCTTACAGTTTGTGAGTTTGAGCCCCATGTCAGGCTTTCTGCTGTCAGCACAGGGCTCACTTCAGATCCTCTGCCTTCTCTCTGCCCCTTCTCTGCTTACACACACACACACACACACACACACACACACTCTCTCTCTCTCTCTCTCTCTCTCTCTCTCTCTCTCTCTCAAAAATTAAAAGACAAAACAAAACACAAAAAAGGGGGGGAAAAAGGAAGCAGCAAACAGATGTTAAGTATCTATAAATATGTTAAGTAGGTATAACATAGCAAGATCATGGTTTTCAACTGTACATATGTACATACATCTCTATAAAACATTTACATAGCTTCTGTAATTTTTGATATAGATCACATATGTAATAAACACAGAAATAAGAGCTATGTATAGGAATTCATGCAAATACCTGAAGACCTACTATGTGCAGGGTGGTGTTCTGGGCCCTAGAGGTATGGATAAAACAAACTAAGTCCCACCCTCAAGGGGCTCACATTCTAAGAAAAGGAGACAAGGAAATAACATACAATATAAAGTTGACAGTATTGAGGGCCATGAGAAACAACACAGGGTAGTGGGGTACAGTGACAGGGTACAGGCATGCACCATTATACAAGACAGACTCTGATGGGGGTGAAATTGGAGCAGGGACCTGAAAGGAGTGAAGGTGAGAGCCATGAAAAACCTGGCGGTGGGTGTCCCAGGCTCAAGGAACAGCAGACACAATCGCCCTCTGGCAGCAGAGTGCTAGAGAAACATGCAAGAGTAAAATCTCCACCATTACATTATTATTGCTATAGTATGCATTTAAATTATATTACTGCCTAAGAGATATAATAATAGGGATCTTACTTCTAGGAGGATACACACTAAAATATTTCCCATTCTAATATCTAAGCAGGGATAGTATGCACAATTTAAATCTTTTCTCTCTTCTTAGTTGTCCACATCTTTTATTATTTTCCCGACAACAAACAAGTATCAGCTGTATAATAAAGACAATTACAAATGGGAAGTCTGAGGTATAAGGAGTGTTGCTAGAAGTGCAGGAGAACAAGCTCTCCAGAGCATCTGAGTTCCCCACTAAGGGACTGATTTATGCTTAATACACAAAACACCAACCAAACAAGGGATCTTATTTCCCTCTTTACTTTGGTAGGAAACTCAAAGCCAAATGTGTAGCCTTTTAGCAGGGATACAGCCTTTAGAGCAAGCATGTGGCTACTCAACCCTCCTCCTATCTTCATCTTTTATCCTGAATTTTCCTGTGTTCATTTCCTAATCCCTATCTGAGACAGGAGATATTATGTTATCTAGGTAACCCATGCCTTCAAATTCTTCAAGAAAGTGAAGAAATAGACCAACAGAAAGAGGAGGTTCTTAATGAAGTCTTAAAGGAAAGAACATTGTTTCAAGAAGTCTTGGCACCATGGGAAAAAGAATCCCCATCATCTGGGGGATCCCAACTTCCCCATTATTGGAATATCATTGTCTAAAATGTGGAAGGGGGGTGGTTCAGACAGTGGAGCCTGCGACTCTTGATCTCAGGGTCGTGAGTTTGACCCCCAGAATATTTGTAAAAATTACTTAAAAATAAATAAATAAAGGGGCATTTGAGTGGCTCAGTTGGTTGTGTCTGACTCTTGGTTTCAGCTCAGGTCATGATTTCATGCTTCATGAGATCTAGCCCTGCGTCAGGCTCTGTGCTGACAGCGAGGAGGCTGCTTGGGATTCTCTCTCTCCCTCGCTCTAAATAAATAAACTTTTAAATTTTAAATAAGTAATACACTTTTAAAAAATAAATAAAATGGGGTGCCTGGGTGGCTCAGTCGGTTGAACGACCAACTTTGGCTCAGGTCATGATCTCACGGTTTGTGGGTTCAAGCCCTGTGTTGGGCTCTGTGCTGACAGCTCAGAGCCTGGAGCCTGCTTCAGATTCTGTGTCTCCCTCTCTCTCTGCCCCTTCCCCACTCATGTTCTGTCTCTGTCTCAGAAATAAATAAACATTAAAAAAAAATTTTTTTTAAATAAATAAATAAATAAGGGGGCGCCTGAGTGGCTCAGTCAGTTAAGCGTCCAACTTCAGCTCAGGTCATAAACTGGTGGTTCATGAGTTCGAGCCCCACGTCAGGCTCTGTGCTGACAGCTCAGAGCCTGGAGCCTGCTTCGGATTCTGTGTCTCCCTCTCTCTCTGTTTCTCTCTCTCTCTCTCTCTCTCTCTCTCTCTCTCTCAAAAAACAAAACAACATTAAAAAAATTTTTTTAATAATAAATAAAATAAAATTTGGAAGGGATGATCCAGTTCATCATATCCTACCATGAAGAGGTCAAAAATGGCCTTAAGACCTTCTAAGCAACAGATCTACATGTCATGGTGAACCACAATCTAAATGAACCTCTCTGGGGGCACCTGGGTGGCCCAGTTGGTTGAGTGTCTGACATTGGCTTAGGTCATGATCTCATGGTTCATGGGTTTGAGCCCCACGCCAGGCTCTGTGCTGACAGCTCAGAGCTTGGAGCCCGCTTCGGATTCTGTATCTCCTTCTCTCTCTGCTCCTCCCCTGCTGGTACTCTCTTTCTCTCAAAAATAAACATTAAAAAAATTTTTTTTAAATAAATAAATAAATGAACCTCTCTGGGCCTCTATTTCCTCATGTGAAATCGGGTGGAGAACCTACTACTCCCACAGAGTGATTGGGAGAGTTCTATGTTGCTATACAAATGCTCAGCACAATGCCTGGCGTATGTTAAGAGCTTTATCACTGTAATAATAAAAATAGGGGCACCTGGCTGTCTCAGTTGGTTGAGCATCTGACTTTCACTCAGGTCATGATCTCGTGGTTCGTGGGTTCGAGCCCCACGATGGGCTCTGAGCTGACAGCTGGGAGCCTGGAGCCTGCTTCGGATTCTGTGTCTCCCTCTCTCTCTCTCTGCCCCTCCCTTGCCTCACACTCTGTCTCTCAAAAATAAATAAAATAATAATAAAAATAGTGATTATGTTTTACAGTTATCAGCAATAGCAATAACTACTACTATTTCAGAAGGCCCAATGCATGCCTGACATTCTTTATTGTTCATCTCATTTAATCTCCCCAATAACCTTATAAATAGGTACTACTAATCCCATTTTGCAGAGGAAGAAAACAGAAAGACAGGACATCCTTGAAAACAAATCCTTTTAGGAATGTCCCAGGACTGGACTCCTGAGACCTTGGACAGCCTGAGTTAGTTACCTCAGTGAAGGGCAGCTGTGCGTCCTAGCACTTAGATCCAATTGTAAGTCCTCACCCTGCCACAAAGTAGCCAAGGGGACCTCCTAGAGCCTCATTCTCATCTCTAAAATGGAAATGATCATCATGGGGTTGGTGTGCAAACTAAATGAGCTTACAAATGTAAAGCCAGTGCCTCTCAGTGACTGAAAGATTCTTGGGGCACCTGGGCAGCTCAGTAGTTTAAGCATCTGACTTCATGCCCAGGTTATGTTCTCATGGTTCAGGAGTTTGAGTTTCACATTGGGTGAGCTCAAGACCTGCTTCAGTTCTCTCTCTCTCTCTCTCTCTCTCTCTGCCCCTCACTCATGTATGCGCTCTCTCTCTCTCTCAAAAAACAATGAAATGAAATGAAATGAAATGAAATGAAATGAAATTAAATTAAATTAAATTAAATTAAATTAAATTTAAAAAGTAGTAATAACTGAAAGGTTCTTAGAAATGGCCTTCAATTATTTGACTTATACTAAGGATGATTAGTTGAGAACAAGTCACGAAATAGAAGGAGAAACCAGATCCAACTATAATAGTGAACTTCCCCATGAGAGAAAAATAAATCTTTTAACAAATGTTAAGTGTTTGAAAGCCATGACATGTCCAGAAAAAAAAAAAAAAAGAAGAAAAAAAAGAAAAAAATATATATATATATATATTATTTCTTTTTTCAAGGAGATAAATCAGGGGTGCCAGGGTGGCTCAGTTGGTTAAGTGTCCAACTTCAGCTCAGTCATGATCTCACGGTGCTGACAGCCCAGAGCCTGGACCCTGCTTCAGATTCTGTGTCTCCCTCGCTCTACCCCTCCCCCACTAATGCTTTTGTGTGTGTGTGTGTGTGTGTGTGTGTGTGTGTGTGTGTGTCTCAAAAGTGAATAAACACTGGGGGAAAAAAAGGGGGGGAGATAAATCACCTGTCTCAGAGCAATCTTTTTAATAACCCATGAGTCCTCAGGTTCATGATTAGTAGCCCTCTAAAATCTCAAAAGCGCATTTGGAATCACATTTCCAAAATGCCTTACACATTCGCTGATTCTGTTATCAGACTCCAGGTGGATTACTCATAACCGAATCCCACCCCCTGTCCCCCCACCCAGAAAAGTAGAAAAGCAACTGTAGTCCCTGTTCACAGGAAGGAAAGTCCCTAAAATTCTTACTTGGCCCAACCTTACAACTGAAACTGCAGCTGCCTTATCTCCATGTTGAATCTGTTTTCTGCTCAGCTTGAGTTTCATGCTGGCTTCTCCAGGACAGCGGCAGGGCTTGGTGATGCATTTTAATGTTGACTGGGCAACTCCTAACACCTCAGTCGAAAACCAAATAAGTTCAAATCATCTACTCGTCTTGAATCATCCACGTTGCCCTTCCTGTACTAACAGCCTGGATCACTGAGGATCCTGGAGATGGCAGGTGCCCAAAGACTACCTGAATGGAAGATGAATAATGGAGGAAAGAAGGACAGAGAGAAGGAGAGAGGAAGGAGAGAGGCAGGGAGGGAGGGGAGGGAAGAGGGAGGGGAGGGAGGAGGGAGGGGAGGGAGGAGGGAGGGGAGGGAGGAGGGAGGGGAGGGAGGAGGGAGGGGATGGAGGAGGGAGGGGAGGGAGGAGGGAGGGGAGGGAGGAGGGAAGAAAGGACCAAAGAGAGGAAAAGCCCATTGGCCATCTAAGCTCTCCTTTCCAAACACAATAGAATTCTTCCTCCACCTCAATTTTTGTCATTAGGCCACATGATTTGCCTATTTTGTTCATATCTGCTTCTCCAAGAAAACATGCAAGTTCACAGTCCTCAATGTAATTTCTCTTCACCTCTGACTTGATAGACACTGGGGTGGGTTCCCACTCTGCTCTGCTGCACAGAGCCAAGCCTTAAACGTCTCTTTTCAGGGGAGTTGGGCGTCTCAAAGTCTGATGAAAGCTGTGGACCCACTGAACCCATCAAAGGCTTCTAAGTGCACTTGTGCACACAAACCCACTTGGTTTATATTCAGGTGGGTTCATGGATTCCCCACCCCAACTAAGCCCAATCAAGAATCACCAGAAGAGAGTACATATGTTTTTAAATGCGCCAGTTCCCCTCCGATCTCTAGACTCTGGATGTCTCACGGGGAGGTTCCTCCAAGTCTGCGCTTTAAGCTGTAGCCCAGGTTTGGGTGAGACAAACTGTAGCCCAGGTTTGGGAACCAAAGCTGTGCACCAGCTTCCTTTGAAGTGCAATCCCAGAACCTCCATCTAAGCACAGAGTGGGGTTTAGTTAAAAATGTAGATTCCCAAACCCCTCCCAGATTTATAAATGGGGATCTCTGAGGTGTAGGGCCCAGTAGTCTGCATTTTTAATTAGTTACACTGGTGGTTTTGAAGCACAATAAAGACTAAGCTATTTCCCAGAATTACGGCTGAAGAGCTGTAAACAATTGCTAATTAACTAATCACCATTTCAAATGGCAGAGCATTCAGGGTGTCCACCTTCCGAGGAGTGGGGACAGGAGCCTGAGACATCCCCCCCATGAATATTGACTTCCCTCCTTCACTTCCAGGTCCTTCCTTTCCTCACCCTCCCAGCCACTTCCTCAACTGTCTCCATACCCTCCACCCTCAGGATTGCCAGTAGTTTCCCTCTCTAAACTCATCATCTGTGTAATGGGAATGGGAATGGCCTAGGACACCAAGGACGTGGTGGTGGCAATGATGAGATTACAGATGCAACCCCTACCCCCCACACACACACCCTGCTTTACACGGGTCTTTTTCCCCCAACTTCCTAATAACATTGTACTTACTCAGTTAGTTGTCCCTCCCACTTCTAGAATGGAAATTCTGCAGAGGGGGTGGTGATTTTCACCAGCAGCCCTGACCTCCCAGGAGTGTCTGGTAAAGGGCAGGCTAAGTAGGTTAAAGAGTGACTTAAAGTTCTGAGCTAAGTGGCTGGCTGACGCTAAACACTCTAAAAAGTAAGTAGCCATCACCCTAATTTGCCTCCAATGTAAAAAGCAGAGAAAATGAATACTTTAAATTAAGCTGCTTTTTACACCTGACTTATCTTTAGGAAACAAATAGCCATGAGTGGAGGGGCAGATAAAACTTTTTAAATTTCCTATGATAGTAAAACCTTGGATTGCGATAACTTGTTCTGCAAGATGAGCAAACATTTCTCATAAATGTTAACTTGAGAAAGGAGCGACATCTTGCAATAGGAGTAGTACGTGAGGCCCAACGTCACAAGATCACAACTGAACCAATGGTTCTTGAAATTCGTATGGTACTTGAGTGCTTTGGATTACAAGCATGTTTCCAGAATGAATTATGCTCGCAAACCAAGGTTCTACTGTACTGATTAAAAGAATGGCCAGAGGAATCCCATCCAAGCTCAGCTAGAAGTGGTTTTTTGTTGTTTTTCAGAAGAGGAAGAGCAAAATGTGATTAAAAAAATAAGAGGTCTAGGAATCTGACTTCCTCCTCTACATTATAATACACTTCCCCCTAAGTCCTCAACAGATGGAAACAGGTCACCCCAAGCTCCAGGGACCCTAGACCCATAGCCTAATTCTCCCCAGTAAATAGCCTCTCCTCAAACACTACTCAATTGAGTGCCAACTACATTTTAGGTGCTGTGCCGGGGACCTTCACAGGCACCCGACCTGATGGGAAGAGAGAATTCAGGGGATCCCAAACCTGAGAAGGGGCTGGTAAAGGGCTGGAGGGTAGATGTCCTGACCAAGGCCTGAGAGCAGAAGGTCAGGAAGCCTTCCTGGAAGAAGCACCAACTGAGCTAGCCCTGAGAGATGAGTTAGCCTGGCAGAAAGCACAGGAAGTGCTGCTGGTGGAGGATATAGAGTCTGGCTAGCCTGGGGATGGACCACCAGCAGCATTAGAAATGTGAATGCATGGGCCTTACTCTGGACCAGGGTCTTAAACTTGAGCAATCAGGGGCCAGGACCCAAGCTCTTAACCTCCAGCATGATACTCGCCCATTGAAGAGCCTTTCTCGTCAAACAAGTACTTATGAATCTTCCACTGCCTAGAATGGAGAAGGGAAGAGATAAGGCAAAGAGACAAGAACTGGTGTGGGGGGGCGGGGGTGGAATCTGGACTAAGGCAGGGAAAGAAGGGGCACCTGGCTGGCTTAGTCAGTAGAGGATGCAACTTTTGACCTCAGGGCTCTGAGTTCCAGCCCCACGTTAGGCATGGAGCCTACTTTATAAAAAAGAAATTGTGAAGTCAACGGGAGAGAGGAGCCAGGAGTTAAAGACAAAGTCCTTACAAGGCCCTTGACCCTGGGTCATCCCCCTCTGCCCTTCTATCACCCCCTCCACTTTGGTCACTCAAATCCATGCACAATGGCCTTCTTGCTCTTCCATTCCACCTCAAGCCCTCTGCCCTGCTGTTCCCTTAGTCTAGAACACCCTTCCCCACATAGCCTATTCCGTCACCTCTCTTGGATCTATGCTTAAATGACCTTCTTCAGTGAGGCCTTCTCAAACCAACCCACTGCTTCCCAGCAATTCTTCACTCAGATTCACCTTTCCTCAACATCTGTCACCATCCCAAGCCCCTAAATGTTTTACGTGTTTATTATGTTTACAGCCTGTTCCCATCAACATACTAGAACACAAACTCCACCTGGGTGAGGTGTACATGTCTGGTTTTCTGCTGTATCCCAGTCCTAGAACAGGGCTTGACACAGAATAGCTCTTAATCACTATTTACCAAATGAATGAACAAATGAATGAATGAGTAATGAACAAATGAATAGATAGGATGGGTGGTGCCATTTGCTGAGATGGGCACCTGGAAGCAAGGCAGGGGACAGAGGTGGATTTTAGATAAGCATTCAGGTGGCTGTGGGACAGCTGGGTGAATGCCCTAGATATGATGTCCCAGGCCAGACCATGCCCGCCTCTGAGGGCCTGTGGTTCATGCTATGGCCTATTCCAGATTACTCCAGCAGAGCCTGGGACTGACTCAGCCCACTAGCCCCAGGGCAGGCAACCTGCTGCTCCTGTTCTCCCAGCTTGCCCCGGTCTCTGCCAACAGGGTCCCACCCAGTCAGCCAGCAGCAGCCACATTACTGTCCTTCTATGGTCCTGTTAGGCCCCATCAGCCCCAGAGGCCAGCTGGAAGGGCCAAAGGCGGGGGGGGGGGGGGTGCGAGGGACTTTCCTCTTAGCCCCACACCATCCTGCTGTGACTCCGGAGCTGGGAGCTCAGTTTCACTTCAGCTTCCTGAGACACCATCCAAACATCCCCTTTGTCATGTTCCTACCCCCAGAATCCCCACGGGTGGTCTCCTCCACACCCACTGGCTAATGGCATCCTCCTCTCAGCCAACAACAGACTCCTCCCCACCTTCCTGCTCACATGCTACCCAATACCACAGGCCAGGCTCCACCTGACTCCCCCTGGAAGAAGCTTCTCCAGCTGCTCCAGCCCACACAGGTCTTACCCCACCTGGATTCTGAATGCGCCCATTGTCTGAAAACCTGGCATCTCAGCGTTTTCCAAAGCTCCGACCCGTCACCAAACCCCACAAGACAGGAGAAACTTTGTGACTGACACAGAGCACACAGTAGGCACTCAAACACTGTACTGAGGGGAACTCAATCAGCTTCTAGGATATTAAAAACACCTTCCTAGGTTAAAGAGAATGAGGGGGAAAAGTTCAACCACTGATGTGCAAAACTGCCCAGGACATATTATAAAGGAGGGGCAGGAGATGGTTACATTTTGCAGAACAATTCATACTTCCATTTACAGAAAACTCCAATTTAGCAAAAGAAAACCACAAATATGGACACACATGTTCTAAAAATGCTTAGAAAAAAGTCTGGGAGGATACATACCAAACCATTAACAGCAGCCACCTGAGAAGGGGAGAGACTTTGAGGATGTTTAAACTTTCTATTCAGGTTTTCTTTGTAGAATTTAAGCTTTATAATGGAGAATATCAAACATGTCCAAAAGTAGAGGAAACTGTGTAATGAGCCCCACATATCCATCACGCAGTACTGACCATATTGAACTTGTGATTTCATTGATGAAATCACAACCCGTCTCCCTACCCATCCCAGGCGCCTCCTTCCATCTGTAAACATGTCAGTGTCATCCTTCAGAGGATTAAGACCAGTCCCCCACTTAAAAAATAACCCTAATCCGGGGCGCCCGGGTGGCTCAGTCGGTTGAGTGACCGACTTCGGCTCAGGTCATGATCTCACAGTTTGTGAGTCTGAGTCCCGCATGCATCGGGCTGTGTGCTGACAGCTCAGAGCCTGGGGCCTGCTTCAGATTCTGTGTCCCCCCCTTCTCTCCAACCTACCCCTGCTGGTGTTCTGTCTCTCTCTGTCTTTCAAAAATGAATAAAGATAAAAAAAAATTTTTTTTTTTAATAATCCTAATCCACTACTACTATTAAATTTTTTTAAAAACAAAGTATGTTCCCTCTGATCCTGCTTGGGAGGGAGATCAAGTAAGCTGAGGCATTCACACAGTTAAATAGTTTAAAACCTCCACCCCCAAGTGATTAAGAACAAACTTTAAGTGTTGGTTTAGAAAAGAAAAATATAATAATTAAAGGAGACTATGAAGCTCTAAAATGGCGGCTTGCAAACTTTTGTCTCTTGCCACACTTCACCATTCAGATTTAAAAGGAGCTTGGGGGCGCCTGGACAGCTGAGTCAGTCAAGCGTCCAACTCTAGATTTTGGCTCGGGTCATGATCCCAGGGTTGCCACACTTTGGGCTCTGTCCTGAGGGTAGAACATGCTTAAGACTCTCTCCCTCCCTCCCTCTCTCTCCCTCTCTCTCTCTCTCTCTCTGCTCCTACCCCCCACTAGTGTGCATGAGCTCTCTGACAAAAAAAAAAAAAAAATTTTAAATACTAATAATGAGGGGTACCTGGGTGGTTCAGTTGGTTTAACGTCCCACTCTTGGTTTCAGCTCAGGTCATGATCTCATGGTTCGTGGGTTGGAGCCCTCCATGGGGCTCTGTGCTGAGGGCTCAGAGCCTGCTTGGGATTCTCTCTCTCCCCCTCCCCTGCTCACTCACTGTCTCAAAATAAATAAACTTTTTAAAAAATAAAAAAAGAAGGGGGGTGGAGCTCAAGGGCACCAGTACCACCCCTTTCATTCTGGGTTTTCAAAGGGGCAGGCCATCTTGAAGCCCCATTTACCCCAAGGGCCAAAACTGGGCAAGGACTTCGAAGGCTGTATTGGGTGGACCTTAAGCCTCCTTTCTAAGCCAAAGTGAAGAATCTGGAATACAGATATTCCCAGAAATGGAGCTGCTGAGCACAGGGATGGTAAAAAACCAGGCGAGGCAGAGAGATGTGCCTCTAGGTGTGGGATCCTGGGTTGGTCAATAATCTCTAGAAGCTTCCATCTTATTCTGAAAATTGAACTGTCATACTACCTCAAAGGTTAGTGCCAGAATTAAAAAATGAGATCCTATATGAACAGTTGAGTACTCAATCAATAAACGGGCGCAATGATTATTATGGTGCAGTTTAACAATATTCTTATTCTAACATCTACCAGTTGTGTGCCTCTGGCCCACTCACCTAACCTCAGTGAACGAGCCAATTCATGTATAAACTAAGAAACCAGATTTATTTTGAGAGAGGGAGAGAGCAGGAGCAGGGGAGCGGCAGAGAGAGGGAGAGAGAGAATCCCAAGTAGGCTCCACACTCAGTGTGGAGCCTTAAGTGGGGCTTGATCTCACAAGAGCCAGACACTTAACCAACTGAGCCACCCAGGCACCACAGAAACTAGATGATTCTTGGGGTGCCTGGCTGCTCAGTTTGTAGAGTATGCAACTCTTGATCTTGGGGTTGTGAGTTTGAGCCCCATGTTGGGTATAGAGATTACTTAAAAATTTAAAAAAAAAAAAAAAAAAAAAGAAAAAGAAAAACGAAATCATTCTTAAGGCCCCTTCTAATTTTGCTCCCAAAGAACGGATTTTTTAAAAACATGCTCTTTGAATTTAATATTGAACAATTCTGAATCTTTCTCTGGAGGGAGGGTCTGAGGGCTACGGAGACCTTGTAGTTCACGGTCTGGAACAGGGCTACAGATGCAGGGTGATGCTGGGGTTAACCACAGATGTCTTCAGGGGCACAACTGGAAAAGGAGCTATCAGTACACAGAACATACATTTCCAATGCTTCAAGCCAATCTCAGAAGTCTCCCTCCTGGCTGCATTTCTGCCCCACTGCCGTTCAGCCCATTCTCCATGGGGCCACTGGAGGATAGCCTTTACAAGTATTTCAAAGCAGATTAATTGGTTCTCCGCTTTCTCAAAAGGCCAGCAGTAGAGACCATGGTAGTTAGTCATCCATAAAACTTCCCACTCAGGGAGGCTTAACGATCCTGGGCACAGGGTAAAAACAGTATTACTGAACTACTGATAGGCACCGTGGGAGACTGAGCAAGAACCCCTGGCAAGACTAAAGTCCTCAGTTTCGATGAGAGAATCTGCCCTTGGCTCAATACTAAGAACAACCCTATTTCATGCATTATCAGGAAATCCTGAAAACCCAGTACTTCTCCCATGACAGGACTGGCGTGGGGAGGAATCTGTCTCCTATGACCCATGACCATCCCAAGGGCCACAAATACCTCCATATCACAAGCATCCTGCACACAGCATCTAGAATGCTCTTAACAGGGGTGCCTGGCTGGCTCAGCCAGTAGAGCATGCTACTCTTGATCTCAGAGTCCTGAGTTTGAGCTCCACATTGGGCATAGAGGTTACAAACAAATAAAT
Organism: Panthera onca; assembly: GCF_046562875.1. Classification (NCBI taxonomy): domain Eukaryota; kingdom Metazoa; phylum Chordata; class Mammalia; order Carnivora; family Felidae; genus Panthera; species Panthera onca. The sequence continues at coordinate 43,845,974 of NC_138353.1, read as the reverse complement.
AAATGGAAGGCTCTTGACATTACTTGTAAAAGACCAGAAACAGTCAATATCCATCAAGAGAAGACAGGGGCGCCTTGGTGGTTCAATCAGTTAAGTGTCACGGGTTTGAGCTCTACCTTGGGCCTCCTGCTGACAAGCCTGGAGGCTGCTTGGGATTTTCTCTCCCACTTTCAAAATAAATAAACTTTAAAAAAAAATGAGGACAATCTTTAAGAAATATCAAGTAAAGAAAACAAAGTACAGAACAATGTATATATAATATGCTATCTTCATGTTAACGGTGGGGGGAGGGGGGGCAGCAATAAGTATCTAAACATACTTAATTCAAGAAACACTGGGGAATTATATTAAATAGTAACAGCAGGTATGAAAGGGACCCGAGCAGTTGGAGTTCACAGAACAGCACCAGCCAGGTAAAGGTATCACATGGAGGTGGTGGCATAAGCTTTGGTTTAGCAGCCCAGGGTTCAAATCACTGCCATTTCCTAGCTCTGTGGTCTTGGACAAGTCACTAACTCTGGGTCTGTTTCCCCCTCTGTAAAATGGAGACAATATTACTGTCAGGTTCATAGGATTGTTGAACCCATAGGTTTGACTACAAATTAGCATAAAGTGGCTTCATGACAGTGTACCTGGTTGGCAGTGGTTGACATATGGACAAACTATGTGAACTTGAATGGGTGTTGGGTAGAGCGCATCTTAGATTTGGGGAGGGCAAGGAGCAAAGACACAGGGGATGGAGCCCTTCCTCATCCGTAATCCTCCTCTCTGGCTCCTTTGGTCTCTAATATTTAACCATTTTTTTCACCCCCTTGACACAAATCTAAAGCAGAAACATCTCATAATAAAAACTCAATACTTAAGGGGCACCTGGGTGGTTCAGTCAGTTAAGCCTCCGACTTTGGCTCAGGTCACGACCTCACGGTTCATGGATTCAGGCCCCACGTTGGGCTCTGTACCGACAGCTCAGAGCCTAGAGCCTGCTTTGGATTCTGTGTCTCCCTCTCTCTCTGCCCCTCCCCTGTTCATGCTCTGTCTCTGTCTCTGAGAAATAAATAAACATTGAAAAAAATTAAAAACAAAACAAACAAACAAACAAAAAAACACCTCAATACTTAAAAGCGTTTGTTATGTGCCAGGCACTGAAAGCACTTTAGACATGCTAACTCACTGAATCCTCTCTCAACCCTGTAAGTCAGGAACTACAATTTATCCCCTTTTTAAAGGGGAGAGGACTAGGCACAGAAAGGTTAAGTAAATTGCGCAAGGTCACATGGCAAGTAAGAGTCGGAATTTGAACTCAGACAATTCTGCTCCTCCTACTGCCCTCCCCAATTCATCTTTACTCGCTGAGGGAGCTCAAGGAGACTCTTTCCTTCACTTTACAGGATAAAAAAGAAATAAATAAGCGCTAAAGATTAAAGGCACAACGTTGACATCAAATCTGTTGAAATTGGGAGTGCAACCTCACACCTGGTAAAGTTTCCTGAGCTGAGCCACCTCCCAGGTATTTCATTCCCGAAGTTTTTAAGTACTCCCATGGTTTGGGTGAGAGGATTAGCAGAAAGGAGGAAGGAAAAAAGAGAGAGAGAAATTACAACTAAAGTCCAAAGAAAAATCAGCACAATTTACATGAAAAGTTTCCAATTCAAAGATTTTAATGACAAGCTCTGAAACATCCATCTGCAAGGCATACAAGAGCATTTCTTTACCAACGCAGACTTAAATCAGAAGGTACAGGAAGTACACCCACAAATTCTAATTTCTCCAGAAAGTTTAGTCATTATAAGCCCAGGAGCGGAGGTGCTAATGAAATCGGCCACGTGAACTCCACCAAGCAGCTGCTGAGCCCTGTCATTTCTGCAAACTCCAGGCTTCTGGCAAAGAGGAAAGAGATCTTAGGGCCAGTATCCTGGGACTCATGACTAAGAGCAGTCACCTAAAGTACCTGTTACTGTGAATATGAGGTCAGAGTGGATTCAACCTGATCCTGATAACCTCACCAGGGGAGGCCTCTCAGCTGGTGATTCAGCGCTCCACCCCACCTGTCAATAAGAGCTCAGGCTATTGTCCCATGGCTGACTCAAGGGATGACGTTTCCTACAAAAAAGGCACAACTTTTCCCACAAACAACTTGGTCATCTTGTTCCCTTTTCAAACACTCCCACACAAGTGTGATGAAGAATTTGAGGAGGAGGAAGTTTGCAGTCTTTGAAAGTCCTCATACTTCATTCCGACCAAAGAGGTCCTGGGACACCAGGATACATGTAACTCAACCCCCCACCCCCCAACACACCAAAATATGCCCAAGAATCATGATGCTTACAGGACAATCCCATCCCTCCTCCATGAGGAGGTTAAGAAAACCAGACTTAAAGCCATATGCCTCTTGGGCAACACGCCAAAGGGCGGGTGGCTTGGAAAGCACATTAGATCCTGGTTTGAATCTGATACCTTTTAAAGGAGACGTTAGCTCTCAGGATTATTCCTCTAAAAAAAAATACCTGCCCAAAGAATAGCCTTTTTTCCTCCTCTGAGGTGTAGCCAGCCTACAATGTATTAATTTCAGGTGTGCAACACAGTGATCCACGTTTATACACATTACAAAGAGATCACCAGATAAATCCAGCTACCATCTGCCACCACATAAAGGTGTTCGCTACTGTTAACTGTATTCCCTATGCTATACAGTGTATCCCGTGTCTTAATAATTGGGAGTTTGTACCTTATAAAGAGAATAATCTCTATTTTATTTTTAAGAGAATAGTCTTTAAATGGCACCAATTTGGGCTTAAAAGAATGTGGCAAGTCCAATTCCTTCAAAGACACAGTCCAATTCTAACATCTATTGAGCACCTCACCTCCTCAGGTCTTTAAGTAAATACAGTTCTTAGTGATGATTCCCCCAAATGCCTCCACTCCACCACACACAGTTCTTTCTATCCCCTTTCCTGCTGTATTTTTCTCCTTCTGCAGATCACCACATTGCCTTCTCCCGCCTCCTCTGATTAGAAGGGAAGGGGCAAGGGGGCAAGGATTTTTGTCTGTTTTGTCCCGTTATAGCCTCGGTGCCTAGAAAGCACAGTACTAGTGTCGGCAGGTGGTCCACACAAATGTGTTCAGTGATCAGACAGAGGATGCTCATCTAGAAGGATTTCCCTCCCCCTGAGACCTTGAGAGCAGGAGTTACCCGTCCCCTTCACTTGGTCAATCGCAGACCATCTGGTTGGCTGTCTTTTCCTGCCATGAGGGGCACGGGCTTTGCTGTGCTCTGGAGTCCAAAAGCCACCAGAACATACCTCCAGGCTCTCCAGTTTCCTGTTGGCATGAGCTGCACTATCTTACAGCCTCTCAGAGCCACGACAGTCACTTCTCACTGGTTGTTGTGAGGTCTGAAGGGGAGAGACAGCATATGGAAGCAATGCTGTTTACGGGAATGCAGGTTGAAACAATAATGATTCTTTCTGAGAGACAGAGAGCATGCGTGTGCGTGCAAGTGGTGGAAGGGCATAGAGAGAGAGAGAGAGAGAGAGAGAATCCCAAGCGAGCTCCATGCTGACAGCGCAGAGCCAAACTCATGGCCAGGTGAGATCCAGGAGATCGTGACCTGAGCCAAAATCAAGAGTCAGTCACTTAACTGACCAAGTGAGCCACCTAGGTGCTCCAATAATGATTTTTTTGGTAAGTATGTCTCAACTATTGCATGGGACATACTAATAAAAAATTAATCACTGTGTATCTGAAATTCAAATATAAATAAGTGTCTGTATTTTTATTTGCTAAATCTGGCAACTTTGCCCATTAGGTAGTTACCTTCCTGAAGGCAGGGTAATGTATCTTACATAAATTGCCGTATAGTACCTTCTCAATACTCATCAATCAGATGGACTTTGGAGTTGTGAGATTTCTCTCTTGGCCATGAGCTGCTAATTAAGTCGGCTTTAAATTTTTGTCTTGGGAGTTTTTTGCATCTCACAGCAAATTCCTTCCAGGCTTCTGTGCATTGCCAACATCTGGAAGAATGGATACCAGGTCTTGAACAATTAATGGCCTTGAAGGATGCTGCAGATACCCAGGAAGGTGTTGGGTGCGTCTGGGAGTCTTGCTCAAGGAAGGTGTTACCCAGACAATAGGAAACCCAACAGATGGCCCTGGCTGGCTCAGGTATCTGTTTAGATTTTGATCTGGTGCTTCCTTACACCAAGAAGTGTGGGCAGAAATGGTTCCTCTGACCTTTAGACTAGACTGCAAGCTGTTTTGTGACAAGACAATTAGGTAAGGTTACACCAGCGGTGTGCAGGGCTCCGAGAAGCTGGAGAGGGCCAAGCTGAGACACATGCCCTGTGAACGTCCCCTCCTCCTCATGTCCTTCTATGGCTCACACTGACAAAGTTCTAGCTTTTCTTAAATACAAAAACCACCCTGGGATATCTCCTAAATACAAAAAATATATAGGTCTATACATACACACACACACACTCTGAAACCTCATTTATTCATTCAACAAATACCTGTTGAGCACCTATTATATGCCAGGCACTGCTCTAGACACAATACAGCCAGTAAAATATACAAGATGAAATTCCCTGGCCTCCTGGGTGGCTCAGTTGGTTAGTGTCCACCTTCAGCTCAGGTCATGATCTCACAGTTGGTGAGTTCGAGCCCCATGTCAAGCTCTGTGCTGACAGCTTGGAGCCTGGAGCCTGTTTCAGAATCTGTGTCTCCCTCTCTCTCTCTGCCCCTCCCCCACTAATATTCTGTCTTTCTCTCTCTAAAAACTAATAAACATTAAAAAAAATTTTTTTAAGAAAATGGACAGGAGAAATAAGTGGAATACATAGCATGCTAGATGGTGAAAAGTGCTACAGAGGAAAATAAAGCAAAAAAGGAAGGGGAGTGCAAGAAGGAGTAACTACCTTAAATAGAGGCTCAAGAAAGGCTTCACTGAGAGGGTGACATGTAAGCAAAAACATGGACCTAAATGAGTGAGCCATGAGAGACACCTGGATGGCTCAATCAGTAGAGTATGTGACTCTTGATCTTGGGGTCGTGAGTTCAAGCCCTACGTTAGGCATACAACTTACTTAAAAATAAAGTAAATGAGTGAGCCATGCAGATATCAGAAAAGTATCATTGACAGCAGCAATAGCCAGTGCAAAGGCCCAGGGGTACAAGTGTGTCTGGTGTGTTTCTAGGTAGAGTCAGGAAGAATTGATAGCAAGAAGTAAGGGGTAGGGGAAGTGTTTGGGGGTGGGGGGCAGATCACGGAGGCCTTACATGTCATAGAAAGGACTGTGACTTACATTCTCTGTGAAATGAGGAACCACTGGCCAACTCTGATTTTTTTTTTTTTTTTCAACGTTTTTTATTTATTTTTGGGACAGAGAGAGACAGAGCATGAACGGGGGAGGGGCAGAGAGAGGGAGACACAGAATCTGAAACAGGCTCCAGGCTCCGAGCCATCAGCCCAGAGCCTGACGCGGGGCTCGAACTCACAGACCGCGAGATCGTGACCTGGCTGAAGTCGGACGCTTAACCGACTGCGCCACCCAGGCGCCCCCCAACTCTGATTTTTAAGTTAATTTTTCTTAAGTATATTTGACAGACATTTTATTGATTTCAGGCATGCAATACACTATTCACTATTTGTATTAAATTTTCTTTCTTTCTTCCTTTCAGTAGGCTTCATGCCCAGCACAGAACCCAACAAAGGGCTTGAACTCATAATCCTGAGATCAAGACCTGAGCTGAGATCAAGAGTTGAACACTTAACTAACAGAGCTACCCAGGAACTCCTCAAATTTTAAAAACCATCACTGGTGGCTGCTGGATGGAGAAAAGACTGCTGGGGAAGGGGTAGAGGAGAATGACCTAAGATGCTCTACAACAGCCTTCAGAACTCTCCTGGGAACAGAGAAGGTGTAGAAGTATGTCTGAATGCCAAACCACAGAAACAGGTGTTCTCCATAGCCTTCAACTTGCCCAGGTACCATAAATCTGAAAGGATTTCGGCTTGTTACACGTTTTCCTAATTACAAGGCCCACTAATTATTATCTAGGCCTTGGCCAATTATCCCACGGGGGCCTGTGCTGGCCACCGTTTATGATTTTGCTCATGGTGAACAGGTTCAACCTTTCCAGACAGGCCCCATTAGATTTCAGCAGTAATGCCTGAGCTCACAGGGATCCAGGCCCAGATCTCTCCTGCACCTTGAAAAAGTCCCAGTTTGGTGGGGGAGGGAACACTTGGGTGGCTCAGTTGGTTAAGCATTCTGACTTCAGCTCATGTTGTGATCTTGGGATTAGTGGATTCGAGCCCCACATCGGGCTCTGTGCTGACAGCTCAGAGCCTGGAGCCTGCTTCAGATTCTGTGTCTCCCTCTCTCTCTGCCCCTCTCCTAGTCACACTGTTTTTCTCTCTCTCTCTCTCAAATATAAACATTAAAAAAATATTTTTTTAAGTCCCAGTTGGAACCTCATTATACTACAGTTTCCCTCCCAAGCTCTAATTCTGAATGCCAATAGAATTGCATTTTCAGGGACCCAGAAAGTTGAAGACAGAGTAAAAGAAGTGAGGTTCATGGATGCCTGGGTGGCTCAGTTAAGGGTCTGACTTTAGCTCAGGTCATGATCTCATCGTTCGTGGGTTCAAGCCCCGCATCGGGCTCTGTGCTAATAGCTCAGAGCCTGGATCCTGCTTCAGATTCTGTGTCTCCCTCTCTCTCTGCTCCTTCCCTGCTCACACTCTGTCTCTCACAGATTAGATAGATAGATAGATAGATAGAAAAAGAAAGAAAGAAAGAAGTGCAGTTCAGCTAGCATTTATTTGGAAGTGAAGGTAACAGGCAAACAGGCTGGAAGTTACCCACACATATAAGACAAAAGAGGCCCTTCAAAAGCAAAAGAGGATGAATTCCAGCATCACAGTTAAAATCAGTGAGACACAAAAGGTATAAAGACATCTTTTCCAAGGAGAAGGCGGGAATTCCTTTCCCTCAGAAAGGGGACTCAGCTTCCACTGGAGATGCAATTTGGCAACAAGACAGATGAGGGGCACAATGAGGGCACAAGTCTTAGAAGATTCAAGGGCAGGACTGGAGCCCCAGCTCTGCCACTTCCTGGGTCGGGGTGGGAAGGAGAATTTTTCACTGTTGGCAATACACACACACACACACGCACACACACACACACACATATATATATATAATAATATATATATATATTATATATATATATTTTTTTTTTTTTTTTTACTATATATTTTTAACCAAGTGAAAGATTTCTACTAAAAGAAAAGGAAGGAATGAAAGGAAAAAAAAAAGAATAGAAAGAGAAAACCCGTGGCCCCTGGCTGGCTCCGTTGGTGGAGCATGCGACTCTTGATCTCACAGTCATGCACCCAAGCCCCACATTGGGCATAGAGATTTCTTAAACAGCAAAGTAAACCCTCTATTACCTGCAGACTAAAGTCCAAGGCCCTGCAATAGCCTGGTTGTGGTCTACACCTAGGCACTCTCTTCCTGGGACCATCTCCTGCAAGCACAGCTCCAGCCTGACTCCTTCATGCTCCGCCATGCCTTTGGGCACCCCGTTTCCCATACCTGGAGAGTCTGTTCACCTCTGGCTGGCTGGAGCCTTATCACTCACCAAAGCCCAGCAGGTAAAACTGAGCGCTCAATGAATCCTCTGAACATTTTCCCACCGCAGAGACCTTCTCAGAATGTACTGAAATTACCCCCTGCAAGGGTCTCAGAGATTTCTGGAATCTCCCTGAGATCAAAGGCTGGGTCTTAAGTCAGTGCCCCAAGCAATAGGTGTATGGTGGGGAGGCAGCTACTTCTCTGGGTCCCCCATTCCCACCCCATGTGCCCCACCCCACACCCACAGAGCACTCCTTTGCCAGCATGGCAGAAGGACCAGCCTTATCCCTTCCAGATCAAGGGTGCCCTTGGATCCCTGGCCTCAGGCTGAACGAGATGTTCATACCCCGCTGGCACCAGGTATTTACTCATCAAACATTGTGACCTAGCTACTGGAGTCGTCCAGGACAACAAATCTGGTGGCAGCAGACACCTGGGGAGCTTTAAAAACTACCATGTCCAGATCTCCACTCTCAGAAACTGTAGTTCAGTGATGTGCAGGAGGGCAAACGTGCATCTTTGAAGTGTTCCAGGTGATCCCACACGAAGCCATGCAGGCAACCCACACTCTCAGGAGCTAGGGCGGAGCATTTTTGGCAATGGGAAAACACACAGTATCCTACAGCATGTGTATTATAAAATAATTTAAATTTTTTAAAGAGTTTAAGTAATCTTTACACCCAACGTGGGGCTCAAACTTACAACCCAAAAGGGCACCTTTGTGGAACGAGCATTTGACTCTCGGTTTCAGCTCAGGTTGTGATCTCCTGATGGTGAGAGTGCTTGCTCGTATTCTCTCTCTCTCCTGTCTCTCTCTCTCTCTTTCCTCTTTCTCTCTCTCTCAAAATAAATAAACAAACAAAAACCCACTTACAACCCCGAGATCAAAAGTCTACCTCCGTACTCTACTGATTGAGCCAGCCAGGCGTCCCATGAAATAATTTTAAAAACCAGGCAGAAGCTGACAAGTTCAGGGTCATCTTGTTTTCCCACCCCCAGCTACTCCTTGCCCCACCCCTCCCACTCCATCTGCAAACAATATTCACAAGCAGGTCCACAGGCAGCCCCACCGTGGAGTCTGCTGGCAGAGGCAAACAAGAAGACTGTCACCAAATTCCCTCTCCTAGCAAAGGGCACTTTGGTCTGTCACTGTTTGCAGAGCAGTGTTTGCTTTAACACAGAAGCGGGGAGAGTGAGGAAACTGGTTTGGCTGGTTTACGGGGTGGGAAGGAGCACAGGGAAAAGTTCTGAACCACAGGTAAAACACATGGGAGAGACGCAAGCAAAAGGCACCAAATACTTCGGGGCTTTAATATTTAGTATTCATTGAGCACTTGGTACTGTTAGGCCCACTTTACAGATGAGGAAACTAAGGCTTAGAGGATAAGGTCCTTGGCTGACCTCCCCTCAGGTAGCAAGGGACATTCCCTGGGTTTCAATCTAGGCAGAGTGACTCAAGAACCTTCTAAATGATGGAAATACGCCACCAGAGCCTTGGCAGGGGGGGTGGAGGATTAGATGAAGAGGAAGGAAGAGGAAGGAAGGCGAAGAGGAAGGAAGGCGAAGAGGAAGGAAGGCGAAGAGGAAATGTGCAAAAACAAGGTGGCTAAAGCCCTCTGGACAGCAGCAAGCATGAGCTCAAGCGTATGAAAGATAAAGTTCAAGTAGCAAGAGAGAGAGGCAGAGAAAGGACGAAAGGCCACCACAGGAATTTCTTTCAATTGACCAAAGATGAAAAACACTTAAAAATGGCTGCCTTTCCCCTTCCAGATTCAGGTTTGAGGGCTCCCACCTCTGCCCTCTGGCATTCAGAAGGAAGCACTCAGCATGCTGTAATCCTGGGACACACTTATGGGGTAGCCCAGCTTCTAGAAGCACAGACTGGGTGTGCAGTGTTCACGTGCATCTTAGAAGGTTCTAACTGACAACTCTTCTGGTCCATTTAGATCTAGGACGGGCCTGAGGCCAAAGAATTTGAGAGGGGGAAAAAAATAAGCCAATATATGAGGGGTAATAAACATTCATTCATTTCTTCAAAATAATATTTGAGTGCCTACTCTATGCTAAGAATATGAGGCACCATTTAATATTTCCTGTTTCTTTACATCATCTCTCTTCTTTATGTTCAGCCCAGATCTGCTTTATTAATTACTGTAACCCCAGAGTCTAGCCCAGTGCTGGCACTCTTACTTGTTGGCTAGCCAAATTAAAACAAACATGCCTTTTAATCCTCACAACAAACCGATAAGTACTACTACCCACTCCCCCCATTTCACAGGTGGGGAAACCGAGACCCAATCAAATAAAGTGTTTTACCCAATGTCACACAGCTAGGAGCTGAAAGGCAAACCTGGACCTTTGATGTGCTTACTCACAAACTCTCCTGACCAGCCATACAGACTTCATTCCCCTCCTTGAAGGCCTAAAGCCCTAAAAAGAGATGGGAGTTGAGGCAGAGTAGAAACTCAAAGTCTGAATTGTGACAGGTGCCTCTCGGGGATTTTAGGATTTTGGCAGCTCCTGGGAGATGTGAGAGGTGATTGCTTCAGCGTCTGGCTTATCTGGGGTTACACTTGGAAGGGAATGTGTAACAGACACCAAGGTGAGCATTTCGGAAGAAAAGTCTCACCCAATAAAAAGCTCCAGAGAGCAAACAGGGATTTCCATAACCATCTGGCAGAGGCAGGACAGGTCCGGCAGGCAGGCCCCAGGGGGAGCAGCAGCCAGACTTCCTTACATAGCCTTGCAGGGCCCAGGACCTGGGAGGACCCAGATCTCCTTCCCCGGTGAGCTTGACATTAACCCTTGTCACAGATGTGAGTAATCATGAAGTGAGTGAGTTTGAGGGACAGGGGAGTGGGTGTCTGATGATGTAAGGAGATTCCCAAAGCAGGTTTCTGTATTTGTTTTTTTTTAAGCCCAGTTTAATTAGGAGGCCTGCACCCTGTTTCTACCACCTTTCAGCACATCTTTTAGAAAGGGGGAAATGGATGTATTTAATCCACACAAGTGGGTGCTTGTGAGCTAGGTCAATCCATCAAGGAGCCAGAGCTCAAACCCAAAACAGAAGCCCTGTACACCTGAAACCAGGTGGTGAAGCAAAGCAAGAAGCCATTGGTTTCCAAGCCTGTCTGCTTTTTTGCAGCTCACCCCTCAATCAACTTAAAGCTGAAGGCAATATGAAATAGCCGGGGTTTCTCAAACCAGTTTATGCCAGAAAAAAGAAAAATTCTCAAACTCTAGAGAACCAGTTTAAAGTTGTTTTTTTTAAATCATTCTCCATTCTAGAACCTGGAGAGTTACCAAAGACATAGATTCAAGGCCGAGGCCGTGGGGTCGTCCATCTCACAGAGCACAACAATCGCCCCAGCAAACCACTCCAGGGTCCCCTGAGTTCGGTCAAACCCTATTCGTGACACCCTATGGCAAACGGTGGACAAAAAGTAACAGGTTCCTTATTTTCAAACTCCCGTGAAGCGAATATTTAAACCTGGTGCTAATGTCACATCCTTCCACTTCCCTGGAGGGTCCAAAGAGAGTGAGGCCACCACCCTAAATCCTAACTGCCTTTTAAGTCACAAAGCCAGTCTTCTAAGGTCACATGTGTGATTTTACCAGAAGGGCACTTCCGTTCTGGGGTAATTCCACACTGGACTCGGAGGAAGGTCTAAACGGTGAAATGTCAGAAAATCTGCTGATGGGATGGCTCTTGGACATAAAGGACACTGAACTCAGCCACACAGGCGGCCTTTCAGAAGCTGCCTCTCCCACCAAGCTCACCACCACAGGCCTCCCTCCACTTCCCACCTGTTGTGACCCATCTCCATCACCACCTCCTCCTGTTCTCGGGGTCCTGCTATATCAACACCTCTGCTCTCTCAGGCACACAGGGAAGACAACGTTTACTGCACAATGGACACTAATTCTCCAAACACCTCTTTTTTTGAAATTATTGAGAGGGGGAGAGAACAGGACAAAGACCAGCTGTGGATCTCTGAACAGATTACTAAATTGCTTTACGTTTCAATTTCCTCCCCTGCAAAATAGAAATAACAGTGCCTACCCTCATAAGATTCTTGGGAATAGATATACATATTTTTTAATGTTTATTTTTGAGAGCAAGAGTGCAAGTGGGGGAGGGGCAGAGAGGGAGAGCAGGCTCCACACTGACAGCACAGAGCTGGATGGGAGGCTCAAACCCACAAACTAGGGAATCATGACCTGAGCCAAAGTCAGACGCTTAACCGACTGAACCACCTAGGTGCCCCAGTTCTTGGGAATATTAAGTGGGATAAAATTGAGCACTTGCTCCAGAGTCTGGTTCAAAAGGAATAGGCTGCTATTAATAATAATGGTAATATGTATATTATTATGCAATAATATTCTTGGTCGGACCAAGAGCTTGTCTGGGGAAGAGGGGTGCAGGAGTGATAAAAGCAGACTAACTCACATCTGGACTTACCAAAAGCCTTGGTACGGGAAAACAAAGTGACCGGCGCTTGTCTTGGAACACCCCCATATACACAGGCACACCCCCAATTTCTAACTCCTGCCCCAATCTTCAAGGCCGGGTCAACTTTGCCTCCTCCAAGAAGCCAGCAGCCCTCACTGCCAACTGATACTCATCAAAACATCCCACACCACCCACATTCTTTGGCACCTGAATGCCCATGTCCCACAGTGCCCTCTAAGCGGGTCCTGGGGCATTCTCCATAATCTGCTGGAACGTGAAATACCAACAGCAGGCTGGAGTGTCTCCATATCTCTTCAATTCATTCCTGAGTTACCCAGCACAGGGCTGGGCAAGCTGTCAACCATCGACTAATGGTGGACCCACTGCAAAATCAGACACTTCCTTTCTCACTTCATAGAAAGCTCCACACAACACAGGCAGGCCTCAGAAAACCAAGTATGTTTAATCAATGGAGCTGCAGTTTCTCTGTTTGGGTGGGGGGGGAGGGCGGGAGGGAATGCCGCCCACTATTGGAACAACTTCCAAAATTCAAACAATTTTCACACAACAGCGTGATTGCTCAAGTTTTCATGTGGCCAAAGACTGGAAGAATAAACGCAGTGAATTTCCTCAGGGGAATTGTGGGTGATTTCTCATTTTAAAAAGTGTCTCTTTTATACTTATGATACTTGCCCAATCAACTGAAATCAAGAGGAAGAAATCGTCTGGTAGGAAATAAGCATCTGGGAATCAATGAAACCAGAAGAGAAACCAAGCTTCCCTTGCTCTCTCATTTCTGGGCAACAGTGAAATAAAGCTAACTCTAGAATCCTGATTATCACAGTGATAAGGCCCAGAAGTACATTGTGTGTGTTTTCATTCCTGAGTCACAGCTACTGGTTTTTTTTTTTTTTTTTTAAAACCATTATTCATTGGGGGAATAGTAACTGTATCAAAATGTTTTCATCTCTTTGAGCAAATGCCACAACCCTTGGCACCTCAGTCATCCCAGAGATGGTGCAGAATGGGGCCTGGGAATCAGTCCTAGTTCAAATTCCTGCTTGGCAGACCTGGGGCAAGTGGACTCCACCCTCTGAGCCTCCGTTTGCTCATCTGCAAAACGGGAATTACTGCCGCCCCTCATCCCACACATCAGGTTTTAGCAGCCTGAAATGACAGACTCTCAAGTGGTCAGGACAATTTGAGACACATTAAAGGCCTCTAAAAAAATGCCCCCCCCCCCCCCCCCACATAATTACCAATACCATAGCTCTCTCAACCACAGTAAAAGTTTAGATCGTTACATCTGTGTAAATTCCAAAGGGGTGCCATTTGAGCCAGGAAAAAAGGGTTTGCGCAGTCCAGCCCAGAGCCGTGGGAGCAATTTCTCGGACCCTTCCCACTCCCACCGCACCCAGCTCAGAACCCCAGCAGTACGTCCTCACCTCTGCCCAGGACTCGGCCTCTCTCCAAATGTCGACGGGGCACGGTGAACGTGTAGCTGTCGGCGCCAAAGCCAGGACGGCAGGGCTCGGGCTCCTGGCAGAGCCCTGATGTGACCTGGAGTAGGGGAAAGGTATGGAACCAGGGTGATCGGGGGAGGGGGATTCCCTCCGGGGAGGAGGGGTCGCCTCCTGCCCACACCGAAACCAACCGCGCCGCCCCTCCCTTGCTCCCAGCGTCGGCCTGTGGGAGGGATCCACCCTCACCCCCAACCCCCAGGGCAGGCAGCCACGCCAAACTCTTTCATTCCGAAACTTGCTGCCGCCAAGCTCCCAGGTACTCCCGGGAGAGGGGGGCTGCTGGGTCAACCTCCTCCCGACCAACCACTCCTTTCTTTGCATTCTCCTTTTTAGTTTCAATAGACGCAACTTTACTGTTCCCCACTTCACTTTCCTTATGCTGGGAACACCCCCACTCCTAAGTCTAGTTCCTCACACCGAGGGGCGCCCCAACACCTTTTGAGCCCTTTATTAACCCACGGCGCCCCATACCTGTTTACGAGCCTTTCTTTACAGGCAAGTGCTTTTATTTCTGTTGACTTCCCTTTCCTTACCTCAGGGGTCATCTCCACTACTCCTGGCTCCCCCGACTTGCAGCGGAACTCCCCTTTTCTGTACCCCGGCCCCCACCCTGCACCACGCCCCCCAATGCCCGCCCCCAGCCTCTACCGCCGCCAGCTCGGAGTCCCCAGAGCCCGCAGCGAGGCTCGCCCCCCACCTCTAGTATTTGCGCGAGGGAGAGGGCAAAGCCACGCGCTCTCCACCCGCACCCGCTCCCACTCCCACCTCCGTGGAGCCCAGAGCGCGGCGCAGCTTCCAGGCCATTCCTGGACCTAAACTTTCTTGGAAGAAGAGGGGACGAGAGGAGAGAGAGGAACGGGGCCGGGCGCGTGATGGTGGGGCCGGAAGGCGTCCCCCGCAAAACCAAGGGACGCGACGTACCTGTAGCAGCAGCAGGAGCGCGGAGACGCTACGGGACGGAGGGCCCATGGCGGGCCGGGCAGAGGTCGGGTCGGGCTGGGTCCCGCGGAGCTTGGCCGGGCTAGAGTACGGCAGGACTTCCGCGAAACCACAGGTGCTCTGCGGTTCCCGACGCCACTGAGCCGGGCAGAGTCGCGGCCGCCAGGTGAGCCTGGAAGGCGCCGCCCCCCGCAGCGCTGATTGGCTGAGGGTACACCTGCGAACCGCAGCCAATGAGCGGCGCGGCTGGGTCTCGGCTTTCCCCGCGGGCTGGGGGCGGTAGGCCCGCCCCTGACCCCGCCTCGCAGCCTCCAGCCGACCGGGTGACCGGCTGGCCAGCGATGGATTGCTAGTCCGGGTAGGGAATAGGGGCTCCAGGATTCCTGTTTCCACCAAGTTCCCTCCCAGCCGCGCGGTGGCTCACTAACACCTGGGGGCAGAAAGGACTTCTCTCTTTATCGGGGCCTGTCTTCTTAACTGCAGATCTCCACAGGTTCGTGAGTGTACAAATCAATCCACTGGGCAGGACCTACCTTTCAAGTCTCAGTTTCTCGACCCTCCAAATGGGAATAATAATCACAAAATCCTCCCTATGTTGTTGTGAGGTTGCCAACCAATTAATAAGACCAATGTTTTGGGGCGCCTGGCTGGCTCCCTCGGTAGAACATCTTGATCTCAAGGTCGTGCCCTCAAATCCCACATTGGGCATGGAGCCTACTTAAAAATAAATAAATAAATAAATGAAAATAAATAAATAAGGGGCAACTGGGTGGCTCTGTCGGCTCTTGGTTTGGGCTCAGGTCATGATCTCACAGTTTTGTGAGTTCCAGCCCCGCATGGGGTTCTGCCCTGACAGTGCTGAGCCTGCTTGGGATTCTCTCTCTCTCTCTGCCCCTCCCCAAGTCGTGCTGTCTCTGTCTCTCTCGCAAATAAATAAATAAATAAATAAACAAACAAATAAATAAGACCAATGTTTCCTGCACCATAAAAGCTCTATACAGATGTGAAGGATAAGGATAACAATAGCAGCAATAGGTGCAGAGCATTGAAAGGTACTGAGCCAGGCTCTATGCCAAGCATTTAACATTGACCCTCTCACTTAATATCATCTCCAAAACAGCCCAAGAGCTTTTATTATTCTCATTTGCTAAGCAACTGAGGCATAAACATTTGGAGGCAAGGAGGTGAGGGAGGTGCTCTGATTCCAGGACCCTTCTTTCTATCAGCTTCACCGCGTGTAGACCCCAGATTGTCTTGGAGCTAGAGCTGGAGTTTTCAATCTGTCCTTTTTTTTTTTTTTTTTTTTTAATGTTTATTTTGAGAGAGGTAAAGAAAGAGAGAGTGTGAGTGGTTGGAGGGGCAGAGAGAGAGGGAGAGAGAATCCTAAGCAGGCTCTGAGCTGTCAGCACATAGCCCTATGTGCTCTCACAAAGCTGGAGATCCTGACCTGAGCCAAAATCAAGAGTCGCACGCCTAACCAAGTGAGCCACTCAGGTGCCCCTCAATCTGTCTTTTAATGTTGACCTGGAAGAGACCCTTTAAAGATCATCCAAGCCTGTTATTTGCAAATAACTTTCTTTTTTTTTTAATGTTTATTTATTTTTGAGAAAGAGAGAGACAAGAGTGTGAGCCGGGGAGGGGCAGAGAGACAGAGAGAGATCCAGAATCCAAAGCAGGCTCCAGGCTCAGAGCTGTCAGCACAAAGCCCAAGGCAGGGCTCTGGCTCGTGAACTTCAAGATCATAACTTGAGCTGTAGTTGGACACTTAAGCAACTGAGCCACCCAGACACCTCTGCAAATAACTTTCAATGTCCCATAGCAAGTTAACATCAAAGCCAAGACTAGAACCTGAGATCTCCAGATCCCTAGATTGGGGCTCTTAACACCACGCTCTTGCCACCACTGCCTTCTCTAGAGAATTCTGTCCTTAGTGAAATAATTTTAGGGTAAAAAAGAGAACAGACATGCAAACGTTGGGTCAGATAGCTTCCCTGTCCGACTGCCAGAGGCCAGCCGTGTCAGTGTGCTTTGGCTACCCTGACAAGGACTATGTTTCCCTTCACCCTCCTAAGCACGGTCAGAACTACAAAACAGTGTGGAGTCAGCCGCTCACCAGCTGTAGGACTTTGGGCAACTCGATGCTCTCATCTGTATAAATGGGTCGATGGAAGCCATGCAGGAAAATCACTAGGGAATACTTGGCACCAGGTAGCAACTGCTTGGTAAATGTTTGGTGTGGTGGTTGTTCTTTAGGAGGGATCACCCCGTGTCCCCCTTCCTCACTGGGGAGGCCACGTTTAGAATACCTCATGCAGACCTAAAGGTGAATCTGAGCTCGCCGAGGCTACTTTCTCAGCCCAGAGGAGAGGTATTGTTGCCAACCAAGGCGATCTTTGGAATCAGCCCAGCTCCCCTCCCCCACCTGGCCCCTCAGTTGTAATGGGTTTCCTCACCTGTCCCCACAGTTTTAATGGGTTTCTGAGCACCGGCCCAGGCCATTTGGATTTCTGCATCTTGGCTCTCTCTGCCTCTTAACCCACCAGGAGGCTCATAGGGAAAAGGCTCCAGTATTTCCTTTCCCACTGCGGCTCCTGCCCGACTGTGCATTACACAAGATAATGGAAATACGGAAAGAGGCGTTTCCCCCACGGGGTGGCTTGTCCGTTTCTTTTTTTTTCTCCCAGTTATGTAAAAATACATATTTTATACCATTGCTCAGCCCAGGGAGCCTTTAGGGCTTTGCTTTTCTCCACCCAGCAGGCCCTGGCCTTGTAACTCTGAAGCGACTCTCATCGACTCTTCCATTACACTCTGATAATTCAATAAAAAGG
This sequence comes from Panthera onca, assembly GCF_046562875.1. NCBI lineage: Eukaryota > Metazoa > Chordata > Mammalia > Carnivora > Felidae > Panthera > Panthera onca. Next base: position 43,828,588 of record NC_138353.1, on the reverse strand, counting down.
ATTTTAGAAAACAATTAGGGGCAGTGAAGACAGGTCAGCATGATGCTCTCTTCAGACTTCTCAGCAAGTCCTTCAAACTCCAGGGAACGGTCGTGAAGCACTGCCCGCTCTCAGCTTATTGGAGTGAGGAGGGGACACATGGGGGTTGGAAGTGGAGCACTGAGTGACTGTGGCCCTCAGTGAATTGCCTGTTTCCTCTTCCATCAGAAAAGGATGGCCTTTGATCTTAGGCTGATGGAGGCCTCAAATTCCCCCTCGGCCACTAACTGCATAGCCTTGTCACTTGAACTTTTCTAGTCTCAGCTTCCTCATCCATAAAATGGGGATGCTGGTAGCACTTAATTCACAAGATTCTTGTAAGTGCTCTATAAAGTTAGCTATCAGCACTCTTGGCTCACTACATTCCCTTCCCAGTGCTAGGCAAAACTGTGAGCCCCTGTGCAGCCTCCCCACCCCAGCATTAAAATCTCTTATGCTATCTCTGGCCAAGCTTGGAAAAACTCTTTCAAACAGGCTGGTTAGTCTTTTCAACCCTCCCAGGGATCATTTGCATTTTAAAGAGGGCTCTAGGGTGTGCTCCTTTCAAAAGAATGAGAACTTTGGAGCTGTAAACTCTGCCCAGGGTTCTTAAACTGGTGTCTGTGGATGGGCTTCTGGGAGGGCCATGTACTCTCTGAAATTGTATCCAACCTTGTCAGTGCAGGTGGTAAGGTCCACTGCGTTCATTAGCTTCTCAACTGAGGGGAAGAAAAATCAAAATCTTGGAGTTAGATCTCTCTGAAGGCCGGTCCGCTGTTAATGGTAGAATTTCGAGTATCTACAGTGAAAAGAAATGTTGACCAGAGGCCTTGCTGGAGCCGCTCCAGGTGGATGACAGACCCTACCGCCGGTGTTCACTGGGCATCCATCACTGGGAGAGCAATAAGATTTCCTTATTGCAGGGTGTGACTTGGATGAACTTTCATTTCCTGGGTGTCCTCGCCACTGATCGGCCGGGAGGCTGATGATTAATTCCTCAGGCACTCTGGTTGCTTTCATCTCCTGGCAAAGCGGTGGTAATACTGGTACTCAGACTGAGAGGGGCACCCCCTCCCCAAGCCTCTCTGACAGGAGCTTAACCCCCCGCTGGCTGGAGAGGAATCCCGGGGAAATTGAAATTCCTAGAAATTCCAGCCAGATCAAGCACCCAGCACTGTGGAGAGAGGAGGCTCTGTCTTAGGGGCTCCTGGAACCTCTGCTGGGCCAGGCTGCCTGCCAGCACACATGGGAGGGGACTGGATATCCATCTTCAGCCTCCTGTTAAAATAATGGTAACCGATAGGGGTGCGGCCCTTGCCCTTTGCTGCTCAACCACTCACGTCTGCAAAAAACATTTTTATTTCAAACACAAAGTAAAGAAGGTAGTGTACTGCGTACCATGTAGAGTGTAATGAAATACCACGTATCTATCATCTAGCTCCAATCATTATTTTTTGCAATTTTCATAATTTCCTAATTTGTAAACTTTATAGTTGTACCAAGTCTTGTTGCACCTTTCACCCCTCTTTAAAAAAAAAAAAAGACTGTTTTACAGCAGTTTTAATAATTAAAAAATTTTTTTAATATTTGTTGATTTTTGAGAGAGAGAATGAACACAAGAGGGGGAGGATCAGAGAGAGAAGGGGACAGAGTATCAGAAGGGGCTCCATGCTGACAGCAGAGAGCCCAAAGTGGGGCTTGAACTCATGAACCGTGAGAACATAACCTGAGCTAAAGTTGGAGGCTTAACTAACTGAGCCACCCAGGTGCTCCAACAGCAGTTTTACGTTTACAGCAGATTTGAGAGCAAAGTACAGAGATTTCCCAAATACCCCTTGACACATCATAGCATCCCCTAACACACCCCACCGGAGTGGTACATTTGTTACAGGTGATGAGCCTACATTGACACTTACAATCACCCAAACTTTACATTACAATTCTATGCGTTTGAACAAATGTATAACGACATGTATCCCCCATTATAGAGTCACACAGTCACTTCACTGCCCTAAAAATCCACTGTGCTCAAAACAAAACAAAACAAAATAAAATCCTCTGTGCTCTGCCTGCCTGTTCATCCCTGCCTCACTGCTAACTCCTGTCAACCACTGATCTCTTCACTGTCTCCATAGTTTTGCCTTTTCCAGAATGTCATGTAAGTGTTTGGGGGCACAAGTCAACCCCCCCCCCCCATATGCCCTTTTGGCATATCAATTATTTTAAATTATTTAAGAAATAGCCAGTGCAAAAAAGACACTTGGACCCTCCTTTGTCTGCCTGAAAGTAGGAAATAAATCTCCCGTGTGAAAGGTACCCTCCCTGTACCAGGAGGTAAATAGACATCCATCCGTATGGTGAGACACAGAGAAGTGAGAGCCAGGGAAGCTTATATAAATAAACCTTGTTAGTTGTACTCATTTACTACCTCAGCCCAAATTCTGTTTAGAATTCCTTATTAATTGGAGCTCCCAGGGCGCCTGGGTGGCTGAGTTGGTTCAGCGTCTGACTTCGGCTCAGGTCATGATCTCACGGTCCGTGGATTCGAGCCCCGCGACGGGCTCTGTGCTGACAGCTCAGAGCCTGGAGCCCGTTTCAGATTCTGTGTCTCCCTCTCTCTCTGCCCCTCCCCTGTTCATGCTCTGTCTCTCTCTGTCTCAAAAATAAATAAACGTTAAAAAAAAAAAAAAATTGGAGCTCCCAACCTAAATTTTCTTTATCCTGTCAATTCCTTACAGATTATATTTCTTCATGTAAAATGTATGAAAGCTCTGTGGGGGATGCCCAGCTGGCTCAGTCAGAAGAGCATGTGACTCTTGATCTCTGGGAGTTCAAGCCCCACACTGGGTGTAAAGATTGCTTAAAATAAATAAATAAAATTTAAAAAGGGGTGCCTGAGTGGCTCAGTAGGTTAAACGTTCGTCTTTGGCTCAGGTCAGGATCTCACGGTTTACAAGTTTGAGCCCTGCATTGAGTTCTCTGCTGTCAGCACACAGCCTGCTTCTGATCTTCGGTCACCCTCTCTCTCTGCCCACCCCCCCACCCCTCTTGTGCTCTCTCCCTCAAACAAACAAACAAATAAACCAATAAACATTAAAAAAAAAAAAAACTTAGAAAAAAAAAGCTCTGTAGAAAACAGTATGGAGTTTCCTCAAAAAATTGAAAATAGAATCGGGGCTCCTGGGTGGCTCAGTTGGTTAAGCATCTGACTCTTGATTTCACTTCAAGTCATGATTTCCTGGTCTCCCGATTGTGAGATCAAGCTCCACATCAGACTCAGAGCTGAGCATGGAGTCTGCTTGGGATTTTCTCTCTCCCTCTCTCTCTCTGCCCCTTCCCTGCTCTCTCTCTCTAAGTAAATAAATAAACATTTTAAAAAACAAAAATAAAAATAGAATCACCATGTGATGTAGTAATTCCACTACAGGGTATTTACCCAAAGGAAATGAAAACATTAATTCAAAAAGATATATGCTCTACAATAACCAAATTATGGAAGTGTTCCAAGTGTCCACTGAGAGATGGATAAAGAAGATGTGGTATATATGCACAACAGAATATTACCCAGCCATTAAAATGAATGAAATCTTTTCATTTGCAACAACATGTATCTGGAGGGCATAATGCTAAATGGAATAAGTCAGAGAAAGACAAATACCTTATAATTTCACTCACATGTGGAATTTAAGAAACAACACAAACAAACAAAGAAAAAAAAGACACAAACAAAAAACCAGACTCTGAACTACAGAGAACAAACTAGTGGTTGCCAGAGGGGAGGTGGGGGGGACGGATTAAGAGTACACTCGTTATGATCAACACTGAGTAATGTGTAGAATTGTTGAATCACTAATTGTACACCCGAAACTAACATAATACGGTATGTTAATTATATTGGAATTAAAATTTTAAAATGCATAAAAGCTGCATGCCTTGATCATTTCTTTGGGTCTCAATTTTATGATTCGGCCTCCACGTGCATGTAATTAAGCTTTTTTTCCTTCTGTTAATCAGACTCATGTCAATTTTATTCTTAAGTCACCTAGAAGAATTTTGAAGAATAAAGAAAAATTTTCCCTCCCCAACTGTTGGAATCATAAGGTTTGTAGACTTTTCAGTTGGCTTTATTTATGTATGTATGTATGTATGTATGTATGTATTTATGTATTTATTTATGACTTCTTTTATTAATATAATTTAAGATTTCTCCATGGCTTTTTGTGGCTTCTTGTTTGCTTGGTTTTTTTTTTGGGGGGGGGGCACTGAATAATATTCTACCGTCTGGATGTACCATCATCTAACTATCCACTCACCCCTGAAGGGCATTTTAGTTGCTTCCAAGTGTTGGCAATTATGAATAAGGCTGCTATAACCATTCGTGTTCAGGTTTTTGTGTACATTTAAGTTTTCAAGACCTTTGGGTAAATAAATACCAAGGAGCATAGTTGCTGGAATGGATGGTAAGAGTATGTTTAGTTTTGTAAGAAGTTGTCAAGCTGGCTTGCATGCCACCAGCAGTGAGGGCTCCTATTGCTCCAGGGTGTCATCAGCATGTGGTGGGGTCATTTGGCCATTTTAACAGAAGTGTACCTCTGCATTTTATTTTATTTTATTTTTTAAGTTTATTTATTTATTTTGAGAGAGAGAGAGAGCACGAGAGGAGGAAGGCAGAAAGAGGGGGGAAGAGAGAGCATCCCAAGCTGGCTCCTGTGCTGTCAGCGTGGAGCCCAATGGGGGGCTCGAACTCATGAACTATGACATCATGACCTGAGCTGAAACCAAGAGTCGTACACTTAACCGACAGAGCCACCCAGGCACCCCTACCTCTGCATTAAGTTTTTTTATTTTTGCAGAATATTTTTTTAAATCCCAGATAACATGTCACTTCTCCTATAAATATTTCAGTCTACATCTCTGAGACATTTTTAAAGAATGACTATCATCCCATTATGTAATGATGCCTAATAAAATTCACAATAATTCCTCAATATCATCCAATGGCTAGGCCATATTTTTAAAGATATCTTTTTTACAGAGGGCACCGGAGTGGCTCAGTTGGTTAAGTGTTGGACTTCAGCTCAGGTCATGATCTCGGGGTCCGTGAGTTCAAGCCCCACTGAACTGTGCTGACAGCACAGAGCCTGGAGCCTTTTTCAGACTCTGTGTTTCCCTCTCTCTCTCTCTCTCTCTCTCTCTGCCCCTCCCTGGCTTGCACTCTGTCTCTCTCTCTCAAAAATAAGTAAACATTAAAAATAAATGTCTTTTTTACAATTAGTTCATTTGAATCAGGATCCTGGCAAAAGTCACAGTTCACATTGGGCTGTTATGTCCCTTAAGTCTCCATAACAGTCTCCCCACCCCTTTTTGTTTAGCTTTTTGAAATATAACTGTACATATTTAAAGTATACAATTTGATGATGAGTTTTGGCATATGCTGTGAAACCATCAACACAATCAAGATAAAGATAATGAACAGATCCTCTTTTCTCTAATTTGATATAATCCCATTCTATTTTGATTTTTTTTTTTTAAGACACTGGATTATTTGTCCTGTTGGAGGTCTTATGTTTTGTATTTGGTCAAATGCATCCTCACCATGTCATGTAACATGTACCTCTATCCTAGATGTGACACAAACTAGTCCTCAGATCCAGAGGCTTGATTTGATTCAGGTTCATTTTTTTTTTAGGCAAAATATTTCATATGTGATACTATTTCCTGCAACATCATATCTGGAAGCAAGAAATTCGTCAGCTCTATTAGAATACTAAGATTCAGTTAGTGTCACCCGATCCCCCATTATCAAGTTCTCCAGCAGCCTTTTTACCTTGTGGTTTTAGCACCTTAGATGACGGCTGCTCAGATCCATAACATTAGGGCAAACAACAAACATTTATGAAGCACTCCCATGTGCCAGGTACTCTGCTCAGCACTGGGGACACAAATAAATATGTTTCCTGCCCTCGGGGTGCCTGGCTGGCTCAGTTGGTAGAGCATGCAACTCTTGATCTTGGGGTTGTGAGATGAAGCCCCATGTGTGGTGTAGAGTTCACTTAAAAAAATTAAGGCGTCTTCTTCCTGATTGGTCTTTGGTGCATTCTGTCTCAGAGCTGCTGACAGCAAGAGGTCTTGAGGAAATGCCAAAACTGGGCATCCCGCCCCCAACTTCAAAGCCACGGCTGTTATGCCAGATGGCCAGTTCAAAGACATCAGTCCGTCTGACTACAAAGGAAAATACATTTTGTTCTTCTTTTACCCTCTTGACTTCACCTTTGTGTGCCCCAAGGAGACTATTGCTTTCAGTGACAGGGCAGGAGAATGTAAGAAACTTGATTGCCAAGTGATTGGTGCCTCTGTGGATTCTCATTTCTGTCACCTAAAGGGGAGCCATGCACCCAAGAAACAAGGAGGACTGGGACCCACAAACATTCCCTTGGTATCAGACCCCAAGGTACCATCACTCAGGACTATGGAGTCTTAAAGGCTAACGAAGGCATCTCGTTTAGGGGCCTCTTTATCATTGACGATGAAGGTATTCTTCGGCAGATCACCGTGAATGACCTTCCCATCGCCCTTTCTGTGGATGAGACTCTGAGAGTGGTTCAAGCCGTCCAGTTTACTGACAAGCATGAGGAAGTACGCCCAGCTGGCTGAAAGCTTGGCAGTGATAGCATCAAGCCTGATGTCCAGAAAAGCAAAAAACATTTCTCTAAGCAGAAGTGAGCACTGGCTCATTTTAGGGCCGGGCTGCAGTGGGGGGCCATGAAAACAGAATCTCTTTTGTATTATTGTCATGCTTAAAACACAAGACTTCAGACTCAGTGCAGATGTGGTACGAGACAGGACAGGCCTTTGCTTCAGGGGTTGAGGGGGCCCGCCTTTCTTCCTCTGGAGAGAATGGCCTGAGCTGTGCTACGAGGGTAGGCCAACTGATCTGTATGGTAGTGGGGCATCCCTTTGGATCTTTTGCCATTTCTATTAAACTTGAACTGAGACGATAATATAATAATAATTTTTTTTTTAATGTGTCCTGCCCTAAGAAGCTCAGAGGCAATGAGGGATGCAGACAGGTAAACATTATCCATTTATTTATTAAATATTTATTGAATGCTAACTATGTACCAGGCATTGTGCTAAATGTCCGTAATTGCAATATGTGGTATCATCAAGAAGATAGCTTGACAAGATTTGTCCAGGGTTACACAGTACAAGTGATAGAACTAGAATCTGAACCCAGGGCCACTGGCCTCCAAAGCCTCTTAATCTCCATGCTACGCTGCTAGGGTCAGGGCAGGCTTTATTTATAGGTACCATTTTAACTGAGAGGCAAACCTTGCTTAATTGAGCAACGATTGATCTGTCAAGTTGACCTGAAATTCCGGACCCCAGGGCAGCCGGGAGAAGGTGGTAAGGGCATGGCTGGAGCTGGTGATTGTTCAGCCAGGCTGGGGCTTCAGTGCATCAAGGGGTGGGGTGGGGTAATGATGAGAGCTAAAACCAGAGGGGTGGGCCCTGGTGGGGGTGGGGGGGGGTCATGTGGTTCTCCAACCTGCCTACAGAGCAGAATGTATTATACCCATTTTCCAGAAGAGGTGACTGAGGCCCAGAGAGATGAACAACCAGGTCATAGCAGAGTAGGCTTGAGGCTGGTGATCGGGCTCCAACACCAGTATGACAAAATGGTTCCCAGCATGGAACTGGCATGGATAGGTGCTCACTGCCTGAGCCTGAATCCTGCTCCTCCACCGGCTAGTTATAAGCCTTTGAAGGAGTCAAACTCTCTTTGGGTCTCAATTTTCTCATCTGCACAAACGGGGATAACAGCAGCACCTACCTGGTTGGGTGGTCATGAGAATTGGGTGAAATAACCTGGGTAAATGTGGCAGACAGGAAGTACTAAAGGAACATTAACTATTACAATTTCCACATTTCACGATGCTCAGGGTTTCCCTCAGTGCAGTCTGTGGGCAGCGGGCTCCCTCCAGCCTCTCACGCTCTCCCAGGCCTGCTGAAAGCGGGGGAGCTCCATAGCTGGCTGTGTGCCCTCTCTTTGCACCAATGTCTTTTTACCCGGTAACTCAGGAATGACAGATAAGCTGCTGCAGAACTGCTGTCCAGGCGGGCCCCACAGACCTGTCTCCCACCTTCCAGCAGAAAAGGCCCCTCGCCTCCTCTCAGAGCCAAGGACACTACCCAGAGGGGATGGAGAGAGAAAGCCCCTCCTACTCTTACCTTCACCTTTGACAAGGCCACCCTCCAGGCTCTGCCAAGGAAATCTTGTCTCTAAAATGACTCAGCTGGCCTGGAAGGATTCTTTAGTTTCCTTCTGCCTCTAAAAACCATGACTTTGGGGCACCTGGGTGGCTCAGTCGGTTAAGCATCCAACTTCAGCTTCGGCTCAGGTCATGATCTCCAGGTTTGTGAGTTCAAGCCCTGCATTGGGCTCTTTGCTGTCACCTTGAACCACCGTTTCAGATCCTCTGTCCTCCTCTCTCTCTCTGCCCCTCCCCCCTCGCACTCTCTCTCAAAAATAAACACTAAAAAAAATAAAAATGAAAATAATAAAAACAATGACTTTGAGCTTCTTGAGATAGGAAATTGGGTCATGAGCCAGGTTCACGTTTCCTTCTTTTGAGGCCAGGGGTTCTCAAGTGAGTGACATTTATGGAATGTTGATGTTGCCTTTTGCTTTCAGTTTTTAGATTTAACCTCCAGACAAAGCACAGAAGACTTAATTATAGTCACAGAACAAAATATAAGTATTATGAATAATATATAACTATTAAAAATTGGGTTGGCGTGCCTGGGTGGCTCAGTCAGTTGGGCGTCTGACTTTGGTGCAGGTCATGATCTCCATGTCAGGCTCTGTGCTGATAGATCAGAGCCCGGAGCTGCTTTGCATTCTGTGTCTCCCTCTCTCTCTGCCCCTCCCCTGCTTCTTGCACTGTCTCTCTCTCTCTCAAAAATAAACATTAAAATTTTTTTTCAAAATTGGATAAAAAAATTGGGAGTTGTTTGAGAGGGAAGCTGGGACGGTTGGGAGGACACCAAATCCTCATCTTCCCACAGATATTTCTATGAAGAGGGAAATTTGGGGTGAGTGGCAAGTGCACAATTACCCATTATATTATGTTTTGTAACATATATATATTTCTTCTTTTTTTAAATATTTATTCTTCTAAAAAAACTCAAATATTATCTCTTTAAAAGGTAAAGAAAATATAAGGGGCGCCCGACTGGCTCCGTTGATAGAGCATGTGACTCTCGATCTTGGGGTCATACGTTCATCTGGGGCATCTGGTGGCTCAGTCGGTTAAGCATCTGACTTCGGCTCAAGTCATGATCTCACGGTTTGTGCTGACAGCTCAGAGCCTGGAGCCTGCTTCAGATTCTGCTCCCTCTCTCTCTCTCTGCCCCTTCCCTGCTTGCGTTCTGTCTCTCTCTCTCTCTCTCAAAAATAAATAAACATTAAAAAAATTTACAAAAAAATTATAAAAGTAAAAAAATAAAATAAAATCTGAGCGGGGGGGGGGGGGGAACGTGCCTGGGTGGCTCAGTTAAGCAACTGACTCTTGGTTTCAGCTCAGGTTATGATCTCATGATTCGTGAGTCTGAGCCTCACGTGGGGCTCTACACTGACAGCACAGAGCCTGCTTGGGGTTCTCCGTCTCCCTCTCCCTCTGCCCCTCCCTCCCTCTCTCTCAAAAATAAACATTAAAAAAAATAAGCAAAATAAAGACAAAAAAGATTTTAAAAATCAATAAGGAAGAGCAAAAGAAAATGTAAGATATAATGAATAAAAGAAACAGATATAGGGGCGCCTGGGTGGCTCAGTCGGTTAAGCGTCCGACTTCGGCTCAGGTCACGATCTCGCGGTCCGTGAGTTCGAGCCCCGCGTCGGGCTCTGTGCTGACTGCTCAGAGCCTGGAGCCTGTTTCAGATTCTGTCTCCCTCTCTCTCTGACCCTCCCCCGTTAATGCTCTGTCTCTCTCTGTCTCAAAAATAAATAAATGTTAAAAAAAAATTAAAAAAAAAAAAGAAAGAAACAGATATAGCAAAAATAAAAAATTATTTGGTCTCTGTCTCCACAAGCTCAAACTTGTTCTGACTTGCCGAGTGTCTAACCCTTTCTAGATATATCTAAAATGGATTGAAGGGGGGCGGTGGGGTGTCAGGCATGAAAAGGATGAAGGTCTGATACACACTACTGACATGGATGAACCTTGGAAACATGGTGCTCAGACAAAGAAGCCACATAGTTTATGGTTCCATTTTTATGAAATGTCCAGGATAGGCCAACCTATTAGAGAATAGGTTAGGGGTTGCCTAGGGCTGGGCAGGACTGGGGGGTTGGAGGGAAAATTGCAAGCGACTGCTAACAGGTACCGGACTTCTTTTAGAGAGGGAAGTATATGTTCTAAACTTAGATTGCGGTGATGACGGCACAACCTTGTGAATACACTAAAAGCCACTGAACTGGATGCTTGAAATGGGTGAATTGTGTGGTTTATGAATTTTATCAGAAGAAAGCTTTCTTTTTTAAGTGGGGAGGAGAATCTTGCTAAGAGTAAGCTTAGCCGAGGGGTGAATTTTGTAGCCCTATACCTCCTACATTTTCTGTTTTACAAATGGAAAAATCCAGAAACCTTTCATCCATGTACATTTATAATGGTAACAACAACAACAACAAAAATGGCCCTCATTTATGTAATACTCATTGTGTTCCAGGTACTAGTACCAGGCACTTTTCATATTATTGACTCATGCACATCTCTGAGGAAGATACTATGCTGTCCCCTCTTGAGGATGCCAAGAGGTGAGGTGATTTTCCAAGACTAGTAAGTGGCAGAGCTGTGGCAAACCCACCACGTGCCTGGTCCTGGGCTCAGCACCAGCAACACAGAAGTCCATCTGAAGGCCATCACCCCTCCACTGTCCATGAAGAATGACTCAACCAACCTTCAGTGCTAGAGACCAATCATCCCTATTTGCCAGGGATAGTGGATGTTCCTGGAGTATAGGACCCTTGGTGTTAAAACCAGGAAAGTCCAGGGGCATCTGGGTAGCTCAGCTGGTTGAGTGCCTGAGTGTTTTGTTTTTTTTTTTAATTTTTTTAATGTTTATTTAATTTTGAGACAATGCAAGAGACAGAGTGCAAGCAGCGGAGGGGCAGACAGAGGGAGACACGGAATCTGAAGTGGGCTCCAGGTTCTGAGCTGTCAGCCCAGAGCCCGACACATGGCTTGAACTCACAAACCCATGAGATCATGACCTGAGCGAAAGTCGGACGCCTAACTGACTGAGTCACACAGGCGCCCCTCTTTTTTTTTTGTTTAATGTTTATTAACTTTTGAGAAAAAGAGCACTCACATGCAAGCAGGGGAGGGGCAGAGAAAGAGGATCTAAAGAGGGCTCAAATTCACAAACCATGAGATCCTGACCTGAGCCAAAGTCGGATGCTTAACCAACTGAGCCACCCAGGCACCTAGAGTGCCCAACTCTTGATTTGGGCTCAGGTCATAATCCCAGGGTTGTGGAATTGAGTCCTGCGTCAGGCTCTGTGCTGAGCATGGGACCTGCTTAAGATTCTCTCTCCCTCTGCCCCATGTGTCCTCTCTCTCTCTCTTTCTCTCTCTCTCTCAAAAAAAGTAAAACCAGGAAAGCCCAGGGTAAACCAGGCTCAGTTAGTCACCTTACCACAGTCAGTGAGCATGCTGACTGTCCCCTCTTGTCTTTGTGCGTGTTTGCCTGTGTATATGGACACACGTGTGCTTGTCTACTCATGGGCTCATGAAAGAAAGGGATCCATCTTGGTCCTCTCAGGGTCAGCAGTTCTCAGTGACAGTCCATGTTTTATAGGAAGGGAAAGTGAAGCTGAGAAAGACTGTGGCAAGTGGACGGAGCCTCCTGCAGGGGTGGAGACCAGCACAGAGATAAAACCTGGGCAAAGAGCAAGGTCTCCATGGCAGGAAGGAACTCCAGAGTCCAGACGGAAGATGAGAGGCCTGTAATTTTCCGGAGTGACTCTCCAACTTTTCAGGGTGCATTCATTCCTCACTCACTCATCCATCCATTCATTTGGTAAACACACATCAGGCACTTAGCATGTGCCAAGAGTTTTGCTGGTGAAGGGGGTGGCTTCCTGCCCTCAAGGAGCTTTCCATTTGGTGGAATAAATGGACAACATAACCAGATGTTTACAACCCAGGGCAATAAGCAAGAATGACATTAGTAATATTTAACAACTGGCAAACCCAGGTACCACTCAAAATAATAAACACCAGCCCTTAACACCAGAACAGGGACCCCAGGCCCTTTACCCTTTTGGTTACTGGGTAGTAGGGAGGTTTGGGGGCCATGGGGGCAGGCAGCAGGTGTGGGGAGTCCTTGAGGGCCTCAGGGAAGCAGTTGATTATGAACTAATATGAAAAAATGTCAATATAGTATCTTAGCAACTAGAATAGCTGTATCAGTGACCCTAGTTGGAGCGTGTGACTCTTGATCTTGGGGTTGGGAGTTTGAGCCTCATGGTGGGTGTACAGATTACAACAAACAAACAAACAAACAAACTTTAAAAATAATAATAATAAAAATTAAAAAGTAACTTTCTGGGGTGCCTGGCTGGGTCAGTCAGTAGAACATGAAACTCTTGATCTCAGGGTTGTGAGTTTGAGGCCCATGTTAGGTGTAGAGATTACTTAAGGTTACTTAAAAAAAAAAAAAAAAAAAAAAAAAAACCTTAAAAAAAAAAAAAGTAACTCTTCCTCTCTGGTTCCCCAGCTACTCTGTTCCTCTCCCCAAAGGCAAGTACTGTTACCATTTTTAATGTATCCTTCAGGAATAAACTACCTAATTCTACCTGTTCTATAAAGTAACCTGTGTTTTACTCAACAGCAGTTCGTGAGCACCCTATCACATCAATAAATAGAGATTTCCAATAGCATTTTAATGACTGTATACTTTTCCACTGTTAGATGCCTATAATTTTTTTTTTTAATATTTATTTTGAGAGAGAGAGCAAGCATGTGCACATGTGTGAGCAGGGGAGGGACAGAGAGAGAGAGAGAGAGAGAGAGAGAGAGAGAGAGAGAATCCCAAGTAGGCTCTGTGCCATCAGCTCAGATCCCAATGCAGGGCTCACTCTCATGTACAGTGAGATCACGACCTGAGCTGAAATCAGGAGTGGGACACTTAACTGACTGAGCCACCCAGGCACCCTGATGCCTATAATTTATTAAACTAATCCCTTTTCTGGTAGACCTGGGGGGTTTTCCAGTGATTAGTCTTATAAACAATGTTATGAGGAACTCCTTTATATATACACTTTTGATGAATCTCATGGATAGGTTTTGCCAGGGGAGTTACCGAGTCAAAGATAATGTGCATATTTCAGGGGGTTGAGCCATATATTGTGCCCACCAGCAAGAAGAGAGGGTATTGTCTTTAAGAGGTCTGGCAGCAGAACTGGTACTGTGAGGTCTTTTGTTACTAAAGCTACTTTAGAGGTTATTCATCAGCAAAGCAATGTTAACCATTCCCAGGACCTCCCTGTGGGGTAGCAGGAAACGGGGTGGCTTCTCTGGCAGAGGAAAACAAGTCTTTATTAAAATGCTATACAGCAAGAACGCTTTATTAGTACAGATTTTGGCCTTGCATTTGGGCAACTCCCTGCAGTCTGGCATGGGACTATGTCTCCTAGGAGAAGATGAGCAGGAGTTCAGGGTGTACCAGGCTCCTTACCATCAACCCTACTTCCGTTCATCACTATGCAGTTATTATCATGCAGTGGGTAAGAGTTCGCACTGGAGCCAGATGGCCTGGATTAAAATCCTTGTTCCTCCACTTCCTGGCCGTGTGACTTTGGGCAAGTTTAGAATCTCTCTAGTTTCAGTTTCAGTTTGCCCTTCTGGAAAATGGGGCTAATGATACCCACATCCTGGGATTGTTCTGGCATTTAAATGAGTTAGTATACAGGGGTGCCTGGCTGGCTCAGTCAGTACAGCATGTGACTCTTGATCTTGGGGTGGTGAGTTTGAGCCCGACATTGGGAGGAGAGTGTATTTTATTTAAAAAAAATTTTTAGGGGCGCCTGGGTGGCTCAGTCGGTTAAGCGGCCGACTTCGGCTCAGGTCATGATCTCGCGGTCCGTGAGTTCGAGCCCCGCGTCGGGCTCTGTGCTGACAGCTCAGGGCCTGGAGCCTGTTTCAGATTCTGTGTCTCCCTCTCTTTGATCCTCCCCCGTTCATGCTCTGTCTCTCTCTGTCTCAAAAATAAATAAACATTAAAAAAATTTTTTTTTAAATTAAAAAAAATAAAAATAAAAATAAAAATAAATTAAAAAAATATTTATTTATTTTTGAGAGAGAGAGAGAGACAGACAGACAGAGAAAGCACAAGCCGGGGAGGGGCAGAGACAGAGAGGGAGACACAGAATCCAAAGTAGTCTCCAGGCTCTGAGCTGCCAGCATAGAGCCCAACGTGGGGCTTGAACTCAGGAAATGCGAGATCATGACGTGAGCCCAAGTAGGAGGCTGAACCGACTGAGCCACCCAGGTGCCCTGGGGTAGAAAGTACTTAAAAATTTTTTTTTAAGTATGCATAAAGTGTATATGTTAAGTGCTCAAAACACACTGGGCATGCTGAAAGTGCTCTGTAATTATTAACTATCACCAAGTACCTGCCCTGGGCTAGACCCATAGTCCCTTACCCTCAAGGTATCCTCAGACTAGTGAAGGAGATAGTTAGGTAAAGAGGCATTTATAATTCAGGGTGATAAGTGCTAATGCAGGCGCTAAGGAAATGCTCATAGGAGGGAAACTTCAAACCTGGAAGACTTCCTGGGAGAAGTGACATTATGGCAGGAGCCAAGTCACTTGTAAGCTAAAGGAGGGGCGAAATGGTATTGAAAGTTGAGAGGCCAGCCGTTGATTAACTCCCTTTACTGGAAATGTGAAGATGGGATTCAGAGAAGGTTTTCGGTCTTGGATTTCAATTCAGCATTTCTTAGCACCTGCCTGGGTCCCAGGTACAGTGCGTGGTGCTGCAGTGAGAGTGTGGGCTGGAGGGGCACCTGGCTGGCTCAGTCGGTGGAGTGTGCCACTCTTGATCTCAGGATTGTAAGTTTGAGCCCCATGTTGGGTGTAGAGGTTACTTTAAAAATAAGTAAAAATCTTAAAAAAAGAAAAAGGGAATGTGGGCCTGGAATATTAAGGCAGAGGCCCTCAGTGAGCTCAAGACATAGAGGAGATAGACACAAAACGCCTAAGAGTTAGACTCTCATGGGGCACCTGGGTGGTTAAACCTCAGACTCTTGGTTTCAGCTCAGGTCATGATCTCATTTCTCATGAATTTGAGCCCCATATTGAGCTCTGTGCTGACAGTGTAGAGCCTGCTTGGGATTCTCTTTCTTTTCCCCTCTCTCTGCCTTTCCCGTTCTCTCTCCCTCTCTTTCTCTCTCAAAATAAATAAGTTTTAAAAAACTTAAAGGGGCACCTGGGTGGCTCAGAGCCTGGAGCCTGCCTCAAATTCTGTGTTTCCCTCCCTAGCTCACACTCTGTGTGTGTCTCTCTCTCAAAAACAAACATTAAAAAAAAATAATAATAAATAAAATAAAATAAAATAAAATAAAATAAAATAAAATAAAATGTTTATAGGAAAAAAGAGAGCTAGGCTCTCATGAGCTCTACTAGCATAAGGAACAAAATGTCAAGGGAATAGGTAATTCTGACTCTCCTAGGATTATATGGAAGGCTTTGCAGAGGAAATACTTGTAAGAGTTTACCAGATTCAGGGACAGGTGGGGTGAGAAGGAAAGACTCTCAGGGGAACAGCACAAGCAAAGGAGAATAGGAAAGCGTATGTTCTGGAAGAGTGAACTGCCCAATGTGGCTTGTGGGGCCTGTACCTGGTGAGAGGTGATGAGCGGGCAGGAATTAGGCCTGTAAGGTCAATTCAGGCCAGGGTTTTGAGAGGGCTTCACATGACATGTTACTTGGACTTCATCTAGTAGGTCATGGGAACGGAACTGAAGTGTTTAAGCAAAGAAGGGACATGATGAGATCTATGTTCTGAGGTCACTCTGGCACAGAGGGGGGAGGGGTAATCCTTGGGAGGCAGCGAAACTCAAAAGCAACAGTATTTGTCTTAAGCAAGAAACCTGGTAGGTACAGGGAGGATGGGCAGAGTGTTTGTAAGCAGCCCTCTGAAACACTTGAAATGAAAAACCTGAAGTTATTCCCTGGTGGCTCGTGAGTCAAGATGCCTAATACCTCTGGAAAAATAAACTTGCTCCTGACCCCAGCCAGCAGGAGCAAGAGCAACCTGATTAGCATTAGGGAAACTTTTCCTCTTTAATTGTGGGTCAACTGAATTACTAGGGGAAATAAAAAAGAGTGACGTATAAGAATGAATTGACTTGGTTTTATTGTTTTTTCCTTAATGGAAACAATATATGAGATCCACATTTAAAATATTTCTCAAGGATCATAAAGTGCATTCCACCAAAAACAATCTTGACTTCACTTCCACTGAGATATAGGGAGGGAGGGAGGGAGGGGAGGGATGGAAGGGTGGAGAGGTATCAGGAGGAGAAAGAGGGGGAAACACTGGCCAAGGGCCAATATCAGTGGGAGGGAGAAAATGCCACGCCAGGGAGGATGATGTGTTGGGCCTAGAAATGGACTGCATAAGGACCTCAGAGCTAGGAAATCCTGAGTTCAAATCTCAGCTGTTTCCCTACCTATCTTATCCCCATTTTCTTTTTATTTCTTACTTATTTTTTTAAAGATATTTTTAATTTTTATTATTTTTTAATTTAAATTTGCTTTTTAAAATTTTTATTTACAGTAAAACCTTGGTTTGTGAGCATAATTCGTTCCAGAAACACGCTTGTAATCCAAAGCACTTGTATATCAAAATGAATTTCCCCATAAGAAATAATGGAAACTCAGATGATTCTTTCCACAACCCAAAAATATTCATATAAAAATGATTATAATACTGTAATATAATACAAAATAACAAAGAAAATACAAAATATAAAGAAAAATAAACAAATGAATCTGCACTTACATTTAAAATACTTCATGGCTCGTGTGAGGGAAACAAGAGAGAGGACAGTTATTATGTAGGACAGATTTTCCTATCACTAATGGAATCACTGCTATCTATTGGCTCAATGGAATCTTCTTCTGCATGGGGGCCACTGTATACACTCACATGCATGTTGACTACAGTAAAGTATTGATAAACTCTTGTCATATACTGTATTTAATGTAACCGGCAATAAGGCAGCAGAAGACAGGGTCTATATCTGCAGGCAGCCTGACTTAGAATGAAGCAAAACATTTCTAAGCTTACTCTTGTTTGGAAAAGCAAAGGACTGTCCATACGTGCTTTGAAGTGACAAAAAATAGGCTAGTGCCAGTTGTGGGCACCTTCTAATGTTCTGGAAAAGTCACTGATTTCTGCCAAACACCGGGCTGAGACAGAGCATTGGAGCATAGCAGACAATCACCCACAATCCCGCAGCAAGAGAAAGAAAGAGAGAAGAACCACTGGCTTAGTTGTGATCATGTGACATTCAGCATCACATACTACTCCTATTGTAAGGTGTCGCTCGTTCATCAAGTTAAAATGTATTAGAAACGTTTGCCCGTCTTGGGGAACACTTGCAGAACAAGTTACTCCCAATCCAAGGTTTTCTTGTATTTACTTTTTTATATTTATTTATTTAAGTGTTTACTTATTTTTGAGAGAGAGCACAAGCAAGGGAGGGGCAGAGAGAGGGGGACAGAGGATCTGAAGCAGGCTCTGTGCTGACAGCAGTGAGCCAGATGTGGGGCTCGAACTCACCAACTACGAGATAATGACCTAAGCTGAAGCCAGAAGCTCAACCAACTGCTCCACCCAGGCATCCTTGTATTTACTTTTTTAGAGAGAGCATGAGCAGGGTAGAGGCAAAGGGAGAGGGAGAGAAAGAATCTTAAGCAGGCTTCATGCATAGCACGGAGGCTCGATCTTATGACCCTGGGATCCTGACCTGAGCCAAAATCAAGAGTCAGATGCTCAACCAACTGAGCCAGCCAGGTGTCCCTCCCCATTTTCTTACCTGTCCAATGGGGGTCATAATATCCTTATCATAGAGCACAATGAATGTTATCAGATCTATATCTTAAAAACATTAGATTGCTCTGGCCACCTGATTAGAATGGGTTAAAAGAAAAAAAAAGTATTCTGCAAACTACTTGGCTTTTACAAGTTTTCTTAAGCTCTTGAGACAAGGGGGTTATTATTATTATTATTATCATAGCTTTACTGTATTATCATTTCCTTTGAAGTTCTCATTGGCTACTTGTTATTCAGCTTTTCAGCTGCTCTTGTTGAAACTTTCATAGACTCATTGATTCATGGGGTCATCCAGGATGGGGGTACTCTCTTAGATTTTCTGTACTGGGGTTGGCCCAGTGACATCCTACTTCCCCCATCCCCAAGCTTTCTCACTGCTGGGCTGCCAGGAAGCACAGGGGTAGACTGGGTACCTTGTTCCTCTTACTGCCCGTTCCTCCCAATTGCCTGGCAAGTCATGAGATGAGAAGCTCTGTTTCTCCTTCATGCCCTATACTTGGGTCTTGTCCCTCAGCTTTTACTTCTTTCCCCAGGAAACCACTCCATAGAAATGAGAATTATGACATAAAGATCTTGAAGGGTCTCCCCACTTCTCCTTTACTCTTCTTCCTTCCTCTCTATCTGGTGGCCACTTCCTTCTTCCATCTCTAGTGGGAAGCAGGATGGAGGCTGTGGGAAACTAGCACCAGTGCCCCTCCCTTCCAAGGTCCCCTGGCCTGGGTGTGGCCCAGACCTCTCTCCACAGCCTGATTCTCATATAACTGTACTGCATCTGAACATCTGCACTGACATGTCCCATAGGCACCTCAAAGTGTTCAAAATACAGGCATGTCCAAAACCAAACTCATCACTGCCCTTCTCCAACCTGTTCCTCTAATTTTCTTCTTCATTTCAGAAAATGGCACCATTATCAACCAGTTGCCTAAACCAGAAGCTTGAACATCTAGTCTGTAACACCTTCCTTATTACTTTTTTTCTTTTCTTTTTTTTTTTCAACATTTTTATTTATTTTTGAGAGACAGAGAGAGACAGACAGACAGAGCACAAGCGGGGGAAGGGCAGAGAGAGAGGGAGACACAGAATCAGAAGCAGGATCCAGGCTCTGAGCTGTTGGCACAGAGCCCGACGTGGGGCTCAAACCCACCAACTGTGAGATCATGACCTGAGCTGAAGTCAGAGGCTTAACCGACTGAGCCACCTGGGCACGCCCCCTGCTTTTTTTTGAGTAAATCTACCCCCCATGTGGGGCTCCAACTCACAACCCTAAGATGGAGAATCACATGCTCTACTGACTGAGCCAGACTGGTGTCCCTGTAAGTCCATCCTTTCACTCACCTATCAGCCCACATCCAATCAGCCATCCAATCCTCCCAAATATCCCTGAATCTACTCACTTCTGTCTACTCCTCACTACCACTCTTGCCCCACCCATCATCACCTCTACTTGGGTCACAGCAATGTTCTCTGTGCTGGTTAGCTCCTCTTTCCATATGTGGCTATTTAAAGTTTATTTATTTTCTTATTTTTAGGTAATCTCTACACCCAATGTGGGGCTCGAACGCACAACCCCAAGATCAAGAGTTGCATGCTCTTCTGACTGAGCCAGCCAAGCATCCCTCCACAAGTGACTATTTGGATTTAAATTTAATAATTAGTAAATTAAATGAAAGAAACATTCAGTTCCTCAGTCACACTGGCCATATTTCAAGTGCTATGTGTGGCTAGTGGCTACAGTGTCGGTCAGCACAAACATTTCTGTCATCACAAAAGGTTCTTTTGGATGGTTATTCTATTCTATCCTAGAGTTTCTCTCTGCGTGTTTAGGTAAACAAAAACAAAAACAAAAAAACTCATATCCTCATTCCCCCCCCCTGCTTTTTTTTACACAAAAAGTAGCACACTTTACACATTGTTCTCTAACTTGCTCTCTCACTTGGCAGATACCTTAGAGATCTTTCCACATCAGTCCTTAAAGAGCTTCTTCCTTCTTTGCTTTCAGTTGCAGAATATCCATCCCAAGCCTTGAATATGGCAGTTTATTTAAGCAGCAACCCCCCCCACCCCACCCCCCGCCAAAGTAAGCGTTGTTACCAATCTTTTGTTCTTACAGACAATGCAACAACATTGAATGGCTTTGTCCATCTGGAATTTTGCATATATGCAAGTATATCGGGGACACATGCTAGAGGGATCATTCTAGAGTACTAATTTGGTCATGCCCCTCTCCCTGCTGATCACATGCTGTTCCTCCTGATCTCCTTCTCCAGCTCCTGACAAACTTCTACACAGACCTCAGGTCTCAGCTTGGGTGTTACCTCTTCTAGGAAGCCCTCCCTGACTCCATCCACACCAGGTCAGGCTAGGTTCCTCCTGGTCTGCATTGTAATTGCCTGGTTCCTCCTGGAGCTTTATGAGGAAGGCATGGGGTGGGGCCTTCTTGTTTTTCCATATATTCTTAGGGCCTGGCACTCAGTAGCGGCTCAATAAATATTTGCTGAACGATGAGGCAGGCACCAAGTTCTAGTAGTTGTTCTTCCCTGTACTCCATGGGCTCCCACACCTCACGAAGCTGGAAAGGAGAACCCCCAGAGAGCAGGTGATTCAGATGGGAAACTGAGGCACAGAAGTGGCAGCCTTCTTATCAGCATCCTTTTTTTTAAAATAAATTTTTAAAAAAATGTTTATTTAGGGGCACCTGGGTGGCTCAGTTGGTTGAGCATCCGACTTCGGTTCAGGTCATGATCTCACAGTTCATGGGTTCGAGCCTCGTGTCGGGCTCTGTGCTGACAGCTTGGAGCTGGAGCCTGTTTCAGATTCTGTGTCTCCCTCTCTCTCTGCCTCTCCCCTGTTCACGCTCTGTCTCTGTCTCAAGAATAAATAAACATTAAAAAATATATATTAAAAAATGTTTATTTATTTTTGAGGGGGAGAGAGAATGAGTGGGGGAGGGGCAGAGAGAGAGGGAGACAGAGGATCTAAAGTGGGCTCTGTGCTGACAGCAGAGAGACAAACGTGGGGAACCACCCAGGCACCCCAACACATTTTTTTTAAGTTTATTTACTTGAGAGAGAACAAGAGTGAGGGAGGGGCAGAGAGAGAGGGAGAGAGAAAATCCCAGGCAGGCTCAACACTGTCAGCTCAGAGCCCAATGTGGGGCCTCAACTCATGAACTGATAGATCATGACATGAGCTGAAATCAAGAGCCAGACACTCAACCGACTAAGCCACCCAGGCGCCCCTTGATCAGCATCCTGACTCCAACGTCTTGTTATTTCCAGTCCACCCTATAGTTAGTAATAATAATAACTATAAGGATTAATATTTATTGAGGACTTGCTATATACTAAGTGCTGCTCTAAGTTTGTTACATGCATCAACTTATTCAATTGTCATAGCAACCTTGTGAGGAATGTACCCTCATCATCCCCTTCTTAATGAGTAGAGAAATGGATAACTTGTCGTGAATGACAGAGAGTGACTTAAACCCAGGCAGTGGGGCTCCGGAGCTCATGCTCTTATGCACTCTGCCTACCTGTTTGCTGTTCTTAGGGGCCTCTCCCTTTTTCCAAAGCCCACTGGGACTCCTTACTGCCTCAAGCCCAAAACTTCTCTTGTCCTCTCCTCCCCACACCCACTGCCACCCTGGTCCTTGTTGTCCCTCCTTTCCCTGCCACCCCTGGTCCTACCTCCCCTGGCTTGGCTTGGTTTATTTTCTACTTCATTGGGTTCCCTCAAGACTTGAGCTATAACTACTCTCTGGGCCTCAGTTTTCTTACCTTACTTGATGACAAGTGAAAACAGGGGACTCTTCTTTTTTTTCAGCCCTTATCTAACTCCTATATATACTTAAAAACAATTTTTTTTAATGTTAATTTACTTTTGAGAGAGAGAGAGAGAGAGAGAGAGAGAGAGAGAGAGAGAACGAGTGGGGGAGGGGCAGAGAGAGAGAGAGGGAGACACAGAATCCAAAGCAGGATCCAGGCTCCAAGCTGTTAGCACAGAGCCCGATGTGGGGCTCTAACCCATGAACCGTGAGATCATGACCTGGGCCTAAGTCAGATCCTTAACTGAATGAGCCACCCAGGCGCCCCTAACTCCTATGTATATTTTAAAGCCAACTCAAAGGGCTTCCTCCTTCAGGAAGCTTTCCTGGATTTCTCCAGTCCCTAAAGTTCCCTCCCATTCTCCTCTGAACTGTAGGCAACTTTAAAAAAAAATTATTTTTTAATGTTTACTTATTTTTGAGACAGAGAGAGAGCATGAAAAGGGAGGAGGGGGATCAGAGAGAGGGAAACACAGAATCTTAAGCAGGCTCCAGGCTCCGAGCTGTCAGCACAGAGCCTGACGCGAGGCTCAAACATACAGACTGTGAGATCATGACCTAAGCCAAAGTTGGACTGAGCCACCCAGGCGCCCCTGTAGGCAACTTTTAATACCCAGATTAGCACATAATTTTTCTTTTACTTTCTGGATGTAAATTGCCACCCCCTCCAAAAAAAGTGAATACTCTTTGAAAGAACATCTAAAACGTAGAGCATGGCTTTTAATTTTATAGCTTCATTCTTTGAAATACCACCTTCACTGCTTATGGCTTCCCTGAGTTCTACCTTCACTAATGTTTACTTAATATTGTTTCTTTAAGTGGATTCACTATTTGTTTATTTGTTTAAAAAATATTTATTTTGGGGGAGAGAGAGAGAGTGTGCTCACGCGCATGTGTAAGTGAGCAGGAAAAGGGCAGAGAGAGAGGGAGAGAGAGAATCCCAAGCAGACTTTGCACTGTCAGTGCAGAGCCCAACACGGGGCTCAAATGAGATCATGACCTGAGCTGAAATTAAGAGTCAGATGCTTAACCGACTGAACCATGCAGGTGCCGTTAAATGGACTATTTTTTTTTTTAATTTTTTTAATGTTTATTTATTTCTGAGACAGAGAGAGACAGAGCATGAGTGGGGGAGGGGCAGAGAGAGAGGGAGACACAGAATCTGAAACAGGCTCCAGGCTCTGAGCTGTCAACACAGAGCCCGACGCGGGGCTCGAACTCACGAACCGTGAGATCATGACCTGAGCCGAAGTCGGATGCTCAACCAACTGAGCCACCCAGGCGCCCCTTAAATGGACTATTTAAAATTTAAGGAACTATTATTTATTTATCTATCTATTTATGTATTTATGTATTTATTTATGAAATATATTTTGTTTTAAAGTTTTATTTAATCTCTACACCCAACATGGGGCTTGAACCCATAACACCAAGATCAAGAGTCACCGTGTGCTCTTCTAACTGAGCCAGCCAGGTGCCCCAAGAAAATATATTTTATTTCATGAAACCTCATTCATTTATTTTGAGAGAGAAAGAGAATGCAGAAGGGGCAGAGAGAGGGAGAGTGAGAACCCCAAGCAGGCTCTGCACCATTAGCACTGAGCCGATGCAGGGCTTGAACTCATGAACTGTGAGTTTGTGACCTGAGCTGAAGTCGGTCGCCTAACCGAGTGAGCCACGCAGGCGCCCCAAGGAAATATATTTTGAACGCAAAACATTTACAGTAGTGTAAATGGAAAACCAGCATCATTTGCCATAACTAGAAAGTAAATATAAATATAATAATGACAGAACGATGCCATTAAATTCTAGGCCTTCTAAAAAAATTTTTTTTAAATGTTTATTTATTTTTGAGAGAGAGAGAGAGGTGAGGGGAGCAGAGAGAGAGTAAGACACAGGATCAGAAGTAGGCTTCAGGCTCTGAGTTGTGAGCACAGAGCCCAACCTGGGGCTCGAACCCAAGAACCATGAGATCATAACCTGAGCCGAAGTCAGACACTCAACTGACTGAGCCACCCAGGTACCCCTAGGCCCTCTTAGCCAGAGTGAGAACCATAAGTCTTAAGTCATTAGACTTGCTAAGGACAAAAAAGGAGGACTCTTTCCTTGATGCAAGCAGGATTGCAGGAAAATTGAAAATAGAGTAACTTTCTAGGTGAGTTAGGATCATTTAATACTTCCATACCTGCCTGGTGTATGGGCCAAAGTCACCTCAAATCCCGCCACAGGCAAGAAGCCCTTATTACACAAAAGAGTGGCTTGATCAGGACAGAACCAGCTTCACCTCCCACCTGTGCCACTCTCCGGCCTTGGTTTGCTCCTCTGTAAAATGGGATGATCATAACCATTCCTGGGACTGCTGTCAAGGTTAAATGAGATGTCACACATGCTGTTCCTGGATTCTCTCAGCTCTGCTGCTTGTCATCTGTACATGACCCCAGGTGACTTGCCCTGCCTCCCTGGGCCTCAGTTTCCTCATTTCTGAAAAGGAACTTCTAAAACCTGCCTTGAGAATTTAAAGCACCTTTATTCAACAAATATTTACTGAATACCTGCTATGTTCCTATCACTATTTTGTGGCTTGAGGATGTAGCAATGAAGAAAAGGGACAAAAATCCCTGCCCTCACAGAGCTAACCTTCAAAGGGTACGGGGAGGAGAAAAACTAAATAGGACGATAGATGAAATATAAAGTATAGTATGGTGGGGAACAATAAACACTATGGAAAAATAAGGTGTGGTGAGGGGGCAGCGTTGCCAGTTCTAAACTGGGTAATCCAGGCGTTGAATCTCTGACAGACTGACATTTGGATGATGTCTGAAGGAGGTGAGGGAGTCCTGAGATATCGAGGGGAACGGCAAACCAGGCAGAGGGCACAGCAAATGCAAAGGCCCTGAGGTGGGAGCCAGCCTAGAATTTTTCAGGACAAACAGGAGGCTGATGTAGTCATAACAACAGTGTGAATGAAGAAAAAGAGCAGTAGGAGGTGACGTCCCAGAGGCAAAGGGGTCAGATCCTGTAGACATAACTCTGTTTTTGATTTGGAGTGAAACTTCAGCATATTGCCTGGTACATGGTAAGTATCTAATTCACACGAGCTTTAACGATAATAATTGCTGTAATCACTTAGCACTGTCTCCCCACAATGTCTTGGTCGTCAGGTTCCAGGGTGACACACAGAGGCCTGCCCTGTCCTATCAGCCGGCCCTGGTTTACTGGAAGGCAGGAGGCACAGAATGGATGGAACCCAGCCCAAGCATTCCTGGCCCACCCATCCCCTCTCAGATTCCTCCCCAGGCCCGCCACACCCCTGCAGCTTGCTGGGCAGTGGGCACAGGAATGCTGAGGCAGCTGAGGGTTGGGCCTAACTTGGAGAAGGCCAAATAACAAGCAGCAACAACAATAACAGCAGTCACCACTTACTGAACGCTAACTGAACACGAGGCAGAGCGCTGAGTGCTTTCCAAGTGTTACCTCCCAGCAGCCTCTTTTCAGCCCTGAGAGAGAGGGCCGTCTTAGGAACCTGAGGCTTAGAGAGGTCACACCCTCAGGTGACTCACACCCATTCTGTGCCCTCTAGGGGCTTCACTCTTCACCAGGACTCTGCCCCACTGGACTTTGAGGACCCTTTCTGACAGGCTCCCCCACCCACTGAGAGAAGAATCTCGCAGCTCCTGCCTGCCAGCTCTGCAGCTGCCCGCAGGCCTGGACAGGTCCTGGCTGCTGCCTCCTCAGCGGCTGTGGATGGAGCAGAGGAGGAATCAGGTTTCACCAGCTCTGGGAGAGAACCCAGGTTGCTGAGTCAGGCCTTTTTCCAGGGCTTCTTAGACTTAGCCTCCAGCCCTGGAGTAGAGGCAGCGGTCCAGAACTGGGAACCCTGGGCCAGGCATCTGACCTCACCTCCCACTGCCCTTTGACTCCTGCTCTGCTCCAGGCACACTGGCCTCCCTGCAGAATCCCACCCAGCACACTCTTGCCTCAGGGCCATTGCATTTGTTGTTCCTTTTATCCAAACATACCTGCATACTTGCTCCCCAGTACCCTCCACTCTGCTCAAAAGCTCCCTTCTCAGTGAGGACTTCCCGACTATCAGAACTGAGCCCCGCCCCCAGCCCCATCCCTCCTGCACCCGATCCCAGCTTTCTCTTCTATAGCTTCACCTTTCATTGTACCATGTATTTTACTGATTTATCTTATTTATGGTATGTCTCCCATTGAATGTTAGCAGGATTGCCCT
Organism: Panthera onca; assembly: GCF_046562875.1. Lineage (NCBI taxonomy): Eukaryota > Metazoa > Chordata > Mammalia > Carnivora > Felidae > Panthera > Panthera onca. Next base: position 43,802,384 of record NC_138353.1, on the reverse strand, counting down.
TAGACTGGGCAGAAAGGGCCTCTGCACTGTGCTCTAGAAGGCCCTGCTCTGGCCCTCCAGCTCCTTCCATGAGGCCAACGAGTTGTGATTGCTAGCACCTGGGTCCCCTCCCTTGCCATCGGGACCTTTCCCCGACCAAATGGCCCTAGGCCTTCACCAGGTCTGTCCAGAGGGCAGCCAGCATAGCCCAGGTACATATTCCCAGGCTCAGGGGATGGAAGGCAGTCTGTGGGGGATCAGTAGACAAAGCTTGGATGCATGGGCTGCGGTATACACACAGGAATGTCATGGTGTGGATGGAGCATGAGGTGGGTAGAAAAGTGGATTGACCTTTGCTCCTGGGCTGGGGGCTAACTCTGCCTGTGCAGCCACATTCTGGCCCAGTACTCTGGATGTGTGAAGAACCAGATTAAAACCTGGCCTTCCAGATAGCTGTGAAGCCATGCTTGTTCCAGCAGGAAGATAGAATATCTTTTATTTAACAGTTTGAGTCAACTCATATGGTTTGTGAGTCTTATCCACAATTTTACCCAAAGTCCCCAGTATATTAAGGGCTGGGATTGTGAATATTTTCTGCATTTCTGTATCTCCAGCACCTAGAACAGTGCCTGGTACAGAATACATGTTCAATAAATAGTTAAGTGAATGAATGAAAAAGATGTAGGGCAATGCTCCACATAATCAAGGGGACCCCAGAAGTGGTTGGAAATGCTGTGGCTTTTCAGTGTCAGGGCCTCAGAATCTCAGGGTCAGGTACGGTCAACTCTGCCTTGCATGGGGGACCCTGTGCCTTCTATGAAGACCCTCTCTCACTACCTGTCAGCATCCACACCCCCATCATAGCTGGAATTTTTATTCCTTTTTTTTTTTTTTTAATTAAGATTTTAGGGGTACCTGGATGGCCCAGTCGGTTAGGCATCCGACTCTTCATTTCTGTTCAGGTCATGATCTCACTGTTCTTGAGGTTGAGCCCTGCATTGGTCTCTGTGTGGACAGCATGGAGCCTACTTGGGATTCTCTCTCCTTCTCACTCTGCTCCTTCCCAGCTTGCATGTGAGCTCTCTCTCGAAAGAAATAAAGATTTTAAGTAATCTCTACATCCAAAGCAGGGCCTGAACTTACAACCCCAAGATCAAAAGTTGCGAGCTCCAGGGGGCCTGGGTGGCTCAGTCAGTTGAGCATCAGCTCAGGTCACGATTTCCCAGTTCATGAGTTAGGGCCCACGTTGGGCTCTGTGCTGACAGCTCAAAGACTGAAGACTGCTTCAGATTCTGTGTCTCCCTCTCCCTCTGCTCTACCCCTTCTCATTCTGTCTCTCAAAAATAAATAAAAACATTAAAAGCAATTTTAAAAAAAAGTTGCAAGCTTCACCAACTGAGCCAGGCAGGTGCCTTGGAGTTTTTATTCTTAATAGTAAAAAGAGATCATACTTGGGAATCAAGGAAACCTGGATCCCAAAACTGCCTCGGTCATTCATTGTCTGTATATGGCCTTTACTCTCTTTACTCTCAATTTCCTCTTAAAAAGGGAAGCATAAAACCTGTTATGACTGTTGGTGGAAGAATGCAGGTAACTGACTCCACCCACGTGAAAGGCAGGGCCAGTCACTGCCCAATACGGACTGCCGCTGCCTCCACTATCGTCACCAAAATGTCCAAGGCATTTCCTGGCGCACAGCAGACTCCCGTTGTAAGGTGCGTGCCAGCCAGGGAGACTGTTCCGCCCTCAGATTGCCTTCCTGTAGACTTTGCCCTCAGTCGCCAGAGTGGAAGGCGCTCGGGACGGTCTGCGGTTCTGATGAATAGTGCCCTCTGCTGGGCATGTGGGGAAGGGCTTGCGGAAAAATCATGGCTGCCCTCACTACTTTGTGCAGACAGGGAATGTCTCTCTCCAGGTGGGAAGTGCAGTTTCCACTCAGGCTGTGGGTGTGGAGATAAAGGAGCAGTAACTGGCCCTGTCAGTCTCAACAACCACCACAGTAGAGATCACACTTAAAGCAGCTTTGTATGCCAGACACCCTTGTAAACATTTTATAGATACTAATTTATTTACTATGACCATTTTACAGATGAGAAAAGTGAGGCACAGGTAGGCTAAGTGGTTTGTCTAAGGCACATACACTGGAAGTGCCAGAATTTGAATCTGTGCCCTGAACCGTGGCTCCTTAGTGGAAGGTGGGAAGTAGCTCTACCTTTAGCCCAAGAGTTGGCCCTGTGGAGTTCCCATGCGAGTTTGAAACTGGACATACAGGCTGTGGGCTGAAAAGGGGGCTTTCCAGTGATTGCCCCCACCCGTTCAATAGCAGGCCACCAAGCTGACCTCAGGGCCCCTTCCCGACTGGCCATCCTTCGGCATTTCCTTGCCTGGACCTTTCTTGGAGTGCCTTTGTGTGGGCCTGTGGTTAAGAAAGGTCCATGCCTTGCAATGGAGGCCATGAATTTGAGGCCTCAGCTACTTGCCCACCTTCCAAGGATGATAGTCATTTTCCTCAGGCCCCTTCAAGGGCCTGGACAAGCCCACCTGGGGAGAAGGGTCCTATCTGCAGCCCCTCAGCTCAGGTCAGCAAGGGAAAACGCACTGTGTGAAGTGAGGCCTGGGCTCTGCCCATCTCTGCCCTGCTGGATGATCTTAGGGGAGGGCTTGCTTTTGGAACCTGTATCTTTTCCTATCTGAAAAATGACAGGGGTGGATTGGGGGCAATTTTCAAAGTGCTCTGCATTTGGGGGTTTAAGGAGAAACACTGGGAAGATGAGGCCAAACAGGCATGTCTCTTGGCCATCTGAACTCTTATTTCCAACAATTTCATTTTTGTAAGATTTTTAAGCAATCCCTATACCCAAAATAGGACTTGAACTTATAAACCCCGAGATCAAGAGTTGCATGCTCCACCAACCAAGGGAACCAGGTGCCCCTCCAACAACTTCATGCTTTTTTGGATTAGGGATCTGGGACCTTGGCTTTTAAGTCTGGATGAGGGTGAGGGGGGAATCACTTAAAACAATGAGCCCAAGGGGTCCTTTCAGCACCAAGCTGTCATCCTTGACTGAAACCTCCACTTGGAAAACAAGCAGCCTTGATCCCAAACAGAACCACAGGCCCCTCTCACCCTAGTGAGACTCATTCCTAGTCACTGGAGGACTGGCTTTGAAGCATCTGCAGAGTTGGGTGCTCCAAGGAGTTTATTTCAACATTGTTAAGGGCAAAAAAGTAGAATCATTCATGTCCATGGATGATGGTGGGGACATTGAATAAATGCTGACATCCAAACTGGGTATGTCATAGGCAGAAAGGCAGCCTCCGAGGCCCTGTTGTGAAAAGGTATAATGCAAAATGTGCGTGTAATGAATGCACAGGGGGAAAAGGTTGGAAGGACGCGTGCCAAACTGTTGCACCACAAAATATGAAGGATTAACATTCAGGTGGTCCTCACTGGTATGGCCAAACACACTGGTTATTTATGGGTGCTAAACTTTACTTGGATTCCTTATTATAGGCCCTAAAGGCCAGAGTCCTAAAATCCCATTTTGCAGATGAGAAGCAGGCCCAGAGTGAGAAAAGGATGTTATATATCCATCCCCATCCCAGAGCTCAGGTTCGTTTTCTCCAACTCACTCAGAGTCTGGTGACTAGTTCCAGTGCCAGGGGAATCTAGATCCATCCACAAAGACCAGCCTTGGCTAGAAAAGGCCACTTCTCCTCCTCAACACCTTCCAAAAATCCCAGGGGAGGAAGGCCAGTCTGCACAGTGGCTGTTTGGTTTTATTATTAGTCTCAGCTGAAGATAGGGTTTCAGGCTTTTCAGAGAGGAGTTTAAGATAAGGGGCAGCAGGTGTTTGCTGGCTGAGACACCGAATCCTCTCACCTTATCAGCAAAAGCAGCAGGGCCCTGAGACAGGGGAACCTGAGGCCACAGGAGCCAGAGGCTGCAGCTTGAGGGAGAGCCAGGAGGTAGCCTTGACCTGCAGGCTAAGGAGCTGTGGACCAAGGATGGATGAGAAGGTTTCTCACTTAACTTCGTTCCCCTTTGACTTCCCATCCATGATCTGAGACTTCGGACACCCTCAGTCACATCCTCCAGAGCCTTGGTGGCAAATCTGACTGGACATCAGAATTGCCTGGAAGGCTTGTTAAAGCAGATTGCAGGGTCCCACCTAGAGTTTCTGATTCGGCAAGAAATGCAGATGCTGGCAGTCCAGGAACTGCACTCTGAGTACCAGTGCTTTAAAGCATTAGTCCCTCTTGTGGAAAGAAAATTTTTAATTCAACTTCAGCAATCCCTATGGCTTCATTTGAGATTCTTCTCTCTTGGTTCATCGCAAAGAAAATGTTAAACTTCGCTTTAACAAAGGAACGCACGGAACAGTTCTTTCCCTGCTGTCTCTTCATCCTTATTCCTGCATCCGTGTATTGTTGGGATCGCTCCAATTTCACGTACATCCTGGGTGAGTTCTCTAATTTTCTGTCTGGCTTGATTTTGATGATGATCAGGTGTCATTAAAAAAAAAATACAATGAGGCCATTCTTTAAAGGAGGAAAATCCCCTCAGAGGGTGATTGTGACGATTTGTTTAAAGGAAACAGTGGAAGTTAAGTGGTATTTGGCCCTAAAATGTATCAAATAAATGGTAGCTATTACCAGTGAACACAAATTGCACCTACAGTGTGGCAGATATGAAGCCATCCGGTCTCCATAAAAATTCCCCATTTTATACATGAAAAATGTGAGGCAAGTAGCGGTTAAATTACGTTGCTAGGAAGTGGCAGTATCAGATCCTCCCCAAACCGCCCCCTCACCCCCCGGCCCCGGCTTTTCCTTATAGAGCCCACCACACAGAAGAGGAAATGCTTGCCCACATGACAGCAGCCACTGTTCCAGAAAAGATGTTGCCTGCAGTCCTGGTGGGGGCTCAGCCTGGAGGTAAGGGAGTTAATGTTTCTGTCCCACAGAAGAGAAGCTCAGAATTTGCAGAGAGATGGGTGCCTGGCTGATTTAGTCAGAAGAGCATGAGTCTTGACCTCAGAGTTGTGAGTTTGAGCACCACGTTGGGTGGTTAAACAAAAAAAAAAAAAAGAATTTGTAGAGAGAGGGCAGGCTCACCCTCATCAGGCCTCCTCGGGCACGTACACAAATCCTGAGCTTCCTCCATCAGCAGGACAAAGTTGGGTGAAGCCAGCAGGGTTAGATGTGCTCACTTCCCTTATAAAACTCTGAAAATTCTAAAAACCTCTGAATCGGACACCGAAGTAGGTGAATGGTATGGTATAGGACTCATAGGGCAATAAAATGGCAATAAAAAAAAGTTCACTCCCCAGGCACCTCTGGGAAAAATTCCTTTAATAAAAAAGTTGTAATACATTTACACGATTGTCATCACCCTTTTTCTACAACACTCAATAGGGAAAATAAAAAATAAAGGACAACCTAGTCGCGCTCAGTATAAAAACGCAGTAATTCATTCCAACAGGAGGCCTTATCGCCTGGAGAAGAGACACAAATCCATGAGGGCATGTAAGTTGAGCAGTTGAGGTCTGGACTTCTGGAGGAATCCAGAGGACAGCTGAAGACCCGCCTGTAACTTTTTGAAGACAGTATTTAAAAAAAAATTAAAAAAAAAAAAAATCCAGGTTGTGATAAGAGGCCTCATTCTAAGGAGCTGGGTCCATTTCAGAGAAAACATCATCACTGGGTGGGGGGGAGGGGGGGGGGCGGTGCAAGGGGGTGGTCAGAGTCTGTCCAGTCTCAGGACATAGAGCCAGGCATTTTATGGCAGGTTATAGACTCCTGGAAATTTGGTCTCAGAAGCAACCCTGGCCTAGTCTGAGAGGTTTTCAGAAGTGAAATCAAACTGCGCATGGCCCTCTATTCTGAAAGGCTCAGAAACCACCCCTTAATGTCAGACTTGACACCTCTCTCCTCCAAGTTGCTAAGGCCACTTCTTGACAAGCTCCCAAGTTCTTGGCTGAGGAGAGGACTCAGGCTCCTTGGAAATGCCCCTGCGGCCCACCTTTAGCCCGGGTCCTGTTGGAAGGCCTAGTCGTCCTGGCCACCACCATACATGTCTGCCAGCTTCTTGAAGCGACTGCCCCACTCGTTCAGATAGTCATAGTCTTGGTCCTGGTCAGAGGCTGAGGAGGTGAGGGAGCTCAGGGACGCGGCATCAGAGCCGCTGCCCTCGTAGTCAAACACCAGCAGGGAGTCGTAGGGCGGGGCTGTGGGGTCCGTGTTTGCCGCCTTCAGGTTCTGTGGTGACAAGAGCAGGTGGTTAGGGGCGGCGGTCAGACACTCAGCAGCTGTGGGAGCTCGGGCAAGGTAGCTCACGCTGCCGAGCCTGCGTTTCCTCATCTGTGAAGACCTCTCTTTCCTCCATTCAGGTTTCAAGGGTGAAATGAAATAATGCACATGGATACTTAGCACTGAGCCCAGCATACAGCAGGTGCTCACTGTGGCAGGTCAAGAGCAGGGAGGAACTCTGAAACCAGACAGCTCGATTCAGAACTCAGACTTCACATACTAGTTTTGTGACCTTGGGCAAGCCCCTTTTTATCTCTAGGTGCTGTTTTTGTCTGGTCTCCAAAACGGGAGACTTCAAATAGTTTTAGAGGAATACACTAATACATGTAAATATATGTAAAGTGTGTATTAGAATAGTACCTGGCATATAGGGGAACATCATTTTCCTCATTTGTAAAATCAGGACAACAATAGGATTCCTTCCCTGCAGTCGATGTGGGGATTGAATGACAGGGTATTTGCAAACTATCTGACACAGAGACATTCTGGAAATGGTCTTCATTTAACTGGAGGAAAAAGTTCCAGGTATTTAGTCCCAAGGCATCTTTTCAAACCATCTGCTCTGAGCAACTTTCCCCAGATGCTTTTGTTTTTGCACAGCTCTCTCAAATATGCTCATGCTAAACAATAGAGTCTAACCACCAGGCTACTTCTAGAAGGCAAGAAGGGGAAGCAGAAAGGTTCAAGCCAGAGTGAGGTATTTTGACAAGCCACTGGGCCCTCTGCCCATCATTGCTTCCCCAAACCCATCTATCTATCTTTCCTCCCTTCCTTCGTTCTTCCCTCCCTCTTACTGAGCACCTCTATTTTACAGAGCACCCAACTGGCTCAGTCAGTAGAGCAAGCAACTCTTGATCTAGGGGTCGTGAGTTCAAGCCCCACATTGGGTACAGAGCTTAAGGAAAAAAAAAGAAAGAAAAACCTCCATTTACTGCTAATGGGGTCCCAGGCTGTGAGAGGCTCCTATCATTTATTTCCTGTGTACCTAGGTCCGTGGTTATCACAACCATGCCTGTATATTTGATTTTAAGCTTGGGGAGCTTTAAAAAAATTGGAGTCTTAAAAAGAAATCCCTGGTTTCCAGGAATTGTTATTTTTCAAAATCCCACAGATGAATCAAATGTATGATCAGAATTAAGAACACTGGAGACACTCAGCTATTATCAACAATAACTATCATAACCTAATAAATGCCAGGGGTACCTGGGTGGCTCAGTTGGTTAGGCGTCCAACTTCAGCTCAGGTCATGATCTCACGGTTTGTGAGTTTGAACCCTGTGTTGGGCTCTGTGCCGACAATGCAGAGCCTGGAGCCTGCTTAGAGTTCTGTGTCTTCTTCTCTTTCTGACCCTCCCCACCTTACCCTCTGTCTCTCTCTCAAAAATGAATAAACAAATTTTTAAATAAAATAAAATAAATGCTACATGCCAGGCCATTGGTTCCTAGACTCAAATTACTTGGGAATATTTTAAAAATTCTGAAGCCCAGGCCATATCCAGATCAATTAAATCACAATCTCCATGGGGAGTCAGAAACGTCAGTAGTTTTTTAAGTTCCCCAGGAGATTTCAATGTTTGGAAACTACTGTTCTAGGTGCTTACTCATCTGACCCTTAAAGTGACCTATAACAGCGGGTCCCCAACTCTGTTCCACATTGGGATCAGCTGGGATCTTTAAAAATTTAAACCCAGGTAGTCTGGCTGCACAGTTTTCAACTGTTATGTGTGTTGCATAAATGAATAAATTATTCTTAACCTACTGTTAACCACTTTGCAACTTAGGGTTTTATGGAGGAGAAAACAGAAGCCCAGACGTTAGCCAAATGTCAGGAGATCACACAGCTGGTTGGCAGGGGAGCCAAGATTTGAACCCAGAGCCAAGACTCCAAGCCCATGCTTTTTTTCCCATGCTGCTGGTGCTTGAATCAAGGGCTCCCCTTGGCTAGCCCCCTATGCCTCACCTCGATGATGAAGTTCCCAATCTCATCTGGGTTGGCTGGACGTGGACGGTACATGGGTGTGGGGATGAAGGACGGCGCCACATCATTGCGGAGAATGACCTCAGGCCGGGCCTCCAGACCACGGTGGAGTTGGGTGATGTCATAGTCCTTCATGAAAGTGAAGGACAGCATGGGGTTGAGAAGTGAACTCCTCCACCATTTGTATGTCATCCCATTTCCCTGCCACTTGGATGTTCTGGTTCATGGGTAGGTCTTAAAAGATAGCCTTTGTCAGATATTTCTGAAAGCCCTTGTTCCCACAGCTCCTCCTCCAAAATTAAGCACAGGCTCAAGGTCACCTTAGCTGGGGCCAAAGGGACTACAGCAGTAGACCAGACACCCTCTCAGAAGAGAAGAGGTATCAATCTTACATGAAGATGGATGCTTTAGGCCAGAGTCTGGTCAACGTAGCTAATATGGTTAGTTGGTTAACCCAACCATCCCTGCCAGTGGCCCTGGAGGCATCCATTTCCCAACACTTAGACCTTCCCACTGCCTCACCTGGTCCTCCTCACCACCTCCCTCTTCGCCATAGTAGAAGACATTGTCACGAGTGTCATCTTCTGGGAGCAGAAGGGGCTCCTTGACCTTCCTCTTCTTCCTCACCAACAGGAGGAGGACCAGCAGGAGAACTGCAAGAGTTAGGGAGTGTGAATATTCACCCCCCACAACCACAGAGCTGGCCAATAGCCCCAAACCCTTAGCGACGTATCTAATTTTAGACCCCTTCACTCCGCAGCCAGGGTTGAAAACACTTCAGTGGCTCCCCTGCACCTAGGAAAACCCCTAACTCCTTATCAAAGTGTACCGGATTGGCCCCTGTCTTTCTCCACACATCTACACCCCCACGTGGGTCTGGTCACATTTCCCTCCTTGGAGTTCCTCAAATAACACCTAGCAGTTTACCACTTCAGGAGTTTCATGTGGGCTTTTCTCATCTGGAACATTTTGTACACATGGCTCTCACCCTTCAGGCCTCAGTCTACTATCCCCTCCTCCTAACAGCAAACTGACTTCATTCCCCCACCAACAATTCTGTACCATTTATTGTCAGTCTTCCCTTATCGGTGATACTGGTCCTCAAGGAAACACTCCTCTATGGGGATGGGAATCTCCTAGCAGATGTTACTTTTCAACAAGACTCTTTTTCAGTCCCCAGTGACCCCTACATTAGCCACAGATTTTAAGTTAAAAAGCGAGACAGTGAAACTCTGATATGGTGCAGTAATTTGAACTTAGGTGCAAATACTATTTTGGTATTTCAAGAGAGGAACTTAGCTTTTAGTAATATGGTTTGAAAGGTTGGCAGGCCATGTGGACATGGGAGTATTGGCCAACTAATGCCTAGCTGTTCTCCCTAATGCCAGGACTACCCCCAGCTGATCCCATATGAAGAAGCGACCCCAGGGTCTTCTCTGTGGCTGTCCAATATGAGAGGATACACCCACCATTTAGCTTTAGCACTTTTTTGGGCCTGTTTACACAATTCCTGTCCATCTCTGACCAGTCAAAACAGACCTAGCCTTCTTGGGGAGTCTGTGGGGTTATCAGCATGCACACCCTATGTGGGCCAGACTGTAATCTTTGCCTCCCCTTTTCCTCCTGAGTCTGGGGAAAGGCAGGAAGGAGGTGAAGTGGACTTCTCACCGGCACCAAAGTTACGTGTCTGCCTACTGATATCTCCATTTGGACCGTCTGGCAATTCTCTTCCCATGATCCTTTCCAAACTGGCTAATGGAAACTCCAGTTTCTACTTGTTTGGGCATTAGAATCATTGATGGTTCTTTTCTTCATACCACATATGAATCTGAATAGATTCTGCCTTGAAATACAACCACCTCTCACCATCTCACTCCTAGAATATGGCAATAGCTCCTTAATAGTCTCCCTGTCTCCACCCTTACCCCTGTACAGTCTGTTTACTGGGAATCCTATAAAATTCAAGTCAAATCACATCACTGCTTTGCTCTAAACCTTCTGATGACTTCTCATTTCACCACATCCTCACAATAGCCTACAAGGCCCAACAGGATGCTCTGCCACAACCATCACCTCTCTGACTTCATCTCCTACTTTTTTCCCTTTTGCTTTTTCCACTCCAGCAATTTATTGTTTCCACACACTAAGCACAGTGCTGCCTTAGGGCCTTTGCACTTGTTGTTCCTGAGATAGCTGCACGATTTGCTGCCTCACCCTTTTCAGGTCTTTACTCGAATGTCCCTTCTCACCAACGCCTTTCTCACCCATCCTACTTAAGATGGCAGACCTCCTCACTCCACTTCTTTTTCTCCATACCAATACCTATTTCTCTGCCAGATGATTTACTGTCTGCTCTCTGCATGCAAAGTAAGCTCCATGAGGGCACAGAGTGGTCTGTGTTATAAAATGCTGCACCCCCAGCGCTGAAACAGTGCTTAGAGCACAGTATGTGGATTCGTTAAAGTTTGCCCTTGTTGAATTCGTACCGGATTGTGTTTCTGTGTAAGGAATTCAGAGGGTAGAAAAAACAAAGGTGATAGGTGCTACCTTTAAAGAACTTAGCTTGTAACTAAACACTTCCGCCCACTAGACTCGTGACTCTCAAACTCTAGCATACATCAGAACCCGTGCTGGGCTTGTTAAAAAACAGGTTATTAGGTCTTACCCCTAAGTTTCTGAATCAATGGGACAGGAGTGGGCCTGAGAACTGGCCTTTTTAACAAGTTCCTGGGTAATTCTAATGTCGTTGGTCTGAAGATCATACTTTCAGAACCACTGCTCTAGCCTCTAGATGACATGACAGTCGGGCTGGGTCTGTCTGTTCACGACTGTATCCCCAAAGCCTGGCACATTCCAGAAGTTCCATCAACATCTATTGACTGAATGACACTCCTAGAATTAAGAGTATCAGGAACAGATATGCAATGTTGGGGATGTCTTAGTCCCAGCAGTCCAGGGTATAACTGGGCCTTCTAACTACCCCGTCCAGAGAGGGGAGAGGGCACGGGTACTCACGCAGCAGAGCCAGGACAGCCCCCAGGACCGGGAGGAGGAAGCCCCCCTTCCAGGGTTTGGGGCAGGTCTCCACATGGCCGTGGCAGTCACACACCGTGGCCCTGATCACTGTGAGCTGTTCCTTGTTGCCATGGTCAGATAGAGAAAGGTGCACATTGTATGTGTCTTGCTTCAGGAACTTCTTCAAGGACAGGGCCACTGTGTTTCCTGGAGTGGACAGATAACATTCACCCTGGGAGACCCCCAAGTGGAACTGGGCAGATCATGTTGGAGGTCTGAGGAGACAGCCTCTACATCTGGGCAACAGGGAGAAATATCCCAAAAGCACACTTATGTCAAGTGTTAAAAGTTGATATTTGGCCAAAGCCAAATATGCACCATCATGGAAAGAATTACTGGAATAGGAAAATTTATTTATTGGGGCACCTGGGTGACTCAGTCAGTTAAGCATCTGACTCTTGATTTTAGCAAAAGTCATGATCTCGCAGCCTGTGGGTGTAGGCCCTTGTGTCAGGCTCTGTGCTGACAGCATGGAGCCTGCTTGGGATTCTCCTTCTCTCTCTGCCCCTCCCCTTCTCACACTCCTTGTCTGCCCCCTCCCCTCTCTCAAAAGAAATAAACCTAAAATTTTTAAAAATAAGGGAAAAGAAATTCATCATTTTCCCCCTTAAAATCATTACACTATTTTTAAAATAACGAAGTTTTTTAAAAAGTCATGTCATGCAAGGCCAAAAATTTCTCAGCACCATTAGCTGCTAGACTGTTCTCTGCCTCAAAAAAGAATACATTGGAATAAATTCTTTCTGAGAGATAATTAACTCATGAACCATTAGATCATGACCTGAGCTGAAGTCAGAGACTCAACTGACTCAGCCACCCGGGCACCCCTCAAGCCATTTTTAGTTCAAAGTTTCTGCATGGGGTGCCTGGGTGGCTCAGTCGGTTAAGCGTCTAACTTCAGCTCAGGTCATGATCTCACAGTTCGTGAGTTCGAGCCCCGTGTCGGGCTCTTTGCTGACAGCTCAGAGCCTGAGCCTGTTTCTGATTCTGTGTCTCCCTCTCTCTCTGCCCCTTCCCAGCTCATGCTCTGTCTCTGTCTCAAAAATGAATAAAGCATTAAAAAAAATAATAAAAAAAAGTTTATGCAGACTCTCTGGCCTCCTCCTAGCAAGATGGCTAGAAGGGAGAATTTGCCCTGTTCCAATTCAGCGATGGCAAGCAGAGAGGGAGCTCTGCAGGCTGAGAATTTAGTCTACTACATAGAGGCCAACATGGTGTGTTTCCCTGAAACATCCCTACCACCATCCTATCCCCATGCTGGATGGCGATTTCTCAGGTGCTGATGACAATGGTGGTGCCAGTGACTAAGCAGGCACTAACTGGGAGCCACGCCCTACTCTTCTCCACTACCACTTTAAGAGGCAGGTACTATTTTTTTTAATGTTTATTTACCTTTGAGAGAGAAAGGGGGGGAGGGGCAGAGCAAGAGGGACAGAGGATCCAAAACAGGCTCCACTGACAGCAGAGAACCCAATGCAAGGCTCAAACTCGTGGACTGTGAGATCACGACCTGAGCTGAAGTCTGACATTCAACTGACTGAGCCACCCAGGTGCCCCAAGAGGCAGGTACTATTATTCTGATTTTACAAATGCAGAAATTGAAGCTCAGAGAGGTCAAGTAACTAATGTGAGATCACACTGGGGTAGGGGATGGATTAACTCCCCTGACAACAAGGACATGATCAGTTAGAAAAACTAATCTAAGCTGAGGCGCCTGGGTGGCTCAGTTGGTTAAGCAGCCGACTTCAGCTCAGGTCATGATCTTGCAGTCCATGAGTTCAAGCCCCGCATCGGGCTCTGTGCTGACAGCTTGGCGCCTACAGCCTGATTCATATTCTGTGTCTCCCTCTCTCTCTGCCCCTTCCCCATTCGCACTCTGTTTTTAAAAAATGAATAAATGTTAAAAAAAAAACAAAAAACAAAAAAAAAAAAACACAAAAACTTAAGGGGCCACTGGGTGGTGTCCAACTTTGGCTCATGTCATGATCTCACAGTTCCTGGGTTTAAGCCCTGTGTCAGGCACTATGCTGACAGCTCAGAGCCTGGAGCTTGTCTCGGATTCTGTGTCTTCCTCTCTCTCTCAGCCCCTCCCCTGCTTGTGCTTACTCTCTCTTTCAAAAATAAACAAACATACATTAAAAAAAAAAAAAAAAAGGAAAGAGAAACTAACTTAAAACCAAGAACCAGGTATCAATACTATCACCAGGTGTTGGTACCAGTGGGCTTTGGTCATAATGCTCACACCTGACTGAACCAGATCTGTGATTGCTGCTGGGAAATAGTGGTGATGAATGAAGGTGGCTGTTCACACACCTACTGAGCACTGATGTACCAAACAACGTGTCTCTTGTGTCATCACTTAATCTTCACAATAACCGTATGGAAGTAGGTACACTTATCGGCACCATTCTACAGATAGGGATAACTGAGGAACAGTGAGGTTCAGTAGCTTGTCCATAATCATAAAGCTAGTAAATGGAGAAACTGGGTCTTGAACTAAGGCATTCTGGTTCCAGAGTCCATGCTCTATAAATGATAAGGTCAGGGATGGGGAAAAAATGGCTTCCAGGCCACAACGGGGTAACAGGAGACCAACTTGCACTCCTCAAAGGAAAGGTGCTGGTCATACACAACCAAATCACAGGAATCACAAAATTGAGATCATGTGGGTATCTGAAGCAGGTCTCCTGACCTTTCAGGGATAGGCTCAGCAGCAGTAATAGACACTGGACATATCCAAGTAGGATATATAGATAAATATCCTATTTATAGGGGCAGAACCTATAGATACTGGTTCCCCATTTCCTTCCTAGGGGACCTTAGCCCCAAGAGGAAAGGGGACACATTTTAAACCAAAGTGAACAGTGTCTCTCCAGGGGCCTTCCTGGCACTTGAGGCTGGATCCACCTTTCTCACACACCCGGGTCCTCACCCACTTGATACCAAGTTAGACCCCTTTTCAGTCCTGTGACAACTAAAATACCATGACAGACTGAGAACCTCTGGGTGGATGGAAAGAGAAAGCACAGGGAGATGGATTGGAGCGGGGGTGTGGGGGAAAGGGACTGTGGCTTCAATTTCTGCTCCATACTTACCCACTCTGTGCCCTTGGGCATACTATTTAACCTCTCTGAGCCTCATTCTCATCTTTAAATAGGTATAAAAATACTGACCGCAGAAGGTGGTAGAAATATTACAGAAGGAAAGAAAAAGCATTTTGCATATTGTTCAATATGCATTCAATAAATGGTAGGAAGCAGAGATCTAATGATAAATCAGACTGTCTGGATCCAAATTCTGGTGGCCATCATTTTCTAGCCATAAAGCCTTTGGCAAGCTATTTAACCTTCTGTAAGCCTTGGTTTCGTCGTGTAGGATGGGTGCATACACATTTATGTGTGTTAATAGTACCTTCTTCACAGGGTTGTTGTGAGGATTAAGTCACCTAATCTATGAAGCATCTGAAGTGGTATAGTATATACCATATATAGTACATACCAGTGCTATACTAGCACATAGTAAGTATGCTCACGACATGTCAGCTATTATCACTGCAGGAATCCTAGCTCTTTCATTATGTGATACTGAGAAAGCCACACCCTCTCTCTCCCCGCCTCAGTTTTTCCATCTGTACGGGAAGGTGGTTGGACAAGAACAGTCTTAAAGGGCTGCTGTGGATTTCCACAGGCTAACACAAAGTCAAAAAGTAGCCAAAGTGTTGAATGGTGTCTCTCCAACATTTTTGGTCTTTTTTTCCCTTTTTTTAAAAAGTAGGCTTATGCCCAGCATGGAGCCCTATGTGGGGCTTGAACTCATGATTCTGAGATCAAGAGTTGGATGCTTAGGGGTACCTGGGTGGATTCTCCTTTTCTCTCTCTTTTTGCTCCTCCCCCTCTGGTTCATGCTCGCTCTCTCTCTCTCAAAATAAATAAATAAACTTAAAAAAAAGTCGATGCTTAACCAACTGAGCCACCCAGGCACCCATTGGTTGACGTCCTTAACTCAGTGACCCACAAGATGCTGGAATGTGTACAGGGTCCCGGTATGGGGCAGACACCCACCTACTACCCACCACCACTCAATTACCTTTCTCATTGACCTCTGCTGTCCAGTAGATATCCGAGTCATGTGTGAGCTGGGCCTGGAAAGGGGAGGTGTGGGGGGACAGGTCCTTGTCCGTGATGTTCAGCACTTGGGGTACAGGGCTTTGGTTGCAGATAGTGATCTGTTGGGGCTCAGGGACCGGGCCATGGTCGTTGATGTCCATAAGTGTTAGCAGGAGGGTCCCAGTGCCAGTGGTGGGAGGGCTCCCTGTTCATAATTACACATAGGATCCTTTTAGTATCTGCCGTTGGTTGGAGTGATGAATGAGTGTTAAGCTCTCCTATGACCTATCCAATCAGCCCCAGGGAGGTTCCTTTTTACGCCCAGCTGTAACTTTTCAAGACCTTCCATGCCCTGCCCTGGTCTCATCATAGATCAAACCAGTGATGGTAAATCCATGGCAGTTATGCCATCTTTCCCATAGCAGACATTACTAAGTGATCCTAGCACCCTTACAGCCACTTCATCCATATGGCCACTACCAATCTATCACAAAAGGAAACCTACTGGCCATCTCAGGGCTGATGCAGTGTTTGCTAATGAGCTTTAGGGATGCTTCCCTTCACAGTCCTGCGGGAACCTTTCATCTGCCTCCAGACCTTGCTTCACTGTGTCAAGCAGCAATGTCAAGTCACATCCTAACTCCCAATCCTGTCATGGTATGACATCACTAATCAATCATGGCACTTCCCAGGCAGCCCCTTTCAGTCAATCACAGGGCCAATTCTGGGCTCGGTGAACCACACACTTAGGCTAAAAGAAGTCATTCTCCTAACACTTGGGTCTTAGGGAAACCATAGCCAATCCTGGTCTTTGAAAGACTCCTCTCAAGTCCCCTTTGACCCTCCAGATTGGTTTGCTGACATCTTTCCCTGACACCATACACTGTGGAGGGGATGTGCTGTGTCATGGGCTCCAAAGGTACCCAAGTGGAGGGATTGGGAGGAAGCTCTCACCATCATCTGTGGCCAAGACCATGACTTCATAGACATTGTTCTTCACAAACCGTTCATCCTCACGGTCTAAAACCCCCGTGGCAGTGACCTGTCCACTGTCTGGGTCCATTGCTAGCCACCCTGCTGGGTCTCTGAGGATGTGGTAGCTGGAGTGGAAAAGTTGAAAAGAGTCATATCCAGAATACTTAGAATTCTGGTTGTCCTCCAAAGCCTACTCATTCAACTGGCAGATGCTGTTATGGGTCTCGGGGCTCCTAAGCAAGATCACATGAAGAATGCATCTCACCCCAAATGGAAGCAAGAGCGGCAGAAAGAGGGCCCAGCAGGGACACATGAGAGAGAGTGGGAATACCTGCCCCCTAGACCTCTGTTCAGAGTCTTCAGTGTTGGGGAGGGTAGGAAGGGAAGGTCCCGTGCGGGGATGATGTTCAAAATATTTAGCAATCTTTCTGGTAATGGGAGCAAATGCTGGCCGTAATAAATAACCCGTCCAATACTACTAATGCTTTTGGATGCATCTGAGCCCAGCTCCTGTGTACCTGATCTTCTGATTTCCCTCGTCAGGGTCCTGTGCAGTGTAGGTGCAGACAGACTCCCCGACAGAGATGCCCTCCTGGACCTCGATGACTTTGGAGGGTGGGACAAACACAGGTGCCTCATTCACATCCTCCACATGAACTACTATGGTGGCCGTGGAGGTTGGGAGCTTCACCACAAAGGGAGCCTCGTTGGTCACTTCAACGTACAGGGTGTGTTGGTTTTTGGCCTCGAAGTCCAAGCCCTGAGAGAGAAGAGGAAGGAGAACCTGAGCCACCAATTTGTGAGGAGACCCCATGCAATGCTTTGAGGTCAGAAGGAAAGGGCCCACAGTGAGGGGCTCAAGGTTTCCAGGAACAGCAACGTTGCCCTTTCCATATAGCCTCCTGCACTTTGAGTGGACAGCCAGTGGGGCCTCTCAGACCACCCCTAAACCAGAAAGCCCTACAGTTGGTTCCCAACAGGGTGGTGGAGAAACTCGTGGAGGCCTTTCCGGTGATCCTAATGACTGGGGATGCCGCTGGCATTTATAGGCTGGGGCAGGGAAACCAAGAACTGTTCCACAGGCCGTGTGACTTGCCAATATTCCCCTGAACATTCATGTACTTGTGGGTGTGAAAAATCTGTTGATAATTCCAGTCTAGAACACGTTTTATGTATTTCTGGTGCAGTTTTAATATATATGACTTTTCTAGGAATGCAAGCTTCTGAGGGGAGCCTGTAATTTGATTTGTTCAGGCCCTTCCCAAAAGCTGTTTATTTGCTGTCCTGTAAAGATACCAGTATGACTTGTGGTGTGTATGAGCCGACAGAGTGACACGCAGCATCCGCTACAGTTGGATGAGTCTCCAAAGAGAGGCAAGTAACTGACCACCTTCATTGTGTTTTCTAGTATGTTCTCAGAAGCTTGCGTACAGAAATATCTTATTATCAGTAAATTTTCCTGTAAAATTCTTCTTTATTTCACAGTTAGGGCAATCTCTTTTTCTAGAAATTATGTAAGTTAGGTAAGTTTAATTATAAATGAAATTCATTTCACAATGTAAAAAGGGCATTACAAAGTTTTTGTTGAAAGAAGGGGATAGTTTTTAAAGTATTATATATAAAACTCTGCTTCTCAAACTAGGCCATTCTAAAAGCATCAATTTTATTCAAAGACTTTTTGAGAGACAACCATATCTCAAACTACTAAGTAACATAAAACATTTTGCTATGCAAAAACCTAGATATGTGTTATGGATTAAATGCAAAATTTGCAAGCATTCCAATAAAACAGAGCCTCTCTGTTTAAGAAGGCTGACTGGGGACAGCCACTGGACACCAGGATCTGGGAGGAGGAGTTCTACTCATCTGCCTTAATCAAATCAGTGACTCCCACCTGCTTTTTTGAAAGGAGTCCCTGGTTAAGATTTAGTTTGAACAAAGCAATACACTGACACAAGAGGGATGGGAAAGGGTCAGAAGCCACCAGCTTGCTACACACCCAGTTGAATGGTTCAAAGTAGGTGTCCCCAGGCAGATGATACCTCCTTTTCCCAGAGGCTGCAGACCTGACTGCCCCAGGTGTGGGCTTGTCTAAAGCCCAAAATGACTCACCTTCCTGGTTGTCAGAATGCCCTGGTTGCTCTCGGGGTGGGTGGTGATGGTAAAATGGTCCCCATCGTCACCTTCCAAGATGCGGTAGGTGGCGTGCCACGCGGGTGAGTTGGGGGCATCCAGATCAGTCACCGTCAGCCTCTGCACCTCGTGCCCCACCACGTTCTCAGGCACTTGGGCCTCGTACTGTTGGTGTGGGAAGCACAGCACAGTCAGAGCAGAGACTGAACACCCTGAGACCGTTCCACGCTTCACCAGCTATGGATCCTCCATGTGATTCCATGGGAGCTCCGTTCCATGCCGCTTACTCTTTCTGGGATCACCCAATACCACACACCAGGGTTTCAGGGCACACACAGATGCAGAATGTCCTGAGACTCAGCCTTCCAGCTTCTGGGACAGACCACAGGGATGGGGAGCCTACTATTCGTACATCCAGGGCCTACTACTCCAGTAATCGCACTGGTCTGGGTGCCCTAAACCCTGCCATGCCTAGCCACCTATCTAGCTGAGATCAGAAAGGTATGGAGAAGGTGGCAAGAGGGACTAGCTGCCTGATTGCTTTACGGCACTGAGCAGGAACTTTTTTGGAAGCTCTGGAGTAAGTGGCCAAAGTTGGGAACTTGGCTGCTCAGAACACATTTCTAATCAAGCCTAAATAATGTTCAGTAGCCAGAATTATCGAAGGATGGAAGGGGGGGGTGGGTGTCATCTTGACTGGCACTGAATCCCCCGTCGCTGCAGGTGTACGAAGTATTCACTGGGTGAAGGTGGACAGGTATAGGTGTGAGGCAAATTATAAGTTTTCATAACAACACGGATTTTGTTCCTTTCTTTCCTCCTTCCTTCTTCCATTCTCTCTGTCTCTCCCTCTCTCTTTCTCTGTAAAGTAACCTCTGCCTCTAATGTGGGGCTAACAGTCACGACACCACGCTCAAGAGTCACAAGCTCCCCCTGACTGAGCCAGCCAGGGGCCCCTCAACAAAGATTTTCATATTAAGCACTTATGTACCAGGGATTGTGTTATGAACTGTACATAGATTATTTCATTTAAAACTCAGAACAATGCAGCAGGTATTATTATTATCTCCATTTCACAGATTAGGAAATGGGGCACAAAGAGGTTAGGTAGTTTGCCTCCGGTCTCACATCTAGTAAGTGGTGGTACAGGACTGGAAGCCATGTGGGCTGTTTCCAGAATTTCATGAGAAAGAAAAACCTCAGGGGCATCTGGGTGGCTCAGTCAGTTAAGTGGCTGACTCTTGATTTCGGCTCAAGTCATGATCTCACAGTTCAGGAGTTTGAGCCCTGCATGGGGCTCTGCACTGACAGTGCAGAACCTGCTAGGGATTCTCTCTCTGACCCTCCCCTGCTTGTGCGTGTGCTCACTTTCTCCCAAAATAAACAAACTTAGAAAAGAAAGAAAGCTCAGTCCTTCATCATCTGATGAGGAAAGAAGGACTGAAATCAAATTTACCTTCTGAGGATCAAACACAGGAGCATTGTCATTGGCATCGAGGATTTCCACTATGGCCACTGCTGTGGTGGTAGAACCATCTCCATCCATGTCTGTAGCCTGGATGGTCAGTGTGTACTCAGGGACTCTCTGGGGAGGAAAGGCAAGTTCAGGCCAAGAGGTCCCTCAGCCTGGGCTCACAGAGGCACAGCTCTGGATATACGTGGAAGGAAGGGGAATGTTTCCCCTTCTCACAGTGCTCTCTTGAATCCCTGCCCCACTACTCACCCATGGCAGAAAAGAACAGAGGCAAAGGGTGGAGGGGGAGGGGAAACACAGAACTAAATCGTTCTCCTGGGCCAACTGTGGGATGGAGCCTGGGGATTGCCCCCTGACCCCGGGCTGATACAGAATGGGAGCTTTGAGTGGGGATTCGGGTAAAGGTATTAATTAGGAAACAGTAGGCAGCTCCAATATCCATGGAGCTAATTCTACTTTGTAGCACACAAGGGACAAATCTGGGCAACGTGCATGCTAAGTGAGCCACTCCGAGAGGAAATGAGAAAACCTACAGAAAATATCAAACGCTTGCATTTTACAGCTGCCTCCTCAGCCTTAACGAGATCATTTGGCAGCAGGCCATTGGCCCAAGAGAGCTGTGGGACATGAACATGGGAACACAGCAGCAGCCATTCCCAGCTGACTTGGATTCTCACTGCTCCACCTTGGGCTTTGGAGGCTTGGCTTCTGCTCTTGAATGTCAGGCCCCGGCCTGAGAAAGCCTGGGTAGGCGGCACTTTCCCTAAGGGCCACTCACCTCCCGGTCCAGGCCACTGGAGATGACGCTGATGGTACCCGTGCTCCGGTGGACGGTGAACATGAGGTCATGTGGGTCCTTTGGCTCTTGGCTATGGATAGAGTAAGCAACCACCCCATTGTAAGTGTTGATGGCATCGTCCTCATCTGTGGCTGTCACCTGCATCACAGAAGTGCCTGAAGGGGAGAAGGAATGAGTGAGCACCCTTCTCTCCCAGCTCCGATTACAGCATTGCCTACTTCTGGAACTATGAGAGGCTCCACCTTGGACCCATCCTCTACTTTGTGGCCGATTGCTAGGTGGTGTCCTTTTTCCTTTCTCTGCTTCTTTCTTAAAAACAAAATGCTCATCATCATTTTAAGCTGAGCACAAGGTCTGCCTGGAACAAAGATTATTTCCTATCCCTTCTTGTAGCTAGCTGTGGCCTTGAGACTAAATTCTGACAAATGGGATATACGACTTTGGGAGAAGTGTTTTTCTGAGTATGGGGCTTATTCTTCCCATCGCTTCCCTCCTTCCAGGTGTAATGGTTGGAACTCCAGGAGCAACCACAAAGTAATCTTGGAAATAAAGCCCCAATAGCAGAGCAATAAGAGAGAAGGAGCCTAGGTCTCCAACACTGCAAAGCACAATCTAGTCTTGATTGTCCACCTCTAGATTTCCTGAATATAAGGAGAAAGTAAGGTTTCATCTCATTTAAGGTCCTGTTCTTCTTTGGGGGATTTCTGTATTGGCAGCATAACCAATCATACTTCTCAAATCTTCCACAACTCAGAGAGGAAGGAAGAGGAGAACCCCTCCCCACCAGCATCGGATTTTGAGGTCATTATGTGTTATATCCAATCTTCACAATTATGAGTAATATAATTCCCATTTTCAGATGTGAAGATTGAGGCTCAGAGATCATGAACTTGCCCAGGGTCACAGAAAAAGAGGTCACATGTAAAGAGGCAAATCAAGATTCAAATCTAGATCTTTGTAGCTCTAAAGCTAGTGGTTCCCAAACCTGAAGCTTCTGGGAAACTTTTAAATATACAGATTGCAAAGCTGTATATTTAAGATCATCCTTATTCAGGGATCTTGGGATAGAGTAGGGGGAATCTGAATTTTTAAAGATTTTTGCTTTATTTTTCTTTTTAAATTTTTAATTTATTTTTTTAGAGAATGTGTGTGCAAGTGGGGGAGAGTGTTGGAGGAAAGAAAGAGAGGGAGAAGGAGGGAGAGAGAGAAAGAAAGCATCTTAAGCAGGCTCCATGCTCAGCTGGATGCAGGGCTCAATCCCACAACCCTGGCATCATGACCTAAGCTGAAACCTAGAGTGGGATGCCCACCCTACTGAGCCACCCAAGCACCCCAGGAATCTGATTTTTTAAGATTATCCCAGGTGATCTGATATACAGCCAAGGAAATCAAGTATGGAGGGTTTTTCCAGCCTTTAACGGTCTTGGCTGACTTCCAGATGGTTCTAGAAGTTGACCCAAGGCTATGTCTGGGACTAGCAGACCTCTCTAGGTGTCCCCCCCCAGTCCTCTTACCGGGTAGTACCCCTTCCAAGACGCTCCCTCTGAAAACATCCTGGGTGAACTTGGGCTTGTGGTCGTTCTGGTCAGTTACAATGATGGAGATGTTCATGGGGTCTTCCACTGAGGCACCGTTCTCTGATACAGCGTGGCCAAAGAGCTGTGGGTGCACAGGTCTAGGGTCAGCCTGACCCCACCCTCCCCACCTGGCAACGGGGCCCTGCTTTTGTTGGATGCTCCAGATTACCTACCTCATACTTCGCAATCTTCTCCCGGTCCAGCGGCTTATTCAACAACAACCAGCCTGTTTCCTTCTCTATGGTGAAGACACCCTCAGGGGGGCTGTCTGCTCCAGGGCCTGTGATGCTGTAGAAAATCTTGGTGCCTCTGTCCTTATTAGATTTGAGCTGGAAGCACAAGAAAATAGCTGACAAAGTGACAAATCTCTCACGACTGCCAACAAAAGTGAGGAGAGGTGAAGCCTTATCAGAAACTGTTCCCAGTACAGAAGCTTTCAGGGTCAAGAAAACTTATAGTAAGGCCTTTGGATGAGGGTCCCTGTACCCACCAGTGACTCCCTGGGAGAAAGCACAGTCATACCTGATTGAGCTTCTGGGGGAAGGGACCCTTGCCATTCTCAGAGACGGATATCGGTGGAACCACCCATTCTCTCTTGCGTCTTCGTAAGATACGGTTGGATGGGGAGATCTTCAATGGTTTCCTCTCCTGCAAGGAGAGAAGACCCCTTAACCCAGACACGCAAACAACTGGCAGATACTCGACATCCTCTCACTTACAGACATTAAGGGTGAGGAGGGAGACCTAAATAGGTTTATTGCACAAGACAAATTGAAAAGAATCCTAAGTGTGTATTTACAGAGAACCAATTAAATACACTAGAATATATCCATCTAGTGGAACTGCTATACAGCTCTAAAAATTAGGAATGAATGAAAAAGAACAAAGTTGACCTACAGTATAACTAATTAAACTACAGTATAGTTTAGTATTTTATTTAACAACTTACATAATTAGTATGTACCAGCTTTTGTGTATAAGTGTAGCAAAATAAAGCCACATATTCATAGTGGCTTATATGTAAACAAAACCTATTTTTAGATGCAGAAAGAAAGTGCATACATGTAAATAATATATCTTTTTGCATAAAAGAGAGGAGAAAAAAGTATTTTTAGATCTGTAAATATATAAAATACATAACATATGTTTAATATAAATATAGAATATATAAATAAACTTCAAAAGGAAAAATAACTGGTAACAGTGGTTATCTGTATATTCTCTTGGAAAGGCATTAGGTAAATGCAGAGAAACAAAAGGAGGTTATTCACTGTGTAACTTTTTAATATTTTAAAATTGTTGAGCCACATGGATATATTAGCTATTCAAAAAATTAAAAGAAAGAAATGTGGCTGAGTGCCTCAGGTCTGTCTTCCCAGAGGCTCATGGGATGTTCATGGGGTCTTGAATCACCTTCCCTTGGGGTTTAGCAAGATGATATGGGAAAGAAGGAAAAGGTGATGGGAAAGGGAATGCGAGGGGCAAAAGGTACTGGGCCATGGTTCACAAGGCAGTTCTTTGCCCCACTGGCAGGACTCTCTGGCGCCCCTAATGGAAGGGTGCAGGCATTACCCTGCTTAGATCAGTAGCCACGCCCATAGGTGTGAGCAAACTGAGGGCTAACACTGCCTCTTCTGAAGGGGTAACATGGTTCATAACCCAGCAACCTCGAACTCCTGGCCAGCAGCAAGCTGGGCATGCACAGAGAACATCTTCCTTCCTCCTGGCAGGTGCACGTGGTATCTTACCTGGACTGTTCTACCATTCAGCACAGCAAAGTCACCATCAGTGCTAAGCAGGGCTGACTCTTGCCCAGGGCAGTCCACGAAAATCACTGTGGGTAAGACAGAAACAGAGTATTAGGAAGAAGAAGGCTTCCGGAAGCTACCCTAGTGGAAGCAACACCTGACGACAGCCTCCTGGCTGGATCAAAGATGGTTTCAAGCCACTGCAGGAGACCTGGCTTTGGTCTCCATTATAATCAAATACAAGTTTCAGATGGGGCTTCCAACTTTGGCCTCAAGAGGGAGGACTACATGGTGGTTTGTGGGCCAAGCTGCTTTCTTTGTTCATGAGACCAAAGAATCAAGATCATATACATTCAGCAACATCAGCCCCAGATGGCCTCATGAGACATAGGGTTGACCTGAGGTCATGGTTGAAGGCAGGAGATTTTCAGCATTTCAGAAGACCATGAGTCCACCTATATCCAATATGCATCCTGCTACACTGCTACTCACACAGATCATTCTGGACAATCTCTAGCTGTTTCAGTTTTTCATGTTCCCTCTGAACCCCCCTGCTTAGCCACCTTTTAAATAAGCACTCCGAGGTGATAACTACCACTCACTAAGCCAGAGACTGGGCCCATTTCATCCTAAACTACCTTAGCTAAGGTAGGTATTATCTCCTTTTCAAAGGTAAGAAACCTGAGGTTCAGAAGCCCTATCAGCCTGACTCCAAACCATTGGCTAGAGAGTACTTACAACCAATGTTCTTAACCACCCTTCTTTGAAGCCAAAGCAGGAAAAGAGGGTACCTGCTGAGGGAACACATGGGCCCATCAGCACCTGCTCTGGCCGAGACACCAGTCTGCATCGTTTTCCTAGGCTGCAGCACAACGAGGACCACAGGGACAGTGCTGTGCCACAGAGATGTCAGCGTGAGGCCTTCCAAATGTCCTTTTTCGAAAAATTGTCCTTTAGTCTCAGATGATGAAGATTGTTGTCTCCCCACCCCTGCCTCCACCATTCCCTCCCTCATTTTTTAAATTATTTTGAGAGAGAGAGAGAGAGCGAGCATGGTGGGGGGGGGGGAGGGGGAGAGAGAGAGAGAGAGAGAGAGAGAATATAAATGAATATGAATCCTAAGCAGGCTCTGTGCTGTAAGCATGGAGCTCAATGCGGGGCTCGAACTCACAAACTGAGATCAGGACCTGAGCCAAAACCAATAGTCAATCGTTAACCCACTGAGCCACCCAGGCACACCTACAATAACTGTTTTAAAAAAACCCTTCCTTGGGTTGCCTGGGCAGCTCAGTCAGTTAAGCCTCCAACTTTGGCTCAGGTCATGATCTCATGGTTCCTGAGTTTGAGCCCTGTGTTGGGCTCTATGCTGACAGCTCAGAGCCTTGCCTTCAGATCCTCTGTCCCCTTCTCTCTGGCCCTCCTCTGCTCGTTCTCTATCTCTCTTCATTGGGGTGCCTAGTTGGCTTAGTCTGTAGAACATGAGACACTTCATCTCAGTGTTGTGAGTTCAAGCCCCACATTGGCTGTAGAGATTACTTAAAAATAAAATCTTAAAATCTGGGGTGCCTGTCTGGCTCAGTCAGTAGAGTATGTGACTCTTGATGTTGGGGTCATGGGTTCAAGCCCCACATTTGGGGTAGAGATTACTTAAATAAAATCTTTTAAAAACTCCTTCCATAAAATAAGAAAGGGTAATAGATGAGTAAACTACAAATGTAATGTGAACATGCCAAAGAATTCAAACAGTATATGAGTATAATATAAAAAAGTAGAATTCTAAATTATAAGTATCCAAAATATAAAACCTCCTAAAACTCATATTCAACAAACATTCTTTTTTTTTTTTTTTTAATTTTTTTTTTTTTTTTTTTTTTTTTATTTATTTTTGGGACAGAGAGAGACATAGCATGAACGGGGGAGGGGCAGAGAGAGAGGGAGACACAGAATTGGAAACAGGCTCCAGGCTCCGAGCCATCAGCCCAGAGCCTGACGCGGGGCTCGAACTCACGGACCGCGAGATCGTGACCTGGCTGAAGTCGGACGCTTAACCGACTGCGCCACCCAGGCGCCCCTCAACAAACATTCTAATTAAAGAAAACAAAAAAACGGGGGCGCCTGGGTGGCTCGGTCGGTTGAGCATCCGACGTTGGCTCAGGTCATGATCTCAGTTCCTGAGTTTGCGCCCCGCATCTGGCTCTGTGCTGACAGCTCAGAGCCTGGAGCCTACTTCAGATTCTGTGTCTCCCTCTCTCTCTGCTCCTCCCCTGCTCATGCTGTGTGGGTCTGTCTCAAAAATGAATAAACTTAAAAAAAAATTTAAAAAAGAAGAAAAAGGGGGGACAAAACATAAGAGAGAGACTCTTAAGTACAGAGAACAAACTGAGAGTTGCTGGAGGGATTGTGGGTGGGGGGGATGGGCTAAATGGGTAAGGAGCATCAGGGGAAACACTAGTTGGGGTGAGCACTGACTGGGTGTTATACATAGGGAATGAATCACTGGAATCTACTCCTGAAATCATTACAGCACTACATGCTAACTAAATTGGAGGTAAATTAAAAAATAACTAAGTAAATAAATAAAAGCAAGAAAAAGAAAAAAGCAAAGGACCTGAAAAGACATTGACCTAAAGATATACAAATAACCAATAAGCATATGAAAAGATGCTCAGTATCATTAGTCATTAGGGAAATGCAAATCAGAATCACATTGTGGTACCACTTCACACTTGCTAGGAAAACTACTTTATTTTATTAAAAAAAATTTTTTTAATGTTTTATTTTTGAGAGAGAGAGAGAGCGCAAGCGAGGGGAGGGGAAAAGAGGGGTACAGAGGTCCAAAGCAGGCTCTGTGCTGACAGCAGAGCCTGACGTGGGGCTCGAACCCACCAACAGTGAGATCATGACCTAAGCTGAAGCTGGATGCCCCCAACAGACTGGTCCGCGCAGGCGCCCCTGGGAAAACTTTTTTTTTTTTTTTTAAAGAAAAACAAAGTCCTGCCAAGGTAGGAAGAAAATGGAACCCTCCTGTATTGGGAATGCAAAATGGTGTGAAAAAGTTTGGTGGTTCCTCACAAGGTAAACAGAATTACCGTATGATCCAGCAGTTCTACTTCTAGGGGTTTACCCCAAAGAAGTGAAAGCAGGAATGCACAAAGAAACTTGTACACTGATTTTCATAGCATCATTTTTCACAATAGCTGAAAGGTGCACACCACCCAAGACTCCATCAAGATATGAAGAGATAAACAAAATGTGTTATATACATGCAGTGGAATGCTATTGGGCTTTCAAAAGCAATATAATTCTGATACATGCTACAATATGGGTGAACCTTACCAACATTAAGCTAGGTGAAATAAGCCAGTCACAAAAGGACAAATACTGTAGAATTCTGTGTATATAAGGTACCTAGAATAGTTAACAGACATAGAAAATAGAATAGAGTTTACCAGGGGCTGGAGAG
Organism: Panthera onca; assembly: GCF_046562875.1. Lineage (NCBI taxonomy): Eukaryota > Metazoa > Chordata > Mammalia > Carnivora > Felidae > Panthera > Panthera onca. Next base: position 43,774,766 of record NC_138353.1, on the reverse strand, counting down.
AGGGGCAAATGGGGAGTTACCATTCAATGAGTGCAGAGTTTCTGCTGGAAGTAATGAAAAAGTTCTGGAGATGGATTACGATGCCAGTTGCACAACAGTGTGAATGTGCTTTAACGCCACTGAATTGTTTACTTTAAAATGGTTAAAACAGCCAATTTTAGGTCATGGATATTTTACCTCAGTAAGAAAAAACAGCAGAAGTCTGATGTGGGAGTATAAAACGGAATAGTCATTTTGGAGAACTGTTGGGTGGTATTTACCAAAGCTAAATATACACATTCCCCAAGACCCAGCAATTCCCCTTTGCAGTAGAGACCCAACAAAAACACATTCACCGGAAGGCATGTGTTATAATGTTCACAGCAGCACTGTTTCTAATAGTGAAAAACTGGAAATAACCCAAAGGTCCATCAAGGGAGAATGGACAGAAACACTGTAGTATATTCACACAATGAGATCAACCACAAGGGACAGATAACAACGTGGATGAACCTTACAAATATACAGCTGAGTAACAGAGGCTAGGTGTAAGAGAGGACACAGGTATGATCACATGGACAGGAGGTTCAAGAACAGGCACAACCAACCTAGGTAAAAGAAGTTAAGACATTGGTCATCTTTTGGAGAGAGGGGGTCAGTGAATGGAACGGAAAAGAGGGGAGGCTTAAAGGCATACAGAGGTGCCTTCAGCTCCCCAGAGCCCAGGGCAAGCTCCCTAGAACCCAAGAGCCCCACAGAGAGAGGCAGGATCCAGTCGGGGAAGGCTGGAATGTGCCTGTGACAAAGAGAGAAGATGTTTAAAAATCAGATTGCCCTACTGACAAGGTCCCCACTGAGGGGTGGTGGCCTGTGTGTGATATGCTTGGCCAGTAGGGGAAGAAAGTGGGATCTAGGCCTGAGTCAGTTCCAGGAGGCCCTGGAAACCGCGAGACTCTCAGGCCACCTTTCAGGGTGACCCTGACCTTTGCCTCCTGAACACAGCTCATTGGTCTCATCATCTGAGGAATTTGCTCTAAGGCTAAAAGGCCCAGGAATGAGATGTGGCAAAGGTTAAATCACCTTAATATAGAGCAACAGTTAAATAATCCATGGATTTACACTCCAGTGTTTACACTCCATGGATTATTTATCCAACTATGCAAAATGGTATTTATAGTCGAGTTTTTAAGTTACCTAGGGAAGTTCTTATGCTATGAAGTGAAACCAAGTAAGCAGAATGTAAGCAGAATGTAGAAAGACCTATATAATATATGCAACTATGCACATATAAAAAGTTTGGAAGGGGACACCTGGGTGGCTTAGTCAGTTAAGCCTCCAACTTTGGCTCAGGTCACCATCTCACAGTTCCTGAGTTCGAGCCCCACATCGGGCTGTCTGCTGTCAGCGCAGAGTCTGCTTCAGATCCTGTCTCCCTCTCTCTCTGCCCCTCCCCCACTCACACTCTCACTCTCAAAGATAAACAAACATTAATATTTTTAAAAATAATAAATAAAATACCGGAAGGAGGGGCACCTGGCTGGCTCATTTGGTAGAGCACATGACTTTTTTTTCCTTTTTATTTTTGAGAAAGAAACAGAGCGTGAGTGGGGGAAGGGCAGAGACAGAGGGAGACTCAGAATCTGCAGCAGACTCCAGGCTCTAGCTGTCAGCACAGAGCCCGATGCGGGGCTGGAACTCAAGAACCACGGGATCATGACCTGAGCCAAAGCCCAACATGTAACCAACTGAGCCACCCAGGTGCCCCAAGCATGTGACTCTTGATCTGGAGGTTGGGTTTGAGCCCCTCTTAAAAATAAAAATCTTTTAAAAAGACTGGAAGGAAATAAACCTTTCTGATGACTGTGGTTACCAGCAACTACTGTTTACATTTTTCTGTAGATCCATTTTTCTTTTAACATGAATCGTCTCCCCACCTCCCGCCCCCACTTCAACTCATATGTTTAAGTCCTAACCCCAACTACCTCCAAATGTGACTGTATTTGGAGACAGGGCCTTTAAAGAGGTGACTAACTTAAAACGATGCCATTAGGTGGGCCCTAAGCTAGTATGACTATTGTCTTTATAGGAGAAAGGAATATGACCACAGATACAGAGAGAAGACCATGTAAAGACAGAGAAGACAGCCAACTACAAGCTAAGGAGAGAGGCCTGAAACAAAACCGACCTGGCTGATACCTTACTTTTTGTTAAGACCCTCAACCTGGGTTACTTTGTTACCCTAGCAAACGAACACAGCATACACCATTCTCAGCAGTCAAGACTCCCTGTGCTCCTGAATTCTCCCAACAGCTGACATTTAAATCTTTTTATTTTAAGATTTTATTTTTAAGTAATCTCTACAACCAACAAGGGGCTCAAACTCACAACCGTGAGATCAAGAATTACATGCTCTGCCAACCAAGCCAGGCAGGCGCCCCAACAGCTGACACTTAAATACATTTTTTGGGGGGGCGCCTGGCTGGCTCAGTCGGTTAAGCATCCGACTTCGGCTCAGGTCAGGATCTCACGGTCCGTGAGTTCGAGCCCCACGTCGGGCTCTGGGCTGACAGCTCAGAGCCTGGAGCCCATTTCAGATTCTGTGTCTCCCTCTCTCGCTGCCCCTCCCCTGTTCATACTCTGTCTCTCTCTGTCTCAAAAATAAATAAACGTTAAAAAAAAATTTTTTTTGCCTGACATGGGGCTTGATCCCACAACTCTGGGATCACCACCTGAGCCAAAATCAAGAGTCAGACGCTTAACTGACTGAGCCACCCAGGCACCCCTTAAATACTTATTTAATCTTCACCAAGCACTCTATGAAGTAGATTTAATGTCTATTTTCTAGAATGGAAAACCGAGAGGTTAAATGAATTCACTAAAGTTACGTAGCTAGGAAACAGAGGAGCTAGAAGTGGTATCCACATCTGTCACAGCCTGTCATTTTCTTACCCACTAAGGTTAATCTTTCTGATACACCCAAGACTTAATTAATATCTTTTCCCTACCTCCCATTACCTCTTCTCCTCCAACTACTGAAATAGCAGACTCTGATTTCTGGATGCCCAATGAGGCAGTGTGAGATTTGGAATAAAGCACTAAACTTGGAAGAAGTAACAGCACTTCTCTTACAGTGTTGATGTGAGCACTGAATGAGAACACCAGTAAAGGGCTGACAGAATAGGATGCATCGGGTCAGGGTCTGCTATTGATGCAGTTAATGGACACAGAGACCCCTGTAGGCATTGACATGAACTTGCTTGGTGCTCCTGGGTAAGGCACTTGAATTCTCCGGGTCTCACAATCAATCGTTAGCTCAAGCTTTGAACCTGAGGCCTGGTTTCCCTTGGGTTTGAAAAGAGAAATGCATGCTATTAGAGTTACTCAAGAGTAGTATGGGGGCACCTAAGTGGCTCAGTTGGTTAAGCATCTGACTCTTGATATTGGTTCAGGTCATGATCTTACGGTACTAGGATCAAGTCCCATGTTGGGCTCTGTGCTGGCAGCACAGTCTGCTTAGGATTCTCTCCCCCTCTCTCAAAATAAATAAACTTAAAAAAAAAAAAAATAGCAGTAGGACCAAACATATTTGCTCCTTGATGTAATAAGAGTAAGAAAGGCTTAAAAGGAATACCTAAACCTCCTTAGGTGATTCAGCACCCTGCAGGTGTTTTAAAGATGCATACAAAGATCCCACAAAACTGTCAGTTGGAAACATCATTATGTTCATGCAGAAGTTGAAGCAACTTATTAGGAATTTATGTTTTCTCATTTGGAAGATGGAAATTAGACTTTACAGAGCCATCTTCAACACCAAATAAGATAGGGCTCAGGTCATCAAGGTTCTTGAGTTCAAGCCCCACATCGGGCTCTCTGCTGTCAGCATGGAGCCCGCTTTGGATCCTCTGTCTGTCTGTCTGTCTCTCTCTCTCTCTCTCTCTCTCCCCCTCCCGAGTTTGCACTCTCTTAAATAAACATTTAAGATAAAAGTCTAGGGGCGCCTGGGTGGCTCAGTCGGTTGGGCATCTGACTTCGGCTCAGGTCAGGATCTCACAGTCTGTGAGTTCGAGCCCCGCGTCGGGCTCTGTGCTGACAGCTCAGAGCCTGGAGCCTGCTTCAGATTCTGGGTCACACTCTCTCTCTGCCCCTCCGCTGCTCATGCTCTGTCTCTGTCTCAAAAATAAAATAAAAGAACATTTAAAAAAAACCTTTATAAAAGTCTAAACTACAAATTTGTGAGCCCCAAAAGCTTACATGGATTCTTATGCCACATGAGGAAACTGAGGTTCAGAACTGAGATGATAGCCCAAGGTTACACAACTAGTGAGCAGAAGTGGAGTTAGAACCCAGGGTAGTCAGATTCTAAAGCCAGGTTCCTCTTGTTCATTCAAGAGCTAGTTGAGCCCTTCCTTTGTGCTCAATTTTCTTCTAGAAACTAGAGATGCATTGGGGAACAACTACCTATCCTCAAGTATCTTTATTTAAAATTTTTTTTCAAATGTTTGTTTATTTGAGAGAGCAAGAAAGTGAGTATGAGTGGGGAAGGGGCAGAGAGAGAGAGAGAAAGAAAATCCCAAGCAGGCTCTGTGCTATCAGCGCAGAGCCCGACTCAGGGCTCCATCAAACAAACCGTGAGATCCTGACCTGAGCTGAAATCAAGAGTTAGACACTTGACTGACTGAGCTACCCAGGCGCCCCTCAAGTACCTTCAATAAGTACAGGATACTGCCTCCTGTCCAAAATCAACTTTTTCAGCTACTTACCAAACTAATTAACAATGCATTGACTGTAATAGCAAAACTCCAGACAATCCAAATGCCCATCAATAAGAGATTAACTTTATGCTATAACAACATCTATATAAGAGAACACCATGCAACAACAAAAAAAAGCTATAAATGAGGAGCAATCTCCTACGTATTATATGGAAAGCTTTGTAAGACATACAATTAATTAAAAAAAGAGATACAGATCAATATAGTCTTTGCTAATTTGCTAACATTTGTATTTTTAATTTTGTTTGAAAATACCTTTGAAGGTAACCCCCAAACTGGGTTTATAGGTGGAAAAAACAGCAGGTAAGGAACAGAGATGAGTTTTTCTGTACACTATTCTGAATTCTGACATGCATGAATGCAGTAGTTATTCAAACACTGATAAAAAAAAAATTAAGTCACTTTTCCCATTCATTTTTTTTTTTTTAATGTTTATTTTTGAGAGACAGAGAGAAAGAGACAGAACGAGTGCAAACAGGGGAGGGGCAGAGAGAGAAACAGAGAGAGAGAATCCAAAGCAGGCTCCAGGCTCTGCTGTCATCACAGAGCCAGATGCAGGGCTTGAACTCATGGACCATGAGATCATGACCTGGGTTGAAGTCAGACACTTAACTGACTGAGGCACCCTGGTGCCCCTCCCACTCATTAAAAAAAAAAAAAAAATTATATATATATAGATATATATAGATATATAGATATATATATATATTTTTTTTTTTTTTTTTTTTTTTTTGAGAGAGACTACACACACTTGCACAAGAGGGGTAGGGTCAGAGAAAGAGGGGGGCAGAGAATCCAAAGCAGTCTCTGCTGACAGCAGTGAGCCTGATGTGGGGCTTGAACTCATGAATCGTGAGATAATGACCTGAACCAAAGTAGATTAACCTACTGAGCCACCCAGGTGCCCTGCACTTTTCCCATTCTTAAAACAGCCTTCTTCCTAAGGTTAGGTCTTCAGCTAGCAGAGGGCTGGCCAGGTACGTCTGTCAGCTGTTTCCCTTAACCAGAGACTATCAGCTTTCCAATCCTCTCCTATCAGGTTGTCCAGCCAACAGCTAATGGACTGACTCCCCCAAAAGAAGCCTTAATTCCCCAACTCTAAAAGTTGCCAGGAACCCAGAAACCCTCTCCATGTTTTCTACCAAATCTGCCCTGCCCCCCAAAATGTACAATACACTTCAGTGTCCTGTGTGCTGGCACATTTCCATTATCATATGGTTCCAAATATTTATAGTTGGCCTGTCCTATTGTTAGAGAGGACAGTGCAACAATCAAGAAGTCAACAGCGATGCACTCCAAGTGTACATGCCTCCCACTCAGGCTGCATATTCCAGTTGCGTCAGAGGGCCTGGCCCCATCAGCTCTAACCTGCATTCAGTTAGATACAGAGCACATCAAGGGGCATGATTCAGGCAGGCAGGAACAAGCTTCAACCCACTCTGCCTGAGACACCTGGCTAAGTGTTTTCCTATCCAAATCCTCAGAAAATAACCTGCAAGGTGGCTATTACTGCCCCCATTCTCACAAGTCAGGAAACAAGAGGCTGCCTGGAATTGAAGTGCCTTAGGAAGCAGCTTCAGAAGGATCTGAGGCCCCACAGGTAGGAAGCAGTAGGACCAGATTTCAAATCCTAATGGCAAGTAAATGATGTGGGATTTCAAGTCCAAAAGACTTGGGCTCAAATTCATATTGTGTGGGGTGCCTGGGTGGCTCAGTCGGTTAAGCATCCAACTTTAGCTCAGGGCATGATCTCACGGTCCGTGGGTTCAAGCCCCGCATCGGGCTCTGTGCCGACAGCTCGGAGCCTGGAGCCTGCTTTGGATTCTGTGTCTCCCTCTCTCTCTGCCCCTCCCCTGCTCATGCTCTGTCTCTCTCTGTCTCAAAAATAAACACTAAAAAAAATAAAAATAAAAAAACTTCATATTGTGTGAGCATATGGAAGTGGTTTCCTCATCTAAAAATGGAGATGCTACTACCTAAGTCATAAGATTTTGGGGAGGATTACGTAAGACAATGTTTGTAAAGCACTGAGCACTATGTCTGACCCACAGCAAGCCCTCAATAAAAGGCACCTCTAGCTTACTCACAACTAATCGAGGTTTCTGATTCCAACTCTGAGTCTCTCCCTACACCACAGAGAAACCATCAGCTACAGCCAAATGCTTTACCTGAGGGATGAAGCACCAAAGCAAGGAGGAGATACACAGGACCAAAGAGCCTAAGAGGGAGCTGGCAGTTGGAAAGGACTGTGTTGCAGGGGTGCTCCATGGTTTATCGGGGACCTCAACAGACAAGTTCAACTGCCCAGGGAAACTTGCAGAGGCACCTGTAGGAACATGAACAGTTTTTTTCTGCAAGCCATGAGTCACAGAAAGGCTGGTAAATGGTAAGCCCTGGGGCAGATCGTTACAACTTCCTCCCAGATGTTCCTGGCACCACTGGCTTGTATTACTGGTTTCAAAAGGTAATTGATCTGAAACCAGGTCTCATCATCACTCATCCCCTTCTACCCCACCTTGTAACAGCTAGTGAAGTAAGCTGATTCCCATTCCTGACTGCGCCTAGCTCCACAAGGCCACACATCTTGGCCAAGTCATGGGGGCATGAATGGACTTGTGTCAGACTCTTTCTGGGGCAAGCTGGTGAGCACTGATGAGCACATGGGGCAACAGTTCAGATCCTAATACTGGAAAAGACACCTAAACACAGCTCTCCCACACCCACCTGGACCTTAAAGTCATGTGACCGCTTTAGACTCAAGAGATTCTGAATCACAAAGTCAATGAACCTGATGGAGAGTTCTGTATCTCTACCAATATAAATTGATAGCTTTCAGCCCTGAGCTTAAGTACACAATTCCTAAAATATTGTTGGGGAAGGGATTAGAAACTTGAGACTGCTTCCCGACAAATAGTTAAAAAATCAGAGCTCTGTGTATCTGCACTAGATAGAAAGACATCCAAGGGAACCAGGAGTCTCTGGCCTGTGCTCAAAGCTCCTGTCTAAAGACCATCCTACCAAGCCCAGCCTCAGACCCTGAACTGGCACCACTATACAAGCTGGTCAAGAAGAAGAGTTGAGTCCCTTGGGGTAAAAGAACTGTTGAAAAAAAGAAAGCTTTTTTCTTAATATTTATTTTACGTAATTTTTTTAATGTTTATTTTTGAGAGACAGAGCGAGAGAGACACAGTATGAGCAAGGGAGGGGCAGAGAAAGAGGGAGACACAGAATCCGAAGCAGGCTCCAGGCTTTGAGCTGTCAGCGCAGAGCCTGAACTGGGACTTGAACCCATGAACCGTGATATCATGACCTGAGCTGAAGTCAGACGTTTAACCGGCTGAGCCACTCAGGTGCTCTTTCAAAAGAAAGCTTTTAAAGTAGACTTCTAGGAACTGATGGATACTGGGCTGAGAATTCATCCCAGGCCAGCTTTTAGGTCGAATTGCCTAGACACCTCCAAACTGCCAAGGGAACACCCTTGAAGGGCAGGTAATTGTCTTCTCAGCCATGACACACAGGTACCATATTGTCCCAAAGTTCAACCTTACAGGGTGTTCTGACAAAATAAAACCACCCATCTCTCGGGAAATAAAATGTCCTTCAAGTGATCAATCTTGGCCAGTTTCCTGCTGATCTTTGGGCATTTTGACTAGAATGGAAGGGTAATATCAGTTTTAAAGTATTGCAGCCCAAAGGAAGCTTGTGGGGGATGGAAGAAAGATAATCAAGTCTCCATTCTGGCTTGGCTTAGGGATAGACCTAGCTCATAAAGCAAACATGTGCTCATAGCTATCACTGCTTTCTGGCGTAAGTATGCAAAATTGCTTGAAAAAAAGATTCTGGCATTTTCCTGAGTAAAACTACATATAGAAAAAAGTTCACTAAGAAACACAAAAGAACAAGTGTTGTGGAATACTTTGGAAACAGGTGCTGCTATATACTATTAGGGAGGAGGGGAGTGTAAAGTGGCACAACGTTTTTGCCAATTAAGAAGCCTTAAACAAGCCCTTTGGCCCAGGAATTGTGCCAGAAAGCATCCCAGACAGGACAAAACCATACCTGCAATTATGTCCATAACTGTTGCTCAAATTTAAAAAAAAAATTAGGGGCACCTGGGTGGCTCAGTCGGTTGGGCGTCCGACCTCAGCTCAAGTCATGATCTCAGGCCCTGTGAGTTCAAGCCCGGCATCAGGCTCTGTGCTGACAGCTCAGAGCCTGGAGCCTGCTTTGAATTCTGAGTCTCCCTCTCTCTGCCCCTCCCCTGCTCATGCTCTCTCTCCCTCCCTCTCTCTCAGAAATAAACATTAAAAAAAAGATTGTAAAAAAATAAGTCAGTCTCAACCACTTAACGTTCAACAGAATAACTATGTGTGCCACTGTCACTCAAAGGTCTCACCTACAGCATTCAATGTCATAAAAGAAAACCTATGGGCAGGGGGTGGGGGGGTGGGGGGTAGCTGCTGGGTGCCTGTCAGTTAAACATTGGACTTCGGCTCAGGTTGTGATCTCACAATTTGTGATTTCGAGCCCCGCAGAGGGCTCACTGCTATCAGCGCAGGGCCTGCTTCGGATCCTCTGTCTGCCTCTCTCTCTGCCCCTCCCTGATTTGCACTCTCTCACTGTCTCTCAAAAGTAAATAAACATTTTTTAAAAAGTTAAAAAGAAAGGGGGCGCCTGGGTGGCTCACTCAGTTAAGTGTCCTACTTCAGCTCAGGTCATGATCTCACAGTGCGTGGGTTCAAGCCCTGCGTCGGGCTCTGTGCGGACAGCTCAGAGCCTGGAGCCTGCCTTGGATTCTGTGTCTCCCTCTCTCTCTGCCCCTCCCCTGCTCACACTCTTTCTCTCTCTCAAAAATAAATAAACATAAAAAAATTTTTTTAAGTTAAAAAGAAAGAAAGAAAGAAAGAAAGAAAGAAAGAGGGAAAGAGGGAAAGAAGGAAAGAAAAAAAGAAAGAAAACCTATAGGGTGCCTGGCTGGCTTAGTAAGAAGTGCGTGCAACTCTTGATCTTGGGCTCTTGAGTTAGAGCCCCACATTGGGTGTAGAGATTACTTAAATTAATAAAAACTTTTTTTTTTAAAAGAGCATTTATTAAAGAAAAACTGCTCTGCTCAGAAAAAAAAAAAAAACAAAAACAGGTCACAAAACAGCTATCTATTTATGTTTATTTATTTATTTATTTTTTAAAAATGTTTTATTTATTTTTGAGACAGGGAGAGACAGAGCATGAACAGGGGAGGGTCAGAGAGAGGGAGACACAGAATCTGAAACAGGCTCCAGGCTCTGAGCTGTCAGCACAGAGCCCGACACGGGGCTCGAATTCACAGACCACGAGATCATGACCTGAGCGAAGTCGGCCGCTCAACCGAGCCACCCAGGCGCCCCTATGTTTATTTATTTTTAGTAATCTCTACACCTAACATAGGGCTCAAACTCACAACTCCGAGATCAAGAGTCCCATGCTCTTCCAAATGAGCCAGCCAGGTGCCCCACAATGCAGTCATTCATAGTTTGACAATTACAAAATATTAGTATTTTTATACCTGTAAAAGAGAGCAGAGAGATGGGGGAAGAAAAGACACAGAAAGAGAATGGGGCTGAGTCTTGGCACCAGTAAGGTGGCCCAGCTATCCCCAGAACCAACAATCCCAGAAGCAAAAGAAACCAAGATGGCAGAGGGTGACCAAGACCTAACTTAAGGCACTTAGATTGGGTCAAGGGAGCAGGTGCAAAGGAAGCTGGGAGTGGGTGGGGAGAGTCCATAAGGCATGCTGGGAAGCCAAGGGGCTCCAGGGGTCCCCAAGGCCATCCTCAGGACGTAGACTCTCCTTCCAAAAGCTGAGAGCAGAGCTAGCCAACTTGCTGTCATAGAGGTGTTCCTGATGATTCATCACTACCAGATCACCATTTTAGGGCACGCCAAGGAGTCAAGCACTGTGCTCGAGTGGAAGCACTCGGTGGAAAGTGGCTACAGGGGCAGCAGTGGCTTTGCATAGACAGCCAGCTCCTGGACAACAGCGTGACCCTGGCAGAGTGTTGCCATACCTGGCAGATGGCCCCCTCAACGCACCACTCATTTTGGACCTGGGTCTTCCAGCAGATGGGGCCAATGGAGCTCTGGAGGCCCTCGGCATGGAGCCTTCTCCTACCCACCGAAGTAGAAGATGAAGCTGGATTGCTAGGGAAGTGGGACTGGAGGGTGAAGTGTAGGGCAGTGAAGGAGTGGAGTGGAACTCAGGCCTTTTCCCTCAGATCAGGCATCAGTGAACACTTGGTTAGGGAAACGGACCTGGAAGATCTATTGAAAATGTTCATTTGAAACGACAAAGGTCCTTTATGGATGGTGGGCTTCCATTTGCTTATCTTCCAGTTTTCCATAAACATGTTTTTGATTTGTTATCAGAATGAGACGTTGTGATTCCCCCCTCTCCTGACTAGAAAAGTTGTATGGTAACCCCATATTGTTGAGGAGAAAACAGTTCTTTCTAGCAAGTTCCTTTTGTCTCTCTGTTGAAAATTCTGCAAAGAGCTCCATTATTCAGGTTCCTCCTTACCCTTGGGAGCAGGGGGGTCCTCCCTTATAATCTGCAGAGAGAAACCCAAGATGGGCTGTACTCCACAGCACCCTGGAGTTTGGGATAGGGCTGACTCAGAATTAAGCATAAAGTGTGCTGTCTGGCTTAATGATTCCCACCCTCAACAACCATACCAGAACAGGGATCCTAGCTATCACCTTGGGACATCTGGGATAGCAACTAAGGGTCTGGTAGCTAAAAGCATTGGTTCCCAATCATAGCTGAATGGTTCACCTGGAGAATTTTTGAAAATCCAGATCCCCTACTTCTAGCCCACCCATCACTTCTTCTGAATCATCTGGAGGTAATCTTGGGAAGGCGGTTTATTGGTTTTTAAAAGTTCCCGGGGGTGCCTAGGGAGCTCAGTCGGTTAAGCATCTGACTTGGCTCAGTTCATGATCTCGCAGTCGATGAGTCCAAGCCCTGCATCAGGATCTGTGCTGATAGCTCAGAGCCTGGAGCCTGCTTCAGATTCTGTGTCTCCCTTTCTCTCTACCCCTACCCTGCTCATCCCTCTGTCTCTAGCTCTCTCAAAAGTAAATAAACACTAAAAAAAAATTTTCTTTTCACTTTACAGACAGGATACGTTTATTACCAAGTCTATACAAATAGTATTAAAATAAAACTTATAAACCAACCTCAGTATGAATATAGATCCAAACACTTTATTTTTAAAATTTTTTTAATGTTCATTAAAAAAAATTTTTTTTAAAGCTCCTAATTGTTTCATTTCTCTGAAATAGGCCAATTGGAATGGCTTTTTGAGGGCACTTCAAAAGATGTTATCAAGATTTCAAACATCCAGATCCTTCCTCTGAACAGCACATTTATCTGTTTATTCAGTATCACCCCCTGGAGGTTTTAAAGGTGACTTGAAATCAGTATGTCAAAAACCAAATCCATGATCTCAGCCTAAATATAGTTCTTTTCCACTGTCTCCTAGAGAAATGACATATCATGCACTTAGATACTCAAACCCAAAATCTGGGTCTCAGAAGCAGCTCAGTCTGGGTCTAGAGTACCTGGGCTCAAATTCTGGCTCCACCACCAACCCTGGGCAAATTTGTTTCCTCACCTATAAAATGAAATGATGCTAATAGTATCTATGTCAGTTAAATGAGTTAATACTTAGCACAGTGCCTGGCATATGGTTAGCTAGAGTCATCATCTTCTATGACCATTTCCCCTTCAGACTTTCCTTCCAAGTCAATCACCAAGACTCATTATGCCTCTTCATCTCTACTCATGGTACTTTAGTACATACCACATCATATTCACCCTGAGAGTGCAAATATTTCCCTTTTAAAAAAAGGATCTTTTAAAAATGCAACAAATGATACATTTGAGAAAATGAAATAAGATCACTTCTTTGTTTGAAACTCATGCATGGTGTGCCATTTTTGTTCTTTAATGTGCTCTCAGTTTCCACTGTCTAGTCACAGTAGTACTCTCCTTAAATACAGCATAACCCCCTTCCCACAGGACCTTTGCACATGCAGCTCCCTCTGTCTAGAACAGTGTCTCCCTACACTCTCACTCCAGTTTACCCAGTTAACTCCCACCATCTTTCACATCCCAAAGCAGGTTACTTTCTCAGGAAAGCTCTATGTAACTTCCTGCCGTATAACTCATTACAACTGTAATTATATGTTTACTTGTTATTATCTAAATGCCTATCTCCCTTAATACTCTCAATATATGCCCAAAGGCAAAGACTATGTTAGAATTTGCTTATCACTGTATCTCAACACTTAGCTCAGTGCCTGATACAAGGTAAGTGTTCAGTAATTGTTGAGTGAACTATCAAAGTCCTTTGACCTAGCAATTTTGCTTCTAGGAATTCATTCTTTTTTTTTTTTTTTAATTAATGTTTACTTATTTTTGAGAAAAAGCAAGAGCAGGGGAGAGGCAGAGAGGTGGGAAGAGGATCCGAAATAGGTTCTGTGCTGCCAGCAGGGAGCCCAATGTGGGGCTTGAACTCACAAACCGTGAGATAATGACCTGAGTGGAAGTCAGATGCCCAACTGACTGAGCCACCCAGGCGCCCCTGAATGCCACATTTTCAAGCTCTCAACACCCAAGGAAAATAATGCAAGTGCTAAGAGATTTGACAGTTTACTTCTGAATTAAGCAGTTTACATTTTTAAAATTTTTGATGATCTGAAACATTCAGATAATTAAGTCATCAAACAATAGTTGGTGTGAAAACTAATGATTTTTAAACAGCATAGTAACCTTACTAAGCTTACTGCAAAGCCTATCTTAAAGGTATTACTCAAACATAAAAGCTTAATTTATCTGAATGGGGTTAAGATGAACAATTCATGTGATCATCCTTCTCCAGCAGTCTTTCCTAATAAGGTGATTCCTGACAGATTTCTGAAAATCCAAACACTTTACAACTTTTATGTTAACTCCTCCCCACTTCCACATCTGCAAAAGATAAAAGTGGGGTTAGCTAAATAAATCATGTATATCCACCACATAGAGGACAATGGAGCTGTTAAAAACAAGATAGATGTGTATTTAACAGTCTGCAGAGATGCCTGTGATTCAATTAAAAAGGCAAGTTGCAGGGGCACCTGGGTGACTCAGTCAGTTAAACCTCCGACTTGTGGTTTTGGCTCAGGTCATGATCTCAGTTGTGAGTTCGAGCTCCATGTTGGCCTCCACGCTGGCAGTGTGGAGAGAGAGACACTCAACCGACTGAGCCACCCAGGAGCCCCCCTCCCAATTCTTGTTTTAAAAATTCCTGAATGCACACAGAAGCTTCCCCTAAAGAGAAAGGTCTACAAGGATTCACATTAAACCATTGGATGTGCTCATCCTTAGGCAGGAGAACTAAGAAAGGGAAGAACTTTCATGAGTTTATTTCTGGTTTGCTTCTATTGAGAGGCAGTGGCATTCAGTGGTTAAAGCTTGGGCTAGTTAGATTTTAATCCAAGCTCTGCTATTGACCACTTGTGTGATCTTGGGCAAGTTACTCAACCTCTCTGGCCTCAGTTTCCTCATCTGTAAAATGGGGATGATAACAGTACCTACTCACAAGCATGTTATGGTGATTAAACATTTTATATTTATATACACACACACACACACACACACAAATATAATTATATAACACATATAAGATGGTAAGAGCTGTACCTGTCACATACTAAGTGCTACATATTTTACTAAAAAACACGGTCTTTACAGTGAACATATATTCATGTATTAATGTAAAATTCCAACCAACCAGCCCAACCCTAATAAACAATATAAAATGGTACATATGGAGGGGGATGTGATAATAATAAAAAGCTCCCTAGGCAATTCTGATATTCAGCCAAGCTTGCAAACTACTGACTCAGGGGCCAAAGACACTGGTAAACCAGTTGGAGTGTGGTTGAGTCCCAGCTGGGGAATGCAGGAGAATTCTGGAAGCGGAAAAAGACCATAAAAGACAAGAAAATAGCAGGTCAGGCAGCCCTGGTGGGAAGTTCTGGCTGAGGCCGACTCCACAAAGAGAGGGCAGGGTGTGGGCCTGGCACCTTGTTCTGGCTTGTAGATGAAGAGCCCACAAGCAGCTATCTTTTCTCTCTGCCTGAAGCTACAACAAGATGAGACTCGTTATGAAAAGGCAGCCAGCCTTAAGCAAGATGCCCAGCACAGTAGCATAGCACTCCAATCCTGCCCTCTTAGTGACCAGCCAGCAGTCCACCTCCTCATAGCTCCAGGGACATGAAGGCACTTCTCACACACAGGACAGTTAGAGCCTCAAGGCCGAGGAGCTGGGACCGAAGTAACTTGCCTCAGACCACATAGTTTGGGATAAGAAACCAAGTTGAGAACCCCCATCTTCCCCTGCCTGTGCCCAGATGCACACCACCAGGTCTGTCCCCACCACTGGGTTTGACAAGACTCTGAAGAACTGAATGGACGTGGGCTGGCGGCAGGGGCGGGCGGTTTGTGGGGACAGTGTAGAATATGTTAGGTTTGCCAAATTTGCGGGGGGGGGGGGGGGGCGCGCGTCATCTCAGAAAAATACATAGGCAGTCTTGGACACAATGAATTCCAGGGGAACAAGGACTTCCTAAAACTAACATGAGACCCTGAGGTCAGAACTCTAGGCAAGATCAACCTACTTCTAGCCTCCACATAGGTTTAAGGTTTCTTGGTAAGAGAGATGGAACACTGAACTAATCTTACGTGCTCTTAAGCAAAAGTTAGGGTCCTGAGATGGAGAGGGAAGAGGAAACCTTGGGATTGTGCCTCCTTGGCCTGATCTCCTCATCCAGTTCTTGAGATGCCTGGGTGTCCCAGTGGAGAACAGATCTCTCCTCCCTGGAGGTCTGTTTAGCCTAGAGAGGCTCTCATGAAGGGAAAGCAGCCACCAACTTGCCCACCTCCTGGCTGTGGGGCCCTGGCTCTGAGCACTCTCCTCGGATGTCAGACAACAGAGTCAGAGTTCTGAGTTCAAAGGTGGGTAAGGGGAGAAAGGAAGGTGTCTGTTTGGCTTTATTTCCAGGATAAGGCATTTTGGTTTACTGAGAGCATAGCAGGATGCCGGCACCCCAGACCCACTACCATAGCCTGGAGGGGATTCTGTCAGCTTGAGGAATTTGCAGACCACTGATGCTCTAGTGACCCAGAATTGCGAGGATGCCCAGATTTGGCTGGGGGAGGGGGAGGGAGGCAGAGTATATCAAGCTCCTCCACTCAGAGCATGGTGGGGGTGGCGGGGAGGTTGGGGGTGGCGGGGAGGTTGGGGGTGGCGGGGAGGTTGGGGGTGGCGGGGAGGTGGGGTTGGCGGGGAGGTGGGGGTGGCGGGGAGGTGGGGGTGGCGGGGAGGTGGGGGTGGCGGGGAGGGTAGGGGTGGCGGGGAGGTGGGGGTGGCGGGGAGGGTAGGGGTGGGGTGAGGAGAGGCAGAAGATAACCAGCCAGAAGGCAGATTCTCTCTGAGAACTGTCGGAGACAGCGCTTGCTATCAGGCCTGGTATCTGAACCTGCCCTGTCCTCCCACATCCTAGAAGAGGCCAGGGGTCCTGGATGAAATACCCCTGCCCCCTAACTCCAGCTCCTGGTGATTAACAAGAGGCCTGTGGAGGGAAAAGGAATTCAAATCCCTTGGGTCAGAAGTTAACTATTTCTCATCTTCCTTTAGCATGCCTGGGGTCAGAGGACTCACAACCTCTTCCCCTCTCTCACACTCAGGGAGAGGGAGCTGGGTTCAAATCCTACCTCCACAATTCACTAGCTGGGGGACCTCGGATAGGTTACAAAGTTACATGCCTAGGTTTCCTGTCCAGCTAAATGGGGCCAATTTCACCCCTCCCCCAGTGGGGCTTTTAGGAGGATTTTAAGGGCTTATTACATAAAGTACATAGCATAGTCTCTGGAACTCAGTAAGCTCTCAGTAAATGGTATTTAGGTTGTGATTTTTTTTTGGTTGTTTTGTTTTGAGCCCTTCCTTGCGGGTAGCCCTGCTGCCTGGCAATGACAGGTAACTAAATGAAATGAGGGGGGAAATTTGACTGAGACTTATAACATCCCGAGGTCTGAGAAAGCCGGGAAGGGGAGTCAGGAAGATATGCTGGAGGTGGGGCCCAGCATCCTGGTTCCAAAGGAGACTTCAGCGACTCTGGCTTCCATGAAGGCATAATTGGGACTTCAGCCACATGTGCCTTTCCCAAACACCTTGCTGCCTCCCTGATGGGGTAGGTGACAGTCTAAACTGGACTGGGCCCTGCCTACTTCTTTTATTTACCTCTCCCCACCTTACACTCCATGGTCCAGCCAGACTAACTGTAGTTAAGTTCCTGGCCCCCATGCTGTTCCCTTGCCAGGAACACTCCCTGCTACCTCTCATACCTCAACTCCCCTGCAGAATTCTTCCTCAGCCTTCAGTGTGGACATCACTTCTTTCAGGTCCCCCCAAGAACATGTCAGCAGCCTTTCTTATCTGACTCCATATTTTTTCTCCCTCACTTCCTGCTGGATCATATGTATATACAACATGTGAGAGATATATATATATATAAACATATATATAACTTATATAAAAACATATATATAACTTATTTTGTCTATCTTTCTCCACTAGCAGGTAAATGGCCCCCAAAGCCTGGGTTTTGTGCATGTTTTCCTCATTAATAGCACCCTAGCACTTAGAACAGCAGTATCTGGCACTTAGTAGGTGCTCAATAAATACCTGTTCAGGTCAGATTCATAGTTAAAACTGCCTGGTGGCTGATCTGCTTCCTCCTCTAATTGCGGAGCTCATGATGTTAATGAGCTATGGGTTTTTGTCATCTCTGAACATCTACTAATATTCGTTGGCTGAATGACCACTCAGCTGGGCCTTGGGTCTCAGACACTTCACTGCCTCCCTAATGAGGCAGGAGCTAGATTTAACCACCTCATCCATGTGAGGAACTTGTTGCCCACTTATACACTGTCCAGGATAAACATCATCCAGGACGCCCTCATCTAAAAAACCCAGGGCCATTTCCAGATTCCCTTTATATTTGGGGGGACAATAACAGGCATTGGCTTAAGGACAAATAAAGGGAAGGATTTCTCCCTCAACACAAAGGATGTGACCAAAGACATAATAAGATTTGCTGTCTCTTAGCATAGTGCTAAGGGAGAATCAAAAATCCAGCAAGGGTGGGGCACCTAGGTGGCTCAGTTGGTTAAGCATCCAACTCCTGGTTTCGGCTCAGGTCATGATCTCACAGTTTGTGGGTTCGAGCCCCGCATCGGGCTCCGTGCTGATGGTGCGAGGCCTGGAGCCTGCTTCAGATTCTGTCTCCCTCTTTCTTTGCCCTTCCGCCACTCATGCTCTGTCTCTCTCTCTCTCTCTCCCTCCCTCCCTCCCTCCCTCTCAAAAATAAAAGCTGACTTCTCAGTACAACAGCCACAGTACTGAGATGCTCAGGTAATCCTCAGTTAACCCAGCAATTATGCTCGCAGGTATGTACCTAACAGATAGTGTATGCTGAGACCGTCCAAGGAGACTGGAACGATAATGTTCACAGCAGCACCAGTCATAATGGCCAAAACCCATAAACTCCTCAAATACCCATCGACAGTAAACGTGTCAATTGTCACATAATGGAATACTACAGGACAGTGAGAATCACCTACAACTACCTCCAGAACTATGGAAGCATCTCACAAATTGTGCGATACCCAAGAGGATATTCTGTATGGTTCTTTTACATAAAATTCAAATACAAGCAAGTTAACCTGTGGTATTAGAAGTCAAGATACTGGTTTTCTTGCTGGGAAGGGTAGAGAACAGGAAGGGGCATCTGAGGTGCTGGCAATGCTGTTTCTTGATCTTGGTATGTGGGTGTTTTAAATCTGTGACACTCATTGAGCTGTACACTTAGCATTTGGGCACTTTCCTCCATTTATGTTATTCTTCAATAACAGTGATTCTCTGAATGGAGACAGTTCAGCCTCAGAACCAAAGCCTCAACTGATTTGGACAGGGGAGGTCCTTCTCTCCCTCCTGCTCCTCCATCATCCTCCAAATGCTTTGCAGAACTATAGTTTCCAGCCTTAGAAACCCACTGCTTAATGTAAGCAATGCCTTCCTCATCACACAGCAGGGAGGTGAGGGCACCCTGCACTGGGTAACCTAGGAACAGAGTGCCATGTGAGGAAGTGGGAAGGGAGATTAGAGGTTTGGGACCTGCTCCCCAAGCACAAGCTAACAGTGATGTGCAACAGGCTTTAGCAACCTACCCCAGTCTGCTGCTGAGCCAGGAAGGCAGCCAGCCAGGCTCAAAGCCTGATTTCCCAAATAATTCATTCCTGAGGCAGATTTATTTGGCCCTGTGAAATCCCACTGGATTTAAAATCCTGGCCTTACTGCTGACTGCCCCCGTGACCTCACACCAAGTTGCTTACCCTCTTTTACAACAAAAGGGAGTTACCACCACCTGCTTCGCAAGACAATCGTAAGCATAAAAAATATTGGACTATAAGCTCCCCAAGGGCAAGAGCTTAGTTTTGTTAATTGCTTTAGCCGTAGTTCTAGAATCCTGGTAGTTCTAGAATCCTGCCCGATACATGCAGATGCTAAATATACGTTTACTGAAAGAACAAAATGTAAAAAACAGAGGACATGGCCCAGGCTGGAGGCCCCAAAACAAAAGGCAATTTTTACACAAGTTCAAATAGCCAAACCATCTTGAAGTGAATTCATGCTCAGTCAGATTCATTACTGAACTTTGAAGTTTCCTACCGAAGCTAATGAGGGTTAGCTTTAATCTTACTCAAACACTGACTAAGGGTGAGTTGAACCTGCTGAGAGGCCGTAACGAAGTACTGGATTTCTTTTACTGTAATTAAGCTGCCTCTCTCAACCGTTTGCCATTAATGATGTATAGACCAC
This sequence comes from Panthera onca, assembly GCF_046562875.1. NCBI lineage: Eukaryota > Metazoa > Chordata > Mammalia > Carnivora > Felidae > Panthera > Panthera onca. The sequence continues at coordinate 43,755,052 of NC_138353.1, read as the reverse complement.
AGTTAGGTCAATCACTTTTAATCACTGTACTAATACCATGCAAATTCCTTCCTCCCACCTCTTCTTTGTCTTAGCTTCCAGACCACACTGGAAGGCAGCCCCCCAGACTGTGGGGTGGGGGTGGGGAGAACATTCCAACTCTTCCTCCAGATTAACCTCTTGCTCTCAGTCTAGGCACCCAAGCCCCATCACTAGGACACTTAGAGACTGTATCAAAGCCAGTTTCCCTACAGGAATGTTTCTGGAAAACCTTACGATAAGAATGAACAAATGATTAATTGCTCTTAGGACAGGGGGTGGTAACTGGTGTCTTTAGGATCTGGCGCTCCAACATTCTACTTCATTTCATCCACTTCCCACTTTCTGGTAGTAAAAAATGCCACTGAACTCAGGAGTCAGAAACTTCCATTCAAGTCACTGTAGTAATGACTTTCGTGAAGCCACAACCACTCAGGTTTCATTTGTAAAATAGTCAGACCTTCAGCAGATTGTCGTGATTCACGTGAACACCTACTGGGCATCCTGTGAAGTATCAGGTCCTGGGAATAAACCTAAAGGTACAAGTGATGGTTTGTGACCCTCACGGAAGCTCATGAGCTGTTCAGCCTAGCAAACGGAATCCATTAGCTGTTCCTGTTTCTCCACCTTTAAAACCTCCAGCAGGGCTGGGCTACAGGTTTTCTGAAGTACCAACTCTGAGATTAAGAGCTCAAGCTGTTTAATAGTTACCTTACCAGCTTTGAGAGAATGTCAGGAGGACAAAGCAAGCTCAGAGTTGTGGAAGTGCTTTGAAGAGGAAAGTGCACATGCAAACAAGGTATTAATTATATCAGATAATTTCTCTGAGCTCGACTTCATAGACACCTGTGATATTCATAACCCAGGGGCGAACAACAGAGGCAATTGTTCCTTAGCAATAAGGAAACTTGTCTGCTTGGCCAAACTTGAGAGTTTGTATGTACCCTCAGGATAACCCTTTCAACATGGCTGGATCCATCCTGTGCACAGAGGACAGAGAGCCTGGGGTGGAGGTGGGGAGGTAGAAAGATGTCAGCAACTGAGGACTAAGAAGAGAAATGCCAGTATTTTCTGTTGAGGTGTCTCAATTAGTTGAGACCAATTGGACTGAGAAACTTGCTTTTACTTAAAAAAGAAGGCAACAGTCTATTTCACAGGAAAACCACTCTAAGAACCAGTCATGTTGCAGGGAGGCTCAAGGTTAGCCAAGCACATTAACCCCCCCCCCTTTTTTTTTATAACCCAGGTGTGCTCCTGGCATGAACCCACCATTTTCACAACCATAAACCAGACATCCAAGAAAGCAGAATTTTCTCAAAAGGTTTAAAATGCCTGACGTCACTGGGAAGCATTCACCAGCCAACCGGACCATGAAATCGAAAACCTGATCACCGCTTCCCCTCGACAACCTCAAGCTTAGTGAAGTGACAGTTAATCTGATATTTCTTGCTTCAGTAAGAAAGATAAGGCACAGTCAACACTCAAAAGCCACGAGATTGTAGCCAGAGAACTTGACAATGAGGGGGAGTACAGATCTGGCAGAGGTCTGGTTAGCAATAAAGCTTCCTCAGGGAGCCGGAATTGGATTTGGGGCCCTGCCCAAGGTAACATTTTTACAGGTTGGCTGAGTTGCAGTTTGTTAGCCAGTCAGTAATAAACCCATGTGCAAGAATTTAAAGTTTATGAGGCATGGCCTCTTAATGCCTCTGCTTGGCTCCCTACAGCCAAGAGTTTAAGGAGCCTGTCCTAGCCTGGGTGTTAATTGTTTTGTCAATCTGCAAGGTTATTCGGGGAAAAGAAAAAAAAAAGGGCCCCCACAAACTCCAGACCCCAGTCCCCTTTTGGAGAAACAAAGGAGAGCCATCTGTCCCCTAGGCACTGACACCCCAACATTCAAACTGTGGAAATTTGTATGTGGGGTGAGGGGTATGCTGACGAGGGCATTAGATTAATGCTAGGTGGCAACAGTTTTTAGTTGTTTTGAAAGCCAGGTAAACTGTAGGTCCTCTCCCTGGGAAAATGCATACACAAATTCTTAAACAATCTCACAAGTTAGGGATCCTCTGGAACCCCACCCAAGGATCCTGGGTAATAGCTCTTTTTAAGAACTTGGGTTTGATCCGTGGAGAAACCCCCACTGTCCTGGATGTTGGGAAAGGGGCCCCCATCGGCCGGCAGCTGCAGGGGTCTCCTAACACCAAAGTGACTCCCCACTCTCCAGTTTTTGAACTTGGGGGGGGGGGGGGGGGAGAGGGAGACACAAGTAAACTGGGTGATCAAAAACATGCTTTGATCACCCAACCACCGCCCCCTCAGCTCAAGACCTTCCAGCTTGGGGACCCCCCCCCAATTCCCCCAAGTACCCTAACATTCCAGTCTCAACACGGGGGTGGGGTGGGGCGGGGGTGTCCCCAAGTGCGTGATGGCCCCAGCCCAGGTGTGCCAAGCCCAGTTTCCAGGAAGGCTGCGGGGGCTCAGGCCCTCCGGGAAGGGCAGGGTTAAGAGTGCATTCCAGAAGGCGGGGAAGAAGGGGGGCGGAGGAGGGGAGCGCGAAGAAGAGAAACAGACCCGGTCTGTCTGTCGGGAGACACAAAGCACGGTACACAAAGGGGGCCCGAGAGGGGCGAAGGGGGCTGCCCGGGGCACGGCTCATCCCCACACCTGCGCGGGGGTTGGGGGAGGAATGTGGACCGCGCATTCCTTTGCTGGGGCCAGTGGGGGAGAGCTTTCCACGTCCAGGCTGGGTGAGGAGCGCAGGCGCCTCGCACCCCGAAGCAGGTCAAGGTAAGCCGCCGCAGAGGGGCAAAGAGGGGTTGGACGTCAGAGGGCGCTATGCTCTCCATCCGCCTCGGTCCGCCATCCACCCGCGCGTTAGCCCCCGAGAGCCTTTCTGCGCCTTCTCCATACCTGAGGCGGAGCCGGCGGCGCCAGAAGTCCCCCGCCCCGGCCTGGACACCCCTCGCGCGGATCACACCGCGGCGGACCACGTGCGACCCCCCGCCCTGCGGTTCCACGGGGCTACCTCCCGGAGGGTCCTACCTCTCCTCGGCGCCTGGCCGGGCTCCAGCTCCGCGCCTCCCGACTCCAAAGTCACTTCAGCTTCCCCGAAGCCCGCCCGGCACGGCTCGGAGGCCACGCGAGGCAGCCAGCAGACCTGCGCCTGAAGGAAGAGGGGGAAAGAGGGAGGCCGGGTCACAGGCATGCCCGGTTTCTGCATACCCATCCCGAGATTCTTTACTGGCCTTTCGGGGCCACCTTGACTCCAAAGAGCCCAGCCCCGCACTCTCCCCGACGCCACCACCGCCTGCGGACCCCACGCAGCCAGAACTGCCCGGCCCGGGCTAGGGCAAGACAGTGGAGTACCTGAAGGAGGAGGAGGAGGCGGAGGAGGAGGGACGCGAGAAACCCATTAGGGAGTCCCATGGCTGGAGAGAGAAGAACGAAGCTGCCGCGACGGCTGGCTAGCGCTCGGCTAAGCTTTCCGCTCCCCTTTGCGAGCAGCAGCCCGCGGGAGCGAGCGGGAGGGGGCCAGGTGAGCGCAGGTGGGTGCTGATTGGTCCGGCGCCGCAGGGTCCCGCCCCCTCGCAGGTGGGGCCGCGGCTGGCTTGGTCGAGGCACCGGCGAACGCCCTCCGGTCCTCTTTGATGCCTTCCAGCGATCCCTCGGCTTTTTTGGAGCTCCTCCCGGCAGGCGCGGAGGCCTTGTCTCACGGATTCCGGGTTCGAGGGGAAAAAACAAAAAACAAACCAACAAAAACCCACCCCGTTCCTCAGCCTCCGCAGCACGCGAAGAAAAATGTTTTGTGCCTTGCGGCTACAGTGGAAAAAACAGTGGAGATGCATCTGAACCCGACTGGAAACAGAGGCGCCCCATTCATACTCCCCCGAGGCATTCTGTTATCCAAAGCTTTGATGGAGGCCGGGTGTGTCCGCCCCACACCCGGCTACAGCTCGGGCTGCCCACTGCCTCTTTCTCCACCTCCCACGCCAGCCAGCCCGCTTCGAGGACACAGAGTAAGGTTTAAAACTGGCAGTGAGGTGCAACTTGCGGAAGACTCATTACGTCCACTGCACAGCCGAACAAATGGAGGCTGGAGAGAAGGTCCCAGTTTGGGACAGAGTTCGGAGGCTGTCGTGGGGCCCAACTGGGCAAGGTAGAAGGGTGGTTATTAGCCCCACCATCTCCAGCAATCCCCTTCCCCCATTAAATATAAATAACACTTTCTCAACTTTAGGTAACTTTTATTTTAAGTTTTTTAGTGTTTTTGAGAGAGACACAACGCAAGCAGGGGAGGGTCAGAGAGAGAGGGAGACACAGAATCCAAAGCAGGCTCCAAGCTGTCAGCACAGAGCCCCAGGCGGGGCTGGAACCCACCAGCTGTGAGATCACGACCTGAGCGGAAGTCAGATGCTTAAGGGACTCAGCCACCCAGGCGTCCCAACTTTAAGTAATATTTAAATAAAAACTTAAAAAAAAACATAAAGACATTTACCTGTTCCTGAGTGGTTCAGTTGGTTGGGCGTCAGACTTCATTTGGCTCAGGTCTTGGTCTCAGGGTTCGTGGGATTGAGCCTGCTTGGGATTCTCTCCCTCCCTCCCTCTGCCTTGTCCCTTCCCACCCCACCTCAAAATAAAAAATAAAGACTTTTCAAAATGCGGCTATTTTTATTGATCTGAAATACTGATATAAGTGAAAACTGTTATATGCAAGCAGCCTTCCAGTGAGCCTCCTTTGGCAACCACTCTCCCACCACCCTTCTCCCACCAACCTTCTCGAGAAATGCTGAACCGCCCAGCGGGGCTGGGATTTAGACCTACTTTAGACCTGAAGTGCTTCCCTCTTCAGGAAACACAACTGGGCCCCAGGCACAGAAACTGTCCTGAGACTCAGTCCCTCCACTCTGCCAGCCTTCTCCCAATCAAGCCGAGTTTCCCCATCTTCCAGTTCCCTGAGGTCTCTCCACCTTCTCTAGATGCCCTGAGAACCCAAGCTGACACCTCCTCGACACTCTCCTTCGTCCTCCCCAGCTCAGATTCAGGGGTTTGAGGAGGGGACTAGAGTCTCTAATTAGAGATTGTTTGGCCCTCAAGGGCTAACCTGGTGGCCTCCCTGGCTTTCCAACTACCAGTCCTGTGGCTATGAGGATGACACTTGCCCTGAGACCATGGTAGTCCTCTCTCAAGCTGAGCATCAGCTCTGGGGCCCTACCACCTGCGTTCAAACCTGTGTTCCACCACGATTAGTGCTACAGCCTTGGGCAAGTGAAATACCTCTTTGAGGCTCAAATGGGACTGTGAGCATCAGATGGGACTATTAAGACATCTGCCCTGTAAAGTACTAGGATTAAGTGAGTTACTACATATAAATGAGGATTAAATTAATACGTTTAAAACCAAATCTCAGTACCTGGCACAGAACAAGTGCCCAAATGCTGCCTGGTATTATTGCTTTAGGATCTGGCTCATTTGTCCTCTGCCTCGTGAATGGTTTCTGTCCTCCTTAGCACCCTCACATTCCCCAAACTAAGAAATGAGAAACACCGCAACCCTTCAATTTCACGGCTGATGGTAGAAGCAAGCAATTGGCATCTGGTGTTAGGGGAGAGCTCCTTTATCTGGCCTGTGGTCCCAGCAGCTGTGGGTTGGGCGTGGACAAGGCGCAGGAATAGCCTGAGGCAGCTTGCTGAGCTCCAAGCCTGCCTTGCTTGCCACGCTCCTCCGCAGGGGTCGCTTCCCGCCCTCCGCAGGGGTCGCTTTCCGTGCAGGAGAGAAGGTTAGATGTCCGTGCTGGGGAGCATGGTGGCAGCGAAGACCCCAGAGGGTACCCCGTGGCTCCACCTATCTTCGCCTCGAAGGTTCCGCTGAGCCGGCCCGGAACCAGATGAAGCCATTAGGTGGACCGTTAAACACAGACGAGCCTCGAGATACAGGCCCTAATTAAGTAAACACCCGGCTAGAGGGCTGTTGAGCGCGCTCATTTCCGCCTCCTTCCAGGGCACTCAGCATTCCGGGAGAGGGCGGGGAGAGGAGAAATGGAGAGTCAGCTCTTCTGCCTGCAACTTGGACCACACTCCTGTCTTCTTTGTGGCTCCCCCTTATTGGTCATTTATTTATTCATTCATTCATTCAACAAATATTTGCTGGTAGCATGCTATGTGCCAAGCACCGGAGATACAATAGTGAACAAAACAGATAACTCTGCACCCTTGGACCTTCCATCCTCAAGTGTGGGGGTGGAGGGACTCAAGGAAAATAACCAAATAAGTAAATGTATGTTAGATAATACATGCTGTGTAGATGAACAAGAACCAAGTGGGAAGTGCCAATTCATGAGACATAAGGTAGGGTTGGAAATTGTACATAAAGTGATCTGGAAGGTGTTTCAGTCAGGGTCCAGCAGAAGACAGACTCCAGGTCAGGTGGTTCAAGTCTTAGTGAAGGGACTAGAGGAATGGGCAGGGTTCAGAGAATCAAGAGGGATGTTGAGGCACCAGGGACCCACAACAGAAGAAAGGCCTTAGAACTTTGAAGCCTGAAGGGCAAAGGGAAGAAATGGTGTCATTGAAAGTTGGGGGTTGGGGAGAGCTGGAGAATGAAGGACCACCCCTCCCAGATGCAGCTTGTGTCCAAGCAGACACAGGCACTGCCCAGAGCAGGGAGGATGTGGGAAAACTCCAACATCTCTCTCTGTTTGCCATTCATCTCCTGGCAGCGCTTCCCATGGACTAAACCCACCCAGAAGCCTGAGGGCAAGAAAGCCCAAGTAGTGGAGTGTCTAGGGGTCATTCTCCCCAATCACATGGCAGGATGGGGGAAGATAGAAAGAAAATGGATGAGGGGTGGGTGAGCAAGGGGCAAAGTCCAGAGGCCTCAATGAGAAATGGACATTTGAACAATACCTGAAGGAAGTGAAGAAGCAGGTTACACAAGCATTCTGAAGAAAGAGTATGCCAGGCAGAGAAATCTGGGCAAAGGCCCTGAGGCAGTAGTTTACTTGGGACAGAAAAAAAAAAAAAAAAAAGAGAGAGAGAGACAGTGGCTGGAGTAGAGTGAGCAAGTAGGAAATGAGTCAGAGTTGGAAGGGTGGGGAATAAATCATAGGCCACTGTCAGAACTTGGGTTTTACTGAGTGGGAAGGAAGGAAGGCACTGGAGACCTTGAGCAGAGGAGTAGTATTGAGACCGCAGAGGATGAGGGTAGAAGCAGGCAGGTCAGCTGGGATCCTACAGCAATCATCCAGGCAAAAACTGAAAAGGCTTGGTTTAGGGTGGACATTATAGAAGGGACAAGAAATGATCGGATTAAAAAACAAAACAAAACAGAAAATAACAAGTGTTGGTGAGGATATGGAAAAATTGGAACATTTGTGCATTGTTGGTGGGAATGTAAAATGGTGTAGCCAGTATGGAAAACAGTGGAAAACAGCATGACAGTTACTAAAAAAATTAAAAATAGAATTATCATATGGTCTAGCAATTCCACTTCTAGATACATACTCAAAAGAATTGAGAGCAGGGACTCAATTAGATATTTGAATATCCCTGTTCGGGGCGCCTGGGTGGCTCAGTAGGTTGAGTGTCGGACTGCGGGTCAGATCATGATCTCGCAATTCGTGAGTTCAAGCCCCGCGTCAGGCTCTGCGCTGATGGCTCGGAGCCTGGAGCCTGTTTCAGATTCTGTGTCTCCCTCTCTCTACCCTTTCCCCGCTCATACTCTGTCTCTCTCTGTCTCTCAAAAATGAATAAACGTTAAAAATTTTTTTTGAATATCCATGTTCTTTTTTTTTTAATGTTTATTTATTTTTGAGACCGAGAGAGACAGAGCATGAACGGGGGAGGGTCAGAGAGAGGGAGACACAGAATCTGAAACAGGCTCCAGGCTCTGAGCCATCAGCACAGAGCCCGATGCGGGCCTTGAACTCACGGACCGCGAGATCATGACCTGACCTGAAGTCAGCCCGCTTAACTGACTGAGCCACCCAGGGGCCCCTTGAATATCCATGTTCATAGCAGCATTATTTGCAATAGCCAAGAGGTGGGAGTAATCCAAGTGTCCATCCACACATGAATAAACAAGATGTTGAACAGGTACAGAGTTTTAGTTTTGCATGATGAAAAGAGTTCTGTGGATGGATGGTGGTGAGGGTTGCACAACAATGTGAATGTACTTAATGCCACTGAACTGTATGTTACATGAATCCTACCACGATTTTTAAGAAGTTACTTTAAAAGAGTGATTAGGCTCTGAGTATATTTTAAAGATACAGCCAGGACACCTGGCTGGCTCAGTCAGTAGAGCATGGGACTCTTGAGCTCCTGATCATGAAATCCAGCCCCATTTTGGGCGTAGAGATTACTTTAAAAAATTCTTTTTTTTTTTTTTTTTTATTTTTTTTTTTTTTTTTCAACGTTTTTTATTTATTTTTTTTGGGACAGAGAGAGACAGAGCATGAACGGGGGAGGGGCAGAGAGAGAGGGAGACACAGAATCGGAAACAGGCTCCAGGCTCCGAGCCATCAGCCCGGAGCCTGACGCGGGGCTCGAACTCACGGACCGCGAGATCGTGACCTGGCTGAAGTCGGACGCTTAACCGACTGCGCCACCCAGGCGCCCCAAAAATTCTTTTTTTTAATAAAGATATTGCCAACAACAAGATTGGCTAAAGGATTGGATATGGGTGTGATAGAAAGAGTAGGTCAAGGATGACTCCAGGGTTTGAGGCCTGAGCAACCAGCAGGATGGCAACACCATTTTTTGAGTTTGGGAAGGTATGTGTAGTAGACACGGCGAGGGTACCACTCAGATCCTCCCTGGGATCCCTTTGATGGTTTCTGAGCTCCCCTTTCTTGGCTTGTGTGTGCTGATGCTTCTAGCAGCCTGCACATGTGACCCTCTTCAGAGACCTGCCCGTCTGCTACTGGGGTTCCTTTGCTCTTGTAAGGAAGTGCCTAGGAGCTCACTTCCCCAACTCTTAGCCAATAACCAACTGGTACAGGAATATGGAAGCCCAGGTCCCTTTCCCCCAGCCTGACAAATTCAGAGTAACTTATATCTAGCATTCTTCTGTGGGATCAGGCTGAAGCTACTCTCTGGGGACTTGGTCTGAAATCACACCCCTGTTCAGCTTCTTGCCTCCCCGTCCTCCTTCTTCTTTTTCTTCTTCTCCTCTTCCTCCTCCTCCTGATCCTCCTCCTCTCCTTCTTCTTCTTCTCCTTCTTCTCTTTATCCATCTCCTTCCTCTTCTTCTTCTCCTTCCCCTCCTTCTCCTTCTTTTTTAAATTTATTTTTTTCATAATCTTACACCCAACATGGGGCTCCAACACACGACCCTGAGATCAACAGTCACATGCTCTTCTGACTGAGCAAGCCAGATGCCCCGCTAAAGGCCTTTTTTGTCCTGTTTCTCCCACTCCTTTACCTACTCCTCTTGGGATCGCTTCCTTAGTAAGTCATCCAGGCACATGAATCCATCTCAGGGTGGGCTTCTTGGAATCCCACTGCAGATGGAACAAGTTTGGAATTGGGGGAAGATCAGGACTTCAAATTGGGGCATGTTTAGAGATGCCTGGTAGTAGCATGTTGAGGAGGCTGTGGTTGGAGACACCAGGTCTGGGGGAGAGGTCTTGTCTGGGGATATACATTTGTCATGTTGGGAAAGCATCAGTTCTAGGGGCAGTCTGTAGAAAAAGACCTGCCTGGGTAGAATTCTGAGCCTCTGGGGCCTTCCCATCTCTGACAGAGCATGGCCTTCAGCAGTCAGAATGTCTATACTGTCCAGGACACCCTCCACGTACACAGAGCCAGGAGTCTTTCATTTTTTGCTTTTTCGAAAAGAAGTACACAAAATGAGAGAGAGAGAGAGAAGAAAAGAACATAAGAAAAGTAAACTTTTCTCTGATTAAAAAAACAAGAATTACACTTTTCCTGAGTTTCTTGTCTGCATTTAAACTCCTGGTAGGGGTACCTGGGTGGCTCAATCTATTAAGCATGCAACTTGATTTTGGCAGTCATGATCTCATAGTCAGGTCTTGAGATCCAGCCCTGTGTCAGCTCACACTGGGCATGGAGACTGCTTAAGATTCTGTCTCTCTCTCTCTCTCTCTCTCTCTCTCTCTTTCTCTGTACCTCTGCCCCTCCCCCAAGCATGCTCCCATGTGCTTGCTCTCTCTCGCTCTCTCTCAAAATAAATAAATAATAAACTCATGCTACTTACTGTGGTGTGCAGTCTCTGGCATTGTTACTTTCCTCTGTCTTTCTACCTCACTCTCTAGCACCCCTTTTCTCCCTCATTGGGAACTCCTTGGGTCAGGGATCAGAATATAACTTCTCCAGATTCCCCCACACCACCCAACCCGGGAAAGGCCTGTGGCATTGAAATTAAGGTTGACAGAGTCTGAACCTTGCCTTTAAAGACGACTGCCTGGGTGACCCGGGGTGAGTTATTTAATCCCTCAAAGCCCTCTGGAGTTAGTCGTTCCTATTTGATGGGTGATGGTGAGAATTATCCCAAACTGAACTCCTGACTTCCCCTACAAACCTGCTCCTCTCACAATCTGTCCATCTCAGTGAAAGGCAATTGCATCCTTCCAGCCTGAGGTGTCTTTCACTCCCTGACTCATCTTGTACTCACTCTGCTTTTCCAGCACTTGCCTCCCTGCGGTTCTGGGAACACACCAAGCACGGGCCTGCCTGCAGCCTTTGACTTGTGCTTCCCTCTGCTGGATCGCCCTTCCCAAAGACGTCCACCTGCCTCTCTCCCTCAGTCCTTCAGGCCTCTGCTCAGATGTTGCTCCTGTGAGATGGCTTCCCTGACCATCATGCATAGAGAGCATTCTCCCATCACCCTCTTTCGCCCTTCACCCTGCTTTATTTTTTCAGAGCATTTATCACACACTAATTTATTAGTACATACATTAATTTTTTTTTTCTTTTTGGAGGCAACACACAGTAATGATTAAGAGCAAGGACTCCAGGGGCGCCTGGGTAGCTTAGTCAGTTAAGTGTCTGACTCTTTATTTCGGCTCAAGACATGATCTCATGGTTTGTGGAATCGAGCCGTGTCTTGGGCTCTGTGCTGGGGGTAGAAACTACTTAAGATTCTCTCTCTCTCCCTCTGCCCCCTCTCCCCTGTGTACTCGCTTGCCTGTGTTCTCTCTTCCTCCCTCCCTCTCTCTCTCTCTAAGAAAAGAAAAAGAAAAAGAAAAAAGAGTAAGTGGCAAGAGCCACTGTCTGGCTTTGAATCCTGAATCCAGCTTTTCTGACCTATGGGATTAGGTAGGTGATTCTAACTCCCATGTGTTCCAGTATTCTCTAGGGGTTCCGGGCTGGCTCAGTTGGTAGAGCGTGAGACCCTTGATCAACTCTCTTGTGCTCCAGCAGTCTCATCTAGAAAATGGGATAAGCATAATAATACCTTCCTCATAGGTTATGATTTACTATTTGTAAAGCACTTTAGAACATTATAAACATAAGTGCTTATTAAATTGTATTTATTGTCACTCTCCCCTCATTGAGTGTATCCTCTGTGAAAGATAGGTAATTTTTTAAGTTTATTTATTTATTTTGGGAGAGAGGTGGGGGAGGGGGGAGAGAGAGAGCTGGAGAGGCCAGAGAGACAGAGGGAGAGAGAATCCCGAGCAAACTCCACGTTGTCAGTGCAGAGCCTGATGTCAGGCCTGAACTCATGAACCATGAGATCATGACCTGAACCAAAACCAAGAGATGAATGAAGGTTTAACCGACTGAGCCACCCAGATGCCCGTGAAAAGTATTTTTGTCTGCTGTTCACTGTTGTACATTCAGCGCCTAGAACAGCCTAGCATAAAATACTCAAGTATTTATTGAATGGATGAAATCAACAAGATCTTCCTGATGAGAGATCCAATGAGCTAATACAGAGATAAATGTTTTGCAAAGTGTCATACAAATAAAACAAGTCATAATCAAATGAACTACTGCTACTTCCTGAGCACGCACTGGACACAGACTCTGTACTAATTACTTTTATGCATGAACTCATTCGAATCCTCACAACTTGACATAGTAGTTCATATTATTCTCTTTTCACAGACAAGGAAACTGGGGTTAAGTCCCTTGCCCAAGACCACACAGCTAAGGCAGAGGCAGAGCCACAGTGCAACCCAGTTCTGCCTCACTCCAGCATTCATTGCCTGAACCAGTTGCCAAGCTGCTATCCATCAATATTTGCTGGAAGAATGAATTTGTGAAGCAGGTCTTTGGTATATTAGGAAGAATTCCACAATATCCAATCCTTTCTCTTAAAAACCTCTTAAAATAAACATATTTGCCCCTGGTTCAAGGTTAAATTCTGGGTCCTCCAAGAAACACTTAGAAAGAGCTTTCCTGCCCATTTTTGGTAGCAAAAATTCCCAGATCTCCACTCCCACACAGCACATTTATGGGGATGTGTCCCAAAGACAAGCGGGTATTTTGTAGTCTTTTCTAGGAAGTAGCCTTAAAACTGGGTGAGGTCCTATTTCCTGTCCCTCCCCTCCACTGCCCAGTGCTCTGAACAAACGATTCCATAGTCTTACTTCTTTATATTTGTTCTTGATTTTTCTGAGACCTTCCTTTTTGTCTGGCAATGTCACTGGCCAACTCCTTCCATCTATCACTTCTGAATCCTTTAAGGTGCTGAGACAGCTGATCCCCAGCAAGAAACTTGATCCATATGCCTTCCCTTTCCTTGAATCTTGGGAGGGGCTGTGCTGCCTTCAGCACTGGTGAAGTTTTGCCAAGGTCTGAGCTGTCAGTTTCCAGAGATCAGAGGCCAAGCATTTATGTATGTGTGTACACCGAGCACACAGAATCAATTAATCGATAAGCACTCACAAAGCCCTGAAGACTTGTGGTTGGCCAAGGTCTAGAGACTTTGAGAAGCGTATGGCCAAAAAGGGCCTTAAGGAAAATAATAATAACAATAAAATAATAATAATAATCTATCCTCCAAGCCATTCTTCATCCTTCCTCTAAGAGGCAGGTGACCTGCAATTTACATTTCCCAGGCTCCCTTGAGAGATAACTTCCTGCTGGGGTCGGACAGTGGGAAGCACTAGAGGGAGACTAGAGGGTGGGACAATGGAAAGGCCAGGGTATTTCTTCTCCTACAGCAGTGTCTTGGCAAAGGCTGTGTCTTGTCTACAGCTCCAGCTCCTGCTGTGGTTCCAGGTTCTGCCAGACTCTGGGCTCCAGTAACACCACCGTTTCCCTCTCTTCTTCCTGCTCAGTGGTGGATGATTTCTTGCTGCCTAATCTGTAGGTCACATCACTGTCCTCTATTTGACTTCTCAGCCTCTCCATCACTTCTGTATTAAGTTCCCTTTGCTTTAAAGACTCACAGTGTTTTTTGCCTTCCCTATTGGAACTTGACTGATAGAAGAGTTAAAACTTACACAGTGCTGGGGCACCTGGGTAGCTCAGTCAGTTGGGCACTTGACTCAGATCATGATCTTGAGGTTTGTGAGTTCAAGCTCCGCATGGAGCTCTCTGCTGTCAGCACAGGGCCCACTTCAGATCCTCTATCCCCCTCTTTCTCTGCCCCTGCTCCGCTCATGCTCGCGTGCTGTCTCTCTCTCTCTCAAAAATAATAAACATAAAAAAAAGAAAACTTACGAATACGTGCCAGTGTCCTAAGTGTATTATGCAAGATAACTTTCTCAATTCTACCATCTGAGGAATGATTACAGTCTACAGATCACATTTACATCACAAAACTGAGGCACAAAGAGTTTGATCTACCCTAGTAACATCCCAAATCTGGATGCATATCAAAAATTTGCTCAGGAAGCAAATTAAAAATAGAGGAGATGATGGATGCCATCCTATACCTACTGAATCAGACTCGTTGGTCCATGGGGCCCAGGAATCTGGATATTTAAAAGATCCCCAGGTGATTCAGATGCTGCTAACCCAGCAGGCCTCCATGAACTGGTATTCAGGAAACCCTGACCTTGTTCTGGTGATGAAGACACCTAGATCCAGATCAGGAAGGTGGCCTGCCCCAGCTGCACAGCAAGCTCTCTGGCAGACAAAAACACCGCCAAGGGCAGCAGTTTCTGCTATCTTCACTGCCTTCTCCTTCAAGGTCACATGGCTGGTTCTGACGTCTGGACTTGCTTTCCCTAGGAGGCATCTGAAGCCACTTCTTATAAGAACTGTTTTGGAAAATTCAGTGTATAAACAGACATGTACGCAGGATTTCTGACTGGCTGATCAGTGTTTGGGAAAGAAAAAAGGAGGCACTTTAATCCACATAATCTCTTATTTTCAGTCCTTTCTGAACAACTTCAGGGAGTTAGTTAATCCTGCATTCTACCTTCCCTATTCTGACCAAGACTCTGGTTGGGTGAAGAATATATACTTTTTAACAGGAGCCCATGGCGATCAGACAATTTTGAAAAGATGATCAAAATCCAAAAAGCCCACAATCTAAATGGACCTCATAATAACCAACCCCATAAGGGCTGGATTTTTGTCTCCTCTCCGCACACCATTACTATATTCCCAGCACCAACGGCAGTGCCTGGCACTTAGCAGATGCTTAATAAATATTTGTTGAATGAAATAATAATAGTAATACTTTTTCTTGAATTTTGAAAATATTTTTGGTACAGTTATTCCCTGATCCCCACGATGGACAGGATAGATATCAGAGTCTTCATTTTACAGATGAAACTGAGTTCGGAGAGACTGGGTGCCCAACCAGGTCACACAGCTAATGAGAAGTGTCAGAAGCTCTCTCTATGAAATTCTCCCTCCCAGCCAGTGGTGATGAGGAGAAACACAAGTGGGAAGACGCACATATGAATGAAGAATAAACTGTCAGAATACAGTTCAAATAACTTGACAAGGGAAGAAATTCTAGCCTTTCACCAGAGGAGGAGATTGGGGGCTCAAAAATTCCAGAGGATACACAAATCTCTCTCTCTCTCTGAACTCAGCACTTTCCTTAGTCAGTTCAGGCAGCCCTTGCTTGCCTGCTTTATTGGTAATAGTAACTCCCCCTTTGTCCATATCATCAAATGCTAAACGCTTTGTGCATCTTATTCTACCATCTCTCTCCTGGACGACTGCAGTAGCCTTCCTTAATTCCCCTCCTACCTGTTTTCCCCACTCATGTCAGACTGATCACTTAAAACTGCCTAAATAGGGGCGCCTGGGGGGCTCAGTAGGTTGAATGTCTGACTTTTGATTTTGGCTCAGGTCATGATCTCATGGTTTGTGAGTTTGAGCTCCGCGTCGGGCTCTGCGCTGACTGCATGGAGCCCGCTTGGGATTCTCTCTCTCTCTCTCTCTCTCTCTCTCTCTCTCTCTCTCTCCCTCTCTCTCTGCCCTCCCCTGCTTGCACTCTCTCTCTTTCTCAAAATAAAGAAACGTTTTAAAATAAAACTTCCTAAATGAATAAACAAATAAAACATAAAACATAAACAAACAAACAAACAAACTGATCACTTTATCTGATTAAAATTCCTAAAGGCCTCTGCACTATGCTCTGTCAGGGTTCTGCCTGGTCTAGTCCCCACCTACCTCTCCATTTATTACATTCAAGAAATACTTATTGAGGGCCTACCATGTGTCAGGTGCTATTTGGGGCATTGAGGATGCAGCAGTAAATCAAATAAACAAGGTCCTTTCAAGGAGTTTATAAGAAAAAAAGTAGAGAAGTTAACAAACAAGATAATTAGAGACTACTGAAAGTGCTAAGGTGGAGATAAAGTAACAAGAAAATCTCTAGGGAAGCCAATTTATTGACAAAATGGTCAGGGCAGATGCTCTGAGGAAGCAACACTGAAGCTAAGACCTGAAGGCTGAGAAGGAGTCAGTCATGGAAAAGTTGGGAGAAAGTATTCCAGGCAGAAGGAACAGGCATGTGCCAAGGTCCTGAGGTAAGCAACTTCTACAAACCAGGAACAGAGAAGTCAGTGTGGCCGAAGCAGAATGAATCAGAGAGACAGATGAGGTAACGGCAGAGAAACAGGTGTGCGCCAGA
Source organism: Panthera onca (assembly GCF_046562875.1). NCBI lineage: Eukaryota > Metazoa > Chordata > Mammalia > Carnivora > Felidae > Panthera > Panthera onca. The sequence continues at coordinate 43,739,026 of NC_138353.1, read as the reverse complement.
TCATACAGGGCTCTGTAGCCACAGAGAGTAGTCTTTTATTCCAGAATAAAAGAAAATCACTGAAAAATTTTAAGCAGAGGAGGAATATTGCCTGATTTATATTTTGTAGCAATCCTTCCGGCTGCTGTGTGAAAATGAACTGGGGGCAGGAGGAATGAATGAAGGACAAGAGAGAAGGCTGGTGCTGGGTCCAGACAAGAGATGATGAGCTTGCCTGGGGCCACAAGACAAGATGAAGTAGAGTGGTCAGATTCCAGATAGAGCTTTGGGGTGAAATTGACAAGACTTGATGATAGATTGATTTTGAGGATGAAGGAAAAGAGGAGATGGTGCTATTTATGGAGACAAAATCAAGTGCAGGAGGAATCAAGTTACATCTGGATTGTGAAGTTGGAGCTAGCCAGATGCAGATGTCAAGTTCACCATGGGCTATGGGCAGGGTTGGATATACCAACATGGGTATCTCCGAACAGTCAACACTTAGATGCATTGGATTAGCCCTGTTGCCCTGTGACATTTGAAGACTGGGCAGGGAAGGAGGGACTAAGAGAGGTAAAAGGAAAACCAACCATAAGATTGAAGTCCACAAATGAAAGGGTTTCAGAAAAGAGGAAGTGATCAGTTGGGTCAAAGTTGCTGGGAGCTTGAAAGATGTGGTCAGAGATATGTCCATTGAATTTGGCTGCTCGAGTTTGTTGGGAGCATAGTTTTAGCAAGAAGTCAACCCAGTAACAATACTGGATTAGACAGAAGAGTAAATTAGAGGTGAGGAAAAATGTATGGACAATTCTTTTCAAGTTTCCTTCAACAGAGAGTGTAGCTGCAGGTGTGTATGTGCAGCCAAGTGACAGTTTGTTTTTCTAGCTCAAATTTACTAGAACCATGTTCTCCAAACTTCAGTCATTGAAGAATAGTCTTTGGGGGTGCCTGGGTGTCTCAGTCACTTGAGCATCTGACTTTTGATTTTGGTTCAGGTTACCATCCCAGGGTCATGAATTCAAGCTCCACATTGGGCTCCACACTCAACATCGATTCTCTCTCTCTCTCCCTCTGCCCCTCTCCCCTGACTCCTGCTCTCTCTCTTTCTAAAATTAAAAAAAAATAAAAAATAAAAAATAAAAAATTGTTAAAAAAAAAAAGAAAAGGAATCATTTTTGTTTTTGCCCCATCCATATCCCAGGAGTACTCTATATGTAAAATTAGTATTAAAATCAACTCACTTTTAATTTAAATTTGCTGGAAATATTTACTTAAAAAAAAAGCAACATTACTACATCAAATGGGAAACCAACACCACTTGCCATAAATAGTGAATCAGTTCAATAAAAATAAAACAATGTCACTAGGTTCCAGCTGGAGATTATTGCCTGCTGGGGGCCGAGCCTAGGATCAGCTCTGTTTAAAAAGGGAAATCACTAAGTGTTAGATGTTGAAGACATACGGACATCAAAGTGAAACTTTCTCCTTCAAGGACTGAAAGAGAATTAAAAGGAATTTTGGAGGGGCAGGGGGTGGCCTATGTGATTTAAAACCACCTAATGGTAGGCCTATACTCTGAGAAATACTTCTTAGAACATTTTATTTTATTGAGAAATAACTTACACTTAGTTGAGTGTGCAAATCTTAAATGTGAAGCTTGAATACTTTTTACAAATGTATATACCAGTGTAACCAGCACCCAGCTCAAGCTCTACAATTTCCCAGCAAGCAGGCCAGTGCCAACCTCGAAACATAACAGACAAGGTGTGTGTCTTCATGGGATTTACAGTTTGCTCCCCATGATATCGCTAGCTCCTAGCACAGTGCTAGTACATACTAGGTGCTCTCTCTCTTTCTTCCTTTTTGGCTTATCTATGTTTTGTGTGTTTTGTTTTTTTTTTCCTATTAGTTTTCTACAGAGAGCGTGTGTTATTTGTGAGTTAAATACGAGTCTTATCCAGGACACCTGGCTGGCTCATTTGGTTGAGTGTGCAACTCTTGATCTTGGGGTTGTAAGTTCGAGCCTGATGTTGGGTGCAGAGATTACTTAAAAATAAAATCCTAAAAGAACAAAAACAACCAGTCTTATCCAAACTCCAATTTTCCAGAATGTCTAACATTCCCACCAAACCAAATGAACAAATGTTAGAGTTTTAGCTTTAGTTTGCTTCCAAAATGATGCAACTTATCAAGGAAAACCAAAAAGAACATCAGGATCTCCCTGTGGATATAAAACCCTGGACTGACAAGAAAGAAGTGTCCAAACAGAAGAATCCAGGAGCAGGTCTCCTGATTCCAAGCCTCTCCCTCACCTACTAATCTGTATTTTATAGCCCTCTGCAGCGGTCTTTGCTCTCACACCCTCACACACAGTAGTTAAGGACACCAGAACCCATTTTTGTGCCCTCCTCGTTGAAACAGGGACAGCAAGACAAAACATCACCAACAAGTCTTTAAAAATTTAAAGAGCCTGATAAAGTCCTTCATTTGGCATCTGCCACGGAAGGAAATCGCCTCTGGCGTGTGTGTCTGTTGTGTTCCCCCTTTCCCAGACATCTTTTGTACAAACACCCCTCCCTAAGGTTTACCTGCAGCTGATTGTAGGAGGGTGTCAGGACCCCTTGCAGTGGAGGATGGGGAAAGCCCTTATTTTCAGACAGTGAAGCTAATGAGTTGATACTCTTCAAGCACGTTGAGGATCAAAGAGTGAGATCTGAAACTTCGGCAATAATACAGCCACCTGCGGGCATGGGTGGGCCCAAGCTGGGGGGCCCTGGAGAGCAGTACCAGGTGCTGTGCCCACTGGCTGAGCCTGCCTGTGACAAGACAGGTGTCAGGGCTGACTGGAGAAGGCCAGATCCCCAAGCTGCATGCAGGAAGAAAGAATTCAAAACAATTGTAATTAAATTAGTTACAGGAATTTGGGGGGTTGGAGAGGGGTGGAAGTAAAGGACAAGGAAGAAAAAAAACATTCCCACCAAACCAAATGAACAAATGTTAGAGTTTTAGCTTTAGTTTGCTTCCAAAATGATGTAACCAGTGTCCTTTGTGTCCAAAATGTGCAACCAGAATATCGTGATTAAGGTAAAAATACTTGATTTCTACTTAGAAATTCATTCCCATCTTTACCTCCAAAGATGCAAACACTCTGAAATGGTTTATGTGCTCCTCCCTGAATCTAAAAAATAGTTTTACATAATTGTAATAGCCCGACAACTTACTTTTCCCAATAAGTCACATATTTGTAAGAATTGTCCAAGTTGATATACATGAATTTACTCCTTTATCACCTCCAGCACATACATGGACCACATTTTGTTGGTGGCCATGTAATACCAATAGCCAACACTTAATAGCATTCCTCTCTCCCAGAAACGTTTCCAAGTCCTCTCTGCATATTAACCCCTTTAATTCTCACAAGGACCTAGGAGGGCATAGGCATAAATCAAATTTCTCATCATCACACAGCTGGTAAGTTGTCAGGGTATGATTTGGGGCCCAAGTCTGGAGCCAAAGTTAGGTTCTTAACCACTACATCATCCAGCCGGCACTTGGGTTGCTTCCCAAGTTTTGATCTTTCAGGCAAGTTGTCCCAGTATTGTATCAATCAGCTATTGCTGGGTAACAAACCATCCCCAAAATGTAGTGGCTTAAAACAATAATAGTTTGTTATTTCTCATGATACTGTGGGATGACAAGATAATTCTTCTGATCTCACCTGGACTCACTTAGTGGCTGTGGTTAACTGAAACAAGCTGCGGTTAACTGGCAGCTTGACTGATTGGCTTATGGTGGCCTCAATGACATGTCTGGAGCCTCAGCTGGGATTTCTGGCTGTCTCTTTCCAGCTGGACTTCTTCAGAAAATGGTGGCAATGTTCTAAGAAAGTGACAGCAGAAGCTCCAAGGTCTCAGCAATATTGGTTTAGGAAAGTCACAGGGGTGCCTGGGTGGCTCAGTCAGCTGAGCGCCCACCTTCAGCTCAGGTCATGATCTCACTGTTCCCAAGTTCGGGCCCCTCGTCAGGCTCTGTGCTGACAGCTCAAAGCCTGGAGCTTGTTTCAGATTCTCTCTCTCTCTCTCTCTCTCTCTCTCTCTCTGCCCCTCCTCTGCTTGCACTCTGTTTCTCTCTCTCAAAAATAAATAAACATTAAAAGAAGAAAGAAAGGAAGGAAGAAAGAAAAGAAGAAAGAAAGAGAAAGAGAAAGAAAGTCAAAAGACCAGCTCAGATTCAAAAAGTGGGAAAATAGACCCACCTTTGATGGGAGGGAAAGCAAAGAATTTGTGGTCACCTTGAATCTACTAAAGTAAACATCCTTATATATACCCCTGGTGCATGGGGAGTGTGTGTGTCCCTAAAGTGTACCAAGAACTAGAATTTCTGGAACTGGATTTTCTAACTTCATAGTTGTTTTTATTGAGATATAATTCACATACCATAAAACTCACCATTTTAAACTGGTGAATTCAAGAGTTTTTAGGCTGTACAACCATCACTGTTATCTAATTCTGGAACATTTTTATTAACCCCAAAATAAATTCCTAACTCATTGGTAGGAAATTTCCATTCCCCCTCATCCTCAGCCTTTGGAAAGCACCTTTAGATTTAACTATTCTGGACATTTCATATAAATGGAATCATGCAATATATGGTCTCATATCTGGCTTCTTAAACTTAGCATAATGTTCTCAAGGTTCATCTGCATTGTAGCATGAATCAGTACTTCATTCCTTTCTACGGCTGAATACTAGTCCATTTACTGACTAACCACATTTTGTTTATCCATTCACCAGTTGATGGACATCCACGTTGTTTCTACTTCTGAATAATGCTTCTATGAACATTCATGCACAAGCTTTTGTACAAAAACACATTTGCAATTCTCTTGGATATATATCTCAGAGTAGAACTGTTGGGTTGTGTGGTAACTCTATGTATAACTTTTTGGGGAACTGCGAAACTGGTTTCCATAGCGGCTGTCCCATTTTACATTTCTCCCAGCAATTCATGAAGTTTCTGAATGTTTCTGAAGTTTTCCTCCATGTCTTTGCCAACATTTGTTATTTTTCATTAAAAAAAAAATTATAGCTACGGGTCACCTGGCTGGCTCAACCTCACGACCCCAAGATCAAGAGTCATGTGCTCTTCTGACTGAGCCAGCCAGACACCTTCAATACTTTGTCCATTTTTGTTTTTAAAAAAGTTTTTAACATTTATTTTTTAATGATTTTTTTAATGTTTATTTATTTTCGAGAGAGAGAGAGAGAGTATTAACGGGAGAGGTGCAGAGAAAGAGAGAGGAAGACACAGAATCCGAAATGGGCTCCAGGCTCTGAGCTGTTGGCCCAGAGCCTGATGTGGGGCTGGAACTCATGAGCAGTGAAATCATGACCTGAACCGAAGTCAGACACTTAACTGACTAAGCCACCCAGGCGCCCTGTCATTTATTTATTTTTGAGAGACAGAGAGAGACAGAGTGCAAGCAGTGGAGGGGCAGAGAGAGAGAGGGAGACACAGAATCCGAAGCAAGCTTCAGGCTCTGAGTTGTCAGCACAGAGCCCGACGTGAGGCTTGAACCCATGAACCGTGAGATAATGACCTGCGCCAAGTCAAACGCTTAACCAACTGAGCCACTGAGGCACCTCTCCTTTGTCCATTTTTAAAATTTTTTATTGTTGAATTGTAAGAGTTCTTTATATATTCGTTAATAGACCCTAATCAAATATATGATGTCCAAATATTTTTTCCCATTCTGTGGGTTGTCTTTCCACTTTCTCAATAGTGTCCTTTAAAAAACACAAGTTTTGGGATACGTGGGTGGCTCAGTTGGTTGAGCGTCCAACTTCGGCTCAGGTCATGATCTCACCGTTGGTGAGTTCGAGCCCCGCGTCAGTCTTTGTGCATACAGCTCAGAGTCTGGAGCCTGTTTCATATTCTGTGTCTCCCTCTCTCTCTCTGCTCCTCCCCTGCTCGTGTTCTGTCTCTCTCTTTCTCAAAAATAAATAAACCTTAAAAAAAAAAAAAAAACTGAAAAGAAAAAAACCACACAAGTTTTGGAGCACCTGGGTGCTCAGTCAGTTGAGCATCCAATTCTTGATATTTGCTCAGGTCACCATCTCGGGATTGTGGGGTCGAGCCCTGCATCAGGCTCAGGGCTGAGCATGGGACTTCCTTGGGATTCTCTCTCTGTGCCCCTCCCCCACATGTGCTCTCTTTCTCTCGAAATAAATACATAAGCATTAAAAAAAAAAATAAAACACACAAGTATTTGTTTTGATTTATCTATTTTTTCTTTGGTTGCTCGTGCTTTTAGTGTCATATCTAAGAAATCATTGCCTAATCCCAGGTTATGAAAATGTGTACTTATATTTTCTTCTAAAAGTTTTACAGTTTTAGCTCTTACATGTAGGTCTTTAATCCATTTCTAGTTCATTCTTTTTTTTTTTAATTTTTTTAACATTTATTTATTTTTGAGACAGAGAGAGAGAGAGAGAGCATGAACAGGGGAGGGTCAGAGAAAGAGGGAGACACAGCATCTGAAGCAGGCTCCAGGCTCTGAGCTGTCAGCACAGAGCCGGACGCGGGGCTTGAACCCACGGACCGCGAGATCATGACCTGAGCCGAAGTCGGCCGCTTAACCGACTGAGTCACCCAGGCGCCCCTAGTTCATTCTTATATATGGTATAAGGTAAGAGTCCAGCTTCATTCCTTTGGATATCCACTACCATTTGCTGAAAAGACAATATTCTTTCCCTGTTGGGTAGTTTGGAGATGGTTGTTGAAAATCAGCTGGCTACTATTACAATATCAAATAGTAAGAATAATACCCAGCATCCTTGCCTTGTTCCTAGTCTGGGAATAGTTTTATTGTTTCACCATTATGTATGTTGTTTGATACGTATGTGTCAGGAACAGGACTTTCTCTTTAACTCTGGTTTACTAATGTTTAATCATAAATGAATATTGAATTTTATTACCTACTTTTTCCTGCAGTTATTGAGATGATCACATTTTTCTCCTTTAACCATACAGTGAGGTGCATGTATTACATTACATAGATTTTCTGTTGTTGAAATGCCTCTGCATTCCTGGGGTAACCAATTGCAATTATTTCCTATTCTGAGTTTCTTTTATAGCTCCCTGTCTCAGCTCATGCTTTGAGGGTCCATGTTGTTTCATGTTCTGGATCTACATCAAAAGCTCCAGTTTCTTAGTTGGAATGTTCTTCTAGAAGCTTCCAGAAGCTCAGGTTTGCTCATTAGTGATGTGGTGGAGGTGGCCAAGAGGCTCTAGGGCAGAGCCCAGTGCTTTAGGCTGTGTGCGTATTTGCCACAGAGGAGCCAGATAAAAGCCAGGTGCCGAGCAGGTAGCAGCCTTCCAAAGTCACTACTTTGGTCTTTAAGCAACAGAATTCAAATTCTCTGTCCTTGTCTGTAAAGTTTATTCTGTGTTGTAAGCACTGTGCTAACTGTTCTACAGTAGAGTTTCCTTTAATCCCCTTAACCTCCCTGTGGAGCAGGTATTATCATCTCTCATGTACACATGAGGAAACTGAGACTGAGAGAGGTTAACTTGCCAGTGGTCATCAGAGAGCCACGGTTCAAAATTAGGTTTGTGTCATCGCAGAGTCTGTGCCCTTAGCCACTGCTATATGTGCTATGTGTAATCAGCTCTGTCAGCCCGAGCTCCCATGATCGATGTTAAGTACCAACAGCTCCGTGTGACCAGAGCGTGACCAGGCATCGCCAAGTGTGATTGGCTGGAGTCGTTTGTGGTCGGCTTGGTCTCAATGTCAGGCTGTGACCCACGCTCACATGAGGTGTTCTGCAGTAACGGCCCCCTTAGGGAAATTGTGCTGTGTGCTTTTCTTTCAAGCCTTTAAGAAATAACAGCTTTATTTGTGATGTAACTAACCTACCATACAGTTCCCCAATTGAAAGTGCACAATTCAGGATTTTTTGTACATTCACAGACTTGAACAGCCATCACCATAATCAATCTTAGAGTATTTTCATCACCCCTAAAAAGAAGCTCTGTGCCCCTTAGTAGTCCTCATTTCCTCCCAGACTCCTCACTACCAATCTGCTTCCTGTCTCGACAGCCTCGTCTTTTCTGGATATTTCATCTAAATGGAATTGTACAATATGTGGTCTTTACTGACCGGTTTCTTTCACATTAAATAATGTTTTCAAAGATATGGTATATGTTTGTAGCATGTACCAGTATTTTATTTCTTTTTATTTTCAAGTAACATTCCAATGTATGGATATACCCCATTTTCTTTTTCCATTCATCATTTGGTGGACATTAGGGTTGTTTCTACTTGTCGACTATTAATAATAATGCTGCTATGAATATTTATACACAGGTTCTAATGTGGGCATATGTTTTGTGGGTTTTTTAATTTTATTTTTTAAGTAGGCTTCACAGCCAGCACAGAGCCCAAAGAGGAGCGTGAATTCACAATCCTAAGGTCGAGACCTGAGCTGAGATCGGGAGTCAGATGCTTAACGAACTGAACCACGCAGGCGCCCTGTGCACTTCTCACTTTCTAATGTAATATAATTTACCTTTTCTTATGATCATCGTTCTCGCATCCTCTTACACTGCCGTCCCCACCCTTGCCAAATCAGCACAAGGAGGGCTGAGATTTTTGAGTAATTTTTTCCAAAGTCTGGAACAGGCCTGGCACTGTTAGATGTTTAACAGATACTTGCTGAATGAATGATCCAGCTGCTAGGTTAGATCAGCCCATCCCAAGCTGCTCTCTTTCCTCCTTTTCTCTCTCCTGATACAAACACATCTTAGGGACACTCTTAGGTTCTTTGCTTTCTGCTCCCCACTTTCACACCAGCTAATTTCCCACCAGCAGGTAATGCCTGAAACTTCCTTTCAATGAAGCTGCACTTTGGGTTAACATTTTCTTTTAAGCTTATTATTTTGAGAGAGACAGAGAGCACAAGGGAGGGGCAGAGAGAAAGGGAGAGAGAGAGGGAGAGAGGGAGAATCCCAACCAGGCTTGATGCTGCCAGAGCAGAGCCCCACATGGGGCTTGAACCCATGAACTGTGAGATCATGACCTGAGCCAAAATCAAGATTCATTGGCTTAACTGACTGAGGCACCCAGGCGCCGCTGGGGAGGCCCACCCTCCCTAGTCCTTCCCTTCCCCTTCCCCTTCTTCCCCTACTCCTTCCCCTTCCCTTCTTCCCCTACTCCTTCCCCTTCCCCTACTCCTTCCCCTTCCCCTTCCCCTTCCCCTTCCCCTTCCCCTTCCCCTTCCCCTTCCCCTTCCCCTTCCCCTTCCCTCCCCTCCCCTCCCCTCTCCTCTCCTCTCCTCTCCTTTCCTTTCCTTTCCGGACTGGGAGCCTGACTGGCTCAGGCCAGCCTGAGAGTTACTGTCCCAACTCTCCCGGATCTGTTGTCCACTCTAAGTTCAGTCAGCCCTGGCCCAAGCGGTGAGTGATGAGACACAACACAGCAGCAGAGGTAGTGGGCTGAGATCCTCTCAAAACTGCATGTGGCTGAAAAGACAAGGAGCAGCTTCACTGGCTCCCCCAAGAAGCACAAACGCCAGATAAGAAAGCAGGGCAGCGGCTGTGCTCAGGATGTCTCCTGGCAATGCTGAGGTGGATCTCAGTTCTCCATGCTGCCTGCTGGCTGTCCTAGCCAAGGGACAGCAATAAACCATCAATCCTGCAGGGTCATCTCTGCCTGTCCAAAAAAAAGCCTAACTAATACACTCTCCTCTCACAAACCAGTGCTGGGGGATTTGCTGAGACCTTTTCCTCTCAATTCATAGAAATTTCAAGAAAGAGAAATTTTGTCAAGATAGGTCAGCTCCAACCACAGTGCTGCTAAAGCCCCTGACTGATTATTATGGTGAAGACAGTAAGAGGGGAAAATAAGAGCAATGAAAAGGAGTCTCCTAGACTCTGTAAATTTGGGGAGGACTGAAGGTAATTTTATTTTATTTTTGAAAAGTACTATGATAAAAAATAAATATACAACTCCAGTTGACTCCAGCAATCCATGTGGGAGAAGGGAAAAATTCAACTCCAGTCCACCCTAGCCATAATATCCCAACTACAGGGGGGAACAACTGAGAAGCACATGTGAAGTTCACAGTCCAGAGGCACAGGCTCACAAAGAGTCTGAGACCTAATCATAGGACTATAGAACACTTCTTCTCTCAGCAACACCTTACTACTGTATTACTTAGCCTATTTGCAGAAGTTCCTTTTACATAGTGCATCATGTCTGGCTATAAAAAAAAAAAATTACAAGACATACTAAAAGGCAAAAAACATAGTTTAAAGAGACAGAACAAGCATCAGAACCAGACTCAGAAATGGCAGGGATGTTGGAAGTATCAGATTAGGAATTTGCCACAACTGTAATTAAAATGCTAATAGCTCTGGGGTGCCTGGGTGGGTGGCTCAGTTGATTAGGCGTCTGACTTCAACTCAGGTCATGATCTCTGAGTTTGTGAGTTCGAGCCCTGTGTCGGGCTCTGTGCTGACAACTCAGAGCCTGGAACCTGCTTCGGATTCTGTGTCTCCCTCTCTCTCTGCCCCTCCCCCACTCAAGCTCTGTCTCTCTCTCTCTCAAAAATAAATAAACATTAAAAAAATTTTAATGCTAACAGCTCTAATGGATAAAGTAGACAACATACAAGAAGAGATGGGTAACCTACACGGAGAGTTAGAAATTCTAAGAAAGAACCCAAAGAAATGTTAGAGATTAAAAAAAAAAAAAGTGTAACAGAAATGAAGAAATGAAGAATACCTTTAATGGCTTATTAGTAGATTGGACACAGCTGAGGAAAGAATCTCTGAGCTTGAAGATATTTCAGGAGTAACTTCCAAAACTAAAAAGAAAACGGAAAAAGAGTGGGAAAAAACCCATAATATCCAAGAACTGTTGGACAACTACAAAAGGTGTTACAGACATGTAAATGGGAATGCCAGGAAGAGAAGAAGGAACAAAAGAAATCTTTGAAACAATAATGCCTGAGAATTTCCCCCAAATTAATGTCAGACACCAAACCACAGAACCAGGAAGCTCAGAGAACACCACATGGAATAAATGCCCCCGAAAAGCTATACCAAGGAATATCATCTTCAAACTATAGAAAGTCAAAGATAAAGAATAAAAAAGTAGAGGGGCACCTGGGTGGCTCAATCGGTTGGGCAGCCGACTTCGGCTCAGGTCATGATCTCGCGGTCCGTGAGTTCGAGCCCCTCCTCGGGCTCTGTGCTGACAGCTCAGAGCCTGGAGCCTGTTTCAGATTCTGTGTCTCCCTCTCTCTGACCCTCCCCCGTTCATGCTCTGTCTCTCTCTGTCTCAAAAATAAATAAATGTTAAAAAAAATTTTTTAAAAAAGAATAAAAAAGTAGAAAGTAAGAAGATAAATCCTGAAAGAAGACAGAGGAAAATATACCTTACTTATGGAGGATCAAAATTAGGAACTAAATTCATGTTCTCCTCAGAAACCATTCAAACAAGAAGAGAGTGGAGTGAAATATTCACAGTGTAGAGAGAAAAACTCCACCAACTTACAGTTCTGTACCCTGTGAAATTATCATTCAAAATGAAGGAGAAATAGGGACTCCTGGGTGGCTCAGTCAATGGAGTGTCCAACTTGGGCTCAGGTCATGATCTCCTGGTTGTTGTCAGTGCAGAGGCCGCTTCTGATCCTCTGTGCCCCTCTCTGCCCCTCCCCTGCTTGTGCTCTCTCTCTCAAAAAAAAAAAAAAAAAGTAAAGGAGAAATAAAGTTTTTCTCAGACAAACAAAAATTGAGAATTTGCTGCCAGTAGACCCGTTTTGCAAGAAATTTTCCTTTAGAGATAAGGAAACATATAGGTCAGAAGCCCAGATCTACATAAAGAAAGAAAGAGCATTGGGGCACCTGCATGGCTCAGTCAGTTAAGTGTCTGACTCTTGATTTCGTCTCAGGTCATGATTTCATGGTTCATGAGATTGAGCCCCACATTGGGCTCTGCACTGACTCTGTGGAGGCTACTTGGGATTCTCTCTCAATCCCTCTCTCTCTCTCTCTCTCTCTCTCTTTCTCTCTCAAAATCAATATACACTTTTAAAACAAGGACATCAAAGAAGGAATAAGTGAAATTAAAATACAAACTTTTCTTTTTCTTATTCTTTTTTAAATGTTTACTTATTTATTGAGAGAGGGAGAGAGCGAGAGCAAGGGAGGGGCAGAGAGAGAGAGAGAGAGAGAGAAGAAATCCCAAGCAGGCTCCACACTGTCAGTGCAGAGCCCAATGTGGGGTTCAATCTCATGAACTGTGAGATTATGACCTGTGCTGAAATCAAGAGTTGATGCTTAACTGACTGAACCACCAAGGAGTCCCTCTTTTTCTTACTCTTAATTGATCTACAGATAAATTTGTTCAAAATAATAAATAGCCACAATGTATTTGATTATGTATATATATGCTTATGTATATGTCAAATAAATGACATCAGTGATACAAGGGACAAGAGGGAGAATCAAGATTATTTTGTTATTATAAGGTACTCACACAACCTGTAAAGCAGTCTGGTGTTATTTGAAGGTAGACTTGGATTAGGTATAAATGTGTAGGGCAAACTTAAGGCAATTACAAAAAAAAGTAAAAAAAAAGAAAAGAACAAGAAGTAAATTAATATGCTAAGAAAGGAAAGAAAACGGAATTATATAAAATGCTCAATAAAAACCACAAAAGCAGAAAAAGAGCAGGAGACAAAAATAAGAACAAAGAACAAGGAGCACCTAGGTGGCTCAGTCAGTTAAGCATCTGACTCTTGATTTTGGCTTAGGTCATGATTTCATGGTTCATGAGTTGGAGCCTAGTGTTGGGCTCCATGTTGACAGTGTGGAGCCTGCTTGGAATTCTCTCTCTCTCTCTCTCTCTCTCTCTCTCTCTCTCTGCCCCTCCCCCACTTGTTCTCTCTCTCAAAATACATAAACATTAAAAAAAAAAGAACAAGGAGAGCAAATAGAAAACAGGTGCAAATATGGCAGATATTATTCCAACTATATCGATAATCACTTTGAACATCAATGGTCTAAATGCACCAATTAAAAGATACATTGTCAGAGAAGATCAAACCCAACTATATGTCATTTATGAAAAACCCTCCCTTTAAATATAAAGACACATATAGATTAAAAGTAAATGGATGGAGAAAGGTATACCATTCTAACACTAATTAAAAGAAAGCAAGAGTAACTATATTAACTTTAGACACAACAGGGGCGCCTGGGTGGCTCAGTCGGTTGAGCGACTGACTTCAGCTCAGGTCCCAATCTCACAGTTTATGAGTTCGAGCCCCGCATCGGGCTCTGTGCTAACAGCTCAGAGCCTGGAGCCTACTTCGGATTCTGTGCCTCCCTCTCTCTCTACCCCTCCCCTACTCATGCTCTGTCTCTATCTCAGAAATAAATAAACACTTAAAAAAATGTTTAAAAAAAAAACTTTAGACACAACGAACTTCAGAGCAAAAAAAGTCTTCAGGGTTAAAGAGGGGCACTGAATAATGATAAAGGGGTCAATTCTCCAAGAAGATATAACAATTCTTATTATATACATGTCTAACAACAGAGATTCAAAATCTGTGAGGCAATGACTGATAGAATTTCAGGGAGAAATAGATGAATCCAGTATTATGGTTGAAGATCTCAGCATTCCTCTATCAGAAATGGATAGTCCTCTCTGGGCTCAGATCTAGTTTGCAGCAACATGGCTAAATGCACCAAGAAGGATGGAATTGTCAGTAAATATGGGACACATTATGGTGCCTCTCTCAGGAAAATGGTGAAGAAGATGGAAATACGCCAGCACGCCAAGTACACTTGCTCCTTCTGTGGCAAAACCAAGATGAAAAGATGAGCTATGGAAATCTGGCATTGTGGTTCCTGCATGAAAACTATAGCTGTGGTGCCTGGACCTACAACACCACTACAACAGCACTTCTGCTGTCACAGTAAAGTCGGCCATCAGGAGACTGAAGGAGTTTTAAGACCAATAGAAACTCCACCATTCAAAATATTGCTAGCCTATAATAAATGGGTTTATATAACAACAACAACAAAAAGAAATGGATAGACCCAGCAGTCAGAAAATCAGTCAGTACACAGTTGAACTCAACATCACCATCAATCAACTGATATAATGGACATCTATAGACTACTTCATCCAACAAGAGCAGAATACACATTCTTCTCAAGCTCACATGGAACATTCACCAACATGGGCCACATTCTGGGCCATAAAATACACCTTAACAAATTTAAAAACATAGAAACCATACTATGTCTGCTATCAGACCACATGGAATTAAAATGAGACATCAATAACAGAGAGATAGCTGGAAAATCCCCCAAAATTTAGAGATTAAACAATATACTTCTAGATGAGTCAAAGAAGAAATCTCAAGGTAAATTTAAAAATATTTTGAACTAAAAAAATGAAAATACAACTTATCAAAATTTGTGAGATACAGCAAAAGTAGTGCTTAAAGGGAAACTTACAGTATTGAATCATAGAAAAGAAAGATTTAAAATCAATCATCTAAGCTTGAACCTTAAGAAGGTAGAAAAATAAAAGAAATTATTAAATCCAAAATAAGGAGAAGAAATAATATAAATTAGAGCAGAAATCAATGAAATTGAAAACAGGAAATCAAAGAGAAAATCAATAAAACCAAAACCTGGTTCTTTGAAAAGATCAATAAAATCAATAAGCCTATAGCCACGCTAAGAAAAAAAGAGAGGGTACAAATTGCTCATATCAGAAGTGAATGAGAGGACATTACTACAGATCCTGTGGATATAAAAAGGATAATCAAGGAACAAGCCTATGTCCACAAATATGATAACTAAATAAAATTAACCAATTCCCTGAAAGACACAATCTACTAAAACTCATACAAGAAGATATAGACAATCTGAATAGCTTTATATCAATTTAAAAATGGAATCAATAATCAATAACCTTTCAAAACAGAAAGCATCAAACCCAGATGGGTTCCCTAGTGACAACACTGAATTGAATGACAACATTCAAGGAAGAAATTATACCATCTCACCACAATCTTTTCCAGAAGATAGAAGCAGAGGGAATACTTCTGAACTCATTCTATGAGGACAACATTACTTTAATACCAAAACCAAAGACATTACAAGAAAAGAAAACTGAAGACAAATATCTCTCATGGACATATTTGTCATATCAACAAAACATTTGCAATTCAAATCCAACAATGTGTAAGAACTGTATACAATGATATTTATCCCAGGTATGCAAAGCTGGTTCAACATTCAAAAATCAATTAATGTGGGGTGTCTGGGTGGCTCAGTCACTTGAGCATCCGACTTCGGCTCAGGTCATGATCTCAAGGTTTGTGAGTTTGAGCCCTGTATCAGTTTGACCTCTGAGCTGTCAGCACAGAGCCTGGAGCCTGCCTTGGATTCTGCGTCTCCCTCTCTCTCTGCCCCTCCCCCACTCACGCTCTATCTCTCTCACAAATAAACATTAAAAAAAATCTATTAATGTAATCCATCACATCAACAGGCTAAAAAATATTTCATAATCATTATCAATAAATGCAGAAAAAGCATTTGACAAAATTCAATATCCATTAATGATAAAAATTCTCAGTAAACTAGGAATTGGGGGGAACTTCCTCAACTGGATAAATAGTATCTACAAAACACCTGCAGCTAACATCATAGTTAGAGGCAAGAAACTTAAAGCTTTCCCACCAAGATGAGGGACAAGGCAAGATGTTCCCTCTTACTACTGCCTTTCAACATCATACTGGAAGTACTAACTAATACAATAAGATGAGAAAAGGAGGGGCACCTTGGAGGCCTGATCAGTTGAGTGTCTGAATTCAGCTCAGGTCATGATCTCACAGTTTGTGAATTTGAGCCCCTCATTGGGCTCTCTCCTGTCAGCACAGAGCCTGCTTCGGATCCTCTGTCCCTCTCTCTCTCTGCCCCTTCTCCATGCTTGTGCTTGCTCTCTCTGTCTCTCTCTCTCTCTCCCCCTTTCTTTCTACCTCTCTCTCTCTCTCTCAAAAATAAATAAATATTTGGGGTGCTTGGTTGGCTTAGTCGGTTGAACGTCCAACTCCTGATTTCGACTCAGATCATGATCTTGTGGTTTGTGAGTTTGAACCCTGCGTCAGGCTCCATGCTGATGGTGCGGGTCCTGCTTGGGATTCAGTCTCTCTCCTTCTCTCTCTCTGCGCCTCCCCTGCTCACTCTCTCTCAAAAATAAATTTAAAAAATGGTCTTTTTTTTATTAAAAAATGAATATTTTAAAAAAGATGAGCAAAGGAAATAAAAAGGATACAGATTGGGAAGAAAGAAATAAAACTTTTTGTTCACAGATGACATGATCATCTATGCAAAAAATGAGAAAGAATCAACAAAAAAACCTCCTGGAACTACGTGATTAATAGCAAGCGGTAGGATATAAGGTTAATATATAAAGAAAAAAAGTCAATTTGTTTTCTATGTATCAGCAATGAACATGTGGAATTTGAAATTTAAAACATAATACTATTTATGTTAGCACCCCCCAAATAAAACTTACATATAAATCTAACAAAATATGTACAACATCTATACAAGGAAAACTATAAAATTCTGATAAAAGAAATCAAAGAAGTAACTAAATGGATAGTCCATGTTCCTGGATAGGAAGATTCAGTATTATCAAGGTGTCAGTTTTTCCAAACTTGATCTATAGATTCAATGTAATCCCATTCAAAATCCCACATAGTTATTTTGTGGATACTGACAAACTGATTCTAAAGTTTATACGGAGAAGAAAAATGAGACAAGAAAACTGAAGGGACCCCATGAAAGACTGCATCTTTGCTGTCTCTATTCTTGCCAGAACCTACATCCCTGCCCTACACAGGCCTCTGGTACAGATGAGGTATGTCCTCCTTATAAAGGTCAAGGACTTAATGATTTCTTTGGAGTCTTCCAGCACAAGAGATAACATCTAAGCATCTAAGGAGTGACTGAGTGAGGTCATCAGGTACCTTTTCCAAGACCACAGACTCATAAGACCCTTGGCTCCAGAGTATAAGTGACTTATGGAGGACACCTAAACACTTGCCTTTGTTTTAACCAGTTCCTGGACCCTTCAGGAGACACATCACCAGACCACAATCCTCAATAAAAACCCCAGATCCCAAGCAAAGATGAGACTCACTCTTCTTTCCTTTCTGAGTCTTCTGGACACTCTGTCCCTATCTATACTCTCTCTATATCTTTAACAAACTCTGCTCTCACTTCCTCTCAGCTTGCATTTGATTTCTATTCTATGACAAACCAAGGACCCTCCTGACTGGTCCTGCAGGACCCTCTCTGAGTTCTCAGACCCAGCCAGCCTGAATCAAAAATGTGAGAAATAAGCCCACCGACCCAATCAAAGGAGGGATGCAGAGACTCGGAGCACAGTGACGCGAGGCTTTAATCAATGTTCTTGTTGGGGAGCCTGGGTGGCTCAGTCGGTTGAGCATCTGACTTTGGCTCAGGTCATGATCTCACAGTTTGTGGGTGTGGGCCCTGTGTGTCAGGCTCTGGGCTGAAAGCTCAGAGTCTGGAGCCTGCTTTGTATTCTGTGTCTCCCTCTCTCCCTGTCCCTCCCCCACTCAGGCTCTGTCTGTCTGTCTCTCTCTCAAAAATGAATAAACATTAAAAAAAAACGTCCTTGCAAGATTGGGTGTCTGATGGACAGGCACACTCAGGGAGTCACAGCCTACAATTTATCTCCTAGCATGTATTGGCTAAGTACTATAGAGGTTACAGCCTTACTTGGATGTTGCCTATGCCCATGTAAGGCAAAAAGTAATCTGATTGGACACTCCCTGAGGTGACTCAGAGACTTTCAGTCCCTCCTCTCTCTGTTCTTCAGTGCAGGCTCATTTCAAAGCCCACAAAAATAAGCCCATGAAAGGGAGGGGGAAAGAATAGGAAGCAAAGTGTCTAAGGGTTTGGGACTCCATTGTGAGGGGGGTGGGTTTCGTACATATTTCCAATAGGTTGTAAACCTATTAATTAGATAGCACAGATTTTATTTGGTATTTCTGAAAATGAATCATCTCCCTTACTTCTCATAAAAAAGACCCATGGGGCGCCTGGGTGGCGCAGTCGGTTAAGCGTCCGACTTCAGCCAGGTCACGATCTCGCGGTCTGTGAGTTCGAGCCCCGCGTCAGGCTCTGGGCTGATGGCTCAGAGCCTGGAGCCTGTTTCCGATTCTGTGTCTCCCTCTCTCTCTGTCCCTCCCCCGTTCATGCTCTGTCTCTCTCTGTCCCAAAAAATAAAAAATAAACGTTGAAAAAAAAAAAAAAAAAAAAAAAAAAGACCCAGAATAGTCAACACAATAATGAAGAAGAACAAGGTTGGAGGACTGATACTACCCAACTTCAAGACTTAATGTTAACCTACAGTAATCAAGACAGTGTGATATTAGCAAAAGCATAGACAAGTAGATCAATAGAACAGAATGGAGTGCCCAGAAATAGACCAACATATAGTCAATTGATCTTTGAAAAGGAGCAAAGGTGTTGTGTTTCAACGGAGAACAGTCTTTTCAACAAATGGTGCTGGGACAATTGGACATCCACATGCAAAAAAAGAAAGAAAGGAAGGAAGGAAGGAAGGAAGGAAGGAAGGAAGGAAGGAAGAAACAAACAAAAAGAAATAAACACAGACCTTACACCCTTCACAAAAATTAACTCAAAATGCATCATAGACCTAAGAGTAAAATGTAAAACTATAAATCCTTTGTAGAAGATCACATAGGAGGAAATCTGGATGCCCTTGAGTTTGGCAATGACTTCTCTCTCTAAGTAAACTCTACCCCTAAGATGGGGCTCGAACCCACAACCCCAAGATCAAGAGTCACATGCTCCACCAACTGAGCCAGCCAGGCACCCCAGTAATGACCATTTACATACAATAGCAAAGGCATAATCCATGAAAGAAAGAATTGATAAGCTAGACTTCATTAAAATTAAAAACGTCTGCTCTGTGAAAGTCCCCTTGAAGAAAAGAAAAAGTCACAGACTGCATTTGCAAAAGACATACCTGATAAAGAACTATTCAAGAAAACAAACAACCCAATTAAGAAATGGGCAAAGGGGCGCCTGGGTGGCTCAGTTGGTTAAGCAACTGACTTCGGCTCAGGTCATCATCTCGCGGTTTGTCCTAGGTTTGGGCCCCATGTCAGGCTCTGTGCTGACAGCTCAGAGCCTGGAGCCTGCTTCAGATTCTGTGTCTCTCTCTCTCTCTCTCTGTTCCTCTCCTGCTCGTTCTCTGTCTCTCTCTGTCTCTCAAAAATAAATAAAGGCTAAAAAAAAAAAAAAAAAAGAAAGAAATGGGCAAAAAACTTGGGAAGATATACAGCTGGAAAATAAGCATTTGAAAAGATGCTTCACATCCAGTCTTCAGGGAAATGCAAATTAAAAAAACTTTTTTAATCCTTATTTATTTTTGAGAGAGAGAGAGAAAGAGCATGAAAAGGGGCAGAGAGAGAAGGAGACATAGAATCCGAAACAGGCTCCAGGCTCTGAGCTGGCCGCACAGAGCCCAACACGGGGCTTGAACTCACGAGCCAAGCTGTGAGTTCATGCCCTGAGCTGAAGTCAGGTGCTCGACCTACTGAGCCACAGAAGTGCCCCAGGGAAACACAAATTAAAACCACGAGATAACACTACACACCTAGTAGAATAAGCCAGCAGGCAGAACACTGATAACACCAAATGCAGACAGGGATGTGGAGCAACAGAAGTCTCATTCACTGAGGGTGGAACCCTCACTGCAAGGGAGTATGGGAAGTGTAGGGTTTAGCTTTCCTACATCTCCAGCTAGAAGAGGGTGGAATGAATGAGTTTGAGAGAGCCAATCTACTACACCCTCCACAAAGAGATGGCACCATATTACACTCCCAACAACACAGAATTTAACAACTCTTCGAGCTTTACCAATCTAGCACATGGAAACCTAGTACCTTCTTGTTTTAACTGGCCTTTCTTTTATTATGGGAGAGGTTGAGCATCCTCTCTTATAGACCACCACAATGTGCATCTCTGTGAATAGCATTCAGTGTGAATGCTGCCCCCTGGAGTTGTATAATATGGTGACCCTGTAATACGGTTACGTACCATTTGAATTTCCTTTTGTGAGTTCTTTATGTACTTTGCTCACATGCTGGCTTTCTTTTTTCATGATATATTTAACTGGAAATACATGGGGCCTGAGAATATGGTATCTCCAGTAGCACACTTTTCTAAACCTAAACCTTACCTAGTGTGATGTTTAACTTTTTTTTAAGTTTATTTTTATTTATTTTGAGAGACAGAGAGCATGCACGAGCAGGGGAGGGGCAGAGAGAGAGGGAGGGAGAGAATCCCAAGCAGGCTACTCACTCTCAGCGCAGAGCCCGACTCGGGGTTTGATCCCATGAACCTCGAGATCCTGACCTGAGCCAAGATCGAGTCAAACGCTCAACTTGACTGAGCCACCCAGGCGCCCTGGTGGTTAATTTTGTGTCAGCTTGACTTGGCTAAGGGATGCCTGCATAACTGGTTAAATATTACTTCTAAATATGTCTCTGAGGGTGTTTCTAGAAAAGATTAGCATTTGGGTCAGTAGACTGAGTAAAGAAGACTGTCCTCATCAATGCTGGTGGACATCATCACATTCACTGAGGGCCTGAATAGAACACAACGGCAGAGAGAGGGTGGCTTTGCTTTCTTTTTGAGCTGGAGACATCCATCATCTCCTGCCGTCAGATATTTGTGCTCCTGGTTCTCCGTCCCCTGGACTCAAACCGGGACTTACATCATTGCCCCTCCCCCACTTCTAAGGACTTCAGGTTTGAACGAGAACCACATCACCAGCTTTCCTGGGCTCCAGCTTGAGGACAGCAGACTGTGAGACTTCTCAGCCTCCACAAATGCATGAGCCAATCCCTCATCATAAATCTTGTTCTCTCTCTATACGTCTATCCTATCGGTTATGTTTCTCTAGAGAACTCTAACTAATATACCCGGTGACCCAACCTTTTTTTCTCCCTTTGGGTCATCTCCCTCCCAAGGGATGGTCCCAGGGAGGGGTAGGGAGGAACAGCCTCAACTCAGAATGCCACAAGAATTTCAAGGTCTGGAACACTAGACCTTTGAGATTAAATTGTCATCAAAATGCTTCTCCAACACCAGTGCACAAAATTCTAGTTTGCCTCCTGCCTGCCACAGATTTAATTATGAATCATGCTGGATGGACGGAAGAGGACACAGTGTGCCCAGTGAGCTGGGCGGCCATTCCTGT
The DNA here is from genome assembly GCF_046562875.1 of Panthera onca. Classification (NCBI taxonomy): domain Eukaryota; kingdom Metazoa; phylum Chordata; class Mammalia; order Carnivora; family Felidae; genus Panthera; species Panthera onca. Next base: position 43,717,689 of record NC_138353.1, on the reverse strand, counting down.
CTGCCAGGCTTGTGTTCTTGTGGTTTATAATGTCTTCGAGGGTGAATAAGAACCTCGCGTTCATGCCAGGCCCTTAGGTCTTTGCTGATGACCTATAGAGCCTGGAAGCCTGAGATCTCAAATTCAACAGCAGGCCTTTTAAGCCTGGTCAATCAATCAGGCCACATAGAGGCACAGAAAGCAGAATCTGCTGATACAGAAGGACCCAAGAACCCAGAGGAACATACCACTTGCCTGGAAGTGTGGGGCTGAATGTTTTTTTTTCTTGAAAATGCCCAGTTTCCAGGGGGCTTCAGGTGCTCAGTGGCAGGGCCAGCTAGTAAGAAGTATACTTAGGGACTTTCCTCTAATTCCTGATGTGATGCACCGAATTCCATCATTAGATATTCATTCCTTTGGCTTAAACCTTCCCCTGATAACTCAGTACTCCCTCCTGACTTACTGATTATTTCCCATTTGGTCAGGCTCAAAGTATCCCAGTCATTTTTAATCCCTTCCTCTTTTCTTCCCCTCCTCCCCTCCCTCATCTAATCATGAAGACTCCTTGATTATTCCTTCAAAGTATCTCTGGGGAAAGCCTACTGTAGTGGTAAGAATACTGGTTGTGTGGCCTTGAGCAAGGGATTAAAACTCTCTCTGAGCCTTAGTTTCTTCACCTGTAAAGTGAAGCTAACAACATCCTCCCTCAGAGGGTTTTCTGTAAAAATGAAAAATATATGGTCTTATTTTAAAAAACACCCACACCATTTCCTCCGAAGCCTCTTTGGCTGATTATTGTCAAGCTTAGAGATTTATAAGATGCTTTGTACATATTATATTTTAAAATACACACACAAATAGTACATGGTTTTATAAAAATGAGATCATATTCCATACTTTGAAAAAAGCAATGTGGCCCAAGCTGGTCCTTTCCTTTCTGTTTCCTCCTCCACGACCCTAATTTAGGTCCTCATTCATTTCTGTAACAGCTTCTTAACTTCTTAACCAGCCCCCGTGCCCCCACCCCCACCTGCAGTTTTCCCCTCTCCAAAACATCCTCCTCTTCACTGCTGCTGCTCAGTAATTTTTCTAAAACTCTCTTCTGATTATGACCTCCTGATGCTCAAAAATCTTCTATGGCTCCCATCACCTTTGAGTATTACGTCCCAACCCCTGGTAATGAAGGCTCTCCTAAAGTGGCCCCAACCTAGTCCAGTTCAACAGGCATTTCCTGAATGCCCACTGTGTGCCAGCCTCAGGCGTGGCTCAGGGATAGATTCAGCAAGAATAAGATGTTGTCTCCTCCACCATCTAGTGGGGAGTCAGATAGATGAACAGACATTTTCTAGAATACATGGTAAACAGTAGGATAAAGGTACTCCCAGGGAGCTACAGGATCTTCAGGAAGCATCTACCTTTCTGGTCATGTCCTCATCCCCTATTATGCAAATCCTCCCTATTCTGTATCTCAAACATATCATGGCAACTCTATCTTTACCCCCAGGTGGGTAGGGCCTGGTGACTCAGATAACACCTGCTGCACATTATTCCATTCATTTGTTGGGCCACTGTCAAGACTTCACATTCTTCAAGGGCATCAACAGTAGAATGGATAAATCAATTGATACAGTCACTCAGTGGAATACTGCACAGCAGTGAGATGAATGGGCTCCAGTAACGTGCAGTAACACAGATGAATCTCACAGACACAACATTGAGTGAAAGAATCCAGACAAAGGAGGGTACATAGCATTATGATTCCATTTACATAAATCCACGTATAGGCAAAATTAATCTGTGGTGTTAGAAGTCAAGACACCAAAGTTTCATGAAACAATGCTCACTCTTACTGTGTGTGATGTGTTCTATTGTTTCTTTTTGGCTCTATTTCTTTCTTTCCTTTTTAAGTGCTAGTCATCACTCATTTAATTGGCCCCATAAAGGATCAAAACCCACAGTTTGAAAAACACACTACTCTAGAGGTGCCTGGGTGGCTCAGTTGGTTAAGTGACTGACTCTTGATTTCAGCTCAGGTTATGATCTCACGGTTCATGAGATCGAGCCCCACATTGGGCTCTGTGCTGACAGCACAGAGCCTGCTTAGGATTCTCTCTCTCCCTCTCTCTCTGTCCCTCCCCTGCTTGTGCTCTCTCTCTCAAAATTAATAAACATTAAAAATAAATAAAAAGAAAGTGAGTGAACTAAGTAGTCCTCCTTCAACCCCACTTTTTCCTTGAGCTCCTACTTCATAGCATGCTTACCCTTCCCAAAAGAGCTTCTGCCCACACTGCTGTCCCTCTCTCCTCCTTCCTTCCTCACTCTGCACTGGCTAACTTTGACTTATCTGTTGCACTGAACCCACTCTAGCAGCCAACAACTTCCATGTCGCCAATCAAGAGGTCACTTTTCTGCTAGCTCTGACTTTGCTTCTCACTGGCATTAACCTCTCTTGGCATCTGTGATGGTTAATTTTATGAGTCAACTTGGCTAGTGTAATAGTGCCCAGATTTGGCCTAACATTATTCTGGATGTTTCTGTGAGGGTGTTTTTGGATGAGCTTTACATTTAAATCAGTGGACTTTGAGTAAAGCAGATTGCTCTCTATAATTGGGTGGTCCACATCCCATCAGTTGAAGGCCTGAGCAAAACAAATGGCTGACCTCTCTTGAGCAAGAGGGAATTCTGCCATCAGACTGCCTTTGGGTTTCATCTGCAACACTGGCTCTTCCTGGTTTGCCAGCAGACTGCCTTTGGACTTGAACTGCAAATCTTTCCTGTGTCTCCAGTCAACTGGTTCCCCCAGCAGATTTTTGACTCCCCAAGTCTTTGTTATTGTGTGAGCCAAATCCTTAAGAAATCTCTTTCTACATATATTCACATTCTGTTGGCTCAATTTCTCTGGAGAGCCTTGACTAATACGGTATCTAACTCTGCACCCCCTGGTCTGCTCCTTATTCACTGGCCTGTGGGAAGATTTTTATTCATTTAATAAATATAAATAAGGTTTAATACATACACAATATTTATAAATTGAATTATCATTGTCATTCCTCTTTAAAGAGCCCGTTTCCCCAAAGTACTACCCCCTGGCTCAGTGGGGAAGCGCCTCCATCAGCAGGTTTCTGAATGCCCATCTTCTGCCCCCAGTAGGTTCATAAGGTAGCTTTCTGGATTCTACTTTCTAGATCTTATTAATTGACTGGATGCCTGCCATTCCCAGCTGTGAGATCCTGAGCAAATCATTTACCTCTCTGCCTCAGTCCCCTCATTTATAGAATGGGAAAAATAGACGAACCTACCCCATAAGGTTGTGGTGAGGATTAAATTAAAATGCTCAGCATGCAGTAAGCATTAAGTAGATGCTTACTAAGTGTGGTCTTTCATCTGGAACATTGGGGCCATCCCAACTGCCTCCTACCTTGTCTCCTCTCTAAAGGGCTGTATTGGTTAGCTATTACTGCATAATAAGCCATCCCAAAACTCGATGGCCTGAAACAATTCCTTGTGACTCTGTGGGCCAGCTGGGCAGTTCTGCTGATCTGAGTGGACTTGCCTCATCTCTACTGGGCCCATTCATGTATCTACAGTCAGCCAGCAAGCAGCCTGCCAGTGGCTGGTGGGTCTAGGATGGCCTCTTTCACATGTCTGGCATTTGGCTGGGCAGCAAGAGTGACTGGGTCATGATCAGCACTCTAGCCTTCCTTGTTTTCATGGAAGAGGCAATGTGCCAAGAGAAAGAGCAGCAGCATGCAAGGTTTCTTGGGGCCCAGATGTGGTACCATTACTACCATTGCATTCTAATGCTGGTCTAGATCCAAGGGCTGCAGAAATAGACACTACCTTTTAGAGGGAGGAGGTACAAAGTCATATTATACAGGGTAAGGACACGGAGAAAGGTCAGGATGGCCAGTGTTGATATCAAACTACCACCAGAACATTGATGCTGGTGTGGGGAGTTCAGAATATCCATGCCACTTGAGGTAGCAGGGGCATCACCTCCTAGTTTTGAAGCCAGATCAAACTGGATTTAAACACCAGCTCCATCAGCTACCTTGGGAAGTCTTTGGGTGATTTACTCGACCTCCCCCAGCCTCGGTTTCCTCATAGGTTGTTGTGAGGATTACACAAGGTTATTCAGGGAAGGGGCAGAGCACACGCAGCCCATCCTGGGCTGTGCCAAATCCTCCCTCTGCTTCCCACAGCTGAGGAGATGGAAACCAGGCTAAGCAGGACTGTGATTTCAGATGGGGAACTATGAAATGGCAATTACAGAGTAAGAGCTTAATTACAGTTCTCTGGGGGGGAAAGCGAGGAATGCAGTCTGGTTGGTAGAGGGAAGGGGACTGGTGGGGGGGGGGGGTGTTAGTGGAGGGGAGAGAGAAAGGGAGGCCTGAAAATGGAAAAACTGAGCCATTGAAAAGGCATCTCCCCTCATCCTCTAAAAAAATATTAATGATATTTTTATGTCACCTTTTGTTGCTCTGATTACAAAATTACTCCAGGGTACTTGGCTGGTTCAGTTGGTTGGGCCTCTGACTTCGGCTTGGGTCCTTTGAGTCCCATATCAGGCTTGCTGCTGTCAGGGCACAGCTTGCTTCAGATCCTCTGTCCCCCTCTCTCTCTGCCCTCCCCATCCCCAAAATAAATATTTAAAAATTAAAAAATAAAATTGGGGCACCTGGGTGGCTCAGTCAGTTAAGCATCTGACTTCGGCTCAGGTCACGATCTCATAGTTCATGCGTTCAAGCCTCACGTCAGGCTCTGAGCTGTCAGCACAGCTGAGGAGCCTGCCTCAGATTCTGTGTCTTCCTCTCTCTCTGCCTCTTCCCTGCTTATACTCTGTCTCCTTCTCTCTCAAAAATAAATAAACATTTTTAAAATTTTTACATAAAATACAAACAAAACAAAAAAAATTACTGTGTGATCGCTTTATGCAGTTTAAAAAATACATACACTGAGGGAGTTTTGCTAAGTCATATAAGTCAGAGAATGACAAATTCTGTATGATCTCACTTATAGGAGAAATCTAAAAAAAACCAAAAAAACAAAATCCAATTCACAGACACAGAGGAAAAACAGGTGGTTGCCAGAGGTGGGTGGGCAAAATGGGTGAAGGTACAAAGTTTCAGTTAGAAGGTAAGTCAGTCTTGGGGCTGTAATGCACTGTATGTATGATGACTATAGTTAATACCATAATGTATATTTGAAAGTTGCTAAGGGAGTAGATCTTAAAAGTTCTCATCACAAGAAAAAAAAATTGTAACTATGTGTCATGATGGATGTCAGGTGGACTTATTTTGGTGATCCTTTCACAGTATATACAAATATTGAATCATTATGTTGTACACCTGAAACAAATACAATGTTATACGTCAATTATATCTCAATTAAGAAGTACAGAAACTATTTTACCCATAACCCCACCAATCATAGTGGCTGATATTTACATGCATCTCAATACAAGAGCCCCCACTCACAAATGCTTTATACTCCAGTGACTCATGTGACTACCCCACACTGCTATCCCTATTGCACAGGGGAGGGGCAGAAACAGGGGCACAGAGAATGTAAGTAACTCACCCAGGGTGTCACATCTAGTAAACAGCAGAGTGAATTCAATCCAAGCCACCTAGTGCCAGAGGCCTTGTGTGTCACCACTGGGTCACCGTACCACCTGGACACAGCCGACGCCTGGTATATCTCCCTCCATCGTCTTTCACTTTCAGGGAAGTGTACCACTATTTCATTACTTCTGAAAGGCTATGTGAAAAAACTTATCTTTCTCCAATTTTATTTTTGTTAGTACTATTCCCAGGAGAGTATTAGTTTATGTGCTTTTCTCCTTCCTGCCTTTTTTGGTAATTTATAATTTTGATACAATTTCCAACTTATATAAAAGTTGCAAGACTAGTGCAATAAACTCCCAGAAACTTTTATATTAACCAGTTGTTTACCATCTGCCTTATCATTTTCTCTCTCCATATAAATATATATAGGGGTGTGTGCATTTTTGTGAACAATCTGGGATTAAATTGAAGACATCAGGGCCTTTAACCCCTAAATACTTCAGTGTGTATTTCCTAAGAGATTTCCATCCATAACCACAGACCAATTGGCAAACTCAGGGAATTTAATATTGCAACAGTACTATTATTAACAGTACTGATCTACAGTCCATATTTAAACTAATCAATCAGGGGTGTGTGTGTGTGTGTGTGTGTGTGTGTGTGTGTGTGTATAATTCTTTCCCAATCTACTATCTACACTGGGATCTTTCTTTGCATGTAATTGTCATATTATTTTAGCCTCCTTTAAAAGGGAATAGTGTCTCAGCCTTTGTCTTTTTTGATCTTGACATTTTTTTATGATACAGCCCAGTTACTTTACAAAATGTCCCTCAATTTAGGTTCCTTCCTGTCTTTTTTCTACGCAAATATATACATCCATATTTTAAAAATTAGTATCACATAGTCGTGCTATGCTTTTAAATTTTTCATTTAAACAGAAAAGTGAACAGATCATAAGTGACACTGAACACATATGTCACCAACACCCAGAGTAAGAGACAAAACATGACCTGCCCCAGAAACACCCTTGTGCCCTCTGTCAGTCCCTGACCACCCGCCAACCCAAAGGTAACCACTAACTTGACTTTTAAAACAGAGATTAGTTTTGCCTAATTTTGGGCTTTATATAAATGGACTTGTACAGTGAGTAATACTATTTTTGAACCTGACTTTTTCACTTAAAAATGTTGTGAACACTTTTCCATATCATTGAAAGTTCTGCCCCAGCATCATATTTAATGATTTCAGAGTATCTCTTCCAAGAAGTACACCATAATTTATCTGGTCAGCGCCCTGTTTTGCAGCCTGTAGCTTATTTTCCATTTTTCCATATTATAACTCATACCGCAGAATCATCCTCCCAAGGAAAAAGCAGCACAGGGTAGTGGCTAAAGCACAGGCCTCAAAGCTGTCCTGCCTGGACATGAATCCTGGATCTAACACTTGCTATGTAACTTCAGGCAAACTGCCTCATGGCTTGGTGCCTCAGTTTCCCTACATGTAAAATGCGGGTGATGATAATGATGATGATGACACCCACGTCCTCTCTTGTTGTAAGGATCTAAATGTATTAATAGAAATATAGTGCTTAAAATAATGCCTGGCACAAAGAAAATGCTCAATAAGTGTTAATCACTATTATCAGTCATTGGGAATATTTTCTAGAAGGAAAAAAAAAAACATATTAAGTTGATCCTAAAAGGCATTCGATTTTTTTCCTTTTATGTACGGTATTTGTTGGTAAAGTCATTGAGTGGGATTTATGTCAGAATATGCTGAAGTGAGAAAGCCCTAGAGTGGAGGGAACAAAACCCTGGGCCTCAGCCTCGCTTGCTAGTTCAGGAGCTGCTGTATGATCTTTGAAAAGTCCTCTGATGTCTCTGAGCTCCTATTTCCTCATATGAAGTAGTGGGACAACTATTGCATATAGTCCAGGGTTAATTAGGCCGGCTTTGGGCTCATGCAAAATTGAGGTTCAATTCTTACTCTGCCACTTATTCTCCTAAAACCCTTGGGTAAGTTATTTAACTTACTTAAACCCGCTCACAAGGCTGCTGTGAGGACATAAAGATGCTCGGGAAAGCCTTGCAGAGGGCCAAGCACATGTAGATTCACTATTGCTGCCTTTTTTTTTTTTTTTTTTAAAGTAGGTTCCAACACCACATCAAGCCCAATGCAGGGCTGAACTCACAACCCTGAGATCAAGACCTGAGCTGAAATCAAGAGTCAGCTGCTTAGCCAACTGAGCCATGCAGGTGCCCCTATTGTTGCTAGTATTAATGTTACCAATCCTAGCCCCAAATTAAAGTAAGAAGAAATTATAAACTTTCAAGTGTTATTATTGACTAAGTTAGAAGCATGAGTTCTTAAATAGGGGGGCTGTTTGGTAAAGTGGCAAGTCAGGGTGAAACAGCAAACAACAGAAGTTCTAAAGTTTGGGGGGAAAGGGATAAATAAGAAGCAAAACAACTTCAAGTTGGGCCAGCCCCATTTCCCAAACTTGCCTGATTATAGGACTCACCTGGGGAGTTTTTAAAACCATAGATTCTGAGCAATAGGTCTGAAGTGGGGCCCCAGAATCTTTATTTTTAACAGATGCTCCAGATAATTCTTGGAATTATCAGTTTTGGAGACATAGGTTCTGAGCAGAGTAGAAAGCATGGACTTGCTCCCTGGGGCCGCTGGGAGGGGTCAGGTAACTACATGGAAATCATCGTGTACCCAGCACCTACTAGGGGCCACGTACCAAGCTCAGTATGTTCCTACAATGTTAATCGTTACAACAGATCTAAGAGACAGAGATTATTGTCCCAGTTTTACAGACAGCAGCCTAAGGATCAGAGTTGAATGGCTTGCCTGGGGTCATAGATAGCAAGATATCCTGGTGTCTCTGATTTCAAAAGTCTTAAGAACTACTCTAAACTGACTGACCAGAACACTCAGCTCTGCCCATTAGGATAGATCATTCGCTATGCAAGTGAGTATCACTGTATCTACTACTTTACACTTTTCAGAGCGCTTTAAGAATATTCTTTTTAATGTTTATTTATTTTTGAGAGACAAAGAGAGACAGAGCCTGAGTGGGGGAAGGGCAGAGAGAGAGGGAGACACAGAATCCAAAGTAGGCTCCAGGCTCTGAGCTGTCCGCACAGAGCCTGACGTGGGGCTGGAACCCATGAACCGTGAGATCATGACCTGAGCCAAAGTTGGATGTTCAACTGAATGAGCCACCCAGACTCCCCTCATAGCACCTTTTTTTTTAAAGTTTGTATGTTTGTTTATTTATTTATTTATTTATTTATTTATTTATTTATTTATTTTGAGACAGTGTGTGCAAGTGCTGGAGGGAGGGGCAGAGAGAGAGAGAATCTCAAGGAGGCTCCATCAGAGCCTGACGTGGGGCTTGAATCTACAAACCTGTGGATCGTGACCTGAGCCAAAACCAAGAGTTGGATGATTGACCGACTAAGACACCCAGGGGCCCCCAGAGCACTTTTACAAAACAGCCTTATTAAGGTATAATTTACATATAAAATTCATCCAGGTTAAGCATGCAGTTCTCTGGGGTTTTTTTATGAAAATTTTTTTTAAAGTTTATGTATTGAGAGAGAGAGAGAGAGCATGAGAAGGGGAGTGGCAGAGAGAGAGGGAGAGATAATCCCAAGCAGGCTCCACACTGTCAGCACAGAGCCCCATGAGGGACTGGATCCCACGAACCATGAGATCATGACCTGAGCTGAAACCTCGAGTAGGAGGTTTAACTGACAGAGCCCCCCAGGCACCCCAATTCACTGGTTTTTAAGTCTATTTACCGAGTTGGGTAACTATTACCACAACCAACTTTAGAACATTTCTATCACCCCAAACAGAAACCTCGTGTCCATTTGCAGCCAGTCCCATCCCCTCCCCAGCCCCTTGGCAACCACTAATCTATTTTCTGTCTCCACGGATTTGCCTATTCTGGACATTTCTTATTATTTTTTTTTAATATATGAAATTTATTGTCAAATTGGTTTCCATACAACACCCAGTGCTCATCCCAAAAGGTGCCCTCCTCAATACCCATCACCCACCCTCCCTTCCCTCCCACCCCCCATCAACCCTCAGTTTGTTCTCAGTTTTTAACAGTCTCTTATACTTTGGCTCTCTCCCACTCTAACCTCTTTTTTTTTTTTTTTTCCTTCCCCTCCCCCATGGCTTTCTGTTACGTTTCTCAGGATCCACATAAGAGTGAAAACACATGGTATCTGTCTTTCTCTGTATGGCTTATTTCACTTAGCATCACACTCTCCAGTTCCATCCACATTGCTACAAACGGCCATATTTCATTCTTTCTCATTGCCACGTAGTATTCCATTGTGTATATAAACCACAATTTCTTTATCCATTCATCAGTTGATGGACATTTAGGCTCTTTCCATAATTTGGCTATTGTTGAGAGTGCTGCTATAAACATTGGGGTACAAGTGCCCCTATGCATTAGTACTCCTGTATCCCTTGGATAAATTCCTAGCAGTGCTATTGCTGGGTCATAGGGTAGGTCTATTTGGACATTTCTTATAAATGCAGTCACATAATATGTGGCCTTTTTGTGTCTGGCTTCTTCCCTTTAACATAATGTTTTCAGGTTTGTCTCTGTTGTAGCACATGTCTGTTGCAATACTTCATTACTTTCTATGGCTGAATAATACTCCAATGTACGGATGTGCCACATTTTATTTGTCTTTATCAGTCGATGGATATTTGGGTTCTTTCTAATCCTTGGCCATTCTGAATAATGCTGCTGTGAATGTTTGTGTACAAGTTTTTGTGTGGACACACATGTTCATTTCTCTTGAACACATACCTAGCAATGCAATTGCTGGGCCATATGGTGACTCTACATTTAATCATGTGAGGAACCACCAGAATGTTTTCCCAAGTGGCTGTGCCATTTTGCCTTTCCACCGGCAGTGTAGGAGGGTTCCTTTCAGAACATTTTTATAGGTACAAACTTGGTTAATCTCCACAACAACCCCAGAGATAGGTATCCTTACTTGTATCTTCCTGATGAAGACAATGAGAGGCAGAGAGGGGACATGACTTCTCAGAAGACACCAGCTATGAGGCCTGGGCTCCAACTCCAGGACTCCCTTCTTTCCTTCAAGAAGCCTGTTTTGGGGGGCCAATTCAGTGGGTTCTGGGTCTTTAAGATGTGATGGATGATGGGCAGAGAGAAGGAATCTGTGGTGCAAAGCCTTGGAATGGAGAGGGAAGCTTCCAGTTTTCAGGATGGAGCGATCAAAGCCACTTCTGTTTGTGTTTTAATAGGCGACAGCTGGAGCCAGGTTCTGACTAATTAATGATGATCAAAGTGCTCTGACAAGATGGAGTGCTCTGCAAACGCCAGCCATGAATTATTCACAGCCGGTCTTCCTAGCTGGAGGGAAGGAGGCTGCCCAGGAGTAGAAGAACAAGAGGCCCTTACTCCTTCCTTATTTTGCAAGAGCCTGAGCCTTCCCACATGACTCAGTTTCTCAGTCCAGAAAATGGGTCCAGCTGTGAACTCTCATTCCTTTATGCTCCAAGCCAGGACCTGACAGAGAGGGGCTGGTGACCTGAGTCCTGTTCCCATCAAGGCAGCACACACTCAAGCTGCCTCCACCAAACAATAAATAATTAATAATAATAACACCAACATATAGTTCAGGGGGTGGCAAACATTTTCTGTAAAAGGCCAGTTGGTAGTGCACCTGGGTTGAGCATCTGACTCTTGATTTCAGCTCATGATCCCAGGGTCATGGAATTGAGCCCAGTGTTAGGCTCCATGCTGGGTGTGGAGCCTACTTGAGATTCTCTCTCCCCTTCTCTTTCTACACCTCTCCCTTACTCACAATCTCTCTTTCAAAAGAAAGAAAGAAAGAAAGAAAGAAAGAAAGAAAGAAAGAAAGAAAGAAAGAAAGAAAAGAAAGAAAAAAAAGAAAGGGAGAGAAAGATCAGAAGGTAAATATCTTAGGCTTTGCAGGCCGGTCACACAACTCAACTCTACCACTATAGCTTGAAAGCATCACAAACAATACATAGCGAATGATGTAACGGTCCAGTGAAACTTTAGTAGTGGCCACTGAAAGTTGACTTCTATGTGATTTTCACATGTTACAAAATATCATTCTCTATTTTATTTTTCTCAACCTTTTAAAAACATAAAAACCACTCAGCATCTAGACTGTATGAAAACAGGCGTCGCCGCAAAGTGTGAAACATAGGGGTGCCTGGGTGGCTCAGTTGGTTAAGGGTCTGACTCTTGATCTCAGCTCAGGTCTTGATTTCAGGGTTGTGAGTTCGAGCCCTGCTTTGGGCTCCATGCTGGGTGTGCAGCCTACTTTAAAAAAAAAGTGTGGAATATAATTACTCTTTGATCCAGTGATTCCATTCCTGTCTCCAAAGGAAATGAAAACATACGTCCATATCAAATGTGTCCATCCAAGTATATCCGCACTATTCGTGATAGCCAAAAAGTAGAAGGAAAAAAAATATGTGGTCTATCAGCTAATGAACAGAGAAACAAAATATACAATGAAATATTGCTCAGCTGTAAAAGGGAAAGGGTTTTATATATGCTACAACATGGACGAGGCTTAAAAACATGCTGGCTAAATGAAGAGCAGTGTGTGACTGCACGGACAGGAAATGTCTGACTAATTAATGATGATCAGATTAATTAATGATACAGACAGAAAGCACAGGAGTTGTTGCTTGGGGCTGAGAGGGAGAGGGGTCTGGGGGTGATGGCTGAAGGGTACGGTGTTTCCTTTGGGGTGAGAAAATGTTCTAAAATTGATTGTGGTGATGGTAGCACAACTCTGTGAATGTACCAAGATCCACTGAAGTATACACCCTAAATGGGTGAATGTGTGGTAAGTTAGATCTCAATAAAGCTGTGAAAAAGGAAGGACAAGAGGTGCAGTGTAGTTTGCGGACCCCTGACACAGCGCATACTTGTTTAGCTTTTCATGAAGCACCTTTCCTCATGCTGTCACAAACAGCCAGGCATTCACACCTTCAACCTTGAAGAAAGCCAAGGCTCAAGAAGGGACCGACTTGCTCTAGGACACAGGTTACCAATGGTGAGGTGTGAGCACAACTCAGGTCTTTAGACTCCCTCTCCAGTGCTCACTGCAGCGCAGACCTTCCCAGAGTTACAGAGTCTAGGTAGTCACTCCTCAAAGCCCCAGAGGGGAGATGAGAGGCAGACCCCTCCCTAGACCTGTCTGTCCCAGTGGCTGGCTCCTCTGCCACTCCCCTTCACTTTCCTTCCCAGCACTACTAAGCAAGGCTTTCCCTCCTTATGCCTCACTCAGGGGGCTGGGAAGGGATTGGGGGAGAAAGAAAGAGCAGGCTTCTTCAGAAATTCAGTCCATAGGACATAGCTGGAAAATGGCTCAGGAGGGAGGAGCAACGGGTCCAAGGTTGTATAGCTGATATCTGACCTTTGATTTCCTTGATCTGAATGAAATGGGAGGGTTTGGGGCTGGGGTAGGATCCGAGGCAAGCAAAGCTCCATCCTATTCCTGATTCTTTGCCCCATGCTGTTTACCCCAGCATCTCCTGAAGTTGCCATTTCCAAAGGCATCAACACCTACAAGGGAGCTAGGGTGGAGAATCCTCCTAAAAAAATTAGTTGTAGAAAAATCAGGAAATAAAGATAAAGTAAATAAGGATCACCTTGGTCTGTCTCACTTCCCAGGAGTAACTATTCCTTGGGGGTATTTTGTGGTGGCTCTGGGGCCAGTGTCTGGGTTCAAATCCTGGATTCATCACTTACCATCTGTGTGACCTTGAGCAGCTCATTTCACCCCTCTTGGCCTCAGTTTCTTCACCTGTAAAATGGGAATAACAACAGGAGCACCTGGGTGGCTCAGTTGGTTAGGTGTCCGACTTTGGCTCAGGTCATGATCTCACAGTTTGTGGGTTTGAGCCCCATGTTGGGCTCTGTGCTGACAGCTCGGAGCCTGGAGCCTGCTTCGGATTCTGTGTCTCCCTCTCTCTCTGCTCCTCCCCCACTCACGCTGTCTCTCTCTGTCTCTCAAAAATAAAATATTTAAAAAAAATTTTTTTAATAAAAATAATGGGAATGACAACAGCGCCTATGCAAAGAGTTGTGTGAGAATTAAGTGATGCTGTAAAGCACTAAAAACAGTGTGTGGCCCTTAGCAGTACATTATTGCATTTTCCCAGCATTTTCTACTCACATACATATTTTCCTTACAAAAATGAGACCATTCTGTATCCACTATTTTATAACATGAATCTCTCCCCCCATCGTAAAGGAATTACTAAAATTTTTCCATTAGCATTAGAAATCCTATAGAATATTTTTCTTGTTTTTTTAATCTTTTTTTAAATGTTTATTTATTTTTGAGAGAGAGAGAGCACAAGTGGAGGAGGGGCAGACAGAGAGAAACAGAGAATCTGAAGCCGACTCCGCACTGACAGCACAGAGCCTGCTGCAGGGCTCCAACTCACAAACTCCGAGATCCTGACCTGAGCCAAAGTTGGACGTTTAACCAAATGAGCCACTCAGGTGCCCCTAGAATATCTTTCTTAAGATAGCATACATAGTGTAGCAAAGGTGGTCATAAGAGGGAAGTATTTAGCAATCCAGGCCTTCCTAAAGAAGGAAGAAAGGTCTCAGATACACAACCTAACCTTACACCTTAAAGAGCTGGAAAAAGAACAGCAAATAAAACCCAAAACGGTAGGACACAGGAAATAAGAAAGATTAAAGCAGAAATCAATGCTATCAAAACCAAAAAAAAACCAGTAGGACAGAATGAAACCAGGAACTGGTTCTTTGAAAGAACTAACAAATTAATAAACCCCCAGACAGTTTGATCAAAAAGAAAAAGGAAAGGACCCAAATAAATAAAATCAAGAATGAAAGAGGACAGATCACAACCAGCACAGCAGAAATAAAAATAATAAAAGAGAATATTATGAGCAATTATATGCCAATAAAATAGGCAATCTGGAAGAAATGGACAAATTCCTAGAAACATATAAACTACCAAAACTGAAACAGGAAGAAACAGAAAATTTGAACAGACCCATAACCAGTAAAGAAATCGAATTAGTAATCAAAAATCTCCCAAAAAACAAGAGTCCAGGGTCGAATGGCTTTCCAGGGGAATTCTTCCTAACATTTAAAGAAGAGTTAACTCCTCTTCTTGAAGCTATTGCAAAAAATAGAAATGGAAGGAAAACTTCCAAATTCTTTCTATGAAGCCAGCATTATCTTGATTCCAAACTAGACAAAGACCCCAATAAAAAGGAGAACTACAGATCAATTTCCCTGATGAACATGGATGCAAAAATCCTCAACATGATACTAGTCAACTGGATCCAACAATATAAAAGAATTATTCACCACAACCAAGTGGGATTTATACCTGGGATGCAGGGCTGGTTCAATATCCGCAAAACAATTAACGTGATTCCTCACATCAATAAAAGAAAGGACAAGAACCATATGGTCCTCTCAATAGATGCAGAGAAAGCATTTGACAAAATACAGTATCGTTTCTTGATAAAAACCCTCAAGAAAGTAGGGATAGAAGGAGTATACCTCAAGATCATAAAAGCCATCTATGAACGACCCAACGCTAATATCATCCTCAATGGGGAAAAACTGAGAGCTTTCCCCCTAAGGTCAGGAACATGACAGGGATGTCCACTCTTGCCACTGTTATTCAACATAGTATTGGAAGTCTTAGCCTCAGCAATCAGACAACACAAAGGAATAAAAGGCATCCAAATCAGCCAGGAGGAAGTCAAACTTTTGCTCTTCACAGATACTCTATATGGAAAACCCAAAAGATTCCACCAAAAAACTGCTAGAACTGATCCACGAATTCAGCAAAGTCACAGGATATAAAATTAATGCACAGAAATTGGATGCATTCCTATACACCAATAATGAAGCAACAAAAAGAGAAATCAAGGAGTCGATTCCAATTACAATTGCACCAAAACCCATAAAATACCCAGGAATAAATCTAAACAAAGAGGTGAAAAATCTATACACTGAAAACCATAGAAAGCTTATGAAAGAAATTGAAGAAGACACACACATAAAAAAAGGAAAAATATTCCATGCTCCTGGATAGGAGGAACAAATACTGTTAAAATGTCAATACTACCCAAAGCAATATACATATTCAATGGAATCCCTATCAAAATAACACCAGCATTCTTCACAGAGCTAGAACAAACACTCCTAAAATTTGTATGGACCAGAAAAGACCCCTAATAGCCAAAGCAATCCTGAAAAAGAAAACCAAAGCTGGAGGCATCACAATCCCGGACTTCAAGCTGTATTACAAAGCTGTAATCATCAAGACAGTATGGTACTGGCACAAAAACACTCAGATTAATGGAACAGAATAGAGAACCCAGAAATGGATCCACAAACGTATGGCCAACTAATCTGTGACAAAGCAGAAAAGAATATCCAATGGAATAAAGACAGTCTCTTCAGCAAATGGTGCTGGGAAAACTGGACAGCAACATGCAGAAAAATGAACCTGGACCACTTTCTTACACCATACACAAAAATAAACTCAAAATGGATGAAAGACCTAAACATAAGACAGGCAGCCATTAAAATCCTAGAGGAGAAAGCAGGCAAAAACCTCTTTGACCTCAGCCACAGCAACTTCTTACTCAATATGTCTCTGGAGGCAAGGGAAATAAAAGCAAAAATTGAACTGTTGGGACCTCATCAAAATAAAAACCTTCTGCACAGTGAAGGAAACAATCAGCAAAACTAAAAGGCAACCGACAGAATGGGAGAAGATATTTGCAAATGACATATCAGATAAGGGTTAGTATCCAAAATCTATAAAGAACTTATCAAACTCAACATCTGAAAAACAAATAATCCAGTGAAGAAAGGGGCAAAAGACACGAATAGACGCTTCTCCAAAGAAGACATCCAGATGGCCAACTGACACATGAAAAAATGCTCAACATCATTCATCATCAGGGAAATACAAATCACAACCACAATGAGATACCACCTCATACCTGTCAGAATGGCTAACATCAACAACTCAGGCAACAACAGATGTTGGCGAAGATGCAAAGAAAGAGGATTTCTTTTGCACCGCTGGTGGGAATGCAAACTGGTGCAGCCACTCTGGAAACAGTATGAAGGCTCTTCAAAAAATTAAAAATAGAACTACCCTACGACCCAGCAATTGCACTACTAGGTATTTATCCAAGGGATGCAGGTGTGCTGTTTCTAAAGGGGACACACACATGTTTATAGCAGTGCTATCAACAATAGCCAAAGTATGGAAACAGCCCAAATGTCCATCGATGGATGAATGGACAAAGAAGATGTGGTATATATATATACAATGGAGTATTACTCGACAATCAAAAAGAATGAAATCTTGCCATTTGCAACTACGTGGATGGGACTGGAGGGTATTATGCTAAGTGAAATTAGTCAGAGAAAGACAAAAATCATATGACTTCACTCATATGAGGACTTTAAGAGGCAAAACAGATGAACACAAGGAAAGGGAAGCAAAAATAATATAAAAACAGGGAGGGGGACAAAACGTAAGAGACTTTTAAATACAGAGAATGAACAGAGCGTTGCTGGAGGGGTTGTAGGAGGGGGGATGGGCTAAATGGGTAATTCCTTAAGGGGCATCAAGGAATCTACTCCTGAAATCATTGTTGCATTATATGCTAACTAACTTGGATGTAAATTTAAGAATTAATGAATTAATTAATTAATTAAAGGTTCCTATCACCTCCTTAAAAAAAAAAAAAAAAAAGATAGCACATGTAGTATTTCATCTCCTAAAGTCAGATATTTAGGAGTGATTTTTTTTTTCCCCCAGCTACCAAACACTTTTCTCCTTGTCTTTCACCAGTTACTGCTTCAGGACAAATTCCTAGGAAATTTTCTGAGTCAAAGTGTGTGCAGGTATTTAAGGCTTTTGTCAGACTGGCCTTCAGAAAGGTTTAGAACTAGTTTCACTTCTGAGCTGGAAAAAGAAGGCCCCATCCTCTGCAGCATCATTTCCAGTTTGACCTAGAAGTGCTATTTGTTGTCTTACTCTGATTTGCAGTCCAAGCTCTTCCTAATGGTACTCAGCTTCAGCATCTTTTCAACACCATCATCCCTGTGGGTGGCCCTGGGCTGGAAATCAACCTCCCTGAACCCAGAAGTCTCAGTTGTAGTCTCCGAGATTTCTAAATTGAGATGATATAAGTAAAAACCCAACTCAAGGCCCAATTCTTATTATTTGAAACATAAGATTTCAGAAACAGGGATGGCATTTCGGAAGAGCCTTGTAGGTAACTGTGGTGCAGAAGTGGAAACTGAGGCCGAGGAAGGGGGAAGTCTTCCCAATAAGAAAAAGTCAGAAACATCTGCTAGAAAAATGGGTAAAGAACATGAACAGACAATTTAGAGAGGTAACCTAAATGGATGCTAGTATACAAAGAAATGTCCCCACCCATTAGCCGTTAGGGAAATCCAGGCCAAAACAAGGAGGAGATACAAATTCAGACTGGCAAACATCAGAACGTTGGAAAACACCAAGTGTCAGGAGGGTGTGGAGGAAATGGGGCTCTTGTGCACCACTGCCGAGTGTAGACTAATACCCTGAAATCCAGCAATTCCACGCCTGGGCAAGTATCCCAGGGATCTTCCCACGCAACCAAGGATGTTCACTGCAGCTGTTCATGGTAGCTGTGGGAGTAGGAAATAAACAAATGCCCCTCATTGGGAATAGATATGGGATCTATTGGCAAATAGATCCAATATCGGCAAATATTGGCAAAGTATGGGATATTTTGGAATTATGGAATTATTGTGCAGCAGTTCAAAACAATGAAACAGACCAGAGGTCAATACACAAAGGACCTCTGGACCAAATTTGACTTGTTGCCTGTTTTTGTGCAGCTTGGCTCATGAGCGGAGAATGATGATTACATTTTTTAGTGGTGGGGGAAAAAAAATCAAAAGAATATTTTGTGACACATAAAAATTGTATGAAATTCAAATTTCAGCATCCATGAAGTTTTATTAGAAATACAGCCATACTCATTCATTTATGTATTGTCTGTGGCTGCTTTTGCACTACATCAGCAGACTTGAGTTGCTGCAACAGAGACCATATGGCCTACAAAGCCTAGAATATTTACAGGTAGCTCTTGACAGTAAAACTTTACTGACTTCTAAACTAGACAAACACAAAGAAACCTGAATGAATCCACAAATGTTATAGCTAAATTTAAAAAGTAAGTATCAGGCCACCTGGCTGGCTCAGTTGGTAGAGAGTCTGACTCTTGATTACAGGGTGGTGAGTTCAAGCCCCACGTTGGGCATAGAGCTTGCTTAAAAAAATAAAAGATGAAAGAGAACAACGACAATAAAGTAAGTATCGGTTTATCCATTCCTGTGTAACAAATTACCAAAAATCCTAATGACTTAAAACAAGATAAACATTTATTATCCTACATAGTTCCTATGGGTCAGGAATTTGGGAATGGCTTGACTGAGTGGTTTTGGCTTGGGATCTATCATGAGAATGCAGTTAAGATGTCGCTGGGGCTGATGTCATCTGAAGGCTTGACTAGGGTTTGAGCATCATTCAAGGTGGTTCACTTACATGGCTGGAAAATTGGTGCTAACTGTTGGCAGGAGGTCTCATTTCCTCTTAGACCTCTCCATAGGTCTGCTTCAGCGTCTTCACACCGTGACAGCTGGCTTCCCTTAAGGTTGGTGACCCAAGAGATGGCAGGGAGGATGTTGCAATGTCTTTTATCACCCAGTCTTGGAAATCACACACTGTTACTCTTGCAATATTCTCTTTTGAGTAGGGTCAGCTCTGTTCAATGCAAGAAGGGACTGCTCAAAGATGTGAATACCAGGAGATTTACTGGGAACCATCTTGGAGGCTGGCTACCACAGTAAGAAATAGAACGTGATCTATAGCCAGATACTTTTTAATTAAAAAACTAAATTCATATTAGCAGGAAACAACACTATATATTTGACAAAGCTACATACAAATTAAAAGATATTTATTAGGGGTTCCTGGGTGGCTCCATCATTGAGCGTCTGACTCTTGATTTCAGCTCAGGTCATGATGTCACAGTTTGTGGGATCAAGCTCCATGTAGGGCTCTGCGTTGACAGCACGGAGCCTGCTTGGGATTCTCTCTCTCCCTTGCTCTGTGCCCCTCCCCTGCTCACCTGTGTGCATGCATGCCCACTCTCTCAAAATAAATAAATAATTAAAACATTAAAATATATTTAATTATATATCTCACGAATTGTGAGATCATGACCTGAGCTGAAGTCGGACGCTTAACCACCTGAGCCACCCAGGCACCCCAAAAATATTTTTAAAAAGATATTTATTGAACAGAGTGGGGGAGGAGGGTAATGGAAGTGGAAGATAGGGATAAAAAAAAAAAAAAAGAATGAGTGAGTGAATTAATAAAACCAGAAAGGAGTCTTACACAATTAATTCAACTCTCTTTACTCAAGTTCCCCCCTCCCTTGAAAAAAGAGAGAGAGAGATTGAAAAAACAGTTTCCTTGTCCAAGATCACAACCAAGATCACAAGAACCCAGCCTCCCTAACCAAGTCTGTCTCTCTCTGCCACACTCTCCTTCAATTCAGGGTTGACCTGCAGAGACTTCAGAGAGCTCTGGTTCCTGGCTAAGTAGGGAAGATTTTTGCCTGCGGGGAGGGGTGTGGGGACCAGCAGAACTAGCCTGGGAAGAAAAGGCTTAGTTATTACCCAAATAGTGGTGCTGGTGGATTGCTCACCCTTCCTGCCAGGGTTCTGCCTTCTCTGGAGACAAAGGACTCTCACAGCCCAGAGCCCTGTGAACACCCCCAGGTCCAGCCTGTTAGTAGTGGGAGAATTGAAACTCTCAGTTCTTTAAAAATATATCCTGGGGCTCTAGGCCTTGTGACTTCTTTTATTTATTTCTTTTTATCTTCATAAGCTCACCAGGTAAGAACTGTTATTTCAAGAAGTGAGTTGAATGGATCATTTCTGTTTTACCTCCCTGTGAAGTCACTCACTCGTCATTTCAGCAAATCCTTATTGAGCATCTACTGTGTGCCGGTACTGGGGATACAGCAATAGACAAAGCTGGCAAAGCCCCTGTCTTCATGAGGGGTGGGAGTAATAGGAACAGACATTCGACAGCAAACAAATAAACAAAAAAAAGTAAAGATAAAGTAAAAGAGGTGAAGGAAAGGAAAATTATTGTGTTATCAGGGAAGACTTGTATTTGAACTGAGATCTGAAGGTGAGAAAGAGCCTGCTCACTGGAATGAAGAGCAATTTACAGCAGGTGTAAAAGCCCTGAGGTGGAATTCAATGTGCTGGGTTTGTGGAGATTAGGGAGGCAGGCAAGGCCCAGATCAGACAGGCCCTCGTAGCCATTTGTCAAAAGAGTTTGGAATTTATTCTGGGCATCAGATGGAACTCACTCCACCATCATTAGTTATATGATCTCAGACAAGTTACTTCACTCCTCTAAGCCTCAGCTTACCTTTCTATAAAGTAGAGTTAATAATTATGTCATTGTAGTAGACAGCCTCTAAAGTCCCCCTACAACAACTGTGCGTCCTGGTGTTCACACCCCATGAATGTGGGCTGATTCGCTTCTAACCAGTACAGTATGGCAGAAGTGATGGTGTAATCATCTCCTCTTCCTGCTGGAAAAAATCACCACAAACATAGCAGCTTAAAACAGCACAAATCTACTACCTTGAAGTTCTGGGGGTCAGACATCTGCGTGGGTCTTACTGGGCTAAAATCAAGTTGTTGGAAGTTCCCGGGGAGAATCCACGTCCTTGCCTTTTCCAGCTTGTAGAAGATGCCTGAATTCTTCAGCTCATGGCCCCTTTCTCCATCTTCACAGGGTATCACTCCAACCTCTGCTCCCATTGTCACCTCTCCTTTTTTGTCACCACTGTCCTGCCTCCCTCTTTCCCATATAAGAACCCCGTGATTACATTGGGACCCATGTGGCCAATGCAGGATAATCTCCCCCACTTTAACTAAATCCTTAACTTTATCTGTTACCTTGCCATGTAAGGTAACAAATTCACAGGTTCTAGGGATTAGGACTTGGACATCTTCGGGGACCATTATTTTGTCTGCCACAGATGGTAGGTCAATTTTGTGATTAGGTAATAAAAGACTGTATCTTTTGTCTCAAGTGCTTTTGTCCTCTACCTCCTTTCCCTTTTTCTTTCTTTCCCCTCCCTTCCTCATTTCCACTCTCTCTCCCTTCCCCCTTTCTTTCTTTCGCTTATCACTTTGCGGGGAGCCAGCTGCCATGACATGAGGCAGCCTTGTGGAAAGGTCCGTGTGGCTAGGAACTGAAACTCCCAGCCAACAGCCAGTGAGGAATGAGGTTTGCCAACAACCATGTTTGTAAGCTTTGAAGTGGGTTCTACAGCCCCAGCCAAGCTTTGTGATTGCTATAGCTCTGGCCAACACTTGACTGCAGTCTCATGGGGAACTTGAACTTAAACCACCCAGCTAAGCAGCAACTAGATTCATGACCCTCAGAAACCATGTGAGAGAGTCGTGATCTCATGGTTGAGAGTTCAAGCCTCACATTGAACTCCATATTGGGCGTGGAGCCTACTTTAAAAATACATACGCACACACACATACAGACATAAATACACAGACTAAAACTAAAAAGTGCCTGGGTGGCTAAACTAAAGTGCCTGGGTGGCTCAGTCAGTCAAGTATCACTTTTTTAAAAAAAAATTTTTAATGTTTATTTAATTTTGAGAGAGAGAAAGAGACAGAACATTAGTGGGGGATGGGCAGAGAGAGAGGGAGACACAGTATCTGAAGCAGGCTCCAGCCTCTGAGCTACCAGCACAGAGCCTGACATGGGGCTCGAACTCACAAACCACGAGATCATGACCTGAGCCAAAGTCGGATGCTTAACCAAATGAGACACCCAGGCACCCCCTAAGTGTCTGACTCTTGATCTCAGCTCAGGTCTTGATCTCAGGGTCATGAGTTCAAGCCCTGCATTGGGCTCCTACTTAAAGGAAGGAAGGAAGGAAGGAAGGAAGGAACGAACGAAGGAACGAAGGAACGAAGGAGCAAGGAAGGAACCATGTGAGAGAATGTTTGTGGTTTAAGCTGCTAAATTTTGGGGTGATTTGTAATGCAGTAATAGATAACAAATACATTCATTCATTGAATCAGCATATATGTATTAAGTACTATACTATGCACCAAGTTGTTTGAGGTGCTGGGAACATAACAGTGAATAAAGCAGAGAAAAATCCCTGCTCTTATGGAGTTTACATACTATCAAGGGGAGATGGACAGCAAACATGGCCAGTTATGTGATCTGTCAGAAGGTGACAATTGCTAGGAGGAAAAAGTAGAGCAGGGTAAGGGAGATAGGCTAGTCAAAGAAAGCTTTGCTGAAAAGGTGCTGTTTGAGCAAAGACTTGAAGGAAATGAGGGAGGAAACCATGCTCTTCATGGGGAAGAGTATTCCAGGTGGAGGGAAGAGCAGGTACAAAGGTCTCGTGGCAGGACAATGCCAAACTCTTAAGAAAAGCAGTATGGAGACCAGTATGATTGAAATGAAGAGTACAGAGGGCAGAGTGGTGGCAGATGATAAGAGAAATGAGGTGGGGATTAAAGTAGATAGTGCATGTTAAGCTTTTTGAACCTAGTAGTTGCTCAATAAATTAAAGCCTTTGTTTTCTTTAAGAAGCTACATTTTATTTTATTTTTTAAAGTAGTCTCTGCATCCAATGTGGGGCTCACACTCACAACCCTGAGATCAAGAGTCACATGCTCTATTGACTGAGCCAGCCAGGTGCTGTGCTACACTTTTTTTTTTTTTTAATTTGTGAAATAATCTAAGGAGAACACAAAAAAGGAAAGATAATAACATAATGAACACCCATTTAACCATGACCTACTCTAATAAATAAAACCCAAGAGCTACTACTGAAGCCTCCAACATACCTTCCCATATCCCAATCCTCTACCCCAAATATCACTCACTGAATACAGCGTTATCATTCATATACATGGCTTTATATTTTTACTATATGTGTGTATCCATAAAGAATCTCCAGCACTGTTTTTCAGGAAATAAATAAATAAATCTGATAAGGGATGAATATCCAGAATATATAGAGAACTCCTAAAACTCAACAACAACAAAAAACCAAAGAGCCTCAAAATGGACAAAGGACTTGAATAGGCATTTCTCTGAAGAAGATAGGTGAATGGCCAATAAGTACATGAAAAGATGTTCAACATCACTAATCATTAGGGAAATGCAAATCAAAACCAAAAAGATACCACTTCACACCCATTAGGATAGCTATTATTAAAAAACAGAAAATAGGGATGCCTGGGTGGCCTGGTGGGTTAAGCTTCTGCCTTTGGCTCAGCTCATAATTTCATGGTTCATGAGTTTGAGCCCCTTCAGCTCAGGTCACGATCTCATGGTTTGTGAGTTCAAACCCCACAGCACAGAGACCGCTTCAGTTCCTCTGTCCCCCTCTCTCTGCCCCTCCCCAACTCGTGTACTCGCGTGCTCTCTCTCACACTGTCTCTCTCTCTCTTAAAAATAAATAAACTTAAAAAAAAAACCAGCAAACACGTATTGATGAGGATATGGAGAACTTGGAACCCTTGTGTACTGTTGGTGGGAATGTAAAATGGTATATAGCCTCTGTGAAAAACAGCATAAAGTTTCCTCAAAAAAATTAAAAAATAGGGGTGCCTTGATGACTCAGTTGGTTAAGCGTCCAACTCTTGACATCAGCTCAGGTCATGACCTCACAGTTCGTGAGTTCAAGCCCTGCTGAACTCTGTGCTGACAGCACAGAGCCTGCTTGGGATTCTGTCTCTCTCCCTTTCTGCCCCTCCCCTGTTTGCTTTCTATCTCTCTCTCAAAATAAATAAAAATAAACTGTAAAAAAATAAAAAAATAGAATTTCCATATGACCCAGCGATTCTACTTTTGGGTTTATACCCCAAATAAGTGAAAATAGTCCCAAAAAGATATTTGTACACCTATGTTCATAGCAGCATATTTACAATAGCTAAAACATGGAAGCAACTCAAGTGTCCATCGACCAATGAATGGATTACTGAAATGCAGTATATACAGCCCCTGTATTATTATTTGGTCTTAAAAATGAAGGAGATTCTGCAATATGCTACAACATGGATGAACTGGAGAGCATTGTGCTAATAATGTGAAATAAGCCAGTCACAAAAACCAAATAGAGAATAATTCCACTTATGTGAGGTATTTAGAGTAGTCAAAATTTAAAGAAAGTATAATGGTAATTGCCAGGGGCTGGAGACAGGGGAGAACAGAGAATTGTTTCCAAATAGGTATTGAGTTTCAGATTTAGAAGATGAAAAGAATTATGGGGATGGATGGTTGGTAATGGGTTGGATGGGGAGGGGATGGCTACATGACAATGGGGATATATTTAATACCATTGAACTGCACACTTAAAAACTGTTAAGATGGCTAATTTTATGTTATTTGTATTTTAACACAATAAAAAAGAGAGAAAAGCAAATCCTGTATATCATATATATTATATCCTCCCTATATATAAGGGTATCATTGGTATATCAATTGTATCACTCTATAATTTATTTTTTTCCACTCAACATGTTATTCCTGAGATTTATCCAGCATGATAAATCTTTTTCCATTCTTTTTGGCTGTATAATATTCCATTGCATGCATATATTATAATTTAATATATTAAAATGTTTTGAAATGATAGCCATGCCATTATCACACCAACAAATTCTCAGTGATTTTTAAATATTATCTATACCCAGTCCATATTAAAATGTCTCCAATTATCTCAAGGATGTCTTTTTACAATTAGTTTATTCAAATCAGGATTCAAACAAGATCTATCCAATATATGTGGCCATATGTCTCTTCAATCTTTCATTCTAAAACAGCCTTTTCTTCTCCTCCCCACCCACACCATTACATAGATGGTTAGAGAAACTGGGACATCTGTTTCACATTCTGGATTTAGCTGTTTGGTTTTTTGCTTGTTTTGTGTTTTAAAGTTTATTTATTTATTTTGAGGGAGGGAGAGATAGCACACAAGTGAGGGAAGGGCACAGAGAGAGGGGGAGAGAGAGAGAATCTTAAGCAAGCTCCACACTGACAGCACAGAGCCTGACACGGGCTTGATCCCACGAACCGTGAGATCATGACCTGAGCTGAAATCTTGAGTTGGATGCTTAACTGACTGGGCTACCCAGACACCCCCACACACCCTTTTTTTTTAATGTTTATTTATTTTGAGAGAGAGAGAGCATGAGTGAGGGAGGAGCAGAGAGGAAGAGACAGAGAGAGCAAGAGATAATCCCAAGCAGTCTCTGTGCTGTCAGTGCACAGCTTGACTCAGGGGTCAAACTCATGAACTGTGAGATCATGACCAGAGCCTAAATCAAAAGTTGACCTGAAACTAAATCAAGAGTCAGACACTTATCTGACTGAGCTACCCAGGCATCCTAGCTGGTTGCTTCTGACAGTGTCTTGATCAGATTCAGTTTTGTTGGGGAGATAAAGGGAAGTACAGGAAACTCATGTAGCCCAGTGACCAAACCTCGTGTCACCAATATGCTACAAGTCTACAAGATGGGCTTCCTGATAATGATGTAATGGGAAATAGATAACAAGGGCTGTTATCTATTTTACCAAAAGTGATGTCACTTGGGGTGCCTGGGTGGCTCAGTCGGGTAAGCGTCTGACTCGGTTTCGGCTCAGGTCATGATCTCAGGGTTGGTGGGTTGGAGCCCTGCATCGGGCTCCGCACTGCCACTGCTGTTAAGGGCCTGCTTGGAATTCTCTTTCTCGTCCCTCTCTCTGCCTCTCCCCTGCTCGAATGTTCTAAGTAAAAAAACTTAAAAAAAAAAAAAAAAAAGTGTACCTGAATCTAATTATGAAGAATAAATAGGACAAATTCAGATTGTGGAGTTTTCTACAACTTGTTTGGATTCTTCAAAAATGTCATAAAAGAAAAAATGAGATGAACATTGATCAGATCTTGGATCACAAACAAAACAAAACTACAGCTATACAGGACATAACTGGACAAATTGCGGAAATTTAAATGTATATAAATGTGGAGTTTCTTAGATGTGATAACGGCATTGTAGCTATATGGGAGAATGTCCTTGTTGTTAGGAGACACAGGCTTAAGTATTTAGGGGTAAAATGTCAGAATGTCTGCAAGTAACTGTCAAATGATTTAGCCAAAAATAAAATATATGTGTGTGTATATAAATAACCTGGTAAGGTGTATTGACAATTGATGAATACAGATGAAAGGTATAAGGATATTTATTCATTGCAGTTTTTAAAACATTGCTATTGGTTTGAATTTTTCTTAAAGAAAAAGTTGTGGGAAGAAAAAAAAAAACCCTCCTTTGCTCTCAGAACTGCTGGGCACCCTCTGCATTATTACCACAGGGGCGCCTTGGATTTGCGAGTCTTCACCATAGCTGACATTGACGCCAATCTCTTTTATTGCCGAGCGCTCCCCCCCCCCCCGCCCCCCCGGCGCCAACCCACTCCCGTTGCAAGAGCCATGGTTAGAAGCCCCAAGAGCCCGGGTCCTATCACTTCCAGGCTGCTAAATTCCAAACACTAGAGGAGGAAGAAAAGAAGAGGAAGGCCCTGACGGTCCCCTGGCACCCTCTGCGGTCAGGCACCGCCCCCTGGTGGCCGCCAGCATGCGCGCGGCGTGGGTGCCGGGAGGTGGGCACTTCCGGGGAAAGATTCCGCCCACCCCCCCAACCCCCCAGACTAGCGCCCTCGCAACCCCAGCCTGTTCACCCTGGGACTGCACATTTTAAAGAACACCAACTACGTGCCCAGCATGGTGCAAAGTGCTTAACAGATGTTATCTCGCTTAAGTCTCACATCATCGGCCCTTACAGGTGTGAGTATGGCAGGCCCCATTTTAAGGACAAAGTGAGGTGCAGAGAGGGGAGGGGAAGTGCACAAAGACTGCAAGGCTAATGTCACATTTTTTCTTTCTCTTTCGTTTCATTTCTTTCTTTCTCTTTCTTTCTTTCTTTTTCTAAATTTACTTTTGAGAGAGAGTGTGAGTGAGCAAGGGGCAGAGAAAGGGAGAATGCAGAGCCCAAAGCAGGACTCAAGACCTGAGCCAAGTCACATGCTTAACCGACTGAACCACCCAGGCTCCCCTAGTGTCACATTTTCTAACTCAGGTCCAATGCCCATTACACTATGTGCCCATTACAGCCCAGTTGATTCCAATGATGGTGACGTGATGAGAATTACCACAAAATAATAGCAAGATAACCTACAGCGCTTTGAGCCATGCACTGTGGGACATTAACACATTTAGTCTACAATAGCCCCAAGGGGTAGGTTCTATTAATATGCCCATTTTACAGTTGAGGAAATTGAGGTACAGAGAGTATTAAGAAATTTGTCCCAGGGCACCTGGGTGGCTCAGTCAGTTAAGTGTCCAACTCTTGATTTGGGCACAAGTCATGATCTCATGGTTTGTGAGATGGAGCCTCACATCAGGCTCTATGCTGACAGTGGGGAGCCTGCTTGGGATTCTCTCTCTTCCTCTCTCTCTCTCAAAATAAATACATTTTTTAACTTAAAAAAAAAAAAAAGAAAAGAAAGAAATTCATCCCAGGTAGCTCAGAGAGTAAAGAGTACTGTGAAGGCATCAGGAGACGTGGAATTGTCCAATGGCTCTGTTCATAAATCTTTACTGCACACCTACTAGGTGCAGGCCCCTGAGCTGAGGCCTGAGTGCAGCACAGAGGAGGACTAAACAATGCTAGCACAATGAAGCATGAGAAACTACAGAGCAAGTCTAAACACCAGAAATCTATTATTGAAAATGAGATCCTCAATGAGGAAAATGGTTTAGGATCAGCCAGAAATAAAAGTAAACACGAACAAGTGACCACTTCTGGGGGAAAAGAGGATAGTTTAAGTAAATATAAACACTGTCACTGCAACATGCCAGCAGGGATAACACAATGGTAACACCTAATTTGAGGCTTGGCTGAGCATTTGCTTTGAAGAAAAGTAAAAGGCGCTGCCATTCTCCTGAGAAATTCGGAAAAGGAGTAGTATTTTAGACACGAATTAAAATTCCTACTCCTAATAAACAGAATCTAGCGATTCAATCTGACTCTCAGAGAAGGCCATTAGACCACCACCTACAACCAACTCCTCCTGCTCCAAGCCTGGGGCCTCAAGAATCCCCTCCCTGGTTCTAGGGAAGTCCACTGTTCTCTGGCCCAGCCGCCTACCCTCTCCCTCCCTCGGGTGCCTCCCAAGCTGGCTGCTGAGCACGTCTCCTTAGGAAGGTTCCAGACTTGGGGCCGCCGGTTCATTGCCAGAGATACACCCCTTCCTTACCCGGGTGAGACCCCAGGGCAAAGGGACTGTCGCAGGAGGCCAGGTCTAGGGCCCACCGTGGGCTGCCGCTGGGACTGGAGCACTCTCAGGGCCAGCCCAGCGCTGCCCCTCTCTGCCCACACATTTTTCTCTTGTAGACATTTTGTAAAAAAATGAAGAACATAAAGCTTTATCATTTTCATTAACCACCCCCCCCCCCACTTTATTAAGGTATGATGGGCACACTTTAGCTGTACATAATGTTTACAACATGTTGTTTGGGTACCATTTTTTTATTGAAGTATAATTAACATACAATGTTTTATCAGTTTCAGGTGTACAGCATAGTGATTCAGTGCTCACCAGGATTAGTGTAGTCACCATGCAACATTATTACAATATTACTGAATATATTCCTTATGCTGTACTTTCCATTTCCCTTAGCTTATAACTGGAAGTTTGTACCTCTTAATCTTCTTTACCTATTTTGCCCATTCCACCCCCCACCAACCTCCCCTCTGGCAACCACAGATTTGTTCTCTGCATTTAAGAGCGTGGAGTATCATTTTCATTCTTGCCATTCTTGTTACTATTTTGGTCTGTATCATCCATGAAATGTTGTTTGGACATATTTGAGGGAGAGATAAGGCTGGAAAAATTGGCTAAGAGTTTGAATAAACTGGAGAAGAGTGTTTGAAAAACAAAACAAATACAGCTTCCCCTAAAAGTAGCTGTAGTTTTGATAACCTAGATTAGCAGGGCTCAAAGTGTGGTCCCTGGACCAGCAGTGTCGGCATCATCTGCAGATTTTTTAGATCTGCAAATGCTCTGGAAGAGATCTGCTGAATAAGAAAACAGCAGGCTGGAGCCCAGAAATCTGTTTCAACCAGTGCTCCAAGAGATTCTGATGCGTGTTCAAATTTGAAAACCACTCTACTACACAATAACCAAATCTCCTGTGAATTCAGTCATATTTAAAAAATGAATTTATATTTCCCTAGCCATAACAACTTCTATCTGAGACACTATGGAAAGAGGAGCCTGGAAAATGCCTGGTGTGGGGACAGAGTTTTCCCACCCAGAATTTCTCCTGGAGGTAACAAGTAGTATGAGTTACAGGCACCCAGATGGGTTGGGCAATGTCAAGGGTGTGGTTCCTTAATCCCCACCCCCCACAAAGTGTTTGTAATGAAACTGGAAAATAAAATGAAAGTGGAAAAGGACCAAAAATGTCCTTCCTGAGCCTGGCTAAAGGTAGGAGTGGATGGGCATGGAGGAAAGGGTTACTGTAGTTTGTGCAAGATCTCCCTTAACTGAACACCCTTGAGCTCCCAGGAGGGGTCCCCTGTGTGTTTTTTAGGCTCCCACCCCTCTGTCACTTGTCTTCCTCTCTTCATCCCTTTCAGGTCTCCTTTTGATCACCCTGGGGCCCATTTTCCCTGGCTCCATCTTTTTACTCTCTACCTTTTCCTGCACCCCACCACACACAAGCTCCTGGGTCTCCAGCTGCTGACTCTTCAGCACAGAGAGCACAGAAGTCATCACCTCCTTTTGATCCCTACATAACCCTTCACGGACTTCAGGGGCAGAGGGCAGAAGCGGTGCAGGTGAAGGAGGATGTGCAGAATCCTGCTAGGCCTGGAAGGAGAGGGGGACCCCTGTAGGGCCTGCAGGGGTTCATAAAGCTCCCCAATTTGGAAGCCGTTTTTGTCCCAAGGAAAGGCCACAAAGCCACTACCTTTTGGGGAGGCTCACCACTGCTGTTCTGCTGGGTCTTTGAGTCAGTGAAGTCACCCCCACCTCTGGCTGGATCCCTGAGCCAAGAAATGCCACTGACCTGGCAACCTTTGGGGAATGTCACACATTAAAAGGGGAGGCAAATAAGTACTCCTTTTCTCTCCCTGCCTTTGACTGTTTCCTTGCTGGACTCCTGTGCCTTTGCCCCCCACTCTTATGGACACAGGGACTATTTCTGGGCAGAGGCGTGGTAGGTGAAAGCCACTCCTTTCCAGAAGCTGCAGAATTTCTTCCAGATCAAGTTGGGATAGTGAGGCAGGGTGTCTGTGGCTGTGGAATCCTGGGATTTCTCTAGGCCAGGGCTGGCATCCAGCCCATTACCCAGGTCACAAGTTCCGGTTCAAGCCTGGGTCTCAGATGAAACTTCATCTGTCCACTGACTCCCACAAATAAGAGTCAAATTGCCCATGGTGACTCCTCAGCTGGATTTGCTACATTTGTGGCTATTCAGAAGGCTCTTGACATGTTTTTTTCTCACCTTATGAATTAATGAAATATTTTTATTTTGTTCTTTCCATTAGCTTGTTAGACACCTGTGAGGTTTTATTTTGTTTTGACCATTCTTTCAGTATTTACTCTTTAAAGGTAAAATGCCTTTTTTTTCCTTTTGCTGTTTTTAATGTTTTCTAGTCTTTTTCAACCGTTTTACAATTATATGACTAGTACAGTCAATTGTCTCTGTGGGAGAGGAGGCACTGAGAATGCTGGGCTTGCCTCAGTGAACAACCCTTCTCTTTGGTATCTTGGATCCTCAGTTCCTGCTGCTTTGGGAGCTCTCTAATGCCTTCAAATATATATATATATATATATATATACATATATATATATATGTATATATATACATATATATATATGTATATATATATATATATATATATTTGTATTTTATCCATCTCTTCTAGCTATCTCTAGTAGATGTGTTAGTTTATGACACGCTATTCTGTTAACACTAGAAATGGAAGCATCACTGTCTTGGATTTTAATTCTGTATGTTCATTTTTTTTAATGTTTATTTTTGAGAGAGAGAGAGAGAGCGCACAAGTGGGGGGGGGGGTTGGTGCAGAGAGAGAGGAAGACAGATGACCCCAAGCAGGCTCAATGCTGACAGCAGAGAGTCCGATGTGGGGCTCGAACTCACAAACCCTGAGATCATGACCTGAGCTGAAGTCAGACACTCAACTGACTGAGCCACCCAGGTGCCCCTAATTCTGTAATGTTTAAAGACATATAAATAATACTGTTGTTTTGTACACTTAATTATTTATTCACATATGATCACTTTCTTTGGGCTTGATTCTTTCTTATGTCTCTGATCATCCATCTGGGATTATCTTCCCTTTGTCTGAAATACAGCCTTTACAACTTCATTTAGGGTCTGCTCATGATGAAATTCCTGTTTTTAGCTGCATAAATAGGTCCCCATTCCTGAAAGATTTTTGCTATACACAGAGTTCTAATTAGGCACATATTTTAAGTGAAGATTTCATTCCTCACTCAAGTGGCTTCCCTTAATGCTACTGGGAAGTCAGATGTTACATCTCTAAAGTTAATTGATCTTTTTGTCTAATTGTTTTAAGATTTTATGTACCTTTTATATTCTTTAACCATGATGTGTATAGTTGTGGACTTATTTTTATTTATACTCTTTTGAGTTTCATTTGGCTTCTTGAATCTGGAGCTTGGTAGGTCTTTCATCAGTTCTGGAAAACTCATAGCTATTAACTCCAAATATTTCTTATTTTCCTCTGGAATCTAATTAAACTTATGTTGGGCTTTCCTACCCAAAGGTTTCATGTGTCTTACTTTGTCTTGTCCCTTCTTCTTCTGTCTCTTCATCTCACTGTCTCTGCCCACCAGTTTCTGGACAATTTCTTCCTACCCATATTCCAGTTGATTCTCTTTTATGTGTAATTTGCTGTTAAAAAAGTTGTTTCATTTTTTTTTTCCAAAGGTCAATCTTTTCAATTTTTTTTTAACATTTATTTATTTTTGAGAGACAGAGACAGAGCATGAGCAGGGAAGGGGCAGAGAGAGAGGGAGACACAGAACCCAAAGCAGGCTCCAAGCTGTCAGCGCAGAGCCCGACGCGGGGCTCCAACTCACAAACCGCAAGTTCATGACCTGAGCCAAAGTCGGACGCTTAACCGACTGAGCCACCGAGGCGCCCCAAGTTGTTTCATTTTTAATTAGCTATTTTTTAAAGTTGTATGGTCACTTTTCCAAACCTACTACATGAATTTTTTAAGCTTTTTTGGTTTTGTAGGTATTTTCTAGTTTTTTTTTTTTTTTTAATAACTCTTTAAAAATACTAAAAATTTCTATTTTATACTCTGATAAACAATTCTAGTATTTGGAGTTTTTGCGTATTTGTTGTGCGTTATTTCTGTATGTTCTCTTTCATGATGTCCTACATCTTTGTGTATCTGGTTATCTTTGAGAATGTGCTGGAAGTTACTAAGAAAAGGGCTGTGTGTGAATACTCTGATGTCTGAGATGACAATACCTTTCTCTAAGGGTCATTTTCATTTGCTTCTGTCAACACGTGGACACAACACTAGTGTGGTAAATACTGAAGGTTGAGATTCCTTTACACGTCCAAGATAACCTGAATTTGGGAGACATGTCTGCGCCAGGGCCTTTTTATCTCAACATTTACTTGAGGGTACCTACATTTGGGGGTCCCTGTTCAAATGTGGGGTGATTATTCAGACTCCCAACTTTCAGCACTTTTATACTTGTACCCCTTATACTGCAAGTCCACCAATCTTACAGCTGGAATTGTCAGTTGTCTTCTTCCATCAGCAAATGCCTTCAGGCAAAAGCAGCTTGAGTGACGGATTTATGAAGTCAGTCTGTTTCATCTCCTGGAGTTTGATTCCTAATTCTTCACTCTTCTTGTTAGCTCTTTTGAATGCTGTCGTTTTTCAACATTTCAACCAGCTCAGGTTATTTTGTATGTTAGAGTTGGTCCTAATTACCTAGACTACCATTATTGGGAGTGTGGCCCTTCACTCAAGGCTTTATTATTCTCCCTCCAGCCTGCCTGCACAGGACCGCTCCTATCCAGAGTTAGGGAGAAAGGAGAGCGGAAGAGGAGACGGTGTCTCTCTTTTTACAGCCTTGTTTCAGGGGAGCAGAAACTTACACTTCCTCAGGAAGAGCCACATTTTCTCAGAGAGATAAAATATGGTTACCTGGTTTCTCCACTTACCTACACAATCCCATTTGGTTGAACTTATCCCCATTTTGTCGGGTAGGTCACATGATCGGAAACGGTCGTGCTATTAGGGCGAAGCGCGGGGAGAAGAGGGGCGGGGCCTGGCCTGGGGTTTTCTGGTCATGGGACTCCCGTGGCTGGTGGCGGCCACTGGAAGAGGGTAGCCTGGCCCCGGGAGCAGGACGCTGGGCACAGGTCGCGAACGCCCTTGCTCCTTTGCACTCCGCGCACACAGCGCGATGGCCACGCCGACGCAGACTGGAACTGGGTGTGCCATCCGCCGCCGGCGGATGACGTCAGACACGGTGGCATAGTGCGCCGACGCGAAGGCTTTCGGGGAATGTAGTCTCCAGCCGCGCCACGCGTCTCGGCAGGCGGAGGCCCTCTTGGTGCGCGTACTCACCCCGCTTCCCACTTAGCGCCCGTAAAATGTGAGGGGACGCAAGTGGGCCTCCTTTGACCTCTTTAAAAGGGCACACTTAGCTCTTCCTATTACTAATTCGAAATTTGGTGGTACAAACCCTTCTAACCTGCCTTCTCACCGCCGCCACGCTGTCACATCCCCTTTTAAGATGCTTAACCTGAGGGAAAGCCAATTTGTGCTTACTAATGGATATTGAAACTTACAGTCTAGCCCTGTTTAAAACTCCAAACTCATACCTTACTCTCAGATGGCCGAATGCCCTGCCTGCTCCGCGCATGGGTGAGGGGAGAGTGAAGGAGAAAGAAGATGCCCGTTTGCTGCGTTAGGTCCTGTTTGGGGGCCGGTGGCCTGCCCTCATCGGGAGATGGGCACCTGTCTGGGCGCGGCATTCAACTTCGCCCCAGTCCCAAGTGTTCATTCACAGCGGGCGGTCTCTCATCTCTTTGGCCTCATGCAGTGCTTGCATTTTTTTTAACCCCTTGGCAGATGGGTCATCCCCCAGCTTGGTGCGGCAGTCACTGGGTCACATCCCTATGGCTCCTGCCATCCTATTTTCCTTCCCTCTTCTGAGACCCCCAGGCACAGAGAAAAGATTTGCCGCGGTTTTCGAGAACCGCCCCCAGCTTCTTGTTTGGTTAGCTCCCCATTCATTCTCAAGGGTCTTGGTTTCAATGGTCAATTTATATAGTCACCCTCTTCAGCGTCTAGTGAAATCCTGCCTTGGGATCTTTGGCAGCAAAGAAAACAGTTGGAGTGGCCTTATCCCTTGCTTCCTAGGCACAACATGAACTCGGACCCTTAGAGGGCTTCATGATCTGCTGGTAGGGGCTACTCCAGCAGCAGCCGCCCCTCCTTCAGAAATCTCGTTTCGCCCCTGCCTGTGTTTTGTTCCTCCCCACCCCCTCACCACCGCATATACACTCTTCAGAGGTAGGTACACGGCAAGCTCTCCCAAGAAGGGGGCCTGTGGCTTGCTGGAGATGGAGCCACCAAGCTCCAAGGATTTCTGACGTCCCCAATATCTCCAGTTATTCTCTTGGTGTCGGAGTCCCCCCCCACCCCTCCCCATCCTATGGAAAGGGCAGAGGCCTTCACCCCAGGGCTATAAGGCCCCTCTCCTCTGGATCTGAACCTAGTTATATGGTAACATGTCAGTGGAGGCCCAAGAGCAAGAGGTTGTGTGAATCTTAAACCTCCTAGAGTCTCCTGTGGGACAGGGTGTCCGAGCCTTGTGGTACCCTTTAGAATGCAGAACACGAGATTTTGCCTTTGGGGTTTTATCAGCAACTCCCAGCCAACAGAAAAGTTCCTGTCAAAATCCTGTGATAACTCTTCTGAAAACAAGCACTAAAATTCAAGAGCAAATGCTAATTGCTAGTTTCTTAATGCATACAGTGTAACAAAAACCCCGTTAATTATAATTAATACTTATCTGTTCATAGTGCAATAAAATACCATGTATACTTCAGGTCCAAATTCTTGGTTCCTTTATCCACTGTGTCCAAAAACTGTTCAAAGGAGTGTTTTTCCAAAATAACAAGGTTTTTACTGAAATGTATTATCAAAAATCAGTTTTCTCCTCCCACCAACTCCTGCAAATAATCACTTGGGTTCTGGATCTAAAGGAAGTTCTCTGCTCCCCTGCCCTTCCCCCCCTTCTTTTTAACTGGTCCCTAAAGAGGCATTTACAGGGAGTGGAAATGACTTTGCTTGATCTTGACAGTGCCAAGAACCTTTTTTCATTCTTAGGGTTGGATCAGCTTTTCACCCTTGAGAAAAGGAATGTCTATTTTCCTTCTCCTAAATCCTCCCAAATGTTTGATGTACAGGTCAAACAGGCTCATACCCTGAGGGGAACCAAGCTTTGAGGGAGGAGGGACCGGATAAAAGCAAGGAGGCAGACTTTAAAAGAGTTTGAACATTCAGAGTTGCACATACGACATATGCAACATCCTTTAACACATGTTAGTATTTTGCCATGTTTGCTTTTAAAAAAGAGAAATGATGCTTTAAGCTTTATTGTATTCCTTCCTACCCTCTCCTCTGTAGCCCCAGAGGAAACTACCATTCTGAAGCTGATATTTTAATACTTCCCTACTTTTACTTCATATGTTTATTAAAAATAGGTATTTAAAGATTTTTAAGTTATAACACCTCACACTTTACGTATCCCTCAACTTTATTTTCTACACTAGCCTCATTAAGACATGTACATCCAGCACAACCATTTATTACATATTTGAGTATCTCCTGTGCTGAGGACACAGCACCGAATAAGATGCAAACATTGCTGCCCTCGATCACCACGCTGTTTACTTGCCATTTGTGCACTTTTCTTTTTGTTATGCTTCAATAATTTGTCTCCTCTTCCCCCCACCCCCAAATTCCTACTTTCATGGAGTTTACC
The DNA here is from genome assembly GCF_046562875.1 of Panthera onca. Lineage (NCBI taxonomy): Eukaryota > Metazoa > Chordata > Mammalia > Carnivora > Felidae > Panthera > Panthera onca. Next base: position 43,680,821 of record NC_138353.1, on the reverse strand, counting down.
TTCTAGAGAAAGACGTATAATAAGTAAAATATTTAGATGGTGGTAAGTATTATGGGAAAAAATGAAGCTGAGAAGGGGGATAGGGTGTGCCATGGAGACGGCAGTCTCTTTTGATAGGGTAGTCAAAAAAGGGCTGTTGAGAAAATCTGGAGCAAAGATTTGGAGGAGATCAGGGATAGACTGTGTGACATCTAGGGCAATGGACTCCAGGAAAGGGAACAGCAAACGTACAGGCTCTAAGGTGGAAGCTTGTTGTGTGTGTAAGTTACTGAAGAGGTTCAGTGGGCCCAGAGCAGTGATAAGGAAGTCGTAGTGGGGGGTGCCTGGGTGGCTGTCAGTTAGGTATCCAACTTTGCCTCAGGTCATGATCTCATGGTTCGTGGGTTCGAGCCCCAAGTCGGGCTCTGTGCTGACAGTGCAGAGCCTGGAGCCTGCTTCGGATTGTGGCTCCTTCTCTCTCTGCCCCTCCCCCACTCACGCTGTCTCTCTCAAACATTAAAAAGAAATTTTTTTTAAAAAGGTAGTAGTGGGACGCCTGGGTGGCTTGGTCGGTTAAGCGTCCAACTTCGGCTCAGGTCATGATCTCACGGTCTGTGAGTTCGAGCCCCGCGTCGGGCTCTGTGCTGACAGCTCAGAGCCTGGAGCCTGTTTCAGATTCTGTGTCTCCCTCTCTCTCTGCCCCTCCCCTGTTCATGCTCTGTCTCTCTCTGTCTCAAAAATAAATAAACGTTAAAAAAAAAAAAAAAGGTAGTAGTGCGTCAGAAAGATCAAATAGGGAAGCAGGTGGTAGCAATATTATGTACAGGTTTTTAATTTTTATTCAGTGAAACGAAAGCTATTTGAGTACTTGAGGAGATGAATGACATGATCTTAGGTCACTAAACTATCACTCTAGCTGCTAAACTGTAAACAAAGGGGGGCAAGGATGGAAGCAGAGAAACCAATTAGGCCTTTACAAATATCTGGGCCAGAGATGATGATGGTGACTTGGGTTAGGGTGGCAGAGGGAACAAGAAATGGTCATCTGCAGGGGCGCCTGGGTGGCTCAGTCAGCTGGGCGTCCGACTTTAGCTCAGGTCATGATCTCACAACTCGTGAGTTCGAGCCCTGCATCGGGCTGTGCTGACATCTCGGAGCCTGGAACCTGCTTCGGATTCTGTGCCTCCCTCTCTCTCTGCCCCTAACCCACTCACATTCTGTCTCTGTCTCTCTCAAAAGCAAACATTAAAAAAATTTATTTAGAAATGGTCATCCGCATATACCCTGGAAGTTAGCATACAGGACTTACTGAGGCTTGGATGTGGGGTGCAAAAGAAAAGAATCAAGAACAGTTCCCCAGTTTGGGGACTGAGCAACCAGAAAAATGGGGTTCTTTCTCCAGAAGGAAAGACTGAGGGAAGAACATGATTATGATAGGGCTGGGAGGAGGAGATCATGAGTTAGTTCATGGACACATTAAATTCAAGATGTGTTAGGCATCCAAGTAGGGATGTCACATACGCAGCCGATCATACAAGTATGGAATCCTGTGCTAGAGATACAAACTTTAAAGTTGCCAACAAGTAGATATTTAAAGCCATGAGACACAGTGAAAGGCACAATGAGTGTGACTGTAGAAAAAGAATCCTAAAGATTGAGCCCTAGAATTCCCATGTTTAAAGAAAGAAATTTAAAAAAACTGGAAATAGCTGTCAATAAAATATAAGGGGAAGTGTGATAACCCAGAAGCAAGCAAAAGAAATGTGTCAAGGGTGAGGAAGAGATGAACTGTAACAAATAATGCCGAAAGATCAAGCAAAAGGACTGACAAAAAAAACCCAGTGCATTTAGCTACATGGAGTCCCTCACTGCCCTTTAGCAAGAGCAGAAACAAAGACCTGACTGGGAGGGTTGCAAGAAAGAATGGAAGGAGAGGAAGTGGAGACCATGCGCATTGGAATATTCCTCTTAAGTGAAGAAATGGAGTGGCAGGTGGAGGGGGATGCAGTGCGTATATTTACAAATATATATTTAAGATGAGAAAAACCACACATTACTATGTTAATGGGAAAGATTCAGTAGACAAGGGGGAAAAAAGATACAGAAAAGAGGACACCTGTAGGAGCGATGTCCTAGTTTAAGGACAGGATCTAATACAAGAGAAGTTGGCCGTAAAGAGAACCAAGCATCACCCATAGTAACAGGAAGAGCAGGAAGAACACAGACAAGATGCACATAAGTGACAGTAGTTATCTTCTAAATGCTTTTATTTCTCACTTAACTAGGACACAAGGTCTCCAGCTGAGTGAGGACTGGGTAGAAATGCTGGAAGCTGAGAAGAGAAAAACTATAAAATAATAGTTCAGGAGACTGGGACCTTAGGAGACTGGGACAAATGACTGGACTAGGGAAACAAAAGTTTGAAGTTTGCAGTCAGGAATTTAAGGTCTGGCTACTCACCATGGCTCTGTTTTTCTGCAGTCTCATCTAGCTCCATGGGGACAGGAGTGATATAAGCAGAACTAGAATTTTTTTTTTTTCTTTTGGCCAGATGCTCTGGTTACTTCACTTAAAACTGTTTTGTATTTAATTATAATATGCCACAACCTATTAACCACTTCACTTACTGATAGACATCTATCATGCGTCCGTATTTTTACTACTGCAAACACTGCTGCAATAAACATCCTTGTGCATCTTTGTGCTCACGCAGGAGTTTCCAGTCCAGGGTACACACCAAGTAGTGGAAATGCTGGGCCATGAGGTACGCTCAGCTTTACTCTTAACTGGATATTGCCAAGTTACTCCCCCAAATCATTATGTTTATCCTCTCACCAGCACTGTGTACATGTTCTCATTACTCCCCCTCCCAGACTTCTAAATTTTTGCCACCCTAATGGGTATGAACTAGTATGATGGCTCAGTTTTAAGCATCCGACTCTTGATTTCAGGTCATGATCTCACAGTTTGTGAGATCGAGCCCCGTATGGGCTCTGCGCTGACAGCATGGAGCCTGCTTGGGATTCTGTCTCTCCCTTTCTCTCTGCGCGCACCCCCCCCCCCCCCCCGCCTCACCAAATAAACTTTAAAAAATATATAGTATCTTATTGTCTTCTTTTGTAAAATTCTGATTTCAAGATTAAACATCTTTTCATTTATAAGCCAGTCTTCTTTGTCTAACAACAGATCTCCATTCCATCGCTCACTTAGTAAAACTACAAAAGTACCTACTATGTGCCTGGCATTGTGATGAGCAGGGGAACAAAAAAGTTACCAAAATAGAAATAGACCCTGACTTCCCAGAACTCACAATCTAGTGTGAGGTGGAGGTGGGGAGAACACCAAATAATCACAAATACATACCACGGTAACATAAAGCACATTAACAGTAATCTCTGAAAATTTAAAAGAGAGTGACCAATTTAGTTGAAGTAGGGAGGCAAAACCTTCCCTGAAGTGACATTTGCATTTCAACAGCTGAGTAAGAATTAGCTAGTTCAGCAGCTACAAAGAACCAGGCACCATCATCAGCATGGCTAAGAACTGGAAAAGTGTTTTCTATCTTTCCATGCTGGCACAGAGGTGTGCTAGATGCTGTGACAGAAATAATGCCTGCCCTGGGGTCCTTCCCCAGACATACCCAGGGACCAGGAATGGGAGGTTTTCTCCTGGCTCCCTTCTGCAATTTTGGACTATTACTCCTGTGCTATTGTATCCAGTTTATTCCTGTACGAGTCTCACACCATCTGATTATACTAACATATACACACTGACCCAGAAAACTCATTTTTGGATATTTTAAGAAAAATTCTATAAAAAGGAAGGGGTGTTTCAAAAGATAAAAGTATTAAATGTCATTATTATGAAAGCCAATAACAAAGCCAATCCAAATGTGTCCCAACAGTAAGGGATTTAAGGAGATCTTGAGACTGTATAGCAACACAGAAAATATTTACGAAAAATGGTGCTTCATGTATGGGCAAATGTAAATAACAACTTGATATATTAAGGTATGAGGGTTATGGGTGAATTTAGGGGATTTAATTTACTAAAGTAGTCAGGAAATGTACTGCAAAGCCCTTGACCATTTTCTCCCTGTTTGGTCTCCAACCTTACGTATCACCGTATCCCTTCATCCACTCCTCCCAAAACAATACTACGTTACATGCACCTCCTTGAACAGAACATGGCTCTGGGTACATCAGAGTTAGAGGTAAAAGGCCAGACAGTCCTGGGTTCAAAGCCTCAATCGTCCATGGGAAATACTACCTCAAGGGAATTGCTTTACCTCTCTGGTCCCCCCACCCCTGTTAGAAAACAAGGATACGTGTATTAGGTTTCTTTAATGCAAACAACAGATATCTGACAAATTAGCTTAATCAAAAAAGGGTAATCACTGAACTGACAGTAGGGAGTCCACTGAATCCCAGGAAGGGCTTCAGAAATTGAGCCAGGTCCAAAAGGATCTCAGGATTAGAAATGAGAGTACCCGGGCACCCAGCTGGCTCAGTCAGTTAAGTGTCTAACTCTTGGTTTGGGCTCTGGTAAGGATCTCATGGTTTGTGACATCTGCGCTGACAGCGTGGAGCCTGCTTGGGATTCTCTCTCCCCACCTCCCGGCCCCGCCCCTCCTTGGCTCTCTCTCTCTCTCAAAATAAATAAACTTAAAAAGAAAAAAAAAAACTTAAGAAAAAAGAAATGAGAATACCATCATGTCAGCTGCATCCCCTCCTACAATTGAACTCCTCTCTCTGGTAAGGAATTGGGCTCTAGGCAGTTCTAGAACTTCACCTTTCCAGCCTAGCAACACAAAATAAAAATGGCCCTGTCAAACCTATTTTGAAAATATTCTGGCAAAGGACTCTGGCTCAGCTAGGTAACAGACTTGCCCCTAGAACTATTACTGAGACCCAGGGATATCCTGACTTGTGTTCCTGTGGTCAGTACAGCAGAGATCTTACAAGAGAAAGAGGGAGGGAAAAGTTGGGCAAAGACAAGAGCTACCACAAGATCTAGAACAAAGAGTTGTAAGGATTAAATGAAATGATGGTTGGGGCGCCTGGGTGGCTCAGTAGGTTAAGCGTCTGACTTCAGCTCAGGTCATGATCTCACACTCCGTGAGTCTGAGTCCCATGTTGGGCTCTGCGCTGACAGCTCAGAGCCTGGAGCCTGCTTCAGATTCTGTGTCTCCCTCTCTCTCTGCCCCTCCCCTGCTCATGCTCTGTCTCTGTCTTGAAAATAAATAAAAACACTAAAAAAATAAAAAAATAAATGATGGTTATGAAATATTTCACACAATTTCTTTCTAGTAAACATTCAATAAATCGTACCTATTATTAACTCACCTGACTGTGATAAGATTAGCAGTCAATCCCTCCTTCTTGACACACCATGGTTTTAATCTTAGCCATGTTGTGAAAACTGAAAAAGACAAACTGACTCCCATTCAACTAAGAAGGCTATTTATTGAAATAATACAATGATGTTACAAGGATGCATTTCATGTGGCCTAAAAAGTTGGGTGTTCGTAAGTGCATGGTGCCTGGTTGCTGGAACTAGAGAATCCTCTGCTCAATCAACCACGCATACCATGAACATTCTGGGCTCCTTCACTATGAATGAAGATGTGCTGATATTCAGACACTGGTTGATCTAGGCCAAGCTCCACACACAAACCAGTGGTTTTCTTTGAGTCTTCTGGAACCAAGTCTTTATAAACTTTCATAAAGGTAGGATAGCACTCAACTGGTTGCAATTTATGTCATTCTTGCAAACAGTCCTCTATGAGATCCCCAATCGGCAGCAAATAAGCTCCTGATAAGAATGGTAGCCACTCAGTAGTGGAGGGTTTATGTAGAATTACCCGTTGTCAAACTACGTATCAGACAACACGTGGTCTTGGCACTGTGTGTGTGTGTGTGTGTGTGTTTAAGTATGGAACATCACAAACAAGGTGTTTTTGAACAGTTAATGTCTTGGAAGAGCAGATTCTCATCTTGTTCCACTTATTGGGCTGGAAACCACACATTTCAGCCCCCACGCACATTTTTCCTGCAAAGAATTATGAAGAATCATTGGGAGCTACCTCATGTGGTCCAGGATGAGACAAGGATGATGGATCCTGCTACTTGGCATGCAAAGAAGGCAGTAAGGAAGGCTTACCATCGCCACTACCCATATAACTCCATCTCATGATTCATCAGAGTGGGAAATTATTATCTTAAAGGGGGAGAGGCTCTTGTGTGAAAGGGGTCCAAGTGTACACTTGCTTCCAAATTTCTCTCCACTGTTGGCACCATGAACAAACAAAGGTTTAGGAAATTCCTTTGGGATAGCCCCTGGGAGGCATGAGAGAACATTAGGGATTGGAGTGGGCTATGGAAGCTTAACTTAGGCTTTACGGACAGAAGAGCAGCACTGAACTAAAAAAAGTAAAGGTCATTACATGGATTCCCTAAACTGATTTAAAGACAAATTTTATGACAATGGGTAATTACATTTATACTTCTCCACAGTAAAATTAATTTGGAGAAAATTTTCCCTGTTAGTCTTGTGTTGTTTTCCCACTGATCCAATATAGGAAGCTTGGAGCAGTGATTTTTCATGGGAGTGTCATAAAAAACACAGTAAGAGAATTTAATAGATTTATGAAACTGACATATGTTAGATTAAAGTATAAACATTACACTTGGGAAAAGGCAAAAAGTCACTAGTAGTTGAACTATTCACAGCTTTTGTTAACATTTTGGTATGTAAGCCCCCAACAAGTTGTTTAAAATAGGCCCATGACAAATGTGCATGTATTTTGTTGTCTCTGATGCTTTTATGAATTCCCGAAGTATCCAACTTGAGTGCTCATCAAATGTTTGTGCATCTGATTTATTTCAAAATTTACTTTAAAGCCCTCTGAATTCCAAAATACCTTTTCAGTGGACAGACCACTGAAAGATCCAGGCAAAAGAATCTTTTTTTTTTTTTTTTGAAAGGGCAAAAGATCCAGGAGATCTGCATTCTCCACCCAGCTTTGCCATCATAAGCTCTATCACACGGTGCAAACCACTTCACATCTTTGGCTTTTGGTTTCTTCATCTGTACAACGAAGTGGTTGAACCAGTTGATCTCATTCTTTGAATGACGAATTCCTGGGGGTGGAACTGGTTTCCATGGTGAATTTAACTTAAAAGCTGCAGATGAATGCAGTTGTCAAGCAATTTTAAAAGTAAGTTTTGGTCATTACTGCAGGAGTTTTATTTATTAAAAAAGGCTGTAAACAGAGTGACAAGTCAAACTGTTCAAAGTTGATGATCTCCTGCACAACTGTATTTAAAAGCTTTATAAAGTCCAATACATAGGCATATCATTTCCAACTGGTTATATATGATGTTTGCAGTTGTTTTTACAAAAGTCTGTAATCAGATTTGAGAATGTAGCTTCTATTTGTTAAAAAACATGGTCTACTAGCATAGAGCTTTCTTCTCACACCACACACATGCACACACACACACACACACACACACACACACACACACACAAATTCATTACATTCTCAAGCTTCCTCTCCATTAAGAATCTTCTGATACTGAATATGAACAATATTTTAGCTAAAATTTTCTGCTATTCCTTAATTTCAGGGTTTCTACAGTTTATTTCGTGTATGAATTCTCTGATGTTTAGTTAGCGCTGAGCTTCTACTGAAGTTTTTCCCGCATTCCTTACAAGCATAGGGTTTTTCTCCAGTATGAATTCTCTGATGATCATGCAGATTGGTTTTCTTTCGAAAGGCTCGCCCACATTCATTACATTCATAGGGTTTTTCTCCAGTATGAGTTCTCTCATGCTGAATTAGGGATGAACTTTGACTGAAGGCTTTCCCACAGTCAATACATTCATAGGGTTTCTCTCCAGTGTGGGTCCTCTCATGTTGAGTAAGTGATGAACGTCGACTAAAGGCTTCTCCACATTCATTACATTCATAGGGTTTTTCTCCAGTATGAATTCTGTGATGTTCTATGAAGCTTGTACTCCTTTTGAAAGCTTTTCCACATACATTACACTGATAGGGTTTCTCTCCAGGATGAGAAACAGGTTGTTGATTAAAGTTCTGCTCACATTCATAGGGGTTCTGTCCGGTATGGATCCTCTGATGATCAGTAAAGTCAGTGATGTGACTGAAGTCTTCCCCACAATCATTACAATGATAGGATTTCACTTCATTGACAGTGCTTTCATCTTGAGTAAGAGATGAGCTGTGCTTGAAATCTACACTGTAGTTATTGCTTTGGTAAGGTTTGCCTCTCTTATGAATCCTCATATGCTTATAAAGGGACGGGCTCTGACCAAAAGCCCTCCCACATATGCTACATTCAAAAGGTTTCTCTCCTGTATGAGTCCTTTCATGCTGGACAAGAGAAGAACATCTACTAAAGGCTTTCCCACACTCCTTACATTGGAAGGGTTTCTCTCCACTATGTGTCACCTCATGTTGAGTGAGGGACGTGCCATGCCTAAAAGATCTCCCACATAAATTGCATCGATAGGGTTTCTCTCCAGTGTGAATTCTCTGGTGTTGAACAAGGGAGGAGCTGCGCTGGAAGGCTTTCCCACAGAGACTACACTGATAAGGTTTCTCTCCGGTATGAGCGTTCTCATGCTGGCCAAGCGATGAGCTATGCCTGAAGGCCTTCCCACACACATTACATTCGAAGGGCTTCTCCCCAGTGTGAATTCTCTGATGCTCAGTAAGTTGTGTCTTCCAGAGGAAGGTTTTTCCACAGTCAGTACATTCATGGTGTTTCTTTCCAGGATAAATTCCCTGATCTGTACCATTGGGGCAAGCTCCCTCTCCTTTATGAGTTTTCTCGTGTTTAGTAAGTGATGATCTATGAATAAAGGCTTTTCTACATTTGTCACATTTATAAGGTTTCTTTTTTGCAAGGATATTACTCTGATTAATTATATCTGAATTCTGTCCCAAATTGCTTCCAAGTGTATCACATTCACTAGGCCTTGAAGGAACATTCAGTTGTGTAACCAGAACTGTATTCAATCTGGGGTTTTCACCAAATTTATTTTGCTGAAAATTTTCCTCTGGTGTGATTGTTTTCTTCTGGGTGGATGCATCTGGCCCCAGATATCTTTTCCAGTTTTCCTGGTGTCTTTCTAACTGGCTACTAACATCCCAAGTGTTTTCGAATGTGGCACGTGAAAGGCCATCTGCACTACGGGATCCTTCAGATACACTCTGCTGCAGATGTGATGATTTGCCTTCAGGCCTGGTCTTCCAGTCTGAAAGAAATCCAAAGTGCAAAAGTCCCCTATTCCCTCCTATTGAAACAAACTGCTACAGTAGGAATAGGGAAATGAAAGAGATAAAAACTATTCATGATTCCGTCTTGAAATTAATCCAGGAGTTTGGAGAGAAGAGCCAAAATGAAGGAAAGGAAGAGTAAAGAGAAGCGACAGTGCAGGTTGCAGAGCCAGAGTGCATGGCAAGTGTAGAATGAGGAAGCCCACCTAGGAGGGCTGGTTACGAAGTAAGGGAATAAGTGAGCATGAGAATGTTGGGCACAGATACTACTGGAATAAAATCATGGTATGCCTTGCAAGATCCTATCTGCTCTCCATGCTTCTTGTCCATTCTACAAATTATCCCCAAATCTGTCTTCCTAATACAGCCATTTCACAATTTCTTTAAAAGTTACCTCTGAGGCTCCAAATCTTTAAATCCTGCTGAGAAGATCTGCAGCCACTGATGTAACTGAAATCATTCTTTGATATACTTGGAGATCAATGGCTATACTTCACAAGCTGAAATAAAATAATATTTCAGGAGGCAAATCATCCTTGCCTTTACCATTAGGGCTGTGGTTTTTAGTCTGAGTTCTGGTTCCATACTATTCACCTCTCTTGACCAAAAAGGATTTTACTCTGCCTAATAAGTTGATCTCTAAACCCCTGTTTAACCTCAGAATACTAGTAGCAGATAATTAATTAGTTTCTAGGTTCTAAGAATGGTAACTTTTAAAAACTAAGGGGAAGAAGGGTTCTGGAATGATGGAAATGTTCCATATCAAAATGAATTTGGATTAGATGGGTGAATGCATTTGTCAAAGTCAACGGGATGGTACTTAGAAGAGTTGTGTATCTTATTGTATGTACATTTTTCTTAACAAAAAAACATAAATACTGAATTCTGGTTAATGATACATATGAAGTATGCAGAAGTGAAATGTACTCGTGCCGGCAACGTAGTTGGAAATGCATCAAAAAGACAGACTGATAGACAGGTGAAGAATATGTAATAAAGCAAATATAATAAAATGTTAACAACTATAGAATCTTGGTGGTAGGTATACAGTGTTCACTGTATTAATTTTTTTTAACTTTCCACACGTTTGAAAATATTCACAGTAAAATGTTAGGAGGGAAAAAAACCAACAACAAGGGACCCTAACCCCCCAAATTCCTTACCCTGAAATAACATTCAATTCTAATTTCCCAAGGACGGAAAATGCTTTGACTTTCTTTTAGAATACTTCTCAGAGAGACATTCAAGAAATGCTTGTTGATATGAATGAATGAGAAAGTTCTCTCCCCAACCATATTCCAAAACAATCAAGTAATTCCTGACTGCCTTCTATGTGCTCTGCAACACAGACTGAATACATAGACATATAACAGTTTCTTTCTCCATGCGTTTAGAATCTTAGAAATAAGACTTAATCATCTGACAAAAAAGGAAAACCATCAGATGGTATATTTTTAAATCTGAGTTTGTGTAGTAAAGATGATATAAATGGTACTTGTGATCAGGGGAGGAAAAAATACACATATTAGTATATATTATGTTTATGGACAGACACCTTGAACATAATATATAGCTTTGGATAGGGAGAAAGCATTATCCAATGAGGGAAAGTGTATACTACTTACAGAAAACATTAAAAAGAAGTTCAACCCAAGTGAAGCTTGTTTTAGTGAGAACAAAAAGAGAATACTGGAAGGTATGATAGGGGACCTTTAAAATGAGTGGGAGTTTCTATTTCCTATAATGAGCTACAGGGAGTGACCGCAAGAGCTTGTCAAAGGCGGGTGGTTTATGAAGACAAAACGTTAACATCCAATATGGTCCACCCAGTGATGAGTAGAGAAACAAAACATGGTATGTCCATACAATGGCATATTATTCAGCAATACAAAGTAAGGAGGTACTAAAACATGCTACAACATGAATGAACCATGAAAATATTACACTAAGTGAAAGAAGCCAGTCACAAAAGGCTACATATTATACAATTCCATTTACAGAAAATACCCAGAAATGGTAATCCATTGAGAGAAAAAGATTAATGGGTGCAGGGGTAGCGGGGAATGGAGAGTGCTTGCTAGTGGGTATAGGGTTTCTTTTCGGGTGCTGAAAATGTTCTGTAGTTAGATAATGGTGAAGGACGCACAACTCAGTAAATATCTGAAAAACCATTACATTGTAAACTTTAAAAAGGTCAATTTTATGGTATGTAAATCATATCTCAAAAAAGCTAAGATTAAAAAAATCCAATATGGGTTATAAAAGAAAACACAGGGTGAGCAATTTCAACTGGGAATTCTAGTAATCTCCACCCAGGGCCTGGTTTAGGAGGAAAATAACCTGAATTGCAGGAAAACACTAAACTGACTGGGGTGTCTGGCCTGAGGGATTAGAAATCCAGTGGTTTCTAGTGGGCAAAGTAGCAAAACGTGCTGGCTGGGGATGAAAGATGATTTAGACTCTAGGTATTTACTTGCATGGGACTTCTACATGGAGAGGTCCTGTGAGAAGGGAAAAAGGTGACCAGGGTAGAAGTAAGGATGATTTCTGAGTCCACAGTAGAGATTCAAGAGCTGTAACTACCAGAAGGCAGGTGCCCTTTTAAGGTGGTAACAAAGAAAGGGGAAGAAGTTGGAGAGCAGACTCCTTAAGGCAGACTTGCAAACTCCTTACGGCAGTCAAAGACCTAAAGCCAAGAAATACTTAGCGAGCCAGGATACCAGGCGAGGATGATATTCCAGGAACTGCAGGGAGAGGCAATGAAGCAAACTGGCATAAAGGCATGATGGAAAGAAGATGGTACTACTCCCTAGACAGGTTTTGTAGGAGTACAGTCAGGGAGAGAAGTCGGACGGAGGTTAAGAAAAGGCAGAGAATCAAGGCTGTATTTCCTACAAGTCTGGGGCCAGTGACAGTAAAAGCAGCAAGACTAAAGAAGACGGGAGTTCAATTAAAGTCTGAATGAGTAAGAAAAGGGATCGCTAATAATGAGAGAGTGAGGACACCTGAGGAGAAGACAATCCAGCAATAGGGTGACGGTATAGGGAGAAATGGTATTCTGTGTAGGACAAAGGGGCACGTTTTCCTCTAATGCCTGCCAGCAGCAGGAACACCCTATTGGAGAAGGGAGACAGAGAGAAGTGTCATCCAGGAGATGGTGCAGTCTCCTGCAGGTGTAGAAGCTCCCAAGGTACCAATTTGAAGGTGCTTCCCCCCTCCCTCAGCTGTGCCACTGTCTGTATTGATTCCTGCACGCCTGACTCCCCCTCGTTTACCTGGACAGAAAGGTCTTTGGATTTCTCCCTCTGATATCCATGGCTCTTCTCCTTGTTCCAATTTGAAGATCACCTCTGGCTTGGAAACTTGATATCCTGCTCATGGGTAAATACACAAGATTTGGTTGTTTGTGCAAGTGGACAAAGACCCCTCCTATAAGTCAGTACTAGTCCTTGATCGTCAGGAACTCTGAAGGAAAAAAAAGGTGCAACTTGAGGAGTCATGCAATCAAATGACCTATTTCCAGTTCTTCAAAAGAAAGAACTTCACTTAAAGAACAGTCTCAGAAAACTGTAAAGCTGAGTCCCAAAAGGGAGAACAAGCTCTAATGGTGAACATCCTCCTCACAGCCACCCGATCTACGAGCCCCACAACCTTAGCAAATGAGAGAGGAAAGACCTGCCAGTAGGCAAGATACTGAATTGGTCCTTACCAAGAGAAACCAGGTGGCTATAGTTCTCCAGCATCACATCCCTGTACAAGCGCCTCTGAGCAGGGTCCACGTGGTGCCATTCTTCCTGGGTGAAGTCCACAGCCACATCTTTGAATGTCACGGATTCCTGTAGGATCACATTCCTGTTCAACTAGGGATCAACATCAAAAATGTTCCCATGGCAATACTGGGAATATACTGTAGGGTCATCAGGAACAGTGATCACACATTTGATATCCTGTGGAGGCAATGTTGGGTTAAACATACTAGATGTTTATGTAATTTTGTAAAGGATCCAGTATGGCAGGCAGGAAAGTCATGAGGGGCAGTATGTCCTGCAATCCCATATCCCTATTAGCTGCCTTGTTTTCCTGCAAAGCCAAGCCTTGTCATACAATCACCAATTCCTCACTGCCCATGCACTTCCTTTGTTAGAAAATCCAAATACAGCGGGGAGTAAAAACAACAGCCCTCCTTTACCCGCATCACCAATCCCACCATGCTCCCTAGAAATAATGACTGTTTAACAGTTGGGTATTGCTTTGAATTGCTTCATAGAACTCCACATGCAAGTATCATAACATATTCTTGATTACAACCAACAGCACTCCATGCATCTGTGGAGAAGATCCAGATATTCCCACCACTTACTGGGCTCTAGCCAGGCTCACCTTGCTGATCCCTGAACACATCAAGCTTGTTTCTACCCTGGGCCTTTATGCCTGTTTCTCCCTCTTCCCCTAGGATCTCCATGTGGTTGACAACTAGTTACTAGTTACTCAGTCTCATCTTGAGCACAGCCCCCTCAGAAAAGCTGCCTTAGCACCCTCCAATTTATTCTCCATCACATTACCACATTAATCTCTCCCCAAGCACAGCTATCTCTCATGGCCAAATCCCTGCCACCTGAACTCAGGAACCAAACACATTCAGGTAAAAAGTACTTGTACTTCCAACAATAATCTGCAATTAGCTTACTTGTTAGCTTCACTGTCTCCTCCACCATGAGCTCCACAGGAACAGGGACTTGATCTATCTTGATTGGTTTTATACCCAACACAGAGTGGATGCTTAAAAAATGTTCGGTGAGGGGCGCCTGGGTGGCTCAGTCGGTTGGGCGTCTGACTTCGAGTCAAGTCATGATCTCACAGTTCGTGGGTTCGAGCCCCGCATCGGGCTCTGTGCTGACAGCTCGGAGCCTGGAGCATGCTTCAGATTATGTGTCTCCTTCTCTCTCTGCCCCTCCCCTGCTCATGCTGTCTCTCTGTCTCTCAAAAACAAATAAATGTGAAAAAAAAATTTTTAAAAAAGCTTGGCGAATGAATAAATGGAACAGTCCCTGTTAGTAGACAGTTGGATTATTTTCAGTATTTTGCTACTACAAACATCACTACAATAACTCCTTTGCATAAATATAGCTAGTAAGAATTGGAATTGCTGGGTCAAAGGTCTTTTCCTGCTTCTTACCCCCTCCAATCATTTCTTCCTCACTACCCCACTGAAGCTGTGCTGGCTGAGATCCCTTCAATCTGATACTCATGGACTGATTATAGTCTTGACTTACTAGGCCTTGTTAAACCATGCCACCATGCCCTACCTAAAATATTTCCTCTGGTCCTGGTTAGACTTCAAAAAAGTCTATATAGTAAAATATGGTAAAGACAATTAGTGTGAAAAGACTTTGAAAGCAGAGCTGACTACAGCAGTGAAGGAAGTTTCAGCCTTACTTTGTATCCCCCCCACCCCTCGCTGCGCTTAGCTACAGCTGAACTGGAGTTCTTTCAATTTCCTGGAGGGTACCATTCTCTCCCCACCTTCCCACCTGTCTTTTCTTTGCTAATTCTGTTTCATATTTCAGGTGCTGGTTAAAAGATCTTCAGTGAAGTCTTCTGATCCCCTACGGGAGGGCCAATCCTCTTATTATGTGCTTTAAGCATTTTCTATATCCACAATTATTCAAATAAACCTAATAATCCATTTAATACTTGTTTTCCTAGTTAGATCATGAGCATTATGAGGACAGAGACTCTATCTTTTTTTTTCTTTAACTTGAAAATACCAGTGTCCAGCAAGTGCCCGATTCATACTAAACTCTGGTTTCCTGACAGAGATTTGAACTTTACAGAAGACAGGAGTTGCCCCTTTTACTGAGTGAGGAACATGACCACATCCACACATACCACTCACTCATCTGTATCGTATTCTGGCTCAACAATGCAGCTGGGTCCCCGAGGGAACAAGGAAGTGCTGGAACACGAAACTTTTCTGACTGAGATCAGGGGTCTGAATGGGCCAGGTAAGATGATACTCAATATTTACTAGGCACCTGGCTTTACCAGATGCACTATGGCAGGAAAAAAAAAAAAAATGCAAATGAAAAACACTGCAGCCCTTGAATACATTCCAGTTTATTTTAAAATGTGCTATTTATTAGAGCACAATATGAGATGATACATAGTGAGGTACCACAGGTGTTCAGAGCAGGAAAAACTGGGAAAGGGAGAGAAGCTTCAAGGCAGGCAATGTACTGAACCTGAAGAGGCAGAAGTACCATTTGGACACGTGAAGGAAGTGGGAATCCAATCCAGGGATTACCAAGCTTGAAAGGGGAGGCTGGGCTTGAGACAGGCATGGGCAGCAAGGAAAAAGGGGTTGGATCAAGGCAAGGCAACCTAATTATAAGTTAGGTTGTGAGAAGTAACACCTTCTCCCCACTGCCTACTCTGTCCTGTAAACATACAGCCCTCTCTAGTTAGTAACAGGTGGTTATCAGCCAACCTGGACTCCTTTGTTCAACTGGCTCCCCTTATTTATTTACAGTTACTTACTTAATTAATTAAAGTAATCTCTACACCCAGTATAGGGATCAAACTCATGACCCTGAGATCAAGAGTCACATGCTCCTTCTGACTGAGCCAGCCAGGAGTCCCCAGGTCCCTCCCTTCCCCTTCCCCTTCCCCTCTTTTCCTTTTCTTCTTTCTTTTCCCTCTTTCTTTCTTTTATTTTAAAAAATAAAATTTTTTTTAACATTTATTCATTTTTGAGAGAGAGACAGAGTGTGAGCAGGGGAGAGGCAGAAAGGGAGAGAGACACAGAATATGAAGTAGGCTCCAGGCTCTGAGCTGTCAGCACAGAGCCCGATGCAGGGCTCGAACTCACAAACAGTGAGATCATGACCTGAGCCAAAGTCACACGCTCAACTGACTGAGCCACCCAGGCACCCCATTCCTTCTTTCTTTCTTAAAGTTTATTTATTTTGAGAGAGAGAGAGAGAGAGAGCAACGCCTTTTTAAAATTAAAGAATTTAAAAATTAACAAGGTTATCGTGAAGTATCAAGTATTTCGTCTTCCTCATGTTGACATAAAAGGTCCAAAGAACTAGAAACAGCATATACTAACTTGAGAAGACTCAATTTCCTGGGCCTGTAAAAAGTGGCACATTAATAACGTATAATATCCCTTGGGTAAATCACAGACCTCCTGCTCCAATCTTCTTATCTATAACATGGGCTCCCTGAGCTAAAGATACAGGAGTTTTAAGAGCAGAAGGGTGAAAGGTCACTTCCAGCTGTACAGGACAACACTTGCAAATACAGATAGCCCTCCAACTCTAACATGTGCCAACTCTGGAGGAGAAATCTGCTCAAATTCTAACTCAGGAAACTTTGTAACTTAGAAACTTTGCAAAGCTGAAAACCAGAGAACAGCAGCTACTAAGTAAAAACAATCAAATTTATAAAAACGACTCCCTCTGCGACCAAAGGTGATTTGGAACACATTACATCTGCTAAGACATAGTGCAAGGTTTTCACTCAAGTACTCAGTGCTCTCTGATATCAGGCCAATAATAGTTTGGTAAACTGGGTTAACAGCATATCTAACAATTGAGCCTGGAGAGAAGAAACTATTCACTGTTAGCCCTTACACACACAGATGCCCTACTTAGGCTAAGGGCATCATCAGTTGCATCCTAACTGAAAACCCGGACCTCATCCTTGACCTTTCATTTTTCCTTTAGGCCCTGGAAGCCCCAAGAGCCTCAAAAACATCAATCTATAGTCCCTCCCCTTCACTTATCAAATCCTGCTCAAATCCTCCCCTGCCAATGATGCCATTAAGCCAGGAAGTAACTTTCTAGATCTATGCTAATACGGTAGCCACCGGAAACATGCACACTACTGACACTTGTAATGTGGCAAATTCAAATTGGGATATGTGGCAAGTGTAAAATACACATTGGATTTCAAAGACTTAGCACCAAAATAAAGAAATAAATAAAATGCCTCATTAATAATTTTATTTATTTATTTATTTACTTATTTATTTTAACATTTATTTATTATTGAGAGACAGAGAGACACAGAGTGTGAGCAGGGGAGGGGCAGAGAGAGGGGGAGACACAGAATCCGAAGCAGGCTCCAGGCTCTGAGCTGTCAGCACAGAGCCTGATGTGGGGCTCGAACTCACAAACCGTGAGATCATGACCTGAGCCAAAGTCAGACACTTAACCGACTGAGCCACCCAGGCACCCCATTAATAATTTTAAAATACTGATTCATATAGAAATATTTCAGTTATATTGGGTTAAAGAGTATGTGTTACTAAAATTAATTTCACCTATTTCTTTCTACCTTGTGACTACTAGAAAGTTTTAAATTAAATATGTAGTTTGTATTTCTTTTGGACAGTGCTGTTCTAGACTGTTCTAGCTCTCCACCTCAGCCACTCTCCAACTGAATCACCTTTCTCTCTTGGGGGGAGACGGTGGAATATGAGGATTTTAGGCTTGCCTCGTCCTGTGGATATACCTAGATAACATCCACATCTGTGTAAGTAATCCAGAAAACGACCCAGAGACTGGCAGAATAGACTCTCCACAGCGAAATGTAGAAAAGAGTAGGAAGGGCAAAGACAGGTGAAGGGCCAAATCGATCTGTGGGACAGTATACAGGAGTGAGTGACAATGTGGGCATGGAGAGGAGAGATGCAGACCTCCACCTGAGTCACCCCAGGCACACAGGACTGCCACTGGGAAGATGAGTCCCTATAACGTTTGGCTTTGAAAGCCAGAAGGGCCTAACTTTGAGAATTGCTACAATAAGTGGGGGCTTAGCACATAGAACTAAATATCAGTGGGTTCGGCTCTGGAAGAGCCAGACAGGGTGACAGGAAACTGAGTGCCTGCCCTAAAAAGAGCACAACAAACAGCCCCACTGAGATAAACCATAGAAGCAGCAGTTTGGAAAACACCTGGGGTATAGGGACAGGAGATTTATTTGCTAATCTCAGGGCATGTGCTGGAGGAGCAGGGGTCTTTGGGAGATCTCTCCAAGAACAAAAGAGCTGGAGGGCACCACTTCCCTTTCCCACTCCCCAGCCTGGATTCACCCAAAGCAGTGCCACAAGCCTGGCAACGTGCAAACAGCCCCGACAGGGGCCAGCACCACTCCAAAGTTACTCATACCCCAGAGAAAGGGGAAAATAACCACATGCACCAGTCCCAACTGTGGCCCCAGCAGTGGGCTGGGGGCTGACAATGGGTCTGACTGTAGGCCCCGTCCATCAACAAAAGCTTCTCAGGGAACACCACCACACCAGGAAAGCACCCTGCAATTCCGTGCTACCACTACCAAAGCTCTGGCAAATGCTTGGCATGACTCAACTCAAGCTCAAGGCAGCCCCAGACCGGCCTGCTAACAACAGAGCGACTAAACTCTTCCCACAACAGGCAAAGAAAGTCCAGACAACTGGACTGAAGGTTAAACATGGCTTAGCCACAACAATGGGGCACACAAACACACACAGGAGACACCCCTCAAGTGCCAGCTTCTGATGAACAAGGGATAGTGCACTGCAGGGCACTAAAGAACCTCTTCTTCGTAAGGCCACTACTTTCAAGAGTAGAAGACAGGGGCACCTGGGTGGCTCAGTCAGTTAAGCGTCCAACTTTGGCTCCGGTCATGATCTCACAGTTCTTGAGTTTGAGCCCCACATCGGACTCTGTGCTGACAGCTCAGAGCTTGGAGCCTGCTTCAGATTCTGTGTCTCCCCTCTCTCTGCCCCTCCCCCACTTGCACTAGTTCTCTCTCTCTCTCTCACACACAAAAATAAATATTTTAAAAAATTAAAAAGATAAAAATAGAAAATAAAAAAGAGTAGAAGACATAGCTGACTTTCCTAACACTGAAACAGTCACAGAGAATTAGACAAAATGAGGAGACAGAGAAATGTGTTCCAGATGAAAGAACAAGACAAAATCACAGCAAGAGACCTGAATGAAATGGAGATAAGGAATATGCCTGATACAGAATTTAAAGTAATGGTCATAAAGATACTCACTGGACTCAAGAAAACAGTGGAGAACTTCAATGAGACCCTTAACAAAGAGAAACCATAAAAAAGAACCAAGCAGAGATGATGAACTCAAATAACAGAAATTAAAAATACGCTAGATAGAATAAAGAACAGAATAGTGAAAGCAGAAGAATGGATCAGCAACCTGGAGGACAAAGTAATGAAAAGCAATCAAGCTGAACAGGAAGAGAGGAAAAAAAAGAAGATAAATGAAAACAGACTTAGGGAACTCAGCAACACCATCAACCAAAATAACATTCACATTACAGAGATCCCAGAAGAAGAAGGGAGAGAAAAGGGAGCAGAAATTTCTTTTTGAAGAAAGAACAACCAAAAACTTCCCAAATATTTCCCAAATCTGAGGAAGGAAACAGAAATCCAGATCCAGGAGGCACACAGAGTCCCCCAAAAAATCAACCCAAAGAGGTCCACAAAAAGACACATAGTAATTAAAATGGCACGGGTGCCTGGGTGGCTCAGTTAAGTGTCTGACTCTTGATTTTAGCTCAGGTCATGATCTTAGGGTTTGTGAGTTTGAGCCCAGTGTCAGGCTCTGCACTATTGTGCAGAGTCCACTTGGGATTCTTTCTCTCCTTCTCCCCTGCTTTTGTGTGCACACCGCTCTCTCTCTCAAAATAAATAAATAAACTTTTATTTATTTATTTAAATAAATAAATAAATAAACAAACAAACAAACAAACAAACTAAATAAGTAAAATGGGAAAAAGCAGTAATGAGGAGAGAATTTTATTTTATTTTATTTTTATTTTTATTTTTTTTAAATTTTTTTTTTCAACGTTTATTTATTTGTGGGACAGAGAGAGACAGAGCATGAACGGGGGAGGGACAGAGAGAGAGGGAGACACAGAATCGGAAACAGGCTCCAGGCTCTGAGCCATCAGCCCAGAGCCTGACGTGGGGCTCGAACTCACGGACCGTGAGATCGTGACCTGGCTGAAGTCGGACGCTTAACCGACTGCGCCACCCAGGCGCCCCGAGGAGAGAATTTTAAAAGCGGCACAAGAAAAGATAACAGTTACATACAAGAGAAACCCCATAAGGTTATCAGCTGATTTTTCAGCAGAACCTTTCCAAGGCAGAAGGGACTGGTATGATATAGTCAAAGAGCTAAAAGAAAAAAATCTGCAGCCAAGAAAACTCTATCCAGCAAGGCTATCATTCAGAATAGAAGGAGAGGTAAAGGGTTTTCCAGAGAAACAAAAGTTAAAGGAATTCATGACCACTAAACCAGCCCTACAAGAAATGTTAAAGGGGACTCTTTGAGTGGAAAGGAAGGACCATAAGTCAGAGTAAAGGAAAGTAGAAAGCCCAAAAGCAGTAAAAATCAGTATATGTCTAAAATGAGTCAAGGGAGGGATACCTGGGTGGCTCAGTTGGTTAAGTGCCCAACTTTGGCTCAGGTCATGATCTCATGGTTCATGGGTTCGAGCCATGTGTCTGGCTCTGCGCTGACAAACTCAGAGCCTCAGAGCCTCAGATTCTGTGTCTGCCTCTCTCTCTGCCCCTCCCCCACCTTGTGCGCTCACTCTCTTTCTCTTTCAAAAATAAATAAACTTCAAAAAAATGAGTCAAGAGAGTCACAAAATAAAAGGATGTAAAGTATGTCACCATATGCCTAAAGTGTTGGGGGCAGAGGAGTAAGGAATGGGTTCAAACTTTGGTGACTACTAATATGGACTGCTACATGCATAAGATTTTATATACAAACCTAATAGTAACTACAAATCAAAAACCAGTAACAGATATGCAGAAAATAAAGAGAAAGGAATCCACGTATGTCACTAAAGAAAGCCAGCAAACTGAGAGAAGAGAACAAGGGAAGAAAGGAACAGAGAAGAACTACAAAAACAACCATAAAACAAGGAACGAAATGCAATACATACCTATTGATAATTACTTTGAATGTAAATGGACTAAATGATCCAATCAAAAGATATAGGGTAACACAATGGATAAAAAGCAAGGCCCATCTATATGCTGCCTACAAGAGACTCATTTCAGACCTAAAGACATGCAGATTGAAAGTGAAGGGATGGAAAAGCATCTATCATGCCAACAGAAGTGAAAAGAAAGCTGAGGTAGCAATACTTATATTGGACAAAATAGACTTTAAAACAAAGACTGCAACAAGAAACAAAGAAGGACACTATAGGGGCGCCTGGGTGGCTCAGTCAGTTGAGCGTCCGACTTGAGCTCAGGTCACGATCTCACAGTCCATGGGTTCGAGCCCCAAGTCAGGCTCCGTCCTGACAGCTCAGAGCCTGGAGCCTGCTTCAGATTCTGTGTCTCTCTCTCTGCCTCTCCCCTGCTCATTCTCTGTCTCTGTCTCAAAAATAAATAAAAACATTAAAAAAAAAAAAAGGACACTATATAATCATAAAGGAGACAATCCAACAAGATATAACAATTATAAATATTTATGCACCCAACATGAAAGCACCCAAATACATAAAGCAGCTTGAACAAACATAAAGGAAATAATCAAGAGTAATACAATAATACTAGGGGACTTTAACACTCCCCTTACATCAATGGATAGATTATCAAAACAGAAAATCAACAAGGCAATAGTGGCTTTGAATGACACACTGGACCAGATGGATGTAACAGATATATTCAGAACATTCCATCCTGAAAGAGCAGAATACATATTCTTCTCAAGTATACGTGGAACATTCTCCAGAACAGATCGTATGTTAGGCCACAAAACAAGTCTGAACAAATTCAAAAAGAATGAAGGCATACCATGCATCGTTTTCAACCACAATGCTATGAAACTAGAAATCAACCACAAGAAAAAATCTGGAAGAAACACAAACATATGGAGGTTAAATAACATGCTGCTAAACAATCCAATGAAACCAAGAAATCAAAGAGGAAATAAAGAAATGCATGGAGACAAATGAAAATGAAAACACAATGGTCCAAAATCTTTGGGATGCAGCAGAAATGGTTCTAAGAGGGAAGTTAGAGGGATACAGGCCTGTATCTTTCTCTCAAATTTTGCCTCCTGCCATACACCCCGTGCTCCTACTACATGGACTCTTTGTGCTTATAATATCATTTTCTTTGTAGTCTCCTTGTCTTTGCACATCTTATTCTGACCACCATGTACTTTCTTCCCTCGGCTCTATAGGAAAAATTCCTACTCACCTTTCTAGAACCAGTTCAATGATGCCTTCCCTCATGAAGCTTTTCTGGAAAAGCTCCCTGCCTCCCCCTTCAGCATTTGGTCCACATCTCCATTTCAGAACTGTAGTTGTGTTGATGTTTTTTTAAGTAAATATGCTTTTCTTTTTTTAATTTTTTATTAAGTAATCTCTATCCCCAAAATAGGGCTTGGACTCATGACCCCAAGATCAAGATCTGTATGCTCTACTGACTGAACCAGCCAGATGCCCCTAGTACTGTAGTTGTTTATTCACATTGTTCTCCCTCAACATTTTCTCAAACTCCTTTTCATTTCTGTATCTCTAAAACCAAGCACGTTGGAATCATCCAGAATCATGGGGGCAAGTGACAAAACCTGCCCATGCATGCATGGAGACCTCTGCTAAAAATTTTTTAAAAACTCCTCAGGTGATTCATTATCAAAGAGCAATAGCTAACATTCAGTGAACATTCACCCTCTCACTAAATTTCCTCATTGAAGCCCTACTGCTGCCCCAAAGGAAGCAGGTACCTTCTGCTGACAAGTTATGAAGTGTGGGCCTAGTCAAGAACCACTGCCTGGCACAGAGTAGGTATTCCACTGCTGAGTGAACAAATACAGAGTCTGGGTCATTCTTAAGGCAAATGAGGAGATTTTGAGGCTCCAAAAAAAATCAGGTGAATTAAATTCTTGAAAAACAAAAAGCAGCATTAAGAGCCAAATTCAAAAGCTGGTTCCTCTTAAATACCAGCCAAACAGAAAGAGTTTTGAGAAATCTAGTATATCAAATAAACAACTGGGGCACCTGGCCAGCTCCATCAGTGGAGTGTGTGACTCTTGATCTCAGGGTTGTGAGTTCTAGCCCCACATTGGATGTAGAGATTACTTAAAAATAAAATCTTAAAACAAAAAGAAACAATAACAAAATAAATGACTTTAAAGGGAATAAACAAACCCGTAAAATATATAGCAGGTATTAAGAAATGTGAAAAATCTTAATGAAGTGGGTAATTTTTAAATTTTAAATCACCAGTGTTGACAGAAAAAAACCTTAATAATTGAGGAAGAAACAGAGCAAACTGTTCCCAATTATCCTTTCCATTAAAAATCCTAGATCTAAATGTTTTATAGGTAAATTCTTTCAAAAGGCAGAAAAAGATAATAAGCAATCTGAATGCTTCTGTAAGTTCAGGATAAACATATCACCAAAACCTGTAGTAGATCTTTCTCACTCTAAGGGCTATTTCACTTAAGAATACAGATGCAGGGGTGCCTGGGTGGCTCCGTTGATTAAGCATCTGACTTCAGGTCAGGTCATGATCTCCCAGTTTGTGGGTTTGAGCCCCACGTTGGGCTCTCCGCTTTTCAAGTGGAACCCATTATAGATCCTGTTTCCCTCTTCACTGCCCCTCCCCTGTTTGTGCTCTGTCAAAAATAAATAATAAAAAAAAAGTGGTTTTTTTTTTTAAGATTTCCTTTAAAAAATACAAATGCAAATACTTTTTAAAAAAAATTTTATTTACTTAGGGAGAATATGCACACAGGGGAGGGGCAGAGGGAGAGGGGGAGAGGGAGAGGGAGAGAGGGAGAGAGGGAGAGAAGGAGAGAGGGAGAGAGGGAGAGAGGGAGAGAGGGAGAGAGGGAGAGAGGGAGAGAGGAAGAGAGGAAGAGAGAGAGAAAGAGAGAATCCCGAGCAGACTCTGCACTGACAACATGGAGCCTGACTCCAGGCTCAAACTCACGAATTGGGAAATCATGACCTGAGATGAAATCTAGAGTCTAGAAAGTAAGCCATTCAGGCACCCTGAAAATAATGTTTTTAATTGTATTTTCAAAAAAAAAAAACAAAAACAAAAAACTATCCACTGTAACCAATTTTATCCCAGTATTATTTGTAATTGTAAAAATTTTAGAAAACAACCTAATGCTGAGAAAATGGTTAAAAAATTTTAGTATGCTCATGGAAATCAATATAAAACAAGGGCACCTGGGTGATTGTATGGAATCACCATACATTGCCATTGAAAGTGATTTTTGGGGTCACCTGAGTGGCTCAGTCACTTGAATATCTGACTCTTGACTTTGGCTCAGGTCATGATCCCAGGGTCACGGGATCAAGCCCAGAGTCAGGCTCCACACTGGAGCTCGCTTAAGATTCTTTCTCTCTTTCTGCTCCTTTACCCTGCTCTCTCTCTCATTCTCCCTCTCTTTCATGTTAAAAAAAAAAAATGATTTTTAAAAAAACATAAAGGGGTCACCTACGTGGCTCAGTTGGTCTGACTCTTGATTTCAGCTTTGGTCATGATCTCAGGGTCGTGCAGGGTATGGAGCCTGCTTAAGATTGTCTCCCTCTCCTTTTCCCACCACTTGTGCACTCACACTCTATCTAAAAAAAACTAAGTAAGTAAATAAAACAAAATAAAACTCTTCATAAAAATTATATGAAATTTAGGGGTGCCCGGGTGGCCCAGTCGGTTGAGCATCTGACTCTCGACTTTGGCTCAGGTTATGATCCCAGGGTCATGGGATTGAGCCCTGTGTCAGGCTCCAGGCTGAGCATGGAGCCTGCTTAAGATTCTCTCTCTTTCCCTCTGCCACTCTCCACCACCCCCGGGAAAAAAAACTTACAATAAAACCTTGGATTGCAAGTAACTTGTGCAAGTGTTCCACAAGATGAGCAAACATTTCTAATAAATTTTAACTTGATAAACGAGTGATGTCTTGCAATACAAGTAGTACGTGATCACATGATCACAAGTGAGCCAATGGTTCTTCTCTTTCTCTCTCTCTGTGGGATTGTGGGTGATAGTCAATGCAATGTCACATTTCCATGAAATCCTCAAAAGGAGGCAAAAGCAAGTGTCATTGGATAAGTTCCTTGTTAAAGTTGCACAAACTTTCTTGCTTCCCTCACACCAGCCACAAAGGTTTTCAAAGGTAAGTGCAGTTAATTTATTTTTTTTTATATTTTGTATTTTATTATTCTGTGTTATATAACAGTATTGTAATCATTTTTATACGAAAATATTTCGGTTGTGGAACGAATCACCTGAGTTTCCATTATTTCTTACAAGGAAATTCGCTTTGATATTAAGTGCTTTGGATTACAAGCATGTTTCTGGAACGAATTATGCTCACAAACCAAGGTTTTACTGTAGATGAAATTTAAAATGTTTTTATTGAAAATGTTTAAGGGAAAAACATGCATTAAGGAGAAAAGAAGGAAATTTATTACAACAAATACAGAGGTGCTAAAGAAGGATGACAAATGACTCTTTTCTGTTAAAAAGTCTATGTTAGGGAGGAGTCAAGAGGAGTCAGGCAGAGGAGTACGGAGACCCTAGGCTTGCCTCATCCCTTGAACACAGCTAGATAAATATCAAATCATTTTGGGGGTATCTGGGTGGCTCTGTCAGTTAAGTGTCCAACCCTGGATTTTGGTTCATGTCATGATCTCAGTTTGTGAGACTGAGCCCCGCATCAGGATCTGCACTGACAGCATGGAGCCTGCTTGGGATTCTTTCTTTCTCTCTGCCCCTCCCCCACTCCCTCAAAATAAATAAATAAACTTTAAAAAGATATATCAAATCATTTTGAACATCCAAGAAATTGATCTGAGGATTCAGAGAGTAAAAATGCACAACTAGAGCTGAAAAAAACCTACCACATTGTGGAAAGTAGTAATTGCAAAGAGTTGATTTGGGGAGGAAAAGAGCTCTAGGTGCTGCAATGGGGAAGGAACCCTGATCGCAGAGAGAGGAGCACGAGAGACAGAAAGAGACAGAAGAAAGAGTGAAAGTGCACGTGGGGAACTGCATAAGAAAAACTCTTTCCCCAAAACCACTGCCTTGGGAAAGGAGAGGGGCTCAATACCACAAGTTTGAGTGCAGAGTCTGAAGTTTCAGAGGTTTGCACCATCACCAGAATCTCACTTGGCAGGCTGAATCGTCGTCTGGTGGGGAAGGAGGGCAGAGACACAGAGCAAGCACCATGGTCTGAAGATCCCCTGGATCACATGGGGAGAAGCAGTTATGCTGCTTCAAGTGCATTTGGGAGAGGTGGCACAGTCTCTCTGGGGGCAAAAGATCTGGCAGGTGCCACTGAGCTGCTCCATTCGCTAACATAGCATAGGACGCTAGCTGAGGGCAGCAAGCCTTGGTGCCAGCTTTCTGCTGTGCTTTACATTTTTTTTAAGTTTATTTATTTATTTTGAGAGAGACAGTTTGTGTGCAGGAAGGGCAGAAAGAGAGGAGAGATAATCCCAACCAGGCTCCACACTGTCAGTGCAAGGAGCCCAATACAGGTCTTGAACTCACAAACTAGATCATGACCTAAGCTGAAATCAAGAGTCATGCTCAAACACCTGAGCCACCCAGGTGCCCCTCTGCTGTGCTTTACTATAAATAATGAACTGCTGTGCGTCTGCATAACCCATTTCTGCAACAAGCTGGCACCGGCCAGTCTTGCAGAGCAAGACCCTCCCCTAGAGGATCAGCATGGGTACTCCCTGCGCAATCTCTAAAATGTGGAGTTTTGAAACTCGGCCAATGCACCTGAGATAAAACACAGAAGTGCTGTGGCCTGTCAGGTGGACAGCTCAGATACAGGCAGGATGAAGTTGGAGATCTGGCAGAAGCCAGCCACACAAGAAAGGTGATTGCTCTCCTGTGAGGGCTTCCTGAAGAGTGGTGGGTGTGAGCTCCTCGCTGGGGGAAAAGGGAGCCAGGTGACACAATTTTCACCCCACCCATCAGCAATGATCAACTTCAGTGAGCAAAACAGCACCACCAAGGGAGGCCAGAGTCATTTACACCAACCCCTGCCCCCTGTGCCCTGCAGGTGTATCTCCACTAGGGCAAGTCAGTCTGAATCAGTGCAGCAGCCTGCACCTCCAGAAGACAAGCATAAACCCTCACATGCACAAGTTTACTGATCATAGAATGTTACAAAGCTTCAGCTCTAGGGGAAATATTTCCCACTCTTCTTGGGATACAGAAAAAGCAATTTTTAATATTTAAAAAATTTTTTTAATTTAATGTTTTATTTGTTACTTATTTATTATTTTTTTTGATCTAGCTCCTTTTAACAAGGAGACCAAAACACACCTAGGATCTAGCTTCCTTTTTTGTTTTGCTTTGTTTTTTGACCTGGACAATACGAGAAGACAGGAATTCACCCAAAAGAAAAAACAGGAAGAAGTGAAGGCATGGGATTTAATAAATACAGATGTAAGTAAGATGTCTGAACTAGAATTTAAAACAACAATTATAAGGATACTAGCTGGGCATGAAAAAAGCATAGAAGACACTAGAGAATCCCCAACTGCAGAGATAAAAGAACTAAAAACTAGTCAGGATGAAATTAAAAATGCGATAATGGAGATGCAAGCTCAAATGGATACTGTGATAATGAGGATGGATGAAGCAGAGGAACGAATCAGTGATAACAGAAGATAAAATTATGGAAAATAATGAAGCTGAAAAGAAGAGGGAAAGAAAGGTATTGGGTCAAAATGCAGACTTAGGGAACTCAGCAACTCTTTAAAGCGTAATAACATTTGTATTATAGGAGCCCCGGGATGAAGAGAGAGAAAAAGGGGTAGAAGGTTTATTTAAGCACATTATAGTTGAAAACTTTCCTAATCTGGGGAAGAAAACAGACATCAAAATCCAAGAAGCACAGAGAACTCTCATTAAATTCAACAAAAGCAGCCATCACAGGGGCGCCTGGGTGGCTCAGTCGGTTGGGTGTCCGACTTTGGCTCAGGTCGTGATCTCACCGTCCATGGGTTTGAGCCCTGCATTGGGCTCTGTGCTGGCAGCTCAGAGCCTGGAGACTGCTTCGGATTCTGTGTCTTGTTCTCTCTCTCTGCCTCTCCCCTGCTCAAGCTCTGTCTCTCTCTCAAAAATAAATAAATATTAAAAAAAATTGTTTTAAAGCAGCCATCACCAAGACATATCATAGTCAAATTCATAAAATACACAGTTAAGGAAAGACTCCTGAAAGCAGCAAGGGAGAAAAAGTACTTAACATACGAGGGAAAACAGATCAGGTTTGCAGAAGATATGTCCATAGAAACATGCCAGATCAGAAGGGAGTGGCAGGATATATTCAATGTGCTGAATGAGGGTGATATGCAGCCATGAATACTTTATCCAGCAAGAATGTCATTCAGAATAGAAGAAGAGAGGGGCACCTGGGTGGCTCAGGCAGTTAAGCGTCCAGCTCTTTGTTTCAGCCCAGGTCATGATCTCTTGGTTTTGTGAGTTCAAGTCCTGTGTTGGGCTCTGCTCTGGCAGCATGGAGCCTGCTTGGAATTCTCTGTCTCCCTCTCTCTTTGCTCCTCTCCCACTCACACAGTCTTTCTCTCTCAAAATAAATAAACTTAAAAAAAAAAGAGAGAGAGGAAGAGATACAGAGTTTCCCAAACAAAAACTAAAGGAGTTCATGACTACTAAACCAGCCCTATAAGAAATATTAAAGGGGACCCTATGAGTGGGGGGAAGAAAAGGACCAAAAGTAACAAAGACTAGAAAGGAACAGAGAAAATCACCAGAAACGCTATTTTTATAGGTAATACACAGGCACTAAATTCATATCTATCAGTAATCACTCTGAATGTAAATGGACTAAATGCTCCAATCAAAAGACAAAGGGCATCAGAATGGACTAAAAAACAAGACCCATCTATATGGTGCCTATATGAGATTCATTTCAGACCTAAAGACACCTGCAGATTGAAAGTAAAGGATGATGTAAAGGACGGAGAACCATCTATTATTCTAATGGAAGTCAAAAGAAAGCCAAACTTTCATCAGACAAAATTGACTTTAAGCCAAAGACTGTAATAAGAGATGAAGAAGGGCATTACACCATAATTAAGAAGATCTAACAATTATAAATATTTATTTCCACAACTTGGGAGAACCCAAATATATAAATCAATTAACATAAAGAAATTTATTGATAATAATACAATAATAGTAGGGAGCTTTAACACCCCACTTAAAGTAATGGACAGGGCATCCAAACAGAAAATCATCAAGGAAACAATGGCTTTGAATGACACATTGAACCGGATGGAACTTAATAGGTATATTCATAACATTTCTTCCTAAAGCAGAACACACATTCTTTTCAAGTACACACAGAACATTCTCCAAATAGACCACATACTGGGTCACAAAACAGCCCTCAACAAATATAAAAAGATTGAGATCATACCATGCATATTTTCAGACCACAATGCTATGAAACTTGAAGTCAACACAGGAAAAAATTTGGGACGACTACAAATACATGGAGGTTAAAAAACATCCTGCTAAAGAATGAGTGGGTTAACCAGGAAATTAAAGAAGTAAAAAAGTACATGGAAGCAAATGAAAATGAAACCACAACAGTCCAAAACCACTGGGATGCAGGAAAGGCAGTCCTAAGAGAGAAGTATGTGGCAACAATACAGGCCTACATAAGAACCAAGAAAAATATCAAATATTCAAGTTAACTTAACACTTAAAGGAGGTAGGAAAGGAATAGCAAATAAAGCCTAAAGCCAGAAGAAGGGAAATAATAAATATTAGAGCAGAAATAAACGATATAGAAACAAACAAATGAACAAACAGAACATATCAATGAAACTAAGAGCTGGTACCTTGAAAGAATAAAATTGATAAACTTCGGGCACCTGGGTGGTTGAGTCAGTTAAGCATCTAACTCTTGATTTCAGTTCAGGTTATGATTTCATGGTTGTAAGATTGAGGCCCACGTAGGGCTCCATGCTGGGTGTGGAGCCTGCTTAAGATTCTCTCTCCCTTCTCCCTCTGCCCCTCCCCCACTCACGTGAACACTCCCCACTCTCTCTCAAAAATAAATAAATAAATAAATAAATAACCCCCCTAGCCAGACTTTTCAAAAAGAGAAAGGAGTCAAATAAATAAAATCACAAATGAGAGAGAAGAGATCATAACCAATACCACAGAAAAACAATTACAAAAGAATGTTATGAAAAATTATACACCAACAAACTGGGCATCTGGAAGAAATGGACAAATTCCTAGAAACATACAAGCTACCAGAACTGAAATAGGAAGAAATACATAATTTGAACAGACCCATAACCAGCAAAGAAATGGAATCATTAATCAAAAATCTCCCAACAAACAAAAGTACAGAGCCAGGTGGCTTCCCAGGGAAATTCTATAAGACATTTAAAGAAGAGTTAACACCTATTCTTCCTAAACTGTTCCAAAAAATAGAAATGGAAACTTCCAAACTCATTTTACAATGCCAGTATTACCTTGATTCCAAAACCAGACAAAGACTCCACTAGAAAAGAGAATTACAGGCCAATATCCTTGATGAACATGGATGCAAAAATTCTCAACAAGATACCAGGAAATCAAATCCAACAGTACATTAAAAAAATTATTCACCATGATCAAGTGGGATTTATTCCTGGGCTTCAAGGGTGGTTTAATATTCACAAATCAATGCAATATATTACATTAATAAAAGAAAGAATAAGAACCATACAATCCTCTCAATAGATGCAGAAAAAGCATTTGACAAAATCCTGCAACCATTTTTTTTTTTTTTTAGTTTATTTATTTCTTTGGGCGGGGGGAGGAGCAGAGAGAGACAGAATCCTAAGCAAGCTCTGCATTGTCAGCATGGAGCCTGATATGGAGCTCGAACACACAAACCCTGAGATCATGACCTGAGCCGAAACCAAGTTGGACGCTTAGCCGACTAAGCCACCCAGGTGTCCCTACAGCATCCATTTTTTATAAAAACCCTCAACAAAGTAGGGATAGACAGAACATACCTCAAATCATAAAGGCCATATATATTAAAGACCCACAGCTAATATCATCTTCAATGGGGAAAAAAATGAAAGCTTTTTTCTTTAATCAGGAACAAGACAGCGATGTCCACTGTCACCATTACTATTTAACATAGTACGGGAAGTCTTAGTCTCAGCAATCAGACAACAAAAAGAAATAAAAGGCATCCAAATTGGCAAGGAAGAAGTCAAACTCTCACTATTTGCAGATGGCACAATACTCTATATGTAGAAAACCTGAAAGACTCTGCCAAAAAATTGCTCAAACTAATACATGAATTCAGCAAAGTCGCATTTCTATACAACAATAATGAAGCAGAAAAAAAAAAAAAAAAATCAAGGAATCAATCCCATTTATAATCGCACCAAAAACAATAAGATACCTAGGAATTAACCTAAAGAAGTAAAACTATAGAACACTTATGAAAGAAACTGAAGAGGACACAAAGAAATGGGAAAACATTCCATGTTCATGGAATGGAAGAACAAACACCGTCAAAATGTCTATACTACCCAAAGCAATCTACACATTTAATGCAATCCCTATCAAAATACCACCAGCATCTTTCACAGAGCTAGAGCAAACAATCCTAAAATTTGTATGGAACCACAAAAGAACCCGAATAGCCAAAGCAATCCTGAAAAAGAAAAGCAAAGCTGGAGGCATCATGATTCCAGACTTCAACCTATATTACAAAGCTGTAGTCATCAAGACAGTATGGTACTGGCACAAAAACAGACACATAGATCAATGGAACAAAACAGAAAACCCAGAAATGGACCCACAACTATATGGTCAACTCATCTTCAACAAAGCAGAAAAGAGTATCCAATGGAAAAAAGGAGAGTCTCTTCAATAAATGGTGTTGGGAAGCTGGACAGCAATGTGCAGAAGAATGAAACAGGACCACTTTCTTACACCAAACACAAAAATAAATTCGAAATGGATAAAAGACCTAAATGTGAGAGAGGAAACCATCAAAATCCTATAGGAGAACACAAGCAGCAACCTCTTTGACCTCAGTCACAGCAACTTCTTACTAGACACCTTGCCGGAAGCAAAAAAAAAAATGAACTATTGGGACTTCATCAAGATAAAAAGCTTCTGCATAGTGAAGGAAACAATCAACAAAACTAAAAGGCAGCCTATGGAATGGGACAAGACATCTGCAAATGATATATATATCTGACAAAGGGTTAATATCCAAAATCTATAAAGAACTTACCAAACCCAACACCCAAAAAACCAAATAATCAAGTTAAGAAAATGGGCAGAAGACATGAATAGACACTTTTCTAAAGAAGACATCCAGATGGCCAACAGACACATGAAATGATGCTCAACATCAATCATCATCAGGGAAATACAAATCAAAAGCACAATGAGATACCACTTCACACCTGTGAGAATGCATTAAAATACCTGTGAGAATGCATTAAAATTAACAACCCAAGAAACAACAAGTGTTGGTCAGGATGCAGCAAGTGTTGGTCAGGATGTAAGGGAAACCCTCTTACACTGCTGGTGGGAATGCAAACTGGTGCAGCCACCATAGAAAACAATATGGAGGTTCTTCAAAGAGTTAAAAATAGAACTACCCTACAAACCAGCAATTGCACTACTAGGTATTTACCCAAAGGATACAAAATTACAGATTCGAAGGGGTACATGTACCCTGCTGCTTAGAGCAGCATTATCAATAATAGCCAAACTATGGGAGTTAAGATGGCAGAGAAGTAGGGGGACCAGGATTTCCCTCTTCCCTCAAACACAGCTATATTGAGGTCAGAGCACTTGGAACACCCAGGAATCAATCCTGTGTCGCATCTTGTGTTGTTAATTTTATGCATTCTGACAGGTATGAAGTGGTATCTCATTGTGGTTTTGATTTGTATTTCCCTGATAATGATGCAAAACAACTAGATATAGTGACCAAAGGAGAGAATAGAAGAAGTGAAGAGGACAGAATAGAGAATAGTGAAATAGAAGATAAAATTATGGAAAATGATGAAGCTGAAAAAAAGAAGAAAAAGAAATTCCTAGACCATTAAGGGAGAATTAGAGAGTTAAGTGATTCCATGAAACGAAATAATATCCATATCATAGGAATTCCAGAAGAAGAGCGAGAGAAAGGGGAAGAAAGTTTATTTGAACAAATTATAGCTGAGAACTTCCCTAATCTGGGGAAGGAAGCAGGCATCCAAGTGCAAAAGGCACAGAGAACTCCCTTCAAAATCAACAAAAACGAGTCAACACAATATATCATAGTGAAACTGGCAAAATACAAAGATAAAGAAAGAATTCTGAAAGCAGCTAGGGACAAAAGGGCCTTAACCTACAAGGGTAGACAGAAGAAGGGTGGTAGTAGATCTGTCCACTGAATCTTGGCAGATCAGAAGGGAGTAGCAGGAAATATTCAATGTGCTGAAAAGGAAAAATATGCAGCCAAGAATCCTTTATCCAGAAAGGCTGTCATTCAGAGTAGAAGGAGAGATAAAGGCTTTCCCAGACAAACAAAAACTAAAGGAATTCAAAACCACTAAACCAGCCCTGCAGGAGATCCTAAGGGGGACTCTGTGAGTGGAAAGCAGCAAAGACTACAAAGGACCAGAGACATCATGACAAACACGAAACCTACAGATAACACAATGACACTAAATCCATATCTTTCATAATCACTCTGAATGTAAATGGACTAAATGCTCCAATCAAAAGACACAGGGTATCAGAATGGCTAGAAAAATAAGATCCATCTATATGTTGCCTACAAGAGACTCATTTTAGACCTGAGAACACCTGTAGATTGAAAGTGAGGGGATGGAGAACCATCTAACATGCTATGGGGCATCAAAAGAAAGCCAGAGTAGCCATACTTATATCAGATAAGCTAGATTTTTTACATTTTTTTAAACGTTTACTTATTTTTGAGAAAGAGAGAAAGTGAGAGAGATAGTGTGGGAGGGGCAGAGAGAGAGGGAGACAGAATCCAAGGCACGCTCCAGGCTCTGAGCTGTCAGCACAGAGCCCAACGCGGGGCTCAAACTCACAAACTGAGAGATCATGACCTGAGCCAAAGTCAGACGCCTAACTGAGCCACCCAGGAGGCCGCAGACAAGCTAGATTTTAAAATAAAGACCGTAATAAGAGATGAAGAAGGGCATTATAGCTTAACTAAGGGGTCTATCCATCAAGAAGAGCTAACA
Organism: Panthera onca; assembly: GCF_046562875.1. Taxonomy (NCBI): domain Eukaryota; kingdom Metazoa; phylum Chordata; class Mammalia; order Carnivora; family Felidae; genus Panthera; species Panthera onca. Next base: position 43,646,254 of record NC_138353.1, on the reverse strand, counting down.
ATTATAAATGTTTATGCCCCCAACGTGAGACACCCAAATATATAAATCAATTAATCAAATGTATAGATAATAATACCATGATTGTAAGGGACTTTAATACTCCATTTACAACAATGGACAGATCATCTAGGCAGGAAATCAATAGGGAAACAATGGCTCTGAATGACACATTGGACCAGATGGACTTAACAGATATATTCAGAATTTTTCATCTATAAGCAGCAGAATACACATTCTTCTCGAGTACACATGAAACATTCTCCAAAACAGACCACATACTGGGTCACAAACAGCCCTCAACAAGTATAAAAAGATTGAGATCATACCATGCATATTTTCAGATAACAACACTAAGAAACTTGAAATCAACCACAAGAAAAAATTTGGAAAGCCCCCAAATACATGGAGGTTAAAGAACATCTACTACTAAAGAATAAGTGGGTCAACTAGGAAACTAAAGAAGAAATTAAAAAATATATGGAAGCCAATGAAAATGAAAGCATGACAGCCCAAACCCTTTTGGATGCAACAAAGGCAGTCTTAAGAGGAAAATATACTGCAATTCAGGCCTGTCTCAAGAAGCAAGAAAGGTCCAAATACACAACCTAACCTTATACCTAAAGGAGCTAGAAAGGCAGCAGCAAAGAAAGCGCAAAGCCAGCAGAAGAGAAATAATAAAGATAAGAGCAGAAGTAAACACTATAGAATACCAAAAAGCCAGAATAGATCAATGAATCTAAGAGCTGGGTTTTTGTTTTTTGTTTTTTGAAAGAATAAACAAATTGATAAAGCACTAGCCAGACTTCTCAAAAAGAAGAGAGGACCGAAATAGATAAAATCATGAATGAAAGAGGAGTGATCATAACCAACACCATAGAAATACAAACAATTACTAGAGAATACTATGAAAAATTATATGCCAACAAACTGGACAATCTGGAAGAAATGGACAAATTCCTAGACACTCACACACTACCAAAACTCAAATGGGGGAAGAAATAGGAAATTTGAAGAGATCCATAACCAGCAAATTGAATCAGTTATCAAAAATCCCCCAACAATAAGACTCCTGAGCCAGATGGCTTCCCAGGGGAATTCTACCCGACATTTAAAACAGAGTTAATACCTATTCTCCTCAAACTGTTCCAAAAAATGGAAACAGAAGGAAAGCTTCCAGACTCATTCTATGAAGCCAGCATTACTTTGATTCCAAACCACTAAAAAGGAAAATTACAGGCCAATATCCTTGATGAACATGATGCAAAAATTCTCAACAAGATACTAGCAAATTGAATTCAACAGTATATTAAAAGAATTATTCACCATGATCAAGTGGGATTCATTCCTGGGCTGCAGGGCTGGTTCAATATTCATAAATCAATCACTGTGATATTAATAAAAGAAAGAATAAGAACCATATGATCCTCTCAATAGATGCAGAAAAAGCACTTGACAAATTACAGCATCCTTTCTTAATAAAAACCCTCAAGAAAGTCAGGATAGAAGGAACATATCTTAACATCATAAAAACCATATATGAAAGGCCCACTGCTAATACCATCTTCAATGGGGAAAAACTGAGAGGTTTCCCCGAGATCAGGAACACGACAGGGATGTCCACTATTCACCACTGTTTAACATAGTGCTGGAAGTCCTTTCTTCAGCAATCAGACAACAAAATGAAATTAAAAAGTATCCAAATTGGCAAAAAAGAAGTCAAACTTTCACTCTTCACAAATGACATGATACTCTATGTGGAAAACCTGAAAAGACTCTGCCAAAAAACTGCCAGAGCTGATACAGGAATTCAGCAAAATCTCAGGATATAAAATCAATGACCAGAAATCAGTCACATTTCTATACGCCAATAATGGAGCAACAGAAAGAGATATCAGAGAATCAATCCCATTTACAATTGCATCAAAAACCATAAAATACCTACAAATAAACCTAACCAAAGAGGAAAAAAAAAAAAAAAAAAATCCGTAAGCTGAAAACTATAAAAAGCTTATGAAAGAAACTGAAGACGACACAAAAAAATGGAAAAACATTCCATGCTCATGGATCAGAAGAGCAAATATTGTTAAAATGTTGGTAATACCCAAATCAATCTACACATTCAAAGCAGTCCTAATCAAAATAGTACCAGCATTCTTCACTGAGCTAGAACAATCCTAAAACTTGTATGGAACCACAAAAGAACCCAAATAGCCAAAGTAATGTTGAAAAAGAAAACCAAAGCTGGAGGCATCACAATCCCAGACTTTAGCCTGTATTACAAAGCTGTAATCATCAAGACAGTATGGTACAGGCACAAAAACAGACACACGGACCAATGGAACAGAATAGAGAACCCAGAAATAGACCCACAAATATATGGCCAACTCATCTTCGACAAAGGAGAAAAGAGTATCCAATGGAAAAAGACAGTCTCTTTAGCAAATGGTGCTGGGAGAACTGGACAGCAACTTGCAAAAGAGTGAAACAGGACCACTTTCTTACACCATACACAAAAATAAACTCAAAATGGGTCAAAGACCTAAATGTGAAGCAGAAAACCATCAAAACTCTACAGGAGAAAACAAACAGCAACCTCTTTGACCTCAGCCGCAGCAACTTCTTAATTGACATGTCTCTGAAGGCAAGGGAAATAAAAGCAAAGATGAACTATTGGGACCTCATCAAAATAAAAAGCTTCTGCACAGCAAAGGAAACCAATCAACAAAACTAAAAGGCAAGCGACAGAATGGGAGAAGATATTTGCAAATGACATATTGGATAAAGGGTTAGTATCCAAAATTTATAAAGAACTTACCAAACTCAACACCCCCCAAAAAAATAATCCAGTGAGGAAATGGGCAGAAGACATGAATAGACACTTTTCCAAAGAAGACATCCAGATGGCTGACAGACACATGAAAAGATGCTCAACATTGCTCATCATCAGGAAAATACAAATCAAAACCACACTGAGATACAACCTCACACCAGGCAGAGTGGCTAAAATGAACAACTCAGGAAACAACAGATGTTGGCGAGGATGTGGAGAAAGGAGAGCCCTCTGTTGGTGGGAATGCAAATTGATGCAGCCACTCTGGGAAACGGTGTGGAGGTTCCTCAAAAAATTAAAAATAGAATTACCCTACAACCCAGCAATTGCACTACTAGGAATTTATCCAAAGGATACAGGAGTGCTGATTTTAAGGGGCATATGCACCCCAATGTTTACAACAGCACTATCAACAATAGCCAAATTATGGAAAGAGCCCAAATGTCCATCAACTAATGAATGGATTAAGAAGATGTACACACACAGGAATACTACTTGGTAATGAAAAAGAATGAAATCTTGCCATTTGCAACATCATGGATGGAACTGGAGGGTATCATGCTAAGTGAAATGAGAAAGACAGATATATAATTTCACTCATATGTGGAATTTGAGAAACTTAACAAATGATCATAGGGGAAGGGAAGGTGATAGGCATTGATGAGGGCACCTGTCGGGATGAGCACTGGGTGTTGTGTGTAAGTGATGAATCACTGGAATCTACTCCTGAAGCCAAGACTACACTGTATGTTAGCTAACTTGAGAATAAATTAAAGAAAAAAAAAAAAAAAAAGCCAAACTATGGAAAGAGCGCAAATATCCATCAACTGATGAATGGATAAAGATGTGAGGAACACGAACACACACCAACACACACACACACACACACACACACACACACACACACACACACACACACAGGAATATTACTCAGCCATCAAAAAGAATGAAATTTTGCCATTTGCAATGACATGGATGGAGCTACAGTGTATTATTCTACGTGAAATGTCAGGTAGAGAAAAACAAATATTGTTAAGATTTCACTGATCATGTGGAATTTAAGAAACAAAACAGATGCATCTAACATATGGAAAGGGAAAGAAAAAAAGGAGAGGGAAACAAAACATAAGAGACTCTTTATGACAGAGGCACCTGGGTGGCTCGGTTGGTGGAGCATCTGGCTCTTGATTTCAGCTCAGGTCATGATCTTGTGGTTTCTGGGTTCGAGCCCTGCCTGGGGCTCCAAGTTGATAGCACAGAGACTGCTTGGGATTCTCTCTCTGACTCTCTGCCCCTCCTCTGCTCATGTGCACGTGCTCTCACTCTCTCTCTCTCTCTCTCTCTCTCTCTCCAAGTAAACAAAAAAAAAGAGAGATTCTTATGATAGAGAACTGAGGGTTTGGGTTAAATGGGTGATGGTCTTAAGGAAGGCACTTGTGTTGAGCACTGGGTATTATTTGTAAGTGATGAATCACTAAATTTTACTCCTGAAAACAGTATTATACTGTATGTTAACTAACTAGGATTTAAACAAAAATTAAAAAAAAAAAAAGGGGGGGAGTCTATATGTATGCTCACATGCTTTGATTAAGATATATTTTTAAAAAAATTTTTAGTGTTTAATATTTAAGTGACAGAGAAACAGAGAGCACAAGCAAGGGAAGGGCAGAGAGAAAGGGAGACACAGAATCCGAAGCAGGCTCCAGGCTCTGGGCTGTCAGCACAGAGCCTGATGCGGAGCTTGAACTCACAGACCACGAGATCACGACCTGAGCCAAAGTCAGATGCTTAACCAAGTGAGCCACCCAGGTGCCCCAAGATATGTTTTAAGGAAAGTAGTACAAGACATAGAAAACTCAGGAAAATAATCATATTTTTGAAATAGGTCTTAGAAGAGGTTTTGACATCCTAACATTGTCTTAAAGACAAAATTTCTTAAAACCGTTTAGTGAGAAAAAAAAAAAAACTGTTTAGTGAAACTTAAACTGTTTCATGCAATTATTTTACCAGAAAATTGGGGTCACTGGAAAAATATAGTTTTTCTATGTTAGGAGCAGAAAATGCAGAAAGCACAAAATTACTGCTTGGCATTAAGTGGTTATGAGTGTTTGCTGTGACACCCACTTACAGAGTATGTACTTTGGAGAAAGGGATGAAACCAGTCAAATGGCCCTGTCCTAAAGGAGCTGAAAGCCTAGTACAGAGATGGATAGATAAACACATACCTCCATATGACATAAAAACAGTACTAGGACAGCTGTGTACATGTGCTGTCGGAATGCACAAGAGGGGCACCTGACCTTACCCAGGGGCAAGAGTGTCTCGGCTGAGCTTAAAGCCCAGCTCCAGTGAGCTCAGGAGAAGGCTGAGAAAGAGGACCTCTGGACGGAGGCAGCCTGAACATCCCTGACTGCAAACATCCTGAGCTGGTTCAACAAGTGGCCTGGCTGCCCCTGGGGGTCCAGGAGCATCTCATCTGAGTTTGGATGACCTGGGCCAGCTTTGGCTGAGCCTGTTCATCCTGATGATATAACCACAGAGCTCTTGGGATCTGGATTCAATGGAGGCCAGGTCCTGGTCCCTATTTCCTCCCCTTCAAGGTAAATCTGGTCTTCATTTGCAGCTTTTTCTTCTAAAACTTTCCCCATTTCTTACTCTCCTGGCGGTTTCACCTTTTTTTTAATTCCTCCTGAAAATGGAGTGCACATATAATGAAGAAAAAGATACATAACGTCTATACAGATATAGCTACTAATGATCCCACAGATCCTAAGGATTTTCAGGGTATCCCTCCTTTTGCTCCCATTCCCCTCCACTTTGGAGCCACTTCAGGTATTAGCAGAGCACAGGGGGGGAAGGTCCTATCTACCAAACACCTCTCCACAGGAGCTCCAAGCTTCAAACTCTTGTTCCTACACTTCATCATTCACAGAAATCTTTAAAACTAAGAAGAAATCGTCCTAGTTTCCTGCTCAAGAACAGTGACTCAAGCTCTATTAACCATTAACCATTTCCAACATTCTGAACACACCAGACACACCCATCCTGCTGCTCATCCACCCAGAGCACTCTCCTCCAGACCTGTGCATCGCCTCCTTCTGTAAAGATGTCACCATCTCAGTAAGGATAAGGCTTCCCCTGACCACCTTATTTAAGCTGTACCCTTACCATAAGCCACCCTCTCCCGCGCTCAATCCCCCTTACTTTTCTCTACCGTTTTTCCCCCCAGGTACTGTCACCTTCTAGGATATTATAAAAGTTACCTGCCGAATCTTCCTTTCTCCTCCTTCTAGGATGTAAGCCCCGCGAAAGCAGAGATTATAGATTTTGTTCACTAATGTACCCCAACTACTTAGAAACGTGTCTTAGCACATCACAGGGGTTCAATGGCTATTGGCTGAATGAATAGATGAATGAATGGATGGATGGATTATGAAGGCCAAAAAGAAAAAAGTCCAAAACTCCTTTCTATTCTCATCCACCCACTGCCTGCAGCCACACACACTGTCACAAAGAACAACGGTTTTGTGAACATGTCCTTCATCTTCTGGCCTCCCAATGCCCTGACCCACAGTCAATTGGCTCTATCTCCACCCCCTTCATTTTCACTTGTTGGACTCTGCTCCTATTCAAGTGACATCTCCACTCACTCTTTCCCACAAGCAGAATTTCCTCTCCCCTCTCTGTACTCACAGCAGCCTCTGGACCTCTGAGACAACACCTGACACCACCTCTCTGGTACTATATACTTCTGCCAGATGCTTCCCCCACTCAGTTAACCTCCTGGATAAAGTCACATGACTCAATTACTCATCTCTTGCATTCCCGGAGGGCCAAGCTCAGAGAAAGGGAACCTCCGACAAAGGGAAATTTCTGCCTAAAAAGCCCCCTTTGTAGAGTCCCTTGTCCTGTCCTTTATCCTGTCCTTTATCCACGGTCATCACCTGCAGCCTGGGTTAGGTAACCCAAGTGGACTGTCAGGCCATTCCATGAGAATATAACTGAACTAGAGTATTTAGGGAACAAAGCTTTGAAAGTGTTGTTTAAAGCAGTCCCTAAATTCACTGCTCAGAACACAAATCCACTTCCACCATTAAAAAGGCAACCCTTATGGAAAGGATTATCACTCTACCTTGGATCATCACCCCCATGAAATGTTAAGTGTGTTAAGTGATTCTAATTCTCACAGCCTGCTGAGGAAACACTTTCTATGGAAATGCACTGATGACCAGTGATTCGCTCTGGCTCACCTCAAACCAAACAACTGTCTTGTACTAGTGTTACTTGTCTTCCTCCTTAAGGCTCACCCTTATAAAGCAAAAACATATAACAAGAAGTAAAAGATATAAAGGCATTATACATACTGTGTGTGTTTAATTTACAGTAAACTGCTTTTAAATGACATTATTAGTCAGTAATTTTATCTGGATTGATTTTTTTTTTATTCTACTTTTAAGTAATCTCTACACCCAGTGTGGGGCTTGAACTCACAACCCAGAGATCAAGACTCACATGCTCCACCAAGTGAGGCAGCCAGACATTCCTGGATTGATCCTGATAGTCTAAAACACTCAACAGCTAGAATCTGTGATTTTTCCTTAATTCTAAAGAGAGTGTAGATTAAAATACCATCTGAAACTTGTTATATTTTCATGGATATACTCTATGCGGATCAATGGATAACCTCAGAGTTGTGATGCTTCTAGACAACGCCTCCTCCCTCACAAGAATAAATGAGTTGAGAAATCAGCTTCATAAAATTAATGAAAGCTGAAGGCTGGACGCCTGGGCTGTGCACTATTACACCTTTGTTAAAGCAGAAAAGTACACAAAAAGTAATGGGACAGGTCCTTCTTGTTCTGTTTTTTCCTCTGGGCCCAAGAAAGCCTATCTCCAGCCTCTTCCTACGCAAATCCTGACCAAGCTTCTTCGGCTCCTTAAGGTCTCTTTATGGCCCCTGGGTCGCAGACTGGGGCTCCTCTCTCCTTCACTCACTAACAGTTACTTCCTCCTCTACAGTTGTCTATCCTGTGACCCTCTCCATTCCTTGACAAGAGTTCAAGGAATTGGCTTGGCACTCAGGACTCTCAACAGTGACACTTCCCAACATGTTCACTCTTAACTCCTCCAGCAGAACCGCACCTGGTCCCCTCCTTTTGGGAAGCCCGCTCCTCCCAGCTCTGGACATCTTGGGTTTTCGCAAGGCTAGGAAGCTCAGAGGCGAAGACCGAGCTAGGAAAGGGAGTCGCTCAGGCGGAGAACAATGACCGCTCTAAACCTGCCCCAGGGGCCTCGCTGGATGGGACGCCCTGGGGTAGTGTGAAACCCGCTGCTCACCTGGGGCGCGGCCATCGGAGGCCTCGGAGCCATGCCTGCCACGCCGGGGTCGGCTTCCAAACTGGGGCTGGGGAGAGAGGACAGGGCCCACTCAGCCGGCTGCAACCGCCGACCCCTCACCGCCGCGCCGCGCCCGCCTCTGCCCCTCAGCCAGTTCTCTGTGGAGAGGGAAAAGGGGCTGCGCGGACAGCGTCTGGGCCTGCCGTTCCCCCACCCCCAAATTAAAGGGTCGCCGCGTCCGGGACACCGTCCTCTGGCCACGCCCAGTCCCATCCGCAGGATGGTGGGCGCGGCCCGGCGGATACAAGCCAAACCCGTGGGAGGTGCCGCCTGGACCCGCGCACTCGGAATTACCGCTTCCTGGGGACTCCGGATTTCACGACCTCGGGCCCACGCAGGGCTCGGGCCAGCTCCTCCTACACCTGCTGCAGGGTCCGTCCTCTCCAATGCTGATGTGCGGAGGGACGGCCCAAAGCGGCCTCAGCCGCACTGGGGCCGGACAATGGCCGCAGCGGCGGGGCAGAGACGGAAGTGCGCTTGCGCACGCGGAGGCTCACTCCCGCAACTCCCGGGCAGCGGCCGACTACACTTCCCAGAGGCCTCCGCGTGTGGGTCCCATAGAGGCAGCCTGGGAGGGCTCTTCGCCACTTTTGGGCCACTGTGGTGGGGTCGGCAGTGTGGCTTGGGTACTCGTGCGTCCGTTTATTCCAATAATAGTCACTGAGCACCTCCTCTGTTTGGGGCATGTTGCTAGGGGCGAGATTCAGCGGTAGATCGGAAAGAAAAGACCCTGCTTTCGGGGAGCTAGCGTGCACTCCTGTGGACGAGGCCAACAATAAAAACGTAAACATATCAAGGTACTGACTTCAGCTACAGGAATTAGACAGTTAAGCGAGTGGGGCAACGTTGCATATTCATCACAAGATGCTACTTCCTTTTCCTCTTCTATGCCATCTTCACCCATGGGTCACTACGGAAGGTTTAAACAATGATTCCCCAGATCACACTTACTATGACTAAGATACTTGAGTCACTTATTGCTCCGAGAGGATAAGAGAAACTTTTCCTTTTGTCCCAGAATTGGTAACCCGGAATCAGCTGAGGACTTAATTCTTCTTCATTCTAAAGAAAGACCAAACATTTGAGACGAGACATCATCAGGTCTTATAAAAGGGGGGCCAGGTGCTGAATTTTTGCCCTATTGCTATTAACCGTTGCCTGGACACAACCCCTTTCCCAGGTTCTATGAAGAGACTGGAATGGGAAAGAAAACAATTCCTCATAATGGCATGTTCCCAGGAAAAGGGGAGGTTACATAAACTACCCCCAATGCCTGCCAGAGCAAGAGAAAGGGAGTTAGAGAAGAGGCCGGGTGTAAGGAGAGCAGCCTGAATTCTCATTGCGTAGTAAGTGGATACACTGGAAAACAACTGGGCTTTAGCTCTAAGGGAGTGAGAGGGGTGCAGCTCACAACATTACTGGGTGTGAAAAGTTGCTGAGGAGGTTGGAAGAGGTTGAAGCAAGAGCCAGATCTCCCAAGTCAGATATCAGTTGATTTACTCTAAGAATCTCACAAATGCACTTACGTTTCTCCCAGTGTAGCTAAGCAACTTTAATGCTGGATGAAATCGTTTTAAAACCTTTTAAAATACACCAATGCACTGAAAATTGGTAAGATACACTGAAATCAAAAACGAAGCAAAAGTAACAACTTAAGAGTGGTAGGTGGAGGGGCGCCTGGGTGGCTCAGTTGGTTGAACCTCCGACTTCGACTAGGGTCATGATCTCACCGCTTTTGAGTTTGAGCCCCGGGTCAGGCTCTGTGCTGACAGCTGGGAGCCTGGAGGCTGCTTCGAGTTCTGTGTCTCCCTCTCACTCTGCCCCTAACCCACTCACATTCTGGCTCCGTCTCTCTCAAAAATAAATAAACATTAAAAAAAAAATTTTTTTTAAGAGTTGTAGGTGGAGCACTAGAGCCAGCTCTCACCTGGAAGACTTTTGCAAATAAGGCAAAGTTGAACTTTGTTTTCCATGGTCTCTTACTTTCCTTTCAAGGATGCCCTCTGGCCAGGAAGGCCAAGGGTGGGGCATCGAGATGGGAGCCACAGGCTCCTCTCAGGGGGAAGTGCGGCCCTACCCGGCAGGCTCTGCCGCTGAAGGTCACGACGGTGGCCAGGTGGGTTGATGTCGTCCAGCCGCACGGAGAAGACAGCAAGCTGGCCAGTTCCTCCTAGGCCAGTGCACACCTTAGGGTTGATGGCAACCTCTCAGGCGTGGGGCGTGGCGCTAACCTGTTTTCCAGCCAGTGGAGAGTCACATTCTTCTCCGAGCCTCCTGTTTCCATGACAACCGCCTCCGAGGTGTCTGCTCCGTACTCGGAGTCCCATAGCTGAAAAGACCAACTCGCAGGTTCAGTTGAGGTCCCGGGGCACGGGGGCTGGGCCAGGGACATCGGCGGGGGCCACCAGGTGCCCGAGTGGTGCTCCAAAGCCTCTCACGTCCCCGCTACACGGTGGGCAAGAGGCTGCCCCTGTGCTGGGGAAGCGACTAATAATGCTGTATTCAGCGGGTTTTTGTCCCAGCCACGACAGAGGCGAGAAGACCCGTCGTTAATGCCAAATGCCTTCCATATTGCCTTCTCTGTCTTTAATATCCACGTGGATTTGACCTTCAATTCCTCACTTAGCCCGCCGTGGGTCCAAGGCTTCTGGCTGGGGCCTTCCCCACAGCACAAGAATATCCAAGTTCCAGTCCCTTAAAATGTTCATTAAACTGTTCCACCCTCTCGTTTCCAAGAAAATTCGTGAGCAAAAAGGCGGGGGGGGGGGGGGGGGGGGGGACTTGACGAAGGTAGCTCGTCCAGATCCTACCCTGTTAAGCCAGAGAACCAGCGATTCCTGAACCAACAGTGAACTCGGGTCCCCTGTCTTCCCTGCATTCCCGGGCTGGCAGGACACGAATGAGGCGCTGAGTGGAGGCTGTGTAGCTTCAGCCACCCACTGCCAGATCTGAAGCCGACCTTCGAGTCGGACACGAAGGGAAGCGAGTTCTCAGCGCCCAGGTCCTCTCGCTCACATCGACCAACACCTGCTTTAAGTTTGGAACTTAAGGGGTCAGTCCGCAGAGCGCTGGGGCTCTAGCGCCACCTGCTGGCCACTAGGACCCTCTACTCCTGTAAAGTTTTCTGCATACAAATATTGAGAACATTAATTTGACAGCTTCCGGACCATTGCCGACCCTGCCAACCGCCCACCCTCAAGTCAAGCTTCCTCCATACGGCCCAGAAAATGTTTTTCAATTCAACAAAATTTCACTTAACACCTATGTAGCCCTCATTCCCTGAGCCCCCGCTGCCCTCTATTTCCTCACAAAACCTCCCTGGTGGTCTCCTGCTACTCTGGGCTGAGCTGAAGACTCAGCTCTTGCTCCAGACTCAGCTGCAGCTAGCTACTCAGGCTGGACCCGAGTGGTGTCGCCTCAAGGGCAATGTAGTCCCCACAGGTCACAAGAGCCAGGTGTCAGGAGACCTTGATGTGGTTTTGGGGTGATGGTGGGGTTCGGAACTGACAGCCAAGAAAGAATTCTTGAAGTCGTCTTTGGTGCAAAAAGGTGATTTTATTAAAGCACAGAGACAGGACCCCTGGGCAGGAAGAGTTGCACTGGGGTTGTGAAGAATGGCTGGTTATATACTATGGGACTGGGGGAGGTAAAGTCGAGAGGAACTTTCTTAGAGGCACCTGGGTGGTTCATTTGGTTAAGCATCTCACTTCAGCTCAGGTTGGCTCAGGTCATGATCTCGTGGTTTGTTATTTCGAGCCCCGGGCCTGGAGACTGCTTCAGATTCTGTATTTCCCTCTCTCTCTGCCCTCTCCCCGCCCCCCCCCCATTTCTGTCAAGAATAAATAAACATTAAAAAAAATATTTATTTGATTAAAAAAAAGAGGAAGTTTCTTAAAGGGATTTTCCAGATGCTAAAGACTCACAGATTACTGGAGGCCTAGCTATTGTCAAGCTAAGGTTGTTTTTCCCTTTAGCAAAGCATTAACATTAAGACAGTAGGGAGTTCCTGGAGAAAGCTTTACTCTGCCTACCTCAAGTAGTTGTCAATGGGCTGTAGGTTATAAGGAAATTTAATTTTGTATGCCATGTCCTTCTTGCCCTTGTTCCCCACATCACTATGGAGGGGAAGGTGATGTTGGGCTCCAGGAAACTGAGTCTATAGGTTTCTGGAGATTAGGCTATTGATAAGATTGCCTTTTCCTTGTAATTTACTAAGATATTTGTAAACCAATGGAGACTCTATCAGTTTAACCATTTGTTTCTGTCCTTTCCTTTGACCTTGGGCAGCCAGGAATGCCTGAGGAATGTCACACATATCCCACAGGCGTGCTAGCTTGTGCTGGGCCCTCAGCTTGCTTCTTGGTCCCTTATCAACTTCATTTTGGCTTCTGGCTCAGCCATCTTGCTCTCCCTGTCGCTTGCTCCTTGTTTATCCAGTCTCCTTATGTCTCAGTGGTGCCTCAAGTGTATCCTGGCATCTCATCTTTGCCCTGGCACTGTGGCCTGGTCCCATTCTCTCCCCGGGTTTGGAGTCATGAAAAATGTCTACTCAAGGAAGGTTTTCCTCAGATACCTCTGTTATCTGAGACAAGGGTGTTCAATGACTGTGAGATGTGGTTAGTTGTGTGGGAAGATTGATCCTACCTGGAGATCCAAGATGCAAACGGCATCTGAGGGCTTTTCTGGACAAACACAGGGACACTTCTTAGAGACCAAGAAGTGGACAAAATGAGCCAAGGACAGAATATGGAAGGAGGGCAGAGAACGGATGAGGTGCTAGAAATAAACAAGATTATATTATACTTCTTGATTAACCGTGTTTCTGAGTTTTTGTTTTTAAAATAAACTTGCAAGTTAATTAACTTGAAATTATTCTCAACAAGGTAATTTTTGTTCATGGCTAACGTTCTCTAACATTACAACCAGATATATGAGTCCAAGGGACCTGAGTTAGGCTGCCCTTAGACTAAGCCTGCCAGGAGCCCAGTTCCAGAGACATCTGTGGACTGTAGCCCCAACTGGACTGTAGCCACAAGTGGATCTTGCTCACTTGCATGCCCAATAAACGTGTGCCCAGTTAACCTGGCTGAGTTTATGAAACAAAGGCTTTGCTTTATTAAAAAGAGTAATGGGCTCTGAGATCAGCTAGACCAGCTTCTTCCTTTTAAGGATGAAATAGAAGCCCAGAGAGGGAAAGACACTAGTTGGAGAAGAAAGAAAATGGCACAGGAAGACAAAGCTGCATATGATCAGCTGAAGGAGATTCATAACTTACATGTGGCATTGCGCTGGTTTTTTAAAAATGTTTATTTATTTATTTACTTAATATTGAGAGAGAAAGAGAGAGAATCCCAAGCATGGGGCTCAGTCTCACAACTGTGAGATTATAACCTGAGCGAAAATCAAGAGTCAGAAGCCCAACCAACTGAGCTTCACATTGTGTGAATCAGGTGAATGCTGGGGTTTAAAACAATTTAAATTTTCAATTTATTTTTATTTTTGAGAAAGAGAGCACATGAGCGAGAGCGGGGTGGAGAGGGGGGGACAGAATTTGAAGCAGGCTCATGTTGACAGCAGTGAGCCCACCCGATGTGGGGCTTTAACTCAAGAACTGTGAGATCGTGGGGAGCCTGGGTGGCTCAGTCTGTTAAGCATCCAACTTCGGCTCAGGTCCTGATCTCACAGCTCTCCTGAGTTCAAGCTTGGCGTTAGGCTCTTGTGCTGACAGCTCAGAGCCTGGAGCCTGCTCCAGATTCTGTGTCTCCCTCTCTCTCTGCCCCTACCCCACTTGCACTCTCTCACTCTCTCTCTCAAAAATAAATACATTAAAAAGAAGAAGAAGAAGAAGAAAAGAACTGTGAGATCATGACCTGAGCCCAACTTGAACGCTTAACCGACTGAGTCACCCAAGCGCCCCTAAAACAATTTAAATTTTACACTTGATCTTAGCCAAAAGGCCGAGAAGCGATAAAACAATTTAAATTTTAAAATGGTAATTAAAAAACAGGACACATTCTAGATTAGGTTTTTGGTCATTTGCATCATTTTCTTCTTTTCCATTTTCTATTCAGCCTTATTTGAAGGACTGCAGTTGTATGGTCACCAACAAGTGTCTTTCCCTCTCTGGGTTCTATTTCATCTGGAAATGAAAGATCTGGTGTGGCTGATCCAAAGCCAAATTTTATTTTTCCCCTACAACTGTTATGCCTGGCTCAAACTGCATAGGTGTGACCCGCTGGGAGGTGAGAAAACGTGGAAGTTAAAATCAGCTGGGTCTTCGACCTGCCTGGGCCTTTGCCAGGAGCTGACTGCCACACATCTGGGACCCCACACCTTGGGCGTTCCCTGCACCTCCCGGCACAGAGGCACAGGTCTAGAGGGCTAATGCGGGAGACAGGCCCTGCTGTTACCATGGTGACCTGCCGGCTGCTACAGCCTTGGTTGCCGCCTAGCAACCAGGACATCCAGGGCACCTGCAGCTCTATCATTTCCCTCTGGCCATGTATTGGGGGCAGCTGTGTTCAGGGAGGTGGCTGGCTACCTGTCCCTCTACTGCTAGGCCCGGACCTGACCTCTTTAGCACTTCTGGCTTCTCTGCCTTGGGGCCAGGTTTCTATGACTTTGTTTCCCCAGGCCCAGAAGTCCTAACCACCCACCCCCTCCAGCCAGGGTCCTGGGAGCTTAAAAAGAGTTCTTACCTCGGACACTCCTGAGTCCCTCTAGAGGAGCAGAAAGGTCCAATGTGGTGTGAACTAAAACACCTTTCTCTCCGCCACACCACCCAGCAACCGTTGATTTAGGCCTCAGATTTTGGAGCCACTTTTCTGGATGGATAATCTTTGAGATGGGATACCATTGACAGGACAGCCTGGCTAGAACCCAGGGAGGCATCAGTGTTGGGGGGTATCACCAGAGCTGGGGATCCCTTCCACTGGGAGATGGGCAGGCATACAGACAAGCTAATCCAATATAGGTAGGGGTGGGATGGGCAGTGGCAGGGTTGGTGGCACAGGGTGTACCAGGAGCCTGTATGGGGAAGGGGACTCACCCCAGGCTAAGTCAGAAAGGAATGTTTCTTGGGGGACACGATGCCTGAGTTGAGGCTGGAAGGGTAAATAGGCATCTAGGTTGGAGTCGAGATTTCCATGAGGGTGGGCTTTAGGTGGACTGGGAGGTCTTCAGAGTCTGCCTTTCTGAGGGTGTGATTCCCCATCCAAACCCCACTGATCTTGTGTCTCCTTGTCTGTTTCCTCCTCTTATCCTGTCCCCTTTCCCTGGGCGATCTCCTCCAACTCCATGACTGTAACCCACACTCCTTTGTCACATGTGGTCCCTTCTCCCTGGGCTACTCACAACTTATTTGTCCACCTGGTGAACTCTTACTCATTCTTCAAGACCCAGCTTGATGTTCACTCCTTTCTGGCCTTACCAGAACCACCCTTTCATTCATACATTCAATTCACACACTTCTTTTTTTTTTTTTTATTTTTAAAAATTTTTTTTTTTCAGCGTTTTTTATTTATTTTTGGGACAGAGAGAGACAGACAGAGCATGAACGGGGGAGGGGCAGAGAGAGGGAGACACAGAATCAGAAACAGGCTCCAGGCTCTGAGCCATCAGCCCAGAGCCCGATGCGGGGCTCGAACTCACGGACCGTGAGATCGTGACCTGGCTGAAGTCGGACGCTTAACCGACTGCGCCACCCAGGCGCCCCTCAATTCACACACTTCTAATGAACAGCAAGTGTTAGGCCTAGAATGTGACCCTATATTGTAACTGTCTGTTCACTTGTCTGTCTCCTGGGGGGGCAGGAGATGGCAGGGCTCTTTTGTTTTTCTTTTTTTTTTTTTAATTAATTTTTTAAGTTTATTTATTTTGAAAGAGGGAGAGAGAATGCGAGAGAAAATACACCCAAGGCTCAGAGAGAAGGGGAGAGAGAGAATCCCAAGCAGGCTCCGCACTGTTAGCAGAGCCTGATGCAGGGCTCAAACTCATGAACTGAGAGATCATGACTTGAGCTGAAATCAAGAGTCAGAAGCTTAACTGTCTGAGCCACCCAGGCCCCCCACCCCACCCCATCTTTTGTTTTTCTAATCCTCAGGCTTTAACATTTACTCTCTGAATGGATGGATGGATGGATGGATGGTGGATGAATAATCACACAGTTTCCTGTAAGGCAATGAAAATAAACACCCCAGGTAACTCTCTGAATCCCAGTTCTATCCCCTGACACCAACCCAAAGGGATTTGGCCATATGTTATTAAATTATAGTGAATTAAAATTTGCTTGAAATAACCACAGACTCCCCCGCTCCCCTGAGCCTGCAATGACCAGATTACATCTCCTCCAGGCACAGAAGTTTGACATTTCATTGCAAAGTCATTTTCTTCTCATTTCCTTATGTTGCTAAAATATTCTATTTCTCTTCACTTCCCCTTTGTGTCCCCATTACTCATGTTTAGTTAAATTTATCTGCTGCCATTTTTAATCATCTGAGATAGGCTTGCTGATGTAGATGTTCCTGGGGCACTGCCTGGCCTTCCAGACCATCTGTCTCCTCCTGAGCCACTCTGAGAATTGAGCATGGACCCCTCCCTCAGCGATTCTGGGTTGACCCTCAGACCCAAGGTTTTTCCCCAAGGCGTCTCTGACTCCAGGGTTCTCCCTTTCTCCCCACACTCATTATCTTCCTCCTTCCAGTCTCCTCCTCTCCTGTTTCCTGGGGCATGGTTTTCATTCTACTTCAAGGCCTGGTACTTCCTGAGGTCCCTTTGGTCACACTGAGCAAGGGCCTCCTAATTCTTCTCTCATAAGTTCCCTAAGTAAGTCCCTAATGGGACAAAATAGCCAGCAGCCAACGTGGGGATTATTTGGTGCTTGCCTGGGACACTGCCATACCCATCACATTTCTGTGGCTGGATGGATATCTTCCTCTTTCTCACTAGCCCATCCATCCTCATAATATAGGGGTAGGGATACTGTTCTCCCTGGAGGCAGTTGGCAAAGAGCAGAAAGGAATATTTTGGCTTGGAGTGGAATCTCAGTTTGGCCTCTCAATAACTGTCTCACTTAGGGACCTGGAATTGCCTTTGGGACTTAGGGCTTAGAACTACTCAGGAAGGGGCACCTGGGTGTCTCTTCCCTTACCCCTAGGCCTAGAATTTTTGTTCCCCATCCTCAAGCAGGCTCATTTCTGCTCCCAAGCTTCCCTGGGCCCCTCAATCCCCCTTAAAAAAATTTTTTTTAATGTTTATTTATTTTTAGACAGAGAGATACAGGGCATGAGCAGGAGAGGGGCAGAGAGAGAGGGAGACACAGAATCTGAAACAAGCTCCAGGCTCCAAGCTGTCAACACAGAGCCCCTTAATGGAGGTTTCTTGCACTCTCCAGACTAGTTGCTGCTCTTGAGCTTCTCTGGGGCACTCAATTAATAAAAATTCCTTTATTTTCAGTACGTTAGGTGCCCAACTTTGGCTGAGGGAATGATCTCACATGTTGTGAGTTCAGGCCCCACGTTGGGCTCTCTGCTAACAGTGCAGAGCCTTCTTCAGATACACTGTCTCCCTCTCTCTCTCTGCCCCTCCCCCCACTCAAAATAAAACAAATGTTTAAAGATTAAAAAAAAAAAAAAAGAACTGCTCAGGAAAGGGGCAGTCAATTCCCAGTGGCCATTGAGAGGCAGGTAGGTCTCTGGGAGGCAGGATCAGAAGGCTGGGATGATTGCCATTTACTGAGCATTTGCAGTACACGGGGCTCTGTGGACATATTTGGGGAGTTAGGGTTGTGAATCCCCTTTCTCCAGGGTGATAGTAAAAGATTCTTGTTCCTCACCTCAAGCTTAGGGAAAGGAGCTTCTGTGGGATCACTCAGAAGGCTCAATACATGTCCTTTGGAGTTCAGGGATACAGCGAACTAGGGCAGGGAAATCTTAATGGCAGGAGACAGGCTGGCCAGATGTGTTCACAGTGCAGCTAGGAGAGGGGCCGCATTGGGGTCTGCCTGCAAGGCCAGAGATCATGGGGGCGAAAGATGAGTGAATGTTTCCAGTGGACCAGAGGTGGCTGCTGACATGAGAGAAACAGCATGGGGTCATTTTACAGCTTGATCACGAAAGCCTCTGGGAGGAAGAAAGAGCTGAAAATTACTGCCAGGCCAAGGGGTAAAGAAGAGGTCATATGGGAATTTAGCTTATATTTCATCCAAGAGCAAGGCAAATGATTTTATAGTTCTATTTTGTGAGTCATGTTTATAGGGCTACACATAAATTACCTTATTTTCTTTTTGTTTAATGAAATGTACTTCACTCTTGTGTCAATTCAAAACATACTTCATCTTTCTAGAATAAGATCATATCTCCAATCTACACTCATCTACATTTTCTATGATTTCCAGCTGCATTTAGGCCAAAGAGGTCTATTGTCTTTATTATTTCCCAAATAGTTTATGTTTCTGAACTCTTATCTCATTTGATTCTCATAACAACCCTGGAAGGAAAGTGCCCTTGTTATCTGTTCCACTTTTGGGCATCAGCGATTAAGAAAGGAGCTCAAAGGTACACAAGAGTGAATGGCAGAGTCAGGTTTATTATTTTATTTTATTTTATTTTATTTTATTTTATTTTATTTTATTTTATTTTTATTTATTTTTTGAGTCAGGCTTAATTAGATAAGTAAGGCGGGGATTAGGGTGGGAGTTCAGGCAGTAGTGGTGCCAATGTGAGGAATGAGCGGTGTCAGCAGCCCTCCCCCAAATCTCCATCCCTCCTCCCACTTTAAAATATGGGCAGATACTTTCTAGACAGGTTCCATGTGGGACCTCCTGACAAACAGTGGCCCTACCTCTGCCCAGGACTTTGACACAGGTGCTTGGGGCACTCTGTCCCTGGACACCCTCCACAAAGGGGCCAGAAGAGGGTTTCCTTGGTTGATAGTGGCTCTCCAAGCACTGGGTCAAGTGCCATGACCAGATGAACCCAGAGTCATGTTTGTATCAGTTCAAGTTTTGGGAGGGGAGCAGGAACCAAGAGCGCACCTGCAGAGAGGGGTGCCCAGAAGCAGGAGATGGATGAGCAGCCTCAGGTCTGGCGCCAGGGAGGTGCTGCCTGTGACCAAACAGCTCCCAGGAGGCCTGGACTGCTCTCCCATTTGGCTCCATCCCAGGATTTCCTGGTGCCTGCGGGCACCTGCTCCACCCTTGTAACCTTGGCTGTTGATGGTTTTATTTTCACATCAACACATCTTTGACTGAGACAGAAATTCTTAAAAAACGTATTTCATTAAAATTTACAATTCCCCTGCATGCACTGGCCCACATCAGATTCTTCCTTCCTTTTTCTTTCTTTTTTAAAATTTTTAATGTTTATTTATTTGTGAGATTGAGAGACAGAGTGCAAGCAGGGGAGGGGCCGAGAGAGAGGGAGACACAGAATCTGGAGCAGGCTCCAGGCTCTGAGCTGTCAGCACAGGGCCTGACGCGGGGTTTGAACTCGTGAATGGTGAGATCATGACCCGAGCTGAAGTCGGGTGCTTAACTGACTGAGCCACTCAAGCACCCCAGATTCTTCCTTCCTTAATACCACTTACTCATCAGTACTATACCTCCAGGAATGCAACATGCCCCCAAGAACGCCATGCATCCTGTGCTCGCTTCGGCAGCACATATACTAAAATTGGAACGATACAGAGGAGATTAGCATGGCCCCTGCGCAAGGATGACACGCAAATTCGTGAAGTATTCCATATTTAAAAAAAAAAAAAAAAGAACGCCATGCATCCTGCCTAGTCCTACCAGCCTCCTTCCGGCCACTTTGTTTCCTTGGAATCAACGGAGAAAAATGAGCAGACTGGCCTAAAAGCAAGGGCCTTGAACAGACACGGCTGTAGCTTGCAGCAGGGCTAGAATGAAGTCCCGTGGGTTTTTCTCAGCCCAGCTGCATCTGCCTGGTGGCCAGAGGAGGCGCCAGGGGCTCAGACACACAGACATCTAGACTGGTTCTGAAGGAGAAATCTTGTGCTTTGCCCGCCACTGGGACTTCACCGGTGATTTAACGGGACTCTGGAAGAGGACACAGCTGGGGTGTCCCACTGGTGTTATTTGAATCAGAAGCTCCTCTTTCGTTTTTTTCCCAGTGAAGCAGCTTCAGCAGGTGTTGAAAAGTCTGAGGCAGCCGAGGGTGAGCTGCAATAAGCAGCTTGTGTCTGGCATCTAATTTGATTTGACTTGTTTTCCTAGCCATGAGAACTTGGAGCCAGGAATAAAAAGCACAGGCTGCAGAGGTGACAGCTCCCTGCTTCATGTCCCTGCCTCTCTCAGCTGGAGGGTTCACTCTATAGCCACAAAGCTATGCATAGGGAGTATAGCCAAGGACTCATGTCAGGCACACACAGCATGGGAGATTATTTTTGATTATGTTTGAAAAGCCCCAGAAAAATTGCTTCCCCAAACTTTCCATGTTCAGGCAAGGGAGTGATTTATTAAGCATGAGTCGGGACTGGGCCAGCTCTCCTGGTCGGCTAAAATTGGTCTGGAAAATAAAGTAATTTGTGGTTGTCAGATCCTAAATTAAATGATTCAAATACTACTGTGGCTGATTAAAGGACTTTATTCAATTTCCTCTTGACCACATGCTCTTCTGTGAGGGCAAGAGATACTGTTTCTGGAAGAAATGCAATATTTGGGGACCGTCGATCTAATCTAATGGGTGGTGTTTATTAAGTATGGTCTCCCCTCCCTTTTTTGATGACAGGTAAGACTTAAGTGGGAAGAAGAAGTGACTTCCTGTTTATGAATGATCCTCCCCATGCCAGGCATCTGGGGGTAGGAGCCACTGCAATAAACCAGGCTGGGCGCCTGAGGAATTTTTAAGGACCCTGAAAAGACCTCAAGACAACAATAACAAAGGCCAAAAACTGAAACACGAGCATGAGTAAACAATAAAAAAAAATGAATCTGGGACCGTAGCAGACAGTCTAATAGTGGTGTCTGCATCACCCTGGCCACTGGCAGAAGGGACAGCTGGCTACCTTGGTGCCCTACCTTTTTGGCCCCAGTGGTTGAACCCGGATGGGACTATCCAGAGATACATGATGTGCCCTGGCATAAAATAGATGAGCTGGCTTGGGGACACAAATGAAGAACTCCAGGGCTGAGGTGGCCAGTTTCTGATACAGATGCTGAAAGGAGAAAAGAGAGAGGTCAAGGAGATGTTCAGATCAGTGACGTGGTCAGATATGAGAAAGCAGCTCAGGAAAAAGAAGCTAGGAGCCAGGGAAAGGAAACTTTAAGTAAATGGGGGACGAAGGTGCTGCTGGTGGAGAAGAGAAGAGAGCAAGCTCAGAGAGAGACTCTGTGACCCTGGGAGAGAGATGGAGATACCAGCCGGCCCTCCCCGGGCAGCCCTTATGCTAAGCTCCTTC
Organism: Panthera onca; assembly: GCF_046562875.1. Classification (NCBI taxonomy): domain Eukaryota; kingdom Metazoa; phylum Chordata; class Mammalia; order Carnivora; family Felidae; genus Panthera; species Panthera onca. The sequence continues at coordinate 43,624,611 of NC_138353.1, read as the reverse complement.
TCTTCCAGGTTCTGCCCCAGTTTGTGCTCATCTTGAAAACAAGCTCACCCCTTCCTAAGGTCATCCAAGCAGGACTCAAAAGAACCCAGGTGGACACAAGAATCAACAGAAGTTTTCAACACTGAACCACAGGGCAGTTCACCATATAAAACATAAGCAGTTTTTAGAGAGTGATTCATCTTATCTCAAAGGGATGAAATGAGACCAAACCAGTAGGGAAAATCATGGCCTTTTGGCCACAGCAAGGAGGAGGTGGCAGGCACTGAGAAAGAATTGGGTTCACCTCCTCTGGGGCTACCTGCTCTCCCTCTGACCTTACTCTTGGGTTTCTGTCTCTGGAGGAAAGGAGACCCTGCAGACTACAGTCATGGCCTGGTCCTCCTATCCTGGGGCCAGACAGGAAGCTCACTAAGGGGACATTTCACTCAAAATCCCAGGTGCCTCTAAGATCTAGTGAGGAAGACCACAGAGACCCGTGAAGGGAACACAGAAGCGAGAGCATCTGGATCCTGCTGGGACCACTGGAAGCTGCAGATGCACTCATCCAGATTCCCTCAGGCCTCTCAGAGTCTGGGCTAAGAGTTAGATGGTTCCCCCGGTAATGAAGCTTCTCTCACCGCATTTAACAGGGCTAAATTTTGCTGTGTCCCAGCCCAGAGACCTGGAACCTGGGTCAGTTATCCCCACCCCCAAATATTAGTGGGGGCTTTCCCTTTCACTTCCCCAGATCCATCCCACCTTCTGCTGAGACCCATGGGGGATAATTGTCACACTGGGCCAGTGGCAGGGAGGTGAGTGAATACTAGGAGCAAAGACGAGCATCATCCCCACTGAATGGTTAACATGCAAGTCTTCCTCCCCAAATGTCTAGCACAGTCCTGGGCACAGGCAATGGATCACAGCAGCTGGACAGGAGCCCACCAACTCCTGTGGACTATACAGACAGTGCCTTCAGCAGTGGCTTCAGGGACCTTGCTCTCCCTAAAATGCTCTCCCCACAGATAACCACGAGCCTCCCTCCCCCACTTTCTTTAGGTCTCTGCTCAAGTGTCACCGTCTCAAAGAGAAGGATCTGATCATCTGATTTAAATATCCCTTCTTTTCCTCCTTACCCTGCTATTTTCCCCCCAAACAATTATCCCACTTGCCACAGAATATAGTTTCATGTTTATTTATTTATTTACATTGGAATGTAAGTTTAATGTTTTGTGTGTTTTGGTATCCATTCCTCTGCACACAGAATAGGACCTGGCTCACAGTAGGCATGCAGCAAATACCTGTAGAATAAATTTATTGAATGGATTGTTTTAATTTACACTTTGTTTTTTAGCCAGAATGTACATTTTTCATATATTGACAATCAGTCTAATGCAGTAAGGCCATAGACTCTGGTGTCAGGCCGCTGGGGCAGATTCCTAGCCTTGTCACTTTATGTGTGGGCTTGAGCAAGTTCTGCGCCTCAGTTTACTCATTCATAGAATGGGAGTACTCTGTCTTCCTACTAGTGTTATTGAGAGATTTAAAGGAATCGATGTATGTAATGGCTTGCAACAGATCCTGCCTATGTAAACGTCAGATTAACGTTTTATTGGGCATTTGTGTTTCATTCCAAATGTTTCTGTTCCTGTCCTTTGTCCACTTTTATGGGGGCTATTTTTCTAGCTGATGGGAGCACCCTCCTGGGTCTGGGCTGAACGCCTGCAGTCCGCACAGCCTCCAGGGGGCGCCCGGGGCCCGCGCTGCGGGGATGAGGCAACCCGTGAGTGGGCAGGGAACGGCGGCCAGAGCCGCGATCTGGGTCCCCCTGGGTTTGTCCCCATTGTCCCGAATCCTTTTCTCGCTGCCCCATCCAAGTATGGTGAGCTGGAGAGGGGCCTGGCGCTGGCGGCTGGAGCGTCGTCTGGGGACTACAGCCTTCAGAATCGATCCCACTTTTGTCCCACCTTTGTGTGGGGACCTCGAGTTTTCAAACCAATGTTACATTGTTTCTCCACCTTCCCGCCCCGCCCCTGCCCCGCGCCCTTGGGAAGCAAGCGGGGGGATGTTTGCCCTAGTGTCTCAGAAGATGCCCCCTGCCTGTTGCCTGCATCTGAGGCGGGGGGAGGGGGGGGCGGGGAGGGCAGGGGGGGCGTCTTGGTTATTTTACTATTAACACGTTTTCACGGCCGTTTCGCTGTGACCTTAGGAACTGGGGACAGAAGGCAGGGAGGGGTAGGGGCGTGGGAGGCTGCACGGTCAGAATTCCCTCCGGGGCTGGCTAGTAGGGTCGCCAAGCAGCAGCTCCATGCCCAAGCAGGGGCCTTAGATGGCAGCTCCTGGGCTGAGGGATGGAGATGATGGGGTTCAGGAGCCCTAGACAGAGTAAGAGGGATGGCCACAGCGTCCCAGCCAGAAATGAGGCCACAAAATCCTTGGGGCTGGGGACCAGAGGCCTCCGCAGGAGCAGAGGGTAGGGGAGATACAGGGCGCTCACTGTGGCCAAGGTGTCACCTAATGGCTAAGATTATCAGGTCTGGACATGGCAGCCTGGTTGTGAAAGCAAGTGGAAGGGTATCAAGGAAGTCTGTGACCTGGCCAGTGCAATGGGCTGTTCACACCATGTTAAAGTTACCCAAGATGAAGGCAGTTCTTTGAGGTGAGAAAGGGTAAACCAGGGCCCAGAGCAAGGGCTGAAAAAGGGGGGAACAGCATGCAGGAACCTCAGAGGCTGGGTGGGGTTGTTCAAGGGCACAGAAGCCATGGTCTCTGGGAGTACTGGGGGTCTGGGGAATGAGTGGCAATGCTCAGGGGGTATGGGGAAGCTTAGCAGGAGGGGTCAGGTTCCAGGCAGAAGATGGAAGGAGAGGTTGTGCATGTGTCGGTGGGAGATGGCCCGTGTTTTCCAGGGTGGGAGGAATGCAGATGGGGGCAGGTGAGGTGATACAAGACTTCTCAGGTTGGCTGGACAGGATAGGGTGACCAAGGGTACGAGGGCTGGACAGGCCCCAAGGCCTCATGTGGGGCCCTGGACAGAGACAGGGCAACAGAGGCGTCGTTCATGCCCCAGGCCTCAGCTGCTGCTTCAAAGGACCTATCTCCTATTAAGAACCCCCTGCACCACGATATATCCTTAGAGGGAGCCAGTCATGAGCTCTCAGTGCACGCCAAGGAGCCCCACACGTGCAAACACTTCCTGAAGCATTAAGTGCTTTAAAAGGCCCTCTGCCTGGCATGTCAACCCCATTAGAGGGAACATTTATCACAATGGAGGCACAAGTGGGTTGTTTGATGGTAATTGCTTTCCTAACCCATAGAGAAAATGCATCACAAACCCACCACAATTAAGTAAAATGGTCGCATTCCTCTTTTTTGATTTAGAGCTGTTTAGAAATATTAGCAACCGACTTTGTTTCCAGTTGTTGTTGTTTTTCTCAACTGAAACTTTTTTCTTTTGAATCCCATAAAATATTCTAAGTGCTCCAGGAGAGGGGAATGAAAGGGTGTTTGCATTTCCAGCTCGGCAGCCAGCCATTGCTCAAATAATACCCTCAATATGTAACCTGGGAGCTTAACATCCTCAAATATTTATAATTACACAAAAATGGCCCTAAGAAATGTTCAGCTTACTCACAGCTGGATAATTGTTGGCATCCAACGTTCACAGACTCAGAGCTGCTTCTGAAATTTCAGTGGTGTCCCTCTGCCACTCAAAGCATGCACGGTACGTGGAGTCTGTGGGCAGATCCCCAGTGGGGCAGAGAGATGGCACATAGAGGCCCTAGCTCTCCCTGGCACGTTGCAGCCTCCTCTCCTGCTAGGCCTGAGTTCCCTTCTCCTTCTCCAGAGCGTGAGGAAATGCAAACGGCACCCAGCCTCCTGGTCATGAGGAAGAGCCAGTGTGTTGTACAAACACACATACACAGGTGGACTCAATCATTCCCAACAAATCCTTCAGTCACTCGTGGATGAAGTCCCATATCTGGTGGTGTCCCATGGAGTCTCAGATGCTTGCGATAAAAGGGTGCTGTGGTCAGATGAGCATGCGACTGACTGCAAAAGCTAACCTATGCCCCTTTGGAGATGCATATCCTCTACTAATACATTTTCCCTCTCCCGTGGTCTCTCCTGCTGCTCCCTGTGCTCCATGCACATTTCCAGAAGAACATCAAGAAAAGTATTTTCCCTGCATAATTATCCGCCTCCTCCCCACCCACCTACACACATCTTTCCTGCTTTGAAGTGGCAGCTGCTCTGATTTCTTTAGGTGGACTGCACTCTGCATTTACTAGTCAGGTGGAGTTAAACTGCAGGAGCTGCCAGCCAAGGCTGGGGGCGAGGGACCCTGGCACCAGCCCTCCCCTCACCCCACCTGCCTAGACTTTTCTGTCCATATTCAGGTCTCCTTCCCACTTCTCCTGAGCTGGGGACACAAGGCTGTTGGTCCTTGGATGGGTCACTAACCAGTGCCTGCCCCTCCTTCCCCAAACCCAGACTGCCTTTCAAGGTCAAGAAACCAGATTTGAAATTCCTCTTCGGTGAGATCAGCGAGTATGCTCTCGGCTGCAGGACACAGACAACCCAATCCAAACTAAATCACACAATAAAGAGAGTGGATTGGCTCACATAACCTCAGAGTCCAGAGGTGGCCGAGGTGCCAGCCGGGGTTCAGGCAGGGTGCTGACTCCACTGCTCTGGGATTCCCTCAGGCCTGCCTAGCTCTGGCTATGGGCTTCATCCCTAGCTGAGCCACACTCAAGGCCGTAAAGAAGTCAAAGCTGTTCCAAACCCATGTCCACACTCTGACCACACGGAAGAGTCTGTGGGTCTTTCTCCCCATGATCAAGAAACCATCTTCCCAAGGACCCATCAAAAGTCCCTCCGGTCCGGTTGATCCAGATTGGGTCTGGTGTCTACCCATTGGCCAATTGCTGAGGCCAGGTGGATGGGACGTGCTGATTAGTTTCACTCTATTGAGACCTGCCTGTGTAGCTGGGGGAGGGTGGGAAGTCTAGAGGCTGCATGGGGGAAAGACGAACATTCAAATAAAGTGTGTAATATGTCATCAAAGGGAAGAAGAAATGGATGCCAGAAGGCCCACAATGGTGAACATCCACTTCCCTGGGTAACTTGTAATAAAGTCCCCTCAGCTTATCTCTCTGAGAAGCAAAGAATCGATCTCTTTCTCTGTGCACTTCAATAAAGAGCTTTCCAGGGGCGCCTGGGTGGCTCAGTCGGTTAAGCTCAGGTCACGATCTCGCGGTCCGTGAGTTCGAGCCCCGCGTCGGGCTCTGGGCCGATGGCTCAGAGCCTGGAGCCTGCTTCCGATTCTGTGTCTCCCTCTCTCTCTGCCCCTCCCCCGTTCATGCTCTGTCTCTCTCTGTCCCAAAAATAAATAAATGTTAAAAAAAAAAAAAAAAAAAAAAAAGAGCTTTCCAAAAAAGGTCCTGCCCTGTGGTCCCAACATCTAGAACACTGGCTGGCCCATCTGGTGCTCCACCAGTTAAGAGTGGAAGGAAAGGATCAAAGACAGGAAGAAAAAGGAAAGCCAACTTCCCATTTGCTTGTTGCACGTGGCTCTGGGGCTCTGGGGCTCTGGGTGAGTCGATGGACTGAGACAGCCCTGGGATCAACGGTGCTGGCTGGTTGCAGTCTAGGACCCAGAGTGACATATGCCCTCCTCCAAAGACCTCGCTTCTGAGACAGCCAGGAGAAGGAAGAGTTTTTGCCAACAGCACTATGTGGCCTGTCACGTAAGTATCCACCACCTGAGCTGCAGGGATAATTCAATGAAATTCTGGAAGCATTTATGGAACATCTACCTACGCCAAGCCCAAGAATGGGCACTGTAGAGCTCACAAGTGGACAAGGCACAGCTAGTCCATGCCCTGTGGGTGTGTAGCTTGGTGGATATGGGTCACAACAAAGCCAGGACAAAAACAATGGGAACTCCATCACCAAAGGTTGAAGGAGCCCCCTCTGCATCACCTTAGACCTCTCTCTCAACAGCAGGAATGAGCCCCTCAGTGCTCTCACACAGCTACTGGGTGTTCTAGATACTCCTTTTGTAAACATAGATTAGTGACAAACCATTCCAACCTTCATGTTTCCATCTTAGTTGCGAAGGCTTAGAGGAAAGGGTGCCTCCCCAATTTTCTTTATGAAGTTGGTACCTTGGACACAATGTCCAGTTTCTTTGAAAACTCTTCTTAGTAAGAAGAATAATTTTTTTTTCTTCAGCAAAATAGTCTCTTCCTCCAAGTTTTTGAAAAACATTTTAATCTCTATGCCCAGTTCCAGAGTGGATGGGTGTTCCATGTCAAGAGCTAACAGATGCCCCAGGTCAGGTGTTAGGGCAGCAAGATGGGATCCTGTGGCTTCCTAAAGCCAGATCCCATTTTCCCAGAAACAGGGGTGCCTGCCTGGCTCAGTCGGAAGAGTATGTGACTCTTGATCTTGGGATCAGGAGTTTCAGCCGCACACTGGGTGTAGAGATTACTAAAAAAATAAGTAACAAACTTAAAAAAATAAAAACACACAAATAAAAGTCACATGGCACTATGTAATATATGAGACGCAATGGGGACTTTTCATAATCTGCTTATGTTTTGTAGTGTGCTTTGGTTGAGAAATTTTTGAGTATGTTTGCAGTTTTGGTTGAAACTACCTGGTGGCCCTTCCCCAGCTGACTCCACTGAGGTTCCCTGAAGCCCTTGGGTCTAAAGAGGGGCACTCTTGGGGTCGGGACCCATGATTTTCAGTGAGAGTCCATGTCGGTCACGCCTCGAGGGCATTTCTTCTCCTTACTGAGCTATTCCAATTCAATCACCAGACTGAAAGGTATTCATTTACTGTGCAAGTGTTTTTTGGGTATTACCAGGTTTAAAGTCCTGTTCTAGGTACTGGGTCTGAAACTCTGGGCAGCCTGTTCCTTAGGACAGTCACACTGAAAAGGATCTCCATGTTCTCTCCCACTTTTCTCGGCCCTGTGAGGAGGTGTGCTGCAAAGACGAACGTGAGAATCAGGACATGGCCATGCGGTGACTCCCAACTTACCAACAGTATTAGTTTCATATTGCTGCTATAACAAATCAACACAAACTTAGGGGTCAAAACAAATGTATTCTCTTATGGGTCTGGAAGTCAGAAGTCCAAAATCAGTTTCACTGGGTTCAAGTCAAGGTGTCGGCAGGGCTAGTTCTTTTAGAGCCTGAGGGAAGAATCCTTGCTTTCTTGGCTTCTGATGGCCACCTGTATTCCTTGGCTTGTGGCCCCTTCCTTGGTTTCAAAGCACATCACTCCAACCTCTGCTTCTGTCATTACATCACCTTTCCAACTTCCTTCTTTGACCTTTCCTCCCTCTTCTAAAGATACTTGTGATTATTTTTAGGGCCCACCCAGATAACCCAGGATAATCTCCCCATCTCAAGGTCCTTAACTTAAATACATTTCAAAATCCCCTTTGCCATATAAGCTAACGTTCACAGGTTCTGGGGAAGGCCATTATTCATCCCACTGTACCAGCCCAGAACAAAGCTGGGTGAAATTTCTCTCTCATGCCTCATATCAGAGCATAAACTCCTGCCAGTATCTGGCTGGGTTTTACACCCTATCCAAGCAACCCCCCCCCCCCCCCCGCCTGAAAATCTAAGATTTTCCTGGGGACTTAGAGATTTTCCTGTCAGCTTTTTGGCTATGAGGTTGCCTCTGTGGCCTGGGACCCTGAGATGGCCACTTAGCTGAGCATTGCTGGCCTCCCTGGCTACTCCTAAGGCCCCACTCTGCCTTCAGGAAGGGTTTCTTCTTCTTCTTCTTTTTTTTTTTTTTAACTTTTTTTTCAATGTTTATTTGTTTTTTGAGAAACAGAGCTTGAGTAGGGAAGGGGCAGAGAGAGAGGGAGAGACAGAATTCAAAGCAGGCTCCAGGCTCAGCTGTCAGCACAGAGCTCGATGCGGAGCTCGAACCCACGAACCGTGAGATCATGACCTGGGCCAAAGTCAGATGCCCAACAGACTGAGCCACCCAGGCGCCCCGGGTTTCTTCTTCTTAGAGCCAAGAGATCTGTCCTAACAAGCCTCGTTGCCAGATGTCAGCTCTTCTAAAGTCATTCGCCTCAGAAATGACTTGTCTTTGGCCACTGCCAGGGCCTCCACTATGATCACCTGTCAGTGCTGCCACCGACCCTTCTAGCCAACAGCAGCTGCCTGCTGGGACCTCTATTATCTGTTCCCCTGCTCTTTCCTGCCTCAATGTGAGCACTTGGTCCCCATGCTGGAACCACCCAGACATCTCCATGTAGGGTGACCAACTGTCCCACTGGCCTGGGACTGAGGAATTTCCTGGGATGCAGGACTTTCATTGTTAAAACTGGGATGGTCCCAGGCAAACCGGGATGATTAATCCCCATCTCCATGTCTCAGAATCCAGAGGCCTCTCAAGCAGCCCCAGAGAGAAAAGAAGGCTCTCTGTCATCCAGTATTAGGACTAATTTCATTCCTGGCCTCAAAAGTAATCATTTCCAGGATAGTTACCTAAGCCAATTAGTCTTTTCATGGGCAACTGCCCCTCATCCTCCAGGACCCAACTAGACAATCAAATAATCTGAGAGGGGTCCAAATCCCAAAGTCTGGGGGCTCTGTCCAACCTGGGCATTACCCTCCTTGTTAAAGCTAAAATAAAACAGCCTTCCTTATCAACTGAACATTTTGCAGGCAACTCAACAGGATGTATGCAGAGGCCCCAAACAGTGAATGGCTGGGAATGACAAAGTAAAGCATATCTATTATTGAATATCTTCTGTGAGTCCGGTACTAAACTAGGGTTTGCAGGGGAGGTTGATAACCTAGGACTTAGGCCCTCAAGAACTCATAAACCCCAGATCTTGGGGGATCCCAATTATTTCCTATTGGCTTGACTTGAAATCTGGATATTGGGGTGGGTCTGACAAAGAGGGGTTGAAACCTAGATTCCAACTGCTCCAGGAGAAGAGGCAACCCTTTGCATCCCTTCAAGGAAAAGGCTTTCCTGGGGAAAATCTCATTTCTTGATGGCACACTCATTCCTGGGGCTGATGCTAACCTCAAGAAACACAAGAACATCAATTATCTTGTCATTTCCCCCCAACACGTAGGTCAAGGTTTCCTGTGAGCCAAATCAGCCCTAGCTGTAGGTAAAACGTCACCATCAATGTGCAAATGAAACTTCCAATTCAGACTTCTCCTGGGGCAGATTGTGTTGCTAGAACATGCGTGGGCTTTGCTCAACGTCAAGCAGACAAATGCATACCTGGTGCTATCTATATTCAAGGCTGCCTTACCAGGCACTGGGAGGGCATCCCTGAATAAATCTCGTAGGCTTTAGTGGGAAGAATCCCCAGCGACTCTCAAGTTCATCTCCTTTATTTGAAGGGTGAACAAACTGAGGCCCCAGAAAATAGGGAGGGATGCCCAGGAAGCCATTAGAGCAGGAGGGGGACAGAAAGGTGAACTGAGTCCTGGACTCCAGATCCCCCAGGCAACATTCCTATCAGATCAATTAATTAGGCAGGGTGCCTGGGTGGCTTATTCAGTTAAGTGCCTGCCTTCAGCTCAGGTCATGATCTCATGGTTCATGGGTTTGAGACTCGCATCGGCTCCACACTCACAAAGTGGAGCCTGTTTGGGATTCTCTCTCCCTCTCCCTCTCTGCGCCTCCCCCACTTGAACTTTTTCTCTCTGTCTCTCAAAAATTAATAAATAAACTTAAAAAGGGAGAGAGAGAGAGAGAGAGAGATAGGGGCACCTGGGTGGCTCAGGATGTTAAGCCTAGGACTCTTGATTTTGGCTCAGGTCATGATTTCACAGTTTGTGAGTTTGAGCCCTGCATTGGGCTCTGTGCTGACAGTGTGGAGCCTGCTTAGGTTTCTCTCTCTCCCTCTTTCTCTGCCCTTACCCTACTTGCACTCTGTCTCCCTCTCAAAATAAATAAATAAACTTTAAAAAATATTTTTAAAAATCGATTAATTAGGGAATATACCAATAGTATCAGCTGACTGCAATGGAACCTGGATGAACTGCTTGCACTGGGCTAGTTGCTTTCTGGGCATTATGTCATTTACCAGGGGGCCCAATTGTCCTAGTTTGTCAAGCACTGAGGGGTTTCTCTGGAAGCAACACTTCCAGTGTGAAAATGGGAAAGTCCCAAACAGCGACGAGTTGGTTACCCTACATTTAATCCTCTTAGAAACTCATGAGGGAGCCACTGTGGCTGCTTCCATTTTACAGATAAGAAAGTTGAGGTTTAGAGATGCTATGTGACTTCAGGTCTCACAGTCCGTAGGTAATAGAAGCAGCACTGAGACTCAGGAAATTCAACTCCAGAGCCCACCAGTTTAACCACTAAATTATAACTTCCTGAAAGATGGGGAATCTTGCAAATTTTGGCCTTTGACCATATGTATTTGGGAGACATTTTTTCTGGAAAGAGACTCTAAGGCACTCTTCAGGACCCCATACAGGCTGAAGAGAAGAGAAGGTATAGGGTGGTGCAACAAAGGGTCCTGCACTGGGTTTACTTCCCTCCTACGCTGAAGATAAGAAAGTGCCAGCCGTGAGATCAGGACTCAGGCACACCCCAGGATAGCATACAGAGGGTGGGAGCTAAGCAATGCTGGACCAGGTCCTGAGGAGTTGTGAAATCACCTTCCCTGGAAGTGTTTACAAAGGGGAGAGTCCCTGTTCAGCTGCTGTGACTCAAGCTTGACCTCCACAAGGTTCTGGGGATGTGATCCCTTGAGGAACCCAATTTGAAAAGGCAGAAAACAGCTCTAAGCTTGACCAGCTCAGCAAGGCCACTTCCTCTGCTGCCTGCTTTGGTCAGCAACTAGCAGGGGGTTAGGGACTCCACTAGGAAGGGCTTTCCTCATACACACATATATACATACTCCACTGGTTCATACACACCATATACGCTAATACTCACTGGGTATTGAAGTACTTTATGTGAGAGAACTCATTCATTTCTCACCATAGCCTTATGAGATAGATACTTTATTATAGCTGAGGTCACCCACGTGATAAGAATTGGCCCTGGGCTTTGAACCCAACCAGTCTGAGCCAATCACCCCTCTATCAAACACTTGGCTGCGTGCTTCTTCAGCCACTGCAGTCTCTGTGGCCTGGTTGACGATGCCTGCTCCCCTCCTGTGGGGCTCCAACGAGCACTCTGAATGTTATTCCCCCCGCTTGGTGCTTACCCTGTCTATGGAGCCCATCTGTGGGCACTACAATCATCAGCATGGTGACAGAAGTTAACATACCTGCATTAAGGATGGAAAGTGAAAGGAGAGAGAGAATGAGGCCTCCTCATGACCCACCTTTGTGTCACCCACTCCTCAGGATGAACTTAGAGAAGGCAGAACTGAGGGGCTCACAGCTACTCAGCCCTGCAGAGAATCAGGGGGTTTTCATCTGCAGGAAGTGAAGGAAAAGTCTAGCCCTGGAAAGGGAGGGCTCTCAGCCCACACCTTTCCACATCCCTGGTCCTTCCTCCCTATTTTGGCCGGGGAGCCACTAACCCACACAGCCTCCAAATAAGCATCCTACAAGCTAATGGCTCTTCCCCAGTCCCAGATACCCCCCTGAGCTCCAGACTAGCACATCCAGGCTACCATGCAGAGTTGTATAGTTTGTTTGGGGCACGAGGGTGCATGGCCAAGGGGACTGATGGAGCTGAGGTCCAGCTGTGCTCTGCTCACCAAGCCACATGCCCCGGTAGGAGGCTACATTTGCCTGGAGGAAAGGATGTCCTTCTCTCATTTGCACAAAGGCACCATATGCATCCATGGAAGCTTTGCATTTATCTATCTGGCTCCTGGACAGCTCTACTTGATATCTGACAAGCATTTCAAACACTGCATGACCCCTGATTTCTGGTCCTCTCAGTCTGCTCCACCCCAGACTTCCCCCTCTCAATGAGTAGCATCTGTGTTTACCCAGTTACTCAATCCAAAAACACTGGACTCTTCCCCTTTCATTGCCCCTCGCATCTAAACCAGCAGCCTGTCTGTCAGCTCCACCACCATCCCAGCCAGTTCCCCTGTCTTCCACAGCTCCCATCCCAGGGAAAATAGCATAGTCTTTTGCCTGGACTATTACAGTAGACACCTATCATGTCCCTCCACTGCTGCACAATCCCTCTGGGGGATTCTCCACATTTTTATGGTGCTAACATCCAAACTTCTCACAGTGGCTTATAGGTGCCTAGGCTCCACACTCAACCCCAAACCGCCAGCAGGCAGGACCTGGCCTGGGGTCATCATAAAGGAATCCTGCCCAAGAGAGCATCCTTCCAGGTGAGGAGGCAGTGAAAGAGGCTGTGGTGGGCCACAAGCAGCCACTTGAGGAGGTGAACACCATGCCAGAGAACTGTTTGGGAGTTCCTAGTGGGACAGGAGGAGAAGGATCTTTGAGGAACCCACGAAAGTGCCCAGCTGGGAAAGATCCAGAAGTTATGCATGTGCCACGGAGAAAGCCAGAATGTCAGATCCAAGATTCAGTGGAAAGAAGCCCTTTGGGGCCTCGTGCTCCTCTCCCCACCTCACTCTCCCACCTTAGTCCATCCCCAAAGACATGGACAACATAGCAGCTAGCAAATGGAGATAAGCTGGAGCAGGAAAGAAATTAGAGGCACAGTGTAACCTGCTATCCCCACTTCAGGCTTCCCATGTTGCAGAAGGGAGAGGTCTGAATAGGGTATATATTTGGTTATGTAATGGTGGCTGGAAAAGATTTTGTGTCTACCTGAGTTTTTCTAATAGAGAGAGTTGACGGAGAGGGGGTTTTCAGAAGCCAAATCCAGCTCATTCCATAATTTGCCGGCATGAAAGTTGGAGACAGAAAGTGCAAGGCATGTCCAGGAGACAAGTCACTCCATGCAACTTGTGGGATATGGAATATGCTAGGGGCATTTGGGATAGTAGTGATGAGGAGCTGGCAGGGACAGATCACATTGGTCTTATGGGTTTGGTCAAGTAATCTGAACCTTACCCTGAGGACAGAGGGAAGCCATGGCTGGTTGTAGGCAGAGAGGGCCATGATCTGATTCATGTGTGCTAAAGTTCATTCTGAGTGTGGAGAATGGACTGAGGGTCAGAAGAGAGGTCTGAAGAGGCCTGAACAAGGACAAAGATGGTGGGGCTGGCAAACGGCAGTGGACTGGTGAGAAATTAAGGAAATGAAACTGGGAGGGCATGCTATATTGGTCCTAGGGTCCCCTGCTACCCCAATGAGTCACTGAAGCCTGTGGGACGAGCTCAGTAGCTACTGCATGCCAGGCCCCAGGCTGGGTATTTCCATTTGTTCTCTCACCCAATCCTCAAATGACCCTTGAGGTACAAATCATCATCCCTACATGGCCAGTGAGAAGCCCAGTGACTTGTTGGAGGCCATACATCTGGGTAGTGAAGCAGCCCGGACTGGAATCCAAATCTGTCCCAAGGCAGGGGCACTGGCCTACACAATCCTGAGTCTGCTGACAGTTGGGAGCAGCACCTCACATGAAGGACATCGGGTGTGTCGATACAGGCAGCCAGGTACACGCTCACTGGGGCACTGAGAGGAAAAGCCAAAGTCCCAGAGAGTCACTGAGGGTCCGACCAACATGGCAGGCACCAGACATGGTGCACACTGAGAAGAACAATAAGGACAAAGGTTGTGGAGCAAAACTGAGAACTTGGCCAAGGTCCCTTCCTAAGCAGAGGAACTTGGGCTGAGAAGTTACAGGGAGAGAAGGGCTCAAATCCTACACAAGCTTATTGCCCTAACCAGGTGGAGCTATGCAGCTGGCAGCCTGCCCTGGCCTCACTGCCAGCCTGAAGGCCAAGGTCCTTCCTTTCCTGCCCCTTATGAGAGGAGAGGGTCACAGGTTACTGACTGTCATCTACTCACAAAGGGTCAGAGCAGGGTCAGGTCGGGGCTGGGCCATAGGGGACTGCCCAAGTGTCAGGCACATTTCTAAGTGATTTACACTAAACTCATTTAACCATTTCAGTGGCCCTTGGTATAAGTTACTGTCATCATCCCCATTTTATAAACAGGTAAGTGGAGGAACAAAGAAGTTCAATAATTTCCCAAGGTTATACAATATCTGGTAACTGGCCAAGCTGGGGCTTGAACCAAGGTGACCTGGCTCAAGTATAATATCTGTGTGCTTAGAGCTACTCACCACTCCCACACCCCTCCTCAGCTCTCCCCTGCCTGCATCCCTTCCCCAGCTTTCTCACAAAATGGTCCCAAATCCTTTTGCTTGAAGACCTAGGTACAGACCAGGGCTGAGTGACTTTGACCCAGCCACGCCCTCTGACTCAGACATGACCCTGGCTATCCAGTCAACCCCTAGCATCTGCCTTGCCCTGCTCAAGTGCCTCAGGCAGGAGCCTATGGATGGACCTTCCCTGTCCACTTGGTCTGAGGGGAGTCAAGCCAGACCTTTGGGGTGGAGAATGGGCATCCCGCAGGCATGCTGACCCACAGTAGGTCAGCTGGGGACCTGGGATCTAAGCCTACTGGTGTCCTTCCCACCACAGCCTTGCCATGTGCACAGACCACAGACCACAGAGACACCGAGGCCTTTGTTCCGCCCAGCTTAAAATAAGTCAGGCCTTGCTCCATAGTGAGAACTGCCAGGCCACCCTCCTAAATGGACTCATGAGCCAGGGAGATCTGTGGCTGCAACTTTGTGACCCACCGTGACCATGTTAACTCCTGCCTCTCCATGGGGGGCTGCAGAACAGCCCCCATTCCAGACAGGACCCCGCTTCCCATCCTGGCCTGGTCACTCTGGGCTCCCCTGCTTTCTGGGAGAGTGGTCACAGCAGAAAAGTGGGAAGGGGGAGCAGTTCTGTGGATCACAAAAGGCATGGGGACAGGAGTCCTGGGCACCTAGGGCAAGCCAGAATTGGGCCTCAACCTTTCCTGCTCTTGCTGCTAAGCTGTCTTTTATCATCTCCAAGGGGACTGTGCATTCCAGCCCACCAGGAAGCTGAGCCAGCCTTTAATCCCATTTTAAAGGTAAAGCAGGTGAGACCTGGAGGCGTAGGACCTACCCAAGGGCAAAGCCAGGATTCAAGCTCCAGTCTGTTCCTACAGCACCCTGCTTCATGAGCACCCCATAACCACACCCAGGAAAGGTCTTGTCTTGTTCTGACGCCTCAGGACACCCCAGACATGCCACCAAGTCAGTGAACATAAAGCCTGCCATCTCCCCTGGCAGGTTTTTCTAAACCACAAAACTGTAATTTTCCCTTCCATTTATTTTTCTATTCATCCACATGAAGAAGACATAAAGAAAACATAATAAAAGAGTACCCAAATTAGAGATGCATCAAAATGGCAGAGAAGTTTAACTATAAATAGGAGAAAACTGGCCTCTCTTGGGATGGTCTAATTAGACAGAGGCCTGTACCCTCTCATTAAGCAGCCTCACTGTCCTACCTTGGACCCTCAGAGTCCAAGCCGCTTGGTGGGGTGTGAGGCAGTCAGTAGGGTTAGGGAGGCACTTCCTGGGTGACCTATACAGACAAGTTTTTGGGGAGGGAGCCTCAGCATCCATCTAATGTGGGTGGCATTCCCTCAGCTAGGGTGGGAGGTCAAGGGCAGGCAGGAGGTCGGGTTGTGGACAGGGGTCACCTTGGCTTGGGCAAGATGACTGGTGCCCTCCCAGTACATATTCTTCTCCCCCCGCAAGTACATATTCTTAAATAAGAACCATGGATGTTCAAGGAGAGTCAGAAAAAGCAAGTTTAGCACCATTGACAGCTGACCTTCCTTGGGTATTTACCAAATGCCAGGTCGAGCACTGCCAATAAACGATCTCATTTATTTCTCCCGACAACCCTGTGCAGTAGTATTATGATGTCCCTTATTTTACAGATGATGCACAGAGAGGTTAAGCAACTTTCCCAGGGCCACACAGCAGGTAAAAGGTGGAGACAGGGTTTGAACCCAGGAAGCCATCTCCAGTGCCTGTAGATCTAACCATGATACTACACTGCTCCCCTGAGAAGGCTGTGGAAGAGACTTATATCAGCCCTGAGGGGGTCTCTGGCAAGGGGCCATTGGGCTCTGGCCTCAGTTGCATCTGGTTTGACAGGCCCTGGATAAGGAAAGAGATAAATAATATGCTGGCAATGTCTGAGTACATCAGGAAGCCAGTAGGGAGAGTGGAAGGGAGGGGCTGCTGACATGGAGGATGATGTTCAGGATCTTCAGAGCTACCCAGCAGGAGTGACAAGTTGCATCCATCAGGTTGTAACATTCCCAGGGGAAATGTGAAGAGCAAGGATTAATCCCCGGAAACAAAATCTAATGTGGGGCAAGGCTGTGCCAGGTCTTTTTGTTGTTGTTAACAGGTTTGTTTTTGTTTATTTTTTGTTTATTTTTAATTTTTAAAAATTAAACTCAGTGCCTAACTTGGGGCTCGAACTCATGACCTCAAGATTAAGATTTGCATGCTGCTCTAATAACTGAGCCAGCCAGGCACCCCATGTGCCAGGTCTTAACAGGTACTCATTGAAGGGGTCAGTTAGAGAGGTCCACATACTAGAGGCTGGCCCAGGGTCACAAGCCCCAAGGTCAGCAGGCATTCGGGGCTATGAGTCTCCTGGGTTGAGGGAGGTAACCTGGGCTGCAGATCTTTAAGTTCATAGACCTCCAGGGTCTTTAAAGTCAAGGATCACCAGCCCCAGAGCTGAGAGCATCTAGGGCCATAGATACTGGCTCCCAGCCCATGCCTCCATCTACCTCCGCTGCTTTGGCCAGAGAACCATCCCAGAGGTTACAAACGAGTTCACAGAATCCAAGGCAACAAGGCTCTGCCAGATGGGGATGGTTCTGCATGGCATCAAGATGTCTAGCATAAACAGGCTGGTGTGAGGTGCTCTCTTGTGAGGGGCCCAAAGGATGATGTGGTCTGACAGGATTTATCTTGAGGGACAGTGCCAAAACAAAGGAGGAAAGAGGCTATGCCACGCAGAGTCCTGCTGGGGGAGGGTGTTTAAGGGGACCAAGAAGGAGCCATCAGGCAGTAAAGACCCAAGCTAAGGCAAAATAGGATGGTCCCATGCCCCCAGGCTGCTATGGGCAGAGGGCAGAACCAGTCCCCCGACTCAGGGACTGGGTAATACAGAAAGGATGGCCATCTGGGAAGATGTCAGGAGCTCTCAACAAAGTCCTGAGATTTGTAAAAAAGGAAACACTCTACCTTTCTTTAGGCTTGGAGTGAAAATCACCTGTGGGGTACTGTGGGGGAATCTATCTGGTTTCCTTCCTCAGATCTGCAAATCAGATGTCTTTGTCCATGAGGAGCCTGGCCACAGTGCTCAGGGCAGGGAGGAGGATGCCCTGAAGCCCCAGACTGGCCCAGACCACTCGGACCCCAGGAGCGGCCTAGAAAGCAAAACAAGGGAGCAGGAGAGATAGCTTCAGCCTGGCCTGGACACTGGGGGCCCAGCCTTTCCAGGGAGCTAAGTCAGTGATAAGAAGGCTGGCTTCTTTCTCTTGAGTAATGTGCTGGTACTAATAAGGCCACTGCCATACAGATTTACAGAACCTCTGATTTCACAATCACAGAGAGCCTCACAGTGAGTATTAATTAAGGCTCAGAACCCCTGGAGTCTGGAACAGATTCTCATTAACCTCATTCTGTAGAGGCTATGACTCCGCTTCCTTTTTAGAACCCCATGGATGTGGCAATAGCTCTAGCCCAGGGAGCCGGGCCAACAGGGTTCCCTCCTCATGTTAGTGGGTGGTGTGGTGGGGGAGGTTCTAAGGTTCCTGATGACTCTAAGAAACTCATGTCAGAGCACACAGACCTCGGCTTCTATTAGAGTAGCTGACACAGAAAGGATTTTCCTTCTTTTGGCTTTTTATGTTTTTTTAAAGCACATTAATTGAGATATAAACTCCATCCATTTAAAGCATTCAATTTAATGGCTTCTAGTATATTCGAAGAGTTGTGCATCCATGACCACAATCAATTTAAGAACATTTCATCATCACATTTCATTACCACAAAAAGAAACCCCGCACTCCTTACCCATGACCTCTCATTTTCCTGGCATCCTCCTCAGCCTTAGGCAACCACTAATCTACTTTTTGTCTCTATACATTTGCCTATTCTGGATTTCTTTTTAATGTTTATTTATTGGGCACGTGAGTGGCTCAGTTGGGTAAGTGTCTGACTTCAGCTCAAGTCATGATCTCGTGGTTCACAAGTTCAAGCCCTGCACTGGGCTCTCTGCTGCCAGTGCAGAGCCTGCTTGGGATCCTCTGTCCCCCTCTCTCTATGTTCTTTTGTGTCTGGCTTATTTTACTGAGCATACTGTTTTCAAAGTTCATTCTGGCTTGTATTTTTTTAAATTATGAAACATTTCAACCAAAAGTACAGAAAACAATATGCAACACACCCCTGTGATTTAAGTCCTAAATCTCAGATTTGTTAAATCTATTTGCTAGCCTTTTGCCATATTTGGTTTTTTGTAATGCCTTCCCTAGAGCTAATTCAGTTCTGAAGTTAGTATTCATCTTTCTTGTTCATGTTTTTATATTTCTAAGTTTATAATCGTAACAATATATGGTACTATTTTGTCTTTAAAACATACTTAATGTACATGATAACTATAGTTAACGCCGCCATATGATATATTTGAAAGTTTCTAAGAGAGTTGATTGTAAAAATTCTCATCACAAAGAAAAAAATTTTTTGGTATCTATATGAGAACTTACTGTGGTAATCATTTCACAATATATGTGAGTCCTGCTGTATACTTTAAACTTATACAGTACTGTTTGTCAATTATCTCAATAAAACTGAAAAGAATTAAAAAGTGTTTTTAAATGTAATTTGATATTTTTGAAGAATCTGCACATATAAATACAAGGTGTCCAACTACTAAACAAAAACTTCAATGGTGTCATATATTGTCTAGCTTGTCATCTGTTCTCCACTCCACATGGTATTTTTGAGATCGATCCATGTGGACATGTGCAGCTCTGGTTTGCTCATTTTTATTGCTGCTATACAGTGTTCCTGTGACTGTATACCCCACATGCTGGGCTTATCCAGGGGGTTCCCACATTCGGATTCTTACCAGAGAAGCAAGCGTTACTCCTATCTGAGCTGGGCAGACACAGATAGTTCCCAAGCAGAGAACCAGCCACCCAGCAATAAAACTGTGTACCTAAGTGAGCCCAGAGCCCCAACACTCTGCCTCAGCTCAGCTCCATGTTCAGAGCTGTGAGGGGCATGGCCTGGCCAGCTTGTGCAAGATCAGCACCTCAGAGAGAGAGCAAACCCTTCCCGGGTCCTTATGATTTGTTCCTCACCTTGGTCTCTCTTTTATGAGTTGCAGAATCCCTTGTGAGGGTGACAAAGCTAGGAATTCCTCTCCTCATGGAAATGTACCCACAGAGAACCTTCAAGCTCGCCTGCAGGCCCCCAGGGTTGGGCTCTCACCACATCTTCCTGCCAGTTTCTCTATACGACTTAGGGAGCCGTGGGGCTTGAAGGCGTTAGAGAGGAGTAATTAGACATTGTGCACCTTGTGGAGGCATCAATAAATGCTTGCTGAATGAGCGAGCAAATAAGTGGATGGATGAGAAAACACTCAGAGCCCCTGGCACAGGGCCTAGTAGGTGCTCAGAAACAGTGGCTGTGATTAATGTATGCGTGTGTGTGTTTTAAATCAGGTTGAATGTAGTATTATTTATAGACCGTAAAATCCACCCTTTGTAGTGTACAGTTCTAGGAGTTTTGATAAATGCACGGTGGTATAATCACTACCACAACCAACACAGAAAATATTTCCATCACCGCAGAGGGTTCCCTGGTGCTCTTTTGTAGTTGAGCCTCTCTACCCCCACTCCCACCTCCACCCCTGGCAGTGCCTGATCTCTTTGCTGTCCCTGTAGGTTTGCTTTTTCCAAAATATAAGTGGAATAACATCATAGAGCCTTTTGAGTCTGGCTTCTTTCACTTAGCACAACACACTTGGGATTGATCCCTATTTTTACTCATATCATATCATACATTTGAAAGTTTGATTTCCTTTTTATTGCCAAGGAATATCCCACCGTATGGATGTACCACAGTTTGTTTATCTACTTGCCGGTTGAAGGACATGTGGGTTATTTTCCAGTTTGGGGCAATTAGGAGTAAGTTCACTATAAATGTTTGTATACAGATTTTTGTATAAGGGCAAGTTCATTTCTCTTGGGTAAATAAGTAGGATTGGGATTTCTGGGTCATATGGTAAGAGAACGTTAACTTTATAAGAAAATGCCAAAGTGTTTTCCAAAGTGGCTGTACCTTTTTGCATTTCCTCCAGCCATGTTTAAGAGTTCCAGTTGCTTTGCATCTTGACCAGGACTTGATATCATTCTTTTTTTTTCTTTTGACCAATCTAATAGTTGTGTGGTGGTATCTCCTTGTGGCCTTAATGTGAACTTCCCTTATGAGGTTAAATTGATGTGTGTTATTGCTAGTTAATCCTGTAGTGTGTGGTCTGTGGCTGGCCAGGTCTTCAGGCCCAGACACTGCTTCCCTGGAGTGCTGGGAGAACCCAAGACACCATGAGGCCTTTTCAGGGGCCGATGGCATGTTCAGGGCTGTGCCAGGAGCCCTATTTTGCTCAAAATAAGTGGGTGCCTGCAGTCCCAGCATGCTGAGTTCCTCACCTGTGTGGGCTGGTTGGCTGGGTAATGATTTTGGCCAGGCTGTGACCACTGGTGCTGAGAATACCTCCAGCTACCCACAGTGGCCTTGCTCAGGCAGAGATGCACTTGTGGTACGAGAAGTAGGAGTAAAGGATGGGGCGGAGCTGCCCATGCCAAAGGCCCTATGGTTGCCTTCAGTGAGTGCCATTCCAAAACTGCCAGAAAGAGGTGCTGTCCCACTTAAAAAGTAGAGCTTATGGGGGTGTGCGTGTCTGCTTCTGCACCCAAAATGGGCTTTCTAGTGACTCATGATCAGATTTGTCACTCTGCTCCACTGCCTGGCCCCTGCTACCAAGTCTCCAGGGAGACTGCATGTGGTAGGACCTCAGCCTTTGCCTCACCATCCAGAGAGACCCAGACCCAGGTGTCTGCCTTTCCTCTATTTTGCTTTATATTCCACTGACCATGGCCACAACTAGTACTCCCAGTGAAGCGTCTGCCTGTCCCTATCGGCCTGGCCCTCCGACCAGGGCTCCCACTGTTCATCTATCCCTGTTCCTCACCCCTGCTGGTACAGATTTCAGAGAGATGACTACCCCCTCAGGCCTTCTTTCTTGGGAGCTCTCTACTCCAGGTCCCTGCTTGGCTGTAGATGAGCTGGCTGTGTCTTGCTCTCCTCCTACCTTCCTTCCCTGGATGCCTCCTCCATCAGCTCCCTGCCCTATCTGAGACTGGTACAGA
The DNA here is from genome assembly GCF_046562875.1 of Panthera onca. Taxonomy (NCBI): domain Eukaryota; kingdom Metazoa; phylum Chordata; class Mammalia; order Carnivora; family Felidae; genus Panthera; species Panthera onca. Next base: position 43,603,204 of record NC_138353.1, on the reverse strand, counting down.
TGGGAACAGATAAAGGCAGGAAGTCTGCGAGGCCTGGTGCAGCAGGTTAGGAAGAGGACTGAGCTGGGCCAGGGGGCAGGGAAGGTTTGGAAGAAGGAGGAAAGGATGGGCAAAGAGCCAGGAGTAAGAGCATTGCTGGGAATATAAGGGCATGAGGGGAGAGAGAAAGGGTAGTGTCTGTCCACATCTGAAGGATCTGACGTTTAACTCTGGAAGTGCTCAGTGACCATCAAGAAGCCAGGGTCGGAAGCTCATCCAGCCTGTTCCTTTCCCCCACCATGCCCCAATCCAGATACTCTAGAGCCCTGGGTCATCCTCCCCCCGCCCATGCTTGTGGGTGCAAGGCCTGGGAGCTGAGGGACCTATGTGTGGCCACCTGCTCCTCCCTTTCCATCACTCATGCAGCAAGCAGCCAGGGGCATCTCCTCTCTCTTGAAAAGGCAGGGCATGGAGGATAAAGAGAAAAGCCCAGAAGAAGGAGGTGGAGGTGACTCATGCCACTTGAACTATACACCCCACATCTGCAGCTCCCAGGTGGCACTAGGAGGCCTGGGGGAGTGTTTGTGGCACAAATATAGCACAAAGATCACGGCCTCTCTTCTCAGACCATGGCCCACCCAGTCCTTCCGCATTCCTCCCCACTCACCTGAGACAGCTGCCCCAGGTAGGCCTCCTGGCAGAGCCATGGAGATTTACAGGTTGCCCCTCTGCTCCAAAGTTTCTGAGTCACTGGCAGGAATCCATGCCCTGGGTCCAGGGATGCCCAGCCTGTACCATCTGGCCTGGGGCCAAACACCTCATCACCAGGCCTCCTTCCCAGGGTTTCTCAGGCTGGCATCACCATTCGGTCCCTGGCTCTGACTTTTACCATCAAATCCAGGCGAGTACCCTGGACTGAGAATAACAACAACCGGGCTACCTCCTCTGTGTGCCAGGCACCACCCAGCTCATCATAAGCCTTATCTTCTAGCACTGGGCCTCTGCCGTCCCCTCCCCACCCTTGGGCTCTTCACCTCCATTGTCTGTACCTGGACCACTTTCCCCCCTCCTGCTGCTATTATTGCTGCAATATAGCCTGGCGGACAGGAAGGTCACATTCACCAACTAGGCATGACCAGGCAGCCTCTCTTCTCTAAAAGGTTCAACAGATAAGGGCAGGAGGGCCCTGTTGGCGGTGCCACAGGGCAGGGAACAGGGCCAAGGCTGTTCCGAGTCCATGACCACTGGGTGCCTCCTGTACAGCAGCCCAGAACACCAAGCACTGAGGTCCCCCAGACCCCCTCAGAGCCCAAGTGGACAAGCTTGGCCATTTCTGCTGCTCGGCCTCAGCTGCTCTTCCCCCTTCTCAGGGTTTCTATTTCCTCTCACAGCAAAGGGTTGAGGGGAAGCCACTCGGTGCTCTCCCAGCTCTGAAACACTAAGACTGAAATTCCAGGTAATTCAAAAGGTTTGGGAGCACCCTCCAGGCCAGAAGCAGATGACCACACAATCATGTTCCTCACGACCAAATCAAAACCCTGAACCTAGGCTGAGAGCTAATGCCCGGGCCCCAGATTTAGAAATATAGCAATTCACTCACTTTCAACACTTGGCATCAACTCCCAACAAGTTGCAGCCTGAGCAGAAGCAGGAGTGAACATCTATGATCTGTCTTTTCAAACCTGGTACCTCGACCCTCTTGGGGCCCAGATTGAAAATGAGGGAATGCAGACATAGATGTCAACTTGCAGACCATGAGATCAGAGCCCAGATCAGCTCAGACAGGTGGAGTGATTCTCTCTTGTGGTCGCCCAGGGGAGGGGGCACAGGGAATTGGAACCCAGGATGCTAGGCTTTTCCTACATGTCAACAGTGCTCTTTCCTCCACATCATGCAAGTGCAGTGGCCTGTGCCCACAGCCCCTCCATCCTTCCCCCTCTGCCCCTGCACACTATTTTGGGGATGAACTCTGGTTATGGTGAATGCCATTCTGCAGTCCCCTGTGGATGGAGCTTTCACGAAGCCATTAAAAACCACAGAAAAGCAGGGCACCTGGGTGTCTCAGTCAGCTGAGCATCTGACTCTTGATTCTGACTCAGGGCATGATCCCACAGTTGTGGGATTGAGCTCCACATCATGCTCTGTGTTGACAGCATGGGGCCTGCTTAGGATTCTCTCTCTCTTTCTCTCCCTCTGCCCTTCTCCCACTTGCATGCTCTCTCTCTCTCTCTCTCTCTCTCTCTCTCTCTCTCTCTCTCTCAAAATAAATAAATAAACATTTAAAAAAAACAACAGAAATGTGTCTGGACAGTGCTGTACTCACTGTGCTTAACCAGACAAAGATCACATGACATTAACACACAGCGATCACGGCTGTGACCCAACTCCTTAACAGGCATCAAGCTGAGACCTTTGACCTTCCTACCAGGATCTGGCTTGTCTTGCCCTCCCCTCCTACCCCCAAGGATGGGGTTTTCATGAGAAACTGAGGTCTTTCCTTCCTAGAGGTTTAAAGCTTTGGTTCCAGGGAATCCTTCACTAATTTAGGAATCTAGGACAAGAAGGGACTGCAGTGCCCTTGTTTCCCAGGTGACTAACTGAGCCTCCAGGAGTCAGTCTATGCTGAAAGCTGTCAGCCATGAGTCAGTGACATCCTGCTGGACCAGGAGGACACCTGAAGTCCCCATCTTCACCTCACTGAAGGATGGCTGCTCAGGCAGGAGGTGATGGAAACATGTGTGGAGAGATGTATGTCTTGGCTCACTCCTGAGCCCCAAAGCCATCACGCTATCCTTCCAAACATCCCTCTGCTTATTTATTATTCATGCAGTCCGTGGTTGGTGGGAACTGGGAGACAGCAATGTCACTAAAGTCATGAGAGAAGAGAGCTAACAGCCGTGAGGTGGTGTTGACTCTTCTCTTTCTCAACCACACATTGGTCCCAAGTTCCTTGTCCTCCCACCGCCACTGCCTACTCAGATCTTCCCTTACCTCTTCCTAATGACCTCCCTACCTGAGGTCTGCCACACTCAAATCCATCCTCCACACTGGCTGCCAGGGTCCCTTTCTAAAACGTAAGCCTGATATAATCACCAGGTTATGCCCCTTCCATAAAATCCATCCAAAAGTCTGGCAGAGACTGGAAGATTTCACAACGTGACCCCAACTTGCCTCAGTCATCTCTACTTCCAAAGAGGCAGTAATGAATGTGAATGAATGAACAGCACACTCAAAACTCTGGCAGGGCTCACACCCTACAGACATAAGCATCCAAAAAAGCCAGGCCCCAGCAGTGGCCAGAAGGACACAGACTTGGTCTTGCTCTCTACTCTTTGATACTGCTCCGCAGCTCATATCTGTGGGGAATGTACCTAGATTAGCAACCTTCACCTGGGAGGTCTGCAGAGCTCTGGAACCCTCAGTTTTATGGCTCTTCCTAGAACAGTGTGGCTGGGATGCCACCTCCCTAGAACAGGGCTCTGACCCAGAGACCACGGCCACTCCCACAAGTGGTTGGGGCCCCAATCCAACATAAGCTAAAATCATTTATTTATACAAAAATTCATTTCTGTAGAATTTGGGCTTTAATCTGTGGGCTTGTGGCCTCTTTGGGTCCAGAGGGATTTTCTCAAGTTCTGAGCCAGAGGTGTCCTTAGTTCATTACCCTCAGGTGCCACTCAATTCCCCCAGCTCCTGGGGCAGTATCAATGACAAATAAGCCTCTCAAAATGATGCCAAGTCTTATCATCTTCAGGAAGGATTTTCAGGATGCCCTTCTTACCTTTCCTGGTCCCAAGGAGTGCATGTCTCAGGGCTTCAGTTGTAGTCACTAGCTGGGCAAATCCAAAGGAGACTCAGTTTTGAAGGTTCATCCTGCAGTCTGTAGGCAGTCAGAAAAAGATATGTATGGGAATATAAAACACAGTTTGGTAATTTCTTTAAAAGTTAAACATGGGGCACCTGGGTGGCTCAGTTGGTTGAGCGCTGACTTCAGCTCAGATCATGATCTCACAGTTCTGTGGGTTCAAGCCCCACAATGTGCTCTGTGCAGATGGCTCGGAGCCTGGACCCTGCTTCAGATGCTTTGTCTCCCTCTCTCTGCCCCTCCCCTGCTCACGCTCTGTCTCTGTCTCTCAAAAATAAATAAACATTTTTTAAAAATTTAAGTAAAATAAAAGTTAAACATATATCTGTCATGGGAATACAAGCTGGTGCAGCCACTCTGGAAAACAGTATGGAGGTTCCTCAAAAAACTAAAAATAGAACTACCCTATGACCCACCAATTGCACTACTAGGTATTTACCCAAGGGATGCAGGTGTGCTGTTTCAAAGGGACACATGCACCCCAATGTTTATAGCAGCACTATCAACAATAGCCAAAGTATGGAAAGAGCCCAAATGTCCATCGATGGATGAATGGATAAAGAAAATGTGGTACATATATACAATGGAGTATTACTCGGCAATCAAAAAGAATGAAATCTTGCTATTTGCAACTACATGGATGGAACTGGAGGGTATCATGCTAAGTGAAATTAATCAGTCAGAGAAAGACAAATATCATATGACTTCACTCATATGAGGACTTTAAGAGACAAAACAGATGAACATAAGGGAAGGGAAACAAAAATAATATAAAAACAGGGCGGGGGACAAAACATAAGAGACTCTTAAATATGGAGAACAAACAGAGGGTTACTGGAGGCGTTGGGAGGGGGGATGGGCTAAATGGGTAAGGGGCACTGAGGAATCTACTCCTGAAATCATTGTTGCACTATATTCTAACTAATTTGGATGTAAATTTAAAAAATGAAATGAAATGAAATAAAATAAAATAAAATAAAATAAAATAAAATAAAATAAAATAAAATAAATAAATGCGTGCATGTGCACGCACACACACACAAGATGGAGGTTTTCAAAGGTAGAAGTACTCAGGTAGAAAAATAAAAGAAAAATATGAAAAAAAACCCATACATCTGTCATATGACATGACCATTTCATTCCTAGAGATTTACTCAAGAGAAATAAAAGCACATATTCACACAAACACTTGTACACAAATATCCATAGCAACTTAATTTGTAGTAGCCTGAAAGTGGAAACAACCCAAATGTCCATTGATAGGTAAAGAGATAGCCAAATTGTTGTATCATTCATGCAATAGAATACTACTTAGCAATGAAAAGAAATTAACTGTTAATATATACAATATGGATGAATCTCAAAACAATTATGCTGACTGATAAGAAGAACAAATAAAAATATTACATACTAGATGAGTTCATTTATGTAAATTTCAGACAATGCAAACTAATCTACAGTGACAGGGCAACAGATGGGTGGTTGACTACAGATAGTGGGGATGGGAGGGAGGGATGACAAAGGGACATGAGGAAACTTTTGGGAGTGATGGATATACTCATTATGTTGATTGTGGTTATGGTATTACAGGTGGTCACATGTGTTAAAACTCACCATATTGTGTACTTGAAGTATGTTCAGTTCATATATATTAATATATAACTTAATAAAGTTTATATACATTAATTATAACAATAAAGCTATTTAAAAAGAAGAAGAAGAAAGGGCAGAGTCTCCCTGTATCCCCATTGTGGTCTTCTGTTGCCCTCAGGATATAAGAAGCACCCAGCTCAGTCTGCAAGTCCTTTCTAGCAGCCTGGTCACCCTTTCCAGCCTCATCTCTTGTATCTCTCTTGTGTGGCAATGAATCAGTTGTGGCTCCCTGAATGTACCATGCTATTCTACACTTGTGTGCGCTGTGCCCACTGCCAGCAGGGCTGTCTCCTGCCTCAACCACCCAGAAAACTCCTACTCCATTGTCAAGGCCCTGCTCAGTAGTGCCCTCTCCACAGAAGGCTTCCCAGCCCTAGCAGGTCACTGTGAACAGCAACTTCCTCTGTACTCCACAGTCCAGGTACACAATTTGCTGTTAGCATCCGTTCATCCCAGCAGACTATGGGCTCCTTGAGGCTAGCGACAGCATCACATACATCCCTGTCTTGTCTGTGCCAGGCCCATGAGCATCCGTGAGGCTTTATTCAGTGAATTTAATATGCCCAAGAAAGCGGGGTGGGTCAGCATGGGGTGGGGCATGAGAGATTCAGAAGAACAGGAGCTAAGAGGTGGGAAGAGACAGGAAGGGCAGAAGGCACAGCCTCCAAGGAGAGGCAGACTGCTTCCCTATAAAGAGAAGAGATTATACTATTAGGACTCAGCCAGAGCCTCAGGTGGGTGGGGTTGGGTAAGGTGGGCCCCCTTACTCCCCACACAAGGAGCTGAGGACTCTGCTCCAAGGCTCATCAGGAAATTCCAACAACTGTTTGTTTGCCTGCATTCCCCAGGCCTGGTGAAAAATGGCACCAGAGACTCCATCTGCAGCTAACAGCTCCGAGGGGTGGAATGGGCGGCAGGCCCCTCAGTGACTCCTGGACACAGTAAGAGAGAGAAACACTGCAAAAGGAACCCCATGAGCCCTGATGACTTGAGTAACTGCCCAGCAGTCCTGGCCACCTCTTCCTCCATGGGTTCGGGGGTCCTACACAGCCTTCTGACTGGATGACTGTGTGGGGGCAACCCTTTCTCCATTTAGCCCTGCAGCCTTGGCATTCCCATTCAGCTGTAACCTATTAGGAGCTGGGCTACACAGGTGGAAGAGAGCTCCCACTCTTCCTGATCAATCAGGGAACAGTGCCAGGGACTAGTACAGTCGGCCCAGAGGAAATCAGTCTTCGGGATCAAATCTGGGAGAATAAATACCCAGCAATGATGGGTATTCCCACAAGCATCTAGATTGGTAACTAGAGACACATGTGTGTGCCAGGGGCTGAAAGTCCCTGCACCACTGGAGCACACTCAGGAGGAGGGACAACCAAGAGCCAGAGGCACTGCCCCGGGGTAACAAGTCTGGGCCCAAGTCAGAAATGCATCATTTGTCCAATGATCATCAAACTATTTTCTGATGCCACAGGCAGATAATCATAAGTGAAATTCTTCTTTCAAAATACAAGTTATACCACCGGGGCTGATCCCATTATTTACTCTTGAGCAGAACCAGCCATGACCTTGTTGCTCTTGGGTCCCATCCAAGCTGGTTAAGTAACTGGCTTCCCACCAAAGGGCTCATTAAAGGTCAGCCTCTCTTAGAAGGTATCTTGTGGCACCTCTCTTGGAGATGGGCCTTCTAATGTCACATTGTTTGAAAATTTGTCAAGCTGGCATCCCAAAGTGAGATCCTACAAACTCATTCTTAAGCCTACACACTCTAGCTTAGAAAAGTTGCTAAGACTCTTGGCACCTCGGCATCTTCGATGGCAAAGCGTCTGTAATTCACTTCTTTTCTTTCAATCCACAAATGTTCTTAGGTTCCTGCTGCATGTGGAGCACTGTGCTAGCTATCTCAAAGAAGAGAGATGAATACCTTACCAGATAGAGGCTTGCAGCCAGCACTCAGACACTCACTGACCCTCACAGCCTGAGAGCCAGGTCCAGTGAGAGTGCTTAGGGATGTCAAAAGTGAGGGCAAGGGCAAAGGGCTCACAGCACAGTGGCCACACAACACAATTCAGAGTGCTCTATGAACTGATCAAAGATGTCCAGAGCAGGTGTAGCGGGAGCAAAGTGGGAACGGCATCTGGATTATGTCATTATCATTCATATCTCACTCTCCAGCAGAATTAGATGAGCTGGTCTTTCTACCGGGAGTGTCAAGGGTCAGGGAAGGCTTTGTGGGGAGGGGCTGTTTCAACAGTCTCCGAGTAATAAAAAGAGGTTTGCCAGACGGATAAAGGGTGAAAGGGAAGCCCAGGCCAAGAAAACAAGATGAGCAAATCTGAGAGAAATGTCTTAAGATATGAGATAAGATGTGCCTTAAAAGAAGTACAAACTTTGCTATTCAAAGAATTCCAGAGAAATTCCCCAAATTAAAAAAAAAAAAAAAAAAAAAAAAAGATGCAGTAATATTGGCCTCTTGATACAGGAATGTGCGCCTGAGTCTGGCACTGGCCTAATTCTCCTCCCTCTGTCTCTGCAGAAAATTTCTTGGAGATAGCTAATGCTAAAAGCCCTTGTTAATGTTTTCTTCCAAAGACACACCGATTCCCCACTGGATAATTAGGATGTAGCTGAACCTTTGGAGAACAGTTGTTTTCTCTAAAGGGTATAAACTGCGGCAGTCCAGGGACTGACTAGGGCTCCTTAATTGATGTATTTTATCTGCATTTGAATCTCATATTCTATTTTGTAAGGGCATGCACCTTCTTTTTTTTTTTTTTTTTAAGCTGTTTGAGCTTATTTAAAGAGCTGTCTATTTTATACATTCATATGAGTAAAACGGCATAAAGTGCCGCATTTGATAAGAAAGTGGTTGCATTATACAATGTAGTCTATAATGATTTTGGATCATAGAACTGCTCTTTCTTCCAGACCTGGGCTGCTCTATAGCCAGTGCAATGATTTCCAAACTGCTGCCTGCCCCACCCGATGGAAATCTAGAAAGGTCTCTCTAGGCAGGGACCGTGCAATACACATTGTCAGAGTGGACGTGTCCAGACCTCACCTCCCAGGGAACTGATATAAGGGCCATAGAGACAGGAATGACTGAGGTTAAGCTCAGGAAAGGACAGGGGGTTCCCTAACCAACACCAAATGGTCTGAAGGGACAGGATACTGCAGTGTCATCTGAGTTTTGGTAGCTCTTATTTTTTCTAATTTTTATTATTATTATTTTTTTTAGAGAGAGAGAGTGCATGCGAGTGAGGGAGAGGGGCTGAGGGAGAGGGAGAGGGAGAGAGACAGAGAGAGAGAGAGAGAGAGAGAGAGTGTCTTAAACAGGCTCCACACTCAGCACAGAGCCTGACATAGGGCTCGACGTGGGGTTTGATCCCATGACCCTGGGATCACAACTTGAGCCAAAATGAAGAGTCATATGCTCAACCAACTGAGCCACCCAGGCGCCCCTTTTGGGAGCTCTTATTAAGAAGAAAATGTTATTGGGGCTTCTGGGTGGCTCAGTCAGTTAAGCGTATGACTTCAGCTTGGGTCATGATCTCACTGTTTGTGGGTTCAAGCCCCACATCAGGCTCTGTGCAGGCAGCTCGGAGCCTGACGACTGCTTCAGACTCTGTGCCTCCCTCTCTCTCTGCCACTCCCCTGCTCAAGCTCTGTCTCTCTCTCTGTCTCTCAAAAATAAATAAACATTAAAAAGAATTATAAAAAAAAAAAAGAAGAAGAAGAAAACGTTATCCACAGAAAACAGGTCTGTGACCTTGGAAACAGAAAACCCTCTGGTGTCAGGGAGAACTGTTGTGAGCTGGGCTGGCAGGGGTGGCCAGGTGGGGGGCTGTAATGGAGTGGGAAGAAAGGTCAGAATTGACTCTAGGAAGAGCCTGCTTAGCCCCCAGGGGAGTCTCTTGTTGCAGCTTCCCATGATGGGGATGGACACTCCTGGCCTCCTGGCCCCAGGAAGCCGGTTCCTCTGGGAAGGGACACTCACCAGTAGCCTTCTAGACCCAGGGGGAGTGATTTTCCCAGAAGTTCAGCTCGTAAGCCAAGGCACCCCAAACCATCTGCAGTCCAATACCCTAATAGGCCTAATGGCACTTCCAGAGATACTACTGAGGCCATGGTCCAGACTTCCTGAGAGGCTCTTCATGCTCCCCAGCACTAGAGCTGCTGGTCAGGCGCCTCTCCTGAGAAGTGAAGTGACTTATGTAAGGTCAGATAGCATGAGAAGATCTGCCAACTTCTGTTTTAGGAAATATAGTTGCTGAAAATAACAAAAACTGCTGGCTGAAACATGAAAAATGCCTTCTTGAGAACAATGAAGAACTGGAGAAAGAAAAAAGAATATGGTCAAAATGGAAGGAGAGGCAAAAACCTAGAGAAGTGAGGAAAACTGAAGTCCTTCTGGCTCTCTGCTAATATAGGCATATCTGAATATCAATTTTAATGGCCTTGAGGGGCAATGTGGATAAATGTCAAAACTCAGGACCTGACCCAAGTAAGGAATCTACCAAAAGACACTCCCAGATTAAATTGGTACCCAGAGAATGAAAAAGAAGGGGAAGGGGCTGTTCCTGAGAAGTTACACCATCAGCTGACTTTCACACAGAGTAGCAGCCCAAATTCACATCATTGGGATGGTTCAAAAAACCCAAAGTCATGAATTTAGTTCAAAGTACTCCTGCACTGCTAATACTGTAGGGCACCTGGCAGAAGGATGTGTAAATCTTACCTGGGGGAAGGCATCTTCATCCTAAGCCTCAACAAATACCCACTAATAAATTTTCCAATATACTGAGTGGTACACAAGCTAGAAATAACCAAGCACACGAGGAAACAATGAACAAGAACCAGAAGAGACAGCACATAGCCCACATGAACCTACACCTTCAAATGACAGGATTGCCAAGCACAGATTATAAACCAACCATATTTAATATGTTTAATGAAATAGAGGACAAGTTTGGAAATATCTGCAAAAAATAGGAAATTATAAAGAATGACCTAACAGATCTGAGAAAGAAGCAAACAGAACTTCCAGAAACGAAAATATTATAACTGTAATTTTAAAATGCAGTGGAAGATTAGATTTAGCTAAAGGGGCCATTTGCAAACTGGCAGATGGATGAGAAAGAAAGCAAGAGGAATGAGCAGAGAGAGACCAAAAGACAGAAAATATGGAATCCACATACTGCAAAATTCATCCCTTTAAAATGTACAATTTAGAGGCACCTGGGTGGCTCAGTTGGTTAAGTGTCTGACTTTGGCTCAGGTCATGATCTCACGGTTCATGGGTTGGAGCCCCGTATCTCTATGCTGACAGCTCAGAGCCTGGAGCCTGCTTCGGATTCTTGTGTCTCCCTCTCTCTCTGCCCCTTCCGCACTTGCACTCTATATCTCTCTCAAAAATAAATAAACATTTTTTAAAAATTAAATAAATAAAATATATAATTTAGTAGTCTTTAGTGTATTAACAGAGTTATGCAACCACCACCACTACCTAATTTTAGAATATTTTCATTACCTGAAAAAGAAACTCCATACCATTAATAATCACTCCCCATTCTCTCCTACCCCCAGACCCTGCAGGTCTATTGTCTCTGTGGACTTGCCTATTCTGGATATTTCATATAAATGGAGTCATACAATAAGTGGCCTTTTGTGTCTGGTTTCTTTCACTTGGCATAGAGTTTTCAGAGTTGATCCCTGTTGTAGCTGTAGCCATACTTCATTCCTTCAATGGCTGGGTAATGTTGCATTGTGTGGATATGCCATTTTTATTTGTCCATTCATCTGTTGATGGACATTTGGGTTGTTTCTACTTTTTGGCTATTAAGAAGCATGTTGCTATAAACATTTGCATTTAAAAAAAGAAAAAAATACAGAGGAAGGGCTCAGAGACATGGAAAAGAATGGCCTAAGATTCTCCTCTAGAAGGAGAGAGAGACTGGAGAGGCAATTCTTTTTTTTTTTTTTTTTTAATTTTTAAAAAATGTTTATTTATTTTTGAGAGAGAGAGACAGAGTGTGAGCAGGGAAGGGGCAGAGGGAGAGGGAGACACAGAATCCAAAGCAGGATCCAGGCTATGAGCCATCAGCACAGAGCCAGATGCAGGGCTCAAACTCACAGGTCAGGAGATCATGACCTGAGTGGAAGTCAGAAGCTTAACCAACTGAGCCACCCAGGCGCCCCTGGAGAGAGGCAATTCTTGAAGAGATACTGGCTTAGAATTTTTCAGAACTGATAAGAGATGCCATTCAGAGATAAGAATACCAAGAAAATTCAAGCAGGATTTTAAAAAGGAAGAGGAAAATAAAGAAACACATATAGTAAATTGCAGAACACAAACATAAGAGACAGAGACAGTGACAGAGAAGAGAGAGAGAGAATAGCAAAGAAAAAGTAGCATACCATATACCAACAGCTCATTTGTCAATGGCAACAGTAGAAGCTGGGGGTGGAAGGGACCAGACAACCCAGAATTCTTCAACCAGGGAAAACATCTTCCATGAATGACCACAAAGCAAACACATTTTCAGACAAACAAAAACTGAGAGCATGTGTAACCGGAGAACTCTCATTAAAGGATATTGTAAAGAATGTATGTTGGGCAGAAAGAAAATGATCCCAGATGGAAGATCTGAGATATAAGAAGACGTGAAGAGCCAAAAAAGTAGTAAATATGTGTGTAAAACTAAACAAATGTTGGCTTATACTATAATGATAATTACAAGGTCTTGTGAGGTTATAGCAAAACAAGACAGAATTAAAGCGCAAAACATATAATGAAGGGGAAAACAGAGTTAAGATGCTTTAAAGTTCTGCACTACCAAAGAGGAAGGTAAAGTAACTAGCTAACTTTAGGCCTTGGTAAGTATACATGTGGTAATTTCAAGGTAACCACTAAAAGGAAAAAGAAAAAGAAACACAATGTGTAACTTCTAATTAGTAGAGGAGAAAAAAAGACAGTAATAATACTAAAAAAAAAAAAAAAAAAAAAAAAAAAAAAAATCAGTCCATAAGAGAAACACAAAAAAGAAGAATAAAAAGCACAAAATAGGATAAAGGATTCAACATCACATTGTGTGTGTGTGTGTGTAATGGAGCCGGGTTTTGTTCCCTGCTCCACACGGCTGCGGAAAGTCACCCTCCCTCCCCAGGGGACCCCCACTGCCTCCTGACACAGCCCCCACACTACTTGTCCACTTTAGACATCTGAACGCTACCAGGCTTCACAGCCTGCCCCTTCCGGTGCCGTCTCCCACAACCCCCAGCAGTGCTGGGCTCCCTGAGGCAAGAGACTCAGACACCGCATTAACAACTGCCTGGTGCAGCAATACCTCCATTCACTCCTCAAAGCTACTCCACAAGTTGGTGTTAACATCATCCCAGTTTCATTGATGAGGAAACTGAGGCTTTGAGAAATGAACTAACTTGCCCAAGGTTGCCCAACTATAAAAGCAGCAAACCTGGCTTTGTTTGTCTGACTCAGAGGTCCCATGCCCTTAAGCATTAAGCTAGCTAGCTTTCAAGGTTGTTGTTGTTGTTGTTGTTGTTGCTGTTGTTGTTGTTTCAGTTGTGGTAAAATACACATAACATAAAATTTACCATCTTAGCCATTTAAAAAAATTTTTTTAATATTGATTTTAAGAGAGAGAGACAGAGCACAAGTAGGAGAGGGGCAGAGAGACAGAGGGAGACAGAATCTGAAGAAGGTTCCAGGCTCCGAGCTGTCAGCAGAGTCGGACGTGGGAGCCTGAACTCACTGACCTGAGCCAAAGTTGGACGCTTAATTGGCTAAGCCACCCAGGCACCCCCATCTTAGCCATTTTTAAGTGTCCAGTTCCATGGCATTAAAGTACATTCACACTGTTACATAACCATCACCACCATTCATCTCCAAACTTCTTTACATCTTACAAAGCTGAAACTCTGTGCCCATCTAACAACTTCCCCCTTCCCAAGCACAGCTTGGGAGACCAGGGCACATTCTCCTGGATCTTGGCATGTACGGCATTCATGCCTGTGCTGTGTAACCCTCCCAGCCACATGCTCTCCTTGTGTGTGAAGCAACAGGGAAGTTTCTGTGGGCATGGGCACTCCTGGGTGGTCTAAATGCTGGTTCTGAATTTAGGAGTTGTCTTATGTGGACCTTCTTACCCCTCTCACCTTCAGAGGTGAACACTGGCTTCTATTAACCCCAAGTCTCCAGCCTGGACAGTGGTATGCACCTCTGTACCATCACACAGAGTTTTAGAATTCCTTTCCAGAATTCATAACAAAACTATACACTGCAAACCTCCCACCATTCCGCCAAGACTCAGACCCAATTGAAGCAATCCATATAGATACGGTGCTGTGTGGATGACACCAGGTGCTGAGGGGCTATGATGCAATGAGGAAGGTACAGACCTGTCTGTGTCCAGAAGGAGCTGACAATCGAGGTGGAGAGATAAGTCCCGTGGAAAAGCTATGAAGACGGAAATGGGATGAGGCCTAATTACCAGTTTCAGGCCACAGGGTAAGAGGTTCTGCAAGACCGAGCCTTGGACACAGGGTTAGTACATCTGAGGGTGCCAAGGCAGGAGCAGGCCCAATCAGCTGACAGAAACTGAAATGCAAGCTGGCTCATGAGAGACCAAGTGCAGGGGGTACTCGTGTACACAAAACTGAGGGATGAGAAAAGTGCACACCAGGTAAAGGGTATGGATGTCCCTGAGGCCACCAGCCTGTCTGGGTGGACGGAGGCTAGATGAAAGAGCCAGGTAAAAGAAGCTGAGGTTGGAAGTGGGCCAGGCTGATGACATCAGGCTGAGAAACTTGGGTCTTCATGGGGACAGTGAGGCATTGTGGAGGGCCTGATGAGTGCAGGACTGAAGGGAATATACATCAGGTAGCCCCTACTTTCTTTCCTCCACAGTCTCAGTACTATGTACTGAGCCCTGAACCCTACAGGAGCACTTCCTTTCTGAACCCAACAAAGGGCATAAGAAAAAATAAAGCCCAGATCCATCTCACAAAGGGAAAACCAGCCTCTCCCAAACCTAGTTCTTCAACTTACACCCAAGACCTTAAGTATGCTCTTTAAAACCTTTCACCCATTGAAGTTCCTTTTCTTTGAAACCATAAAAGAACACGGGACTAGTTTGTCCTTTTGGCAGGAAAATCCCACATGCAACTTGCCACATTTATAGAGTGGAAACTGCTGGCCTGGGAGCCTGGGTCCTTTGTGGACCCAGGGATTAAGGCACTCTGTGATGAGCCAGTTGAGTGATCTTGGACAGGTCACTGAATCTTATGAAACCTCAGTTTGCTCACTCCTGGTATGATGATAACAACAGCTGGTCCCACTCAGAAAGACTGCCTCCCTTCCATACACGTGGGTTGTTGCAAGTGACAACAAGGATGTCAGGCAGGTTGAGATTCCAGTTGGTTTTTAGAACCCTAAGAGTGGTTGTCTCTCCCACTGGGGAGTTCCAGATCCTTTGGCTGTCACTACAGGAAACAGATGTCAGGGAAGGCAAATTATCACCAGAACCACATGACCATCAAGCGCGGAATGGCCTCAAAAGGATGTCGTCTGGTCTTTGCCTCCATGACCAATGCCAGAGGGAAACACCAGAGCATCCAAAGCACGATCCCCACCAAGTGCTTGAGTGTCCAGCAAGAAGTCAGAGGCTGAATAGTTTATGAGACATCAGAGACTGGAACAGGATGGTGGCTTCATGAAGAGGTAGAGATGGAGGTGTGGTGGGGAGAAGACAGTACTGACCCAGAGCACTAGGAATCTTGAAAGAAAATGAACCTAGATTCTTACCTCACATCAGATACAAAATTTAAAATGGATCACTGACTTAAAGGTAAGAACAAAAACTACAAAATGAGTAGAATAAAATATAGGAGAAATTCTTGATGGCCTTGGATTTGGCAAAGATTTCCTACACAGTACACAATAGTACAGGCTTTAAAAGATAAAAATCAAGGGGCGCCTGGGTGGCTCAGTTGGTTAAGCATCCAACTTCGGCTCAGGTCATGATCTCGCGGTCTGTGAGTTCGAGCCCTGCGTCGGGCTCTGTGCTGAGAGCTCACAGCCTGGAGCCTTTTCAGATTCTGTGTCTCCCTCTCTCTCTGACCCTCCCCCGTTCATGCTCTGTCTCTCTCTGTCTCAAAAATAAATAAACATTAAAAAAAAGATAAAAATCAATATATTGATCTAAAAATCTTCACCGAGATTTTAAACTTTTGTACTTCAAAATACACTGCTACAAAAATGAAAAGGTAAGCCAAAGACTAGGAGAAAATATTTGCAAAGCATACATCCATCTATTAACAAATATAAACATTAGTCTTTTCATTGATATTTCAACATAGTTGTTACCTTGTGCCACTTCATCACGGAACTTGTCAATAAACTCCAAGGGGGAAATATAACATATTTGAATATATATTTGAAATACAAGCCTTTTGGTGGATAGTTTATAAATATTTATAATATATATAATTTTATATAATACATAACACATTATAATATGCAACATATTTTAATGTATCATAACATATAATATACTATAAATTATAATTATTTTATATATTATATTAATATGAACACCCCAACTTTAAAAGTGGGAAAAAATTTGAAGAAACACTTTACCAGAGAAAATATATAAATGGCAAGTAAACACATGGAAAGATGCTCAACATCATAGTTATTAGGGATATGTAAATTAAAATCATAATGAGATACTACTACACACCCACTAAAATGGCTAAAATTAAAAAGACTTATCATACCAAGTGTTGTCAAGGATATGGGCCAACTATAACTCTCATAGAAATTGTTGGTAGAAATATAAAATGATTCAACCACTTTGGAAAACAGTTTGGCAGGTTTTTACGTTTATTTATTTATTTTGAAAGAAAGAGAGAGAGAAAATCCCAAGCAGGCTCTACACTGTCATCTCGGAACACGACATGGGGCTCAAACCCATGAACTGGGACATCATGATCTGAGCTGAAACCAAGATTCAGATGCTTAGCTGACTAATCCACCCAGGTGCCCCAGTTTGGCAGTTTTTTAAAAATTTAAAATGTACATACACCATATGACGCAGCCATTCCACTCCTAGGTAATTACCCAAGAAAAATAAAAACACACATTCACTCAAACACTTGTACATGAACATTCATAGAAGTTATATTTGTGGTAGCCCAAAACCAGAAACAACTCAATTGTCCATGCACAATTGGATATGGATAAACAAACTGTGGTATATCCACACAATAGACCACTACACAGCAATAAAAAGAAACTATTTATACATGTAATGACATGGATGAACACTAAAATAATGAAGCTATGAAATAAGGCAGAAAAAGTGCACCTACTATGATTCCACATATATACAAATCTAGAAAATGAACTGATCTACAGTGGCTGATAGCAAATCAGTGGTTGGCTAAGTGGGACAGGAAAGACAGGGATGAAGGATTTCAAAGGGGCACAGGAAAATGAGTGATGAATACATTCCTTGTCTTGACTGTGGTAATGGTTTCACAGGGATAGACACATGTCAAACTCATCAAATTGTATGCTTTAAATATATGCAATTTACTGTACATAAGTTATATTTCAATAAAACTGTTCAAAAGAGGGGGAAGAAGGTGTCCACACTTGGCCCCTTGGTGGAGACCAGTCACTCTTCTTCACCTACTCATCCATACCTCTCTCACTTGTTCTAGGGTTCTCAAGGGAAAGGGCTGTATCTTCTGTGTCAAGTCTCCTGTAGAGGAAGAGGGTGACATCATATGATGGAGGAGACTCCTTGGGCAGCAGCAGAAGGCCAGTGGTGATTACATTTGGCTCCTGGAGGAATCTACCCAACCACGGGACATGTACGCCACTGTCATTCCTGCCTTATTTGTGGAATGTGCAACAACTGACTCTGGAAATAGTCCCAACATTGCTGCAGAGCTGGATAAGGAAGAGGGGAGGTGCTGAGCCATGCTTGGCTCTTGAAGGAACTGAACTACCCAGGCTTACCCTTCAGGTTGGGGCTGTCAGACAAGATGGTCATTATACAACCTACAGTGACTCGTCAAATTCTGGAGCCAGAAAGCCAAAGCTATGTGCAAGGTGCTCCTGCATCAACTGGCTAAACCTAGATTCCAATCTTTCCTACGCTGACCTGATTGAAGTCTCTTGAGGTACTGACTCCTGAGGGCTAAACACTTGACTCTATACGAGGGAGTTAATTTCTATGGCATTTAACTAGGCTAAGAATGCAATCCTCCACCCTGTTGGCAGTCCTGCCAACATGTGTGACCTGCCCTCAACCTCTGTGTGTTTTCCTTGATAGCATGAGCCTTACTAAAAGAAAGCTGGATTCAAAAATATCCAACCAGGGGCACCTGAGTGGCTCAGTTGGTTAAGCATCCAACTTCGGCTCAGGTCATGATCTCGCGGTCCATGGGTTTGAACCCCATGTCGGGCTCTGTGCTGACAGTTCAGAGCCTGGAGCCTGCTTTGGATTCTATGTCCCCCTCTCTCTGCCCCTCCCCTGCTCGTGCTCTGTCTCTCTCTCTCAAAAATAAATAAACATAAAAAAAATGTTTCTAAAAAAAAAATCCAACCCTAAAATGGACTTACGTGTTAGGGTTACTACTCACATGACTAAATGAAAAACTGTTTCCTCTACTCACAACACTTCTGATACCAAATGTGTGGGTTTTCCCCTCACCTTAGGCAATTCTGACACTAACTACCCAGAGTTAGTGCAGACCCTGCAGGTTAAGGGCTCAGGCTCACAAGATTGCATATACTTCAGATGCCAACTGAAAGTAGTGGGTGCCCAGGTAACCCACACTTCTGTCCAACTTGGCTATAAATCAAAGGTTCCCATGAGCCCCTTTTCAGGTTCAATAATTTGCTACATGGCTCACAGAACTCAGGGAAACACTTCACTGTTCCCGGTGTATTATAAAGGTCACAACTTGGGAAAAGCCAAATGGAAGAGTTGCATAGAGCAAGGTCTGGGGAAAGGGTATGGAGGTCCCATGCCCTCTCTGGGTGCACCACTCTCCTAGCGCCTCAGTGTGTTCACCAACCCAGAAGCTCTCTGATCCTCCCTTCACTCACAGATTTTATGGAGGCTCCTTTGCAAAGGCACAAATTGATTAAATCATTGGTTGTTGATGTTTAAGTCAATCCCCAGCCGCTTTCTCCTCCCCAGAGATGGGGGAGGGTGCAGGGCAGGGACTGAAGTTTCCAAGGCTCTAATCACATGCTGGTTCCTCTGGAAACCAACCCCCATTCCCCAAGAACCATCTCATCAACATAAATTCAGATATGGTTGCAAGGGCTTATAGGAGTAACAAAAAATAGCCCTCTCACCTCTATCACTCAGGAAGCTGCAAGGATTTGAGAAGCTCTGTGCTAGGAACCAGTGACAAAGACCAAATATCTATTTCTTATTATATCACAACATTACAATGACAATTAGACACCTGATGGACAGGCGTTCTGGGTGTTCCTTTAAATCACACACTCTATCACCAGCATCCACAAAATGATCTGGTTTCCAGAAACTGCCTACAGGTAGATTTTCAGGCATGCCTGAGAAGCAGGGTGACTCTTCCAGTGACAGTCATCCTCTCCCCGCTGGGTTCTAATGTGGTTCCATTTCCTTAGGAAGTTCACCTTGATTGTGACAAGGGCCAGGCTGCAGGGACAAGGGGCTGTGCATGGCAGACAGTCTGAGCTTTCTCTCTGGGTCACTATCAGTGCTCCAGTGACCTTTGTGGATGCCACAGGCCTTGCTCTGTTCTCTGGCTCAGGCCCACATCCATGTTCTCTCCTCAGCTCACTGTCTCTGTAGGCTCAGAACCTGGGATCACTCCCCATCCTCCCACACATTCCTGACTGAGCTCAGCCATCCAAATGGCGGGGAAAGCTTGCTTTCTAGATCTCTCACCCAAGAGACACTGGCTAACAACTCACCACCTGGCCAGATAACCAGGCAAAGTCTGATGAATTTTAATTAAAATCATGTGCCCAGAATGGCCATCCCAATAGGCAAGGCAAAACTAGAAGGCCTCTCTTCTAACCAAGCACTTGTCCAGGGCTCACATTGGCACAGCACGTTTCCCATTTGTGTTGTAACAGAATACAGTCTTCCCAGGAGAGCTTTGGTCCCTGCTGGCATTCAGAGAAATAAGGGTGTGAACAAGAGGGCACTAAAGCCAACTGTAGTCATGTGTGGAAGGACACAGAGCTCTGCTATCTGTCTCAGTGCCCCAGTACCTGGCCTTTAATGTGTTCCACACACAGATGTACATCTATGCAGCACAGGGTGGAGGGGGCATCAGGGACCTGACCTGATTAGGAACTCAGGCCCCTGATCAAATATTTACTGGGCCCTTACTATGTGATGTTACTGTGGATTCAGCCTCATTCAGATGGATGAGGCCCCTGCCCTCATGGTTCTCACAGCCTCAGCCCTGTAACATTAGCCCTGAGAGGTCATGAAGCAAGAACAGGGCTGACCAGGTTGGATACCAGAAGCAGCCCAGGTAGAACTCCAAAATCCCATCCCTGAGTGAAGGGAGAAAGAACTCAGGACAGGATAGGGCAAGGCCAGATACAGGAAGAAGCAGTCGACACCTCAGCCAAAAGCAAAGAGATGTGTATAGGGAGTATATCTGTGAGTGAGCAAGTGAGTGAGTGAGTGAGTGAGTGAGTGAGTGAGTGAGTGAGTGTGTGAATTCTGGTAGGATTTAGCAAGTGGCCAAGGCTGGCTGGGTGCCAAGGGAGTCTAAAGAGAGTGAGGGCCCCCACCAGAGCTTCTCCCGAAGGCTTGATGTGCTGCTCTTGGCCTTAGCAGGGCAGCTCCTGTACTAGCCTTGGGCCAGAGGTCCAGCAATGTGGGCTGGGAGCAAAGGCTGGGCTTTCAGGGATGTAGTGAGGAGTACACAAGTGAGCAGAGAAGTTCAGAAGGTGGGCCTGACAATGCAAGCAGCACACGATAGTCAGGACTATAGACCATGGCTACATCTCCCACACATTTTCTGCTGAGATGCACATGAACCAGAAACCCTTAATTGCTGCAACTGGCCTCCAGGCTCTGCTTTTCACTCACCACTTGCCTCCCATCCCCCTTCCCTAGACTTTGGCCTTCTTGGCTTGTGCCCAATTAGAGCTTGCCTTGTGAACTACACATCAGACTTGGACTTCCATGGCCTGCCTCCTGGGTAGCCCCAGTTCACCCACCCTCTTCATCCTCCTGCTATTATGGCTCCTATCTGATGCAGCTCTGACTCCCACCCCACACTCACCTGCCAAACTATCAAAGTAGCTGGTTGTGCCCCACAAGGCTTTCTTAACTCTAGTTGATGGGAGTTGGTCAAGAAAGATCAATGATGGTGTGGCTCTAGGGAAGAGAGCAAAGTACAGGGACTTTTGTTACGAAATTAGGGCTCACTCAGGAGCTGAATGGGGAGGGGACCAAGGACACCTGAACAGGCATGGGCTGGAGGCAGGTCTACCTCAAGATTCAAGAGACAGAGTTGGGGGGCACTCATGACTGAATTTGGGAAGCCTCCTGGAGACCCCAGGAGTTGAGGTGAAAGGTGTCAAGAGTCACTAAGTGGGGCTTGAGGCCAGGAACCTAAGAGACTGCAGGGAACTCAGCTGGGGACAACTATCAAATTGGGCATCTTTCTCATCTGGGCTTTCTGTGCTCTTGTCCCAAGGCATCTCAGAGATACTGCTGGCCCCTAAAGGTCGAGCAAAGCAAAGAAGACAGATGGGACAGGACAGCAGGAAGAAGAGCCACAGTGACCAAGACAGCTCCACACTTGGGGTAAAGAAGCCTGTTGGGTGCTCTGAAGAGAGTGCTACCTTGCTCACCTTACAACCTGAGCTACATTCTCGCCGGGGCATGGCACACCGTGGGTATAGCACTTCAGAAGATTTCCTTACTTCCTGCAGGTCACAAAGATACAGTTAGTAAATCTTGCCCTGAGGAATTTCAGATTAACTGCTCCCATCTGTTCATCACCCAAAATCCGGAGCAGAGTTGGGACAAGACATGAGACATGTAACGATTCCAGATTCCAGGATCTCAGATATCAAAGAGTTAATTTGATTTCAGAAACATGTCATCAACTCCCAAGGAGAATGTGGCTCCAAGGCTCCTAATAAGTGAGAATGACAAGGCGATGCCAGCACCCACCAGTCCTACAAGTGCCATCCACAACCACCTGCAGCTGCATGGCACAGGCTAACCAAGGTGAAGACGGAGAGCAGCCTAGCGCCAAGCCAGGCTCTGCCAGTTTACTGCAGGATCCTGGACAGATCACTTCTCTCCTGGCCTCAGTTCCGGATCTGTAAAAGCCTTCTGCCCTGTGTCAGGCTACCTGGGGCAATCCTGCCCACTGAGCATGGCTTGCTCTGCACAGGCTGAGCTCTGGGTAAAGGCTGTCTGGGCCATTCACCTCCCCCCATCCGAGAAACTGAACTTCCTCTAAACCTCTGTGGCTTGTGGAAGGCTCAGCCAGCACAGAGCACTCAGGGGCCTTCCTCTGGAAGCAGCCAATTCTAGCCGTGTGGCCCTAAGTGACCAAGGATGGCTAGCTGAAAGGAGAACAGAGAAAGGAGAACCAGACTCAGAGAACACTGTTTCTGCCCCCAGACCACTGGGCTCAGCACTGCCAGACTCCCTGCTGTTCTTGCGGGAGACAGTAGTTTGAACTGACAGCCTCTAGGGCTTCTATACACTGGGGCCTCGACTGAGTGACTGCCCTGCTCTGTGCCTCAGTTTCTCCACCTGCAAGTGGCTCGGTTGTGAGGATTAAATAAGGAGATGTGTTAAACAAGTGTCACAGAAATGTAATTTCCCTCCATGCTTTTCTTCTAACCTCACAGCCACCTTCCCTCAGGCAGGGCGAGCTGCGGCTCTGCTGCTCTGTTTATCATAAGACAAATTCAGAACCTGACCCCCAGATTCTGGGTGAATCAGTTAAGAAATGACTATAAAAATGCGTGGCTACGTTAGGAATAAATAAACATGTGGGTGTTCCCAGTTGCTTCCTTTACATTTTTTTTTTTAAGCAAACTCTACTGGTAGCCGTAAAGACCCCAGTATTTTGGAAAATTTCAGTGGACAGGAATAGCAAAAAACTGTTAGCCCAAATAACTTTTTCTTAAGTTTAATTTTTTATTGAGAGAGAGAGAACAAGCAGGGGAGGGCAAAGAGAAGGAGAGACAGAACCCCAGCAGAGACTGACATGGGGCTCAACTCACAAACTGTGAGATCATGTCCTGACCTGAGATCAAGAGTCCGATGTTTAACCGACTGAGCCACCCAGGCACCCTGCCCAAATAACTCTTCAAATTTTCTATTCTGACCCAAATCCAATTTTAGATCACGTTGAGAATGCCTTATACTCATATTGAACAGAATATGAAATTAATATTTCTATTCTCAATATTTGTTGAGAAAATAGTCTTACAATTTTAAAAACAAATTTGTTTAGAAATATTGCAAAACTAGCTTTTACACTATTTCTCATCATGCCTTATTATTATTTCTGGTGGAGTATAGTTGTGTTAATCAAAATTGCCTTACTTTTACTGGTGATTATCATGTCGACTTTGTATTTCACAAGATTAGACAAAGAGCCACACATTGTATTAGCCAAATAGAGCTGTAGCTGGCTTGTCTCTAGAGGGAGTTTCCATGCTTTTCCATCAAATAGTTTTTTTAATTTATTTTTTAAAGCTTATTTATTTATTTTGAGGTGGGGGTAGGCAGAGAGAGAGGGGGAGAGAATACCAAGCAGGCCCCATGCTGCCAGCACAGAGCCCGATGCAGGGCTCATTCCCATGAACTGTGAGATCATGACCTCAGCCAAAATCAAGAGTTGGATGCTTAACTGACTGAGCAATCCAGTTACACCCAAATAATTTTAAACATTATTTTGGTACTTGAAGACTTAACCTTAGTGAATAAAAACACTGTTACATTATTAAAACAAAGAAAAACAAGAGAAGAATTAAGTTAAGTGACTGAAGCCGTTGGGGCAAAAGGAAGAATGCAAACTCCAAACTTGACAATTTGGGGATCTTTTTGCAAAAACCATGATGCCTGTGCCAATAAAATTCAACACACTCACAGTGAGTTCTCCAGCTAATCCAGAATATGGCAGGCAAGCAGATCTTGGCAGCTGGGTCTGAGGGGTGTGGCACGTAGGGCTGGCTTCATGGATAAGCGACAGTGCAGTTGTGCTTGGCTCTCCACTCAGGATTTAATACTCTATAGTGGCTACCTCAAAGTCCTTAATAATTTTATTTTTGAGCTCATGCTTTGTAAACGAAGTCCAATGGGACAAGAGAGCATGCACCAATGGGAGGGCACCTCGATTCCCCCGTGGCCACCCTTCCTGGGACATGTTCTCTGCTGTCTGCCCACTGTCCCCACCCAGTGGCCGCACCAGCCCTGGAAGGGAGGATCATGGTTGGGTGTGTGTGCTGCATCACAGGGCAGGGGCCTAGGCACTGTGAGGGTCTACATATGCAACTGTGAGTCACCCTAGTGCCTGAGGAAGTGCAACATTAAACAACGAATTAAAAACACTGCTACATGGGGCGCCTGGGTGGCTCAGTTGGTTGGGCATCTGACTTTTGATTTCGGCTCAGGTCATGATCTCGCGGTTCGTGGGTTTGAGCCCCACATCAGGCTTCTCACTGTCAGTGAGGAGCCTGCTTGGGATTCTCTTTCTCTCTCCCTCCCTCTCTCTCTGCCCCTCCCTTGTACTCACTCATTCTCTCTCAAAATAAATAAATAAACTTTAAAAAATTAAAAATTAAAAAAAAAAAACACCACTACAGGTCAAGACAAGAAGGAAAAGGAGAAGGAGAAGGAGAAGGAGGAGGAGAAGGAGAAGAAGAAAAAGACAATTCCTGCTTTTTAAGCAAGGGGCCCCACTTCCTACAAATTACGAAGATAGCTCTGGCAACAGGCACTCATAGGAGAAAGTTCTAATCCTGAAAAAGTTGGAAATAGCTTCAGTGTGGAGCATGGGGACTTCTCCCAGCAGGGCTTAAGCAAAAAGACAGCCCAACAGCACTGAGGGCCCAGGCAAAGATGGAAAGCAGACACTAGGGTCTGGTGTGGCACCCACATAACCATGTGGAATGTTCTAGCAGCAGGGAGATGCCTGGGAGCAAGGAAAAGTCAAGGTGGAGCTTTCACCTTTACCTTTGGTTTAAAATGTTGGGGACTATTATGCAAACCAGTAGGAGTGCACATTGGTACAACCTTTGGAAAGCAACTTCACATCCCATCCACTAGTAAAATCCAAGATACACACATACTAGAGAAATTCTGCACATATGTACAGGGGACACATATGAGAGTGTTACAGGGCATTGTGGGAATATAAAAAGCTAGGAATAATCTTAATGTTCATCAGGAGAATAGATATAGCAGTATATCCACATGGTGGAATAACACAGAGCAATGAAGATGAATGAATTACAGCTACATGTGTCAACATAGAAGAGTCTGGACTGTAACATGAAGCAGCCCTGTGGGCATACAGCCTTCAGGAGTGACAGCTCTTATGTCCCCCATGTTGGTTGAGTCCTTGAGCAGGGAAGGGGATGGCCTCCTATAGTTGAATATCAGACACTTAGAAGACCTACCTCATCCAATCCACCAAAGGTTCAATGGCGAATTTCCATCATTAGAAATTTACTCCTCTGTGTCAAGGCTATGTGTTAGAAATCAAAGAGACTGATGGTATCTAGCTCTACAGAATTCTGCTGGGCAGCCACTGGCCCAAACCCCTTGTCACTAAAAAGCTCATGGAAGGAAGCCAAGGTAGAAAGGTTGAGAAGCTGGGTCAAGGACGGGTCAATATCACGAGTATTGAAGGATTGGTCAGATGAAGAGAGGTCAGAGGAGGCAGTAGAAAGCATCAGGGGACAAGAAATGCCAAAGAAACCAGAGATTTAAGGAGGAGTTATACGTGTGCCTTGGTGGCTCCATTAACGGCCTGACTCTTGATTTTGGCTCAGGTCATGATCTCACAGTTGGTGGGATCAAGCCCCACTTTGGGCTCTGTGCTAACAATATGGATTCTCCCTCTCCCTCTCTCCTGTGCCTTTCCTGCTCTCTCTCTCTCTCTCTCTCTCTCTCTCTCTCCCTCAAAAGAAATAAACAATAAAAAAGGGGGGGTAGTTATAGAAACTGATCACATATCAGAGGTACATCAGTGAAGATTTCATTTAATAATTTGACAACTAAGAAGCTGCTGGTGACCTTAGCAAAGGCCACTTTGGTAGAATGATGGGGGTAGAACCTACACTTGGTGGGGAATAAAAGAAACTGAGGAAATGGAGGCACAGTATGTAGGCTACTTTCAAGAAGTTTATTTACAAAGTGCAGGATGGGAGCTGTCAGAGAAGAGAAAGTGAAGGTTAGAGCACCTGCCTAGAATAGGAAAGAATTATGTGTGCAGGGTAGAGGAAAGGAAACAGACACAAAGGAAGGATTAGAAAATCAGAGAAAGAAGATAATTTATTGTCCTGGATCCTGGAAGAGTCAAGGGGGGCAGGGGCGCCTAGGAGGATTTGTCTTAGAAATGCCATGTGGATCCTTTAGAAACAAAAAAGAGAGGAGCTGAGAACCTGATATGCTTCATTGTCCCAGGACAGTAGAAGTTAAGGTCATTGGAGATAAAGACAGCAGTGGGGTGGACAATTTGAGGAGAGCTAGACAAGCAGGAAACAAGCCACCACTGGGAATGGCATTAGTGTCTGGCTAGGTGTGAATAAAAGGACTGGCAAAGAGCTGGCTGAGTTGGAAACCACATCTCTGTGTGGTACTAATTTTCTTTTGTCCCAGTAGAGCTCAATAGCTCTGAAGTCCTGCAGACAAGATGAGAGGCTGGATTATTCCCAGGTTAGGGTAGGCAAAGTAGGTACAGCTGGACATAGGGTTAAGGCCACAGAGAGTGCTGGGCAGATGACAACAGCTCTGGAAACATCTGCAGTTGCTAGACAAAAGAGACTTTTCTGGTTTTCTTTCCTTTTCTTTCTTTCTTTTTTTTTTTTTTTTAAGATTTTATTTTTAAGTAATCTCTACACCCAACTAGAACTCACAACCCCGAGATCAAGAGTTGCATGCTGTACCAACTGAGCCAGCCAGGCACCCCTCCAGTTTTCTTTTGTAGAAGAGATAATAGTCTGTTGTAACTTAAAATATAGTAAATAGAAAAGCCATTCAAATGAATAGAGTTGATGTTTTCAACATTGAAGTAGCAGCCCACACCCCACCTTGCTTCTGGGTCAGCAATCAAGGTCAAGTGCTTCTATGGGCACATGACCTTGCCTGCCCACATCTCTCAGCATTATGTCCACCCCACAAACTCAGAGGTAACAATGGGATGAGATTCTTATCTGTACCTCCCACCCCTGTGCAGATGACTGGTGTCGAAGGTACTTAAAAAGATAAGTTTACAAGTTTCTAAAATGCAGTAATTTGGTCAACTTGATGAACTATTATTGGAAAAGGGGGATGAAAATGATTAAGTCCTTGCTTTTTGAATAGAAACCATGCTGCTGAACACTGCAGCAATTTTATCACCCTCTTAAACATCTTTCAGCAATTTTATCCTTTTTTCAGAATTTAGAGATGGAGTCTACTTTTTGTGCTTTATAATTTTTAACTATTTTCAGCCAGTTATTCCTGCTCTGCACTGTTTTATATTCATAAAAGTCAGAATTACTTAAACAGCCAACAATAGGATTTGTTATATACCTCTTTTTTAAAAATGTTTGAATATTTTATTGAATTGCTATGACGCCCTTCCTTATCAGGGGTATATTTCTTTCTTTCTTTCTTTCTTTTTCTTTCTTTCTTTCTCTCTCTTTTTTTTTTTTTTTTTTTTTTTTTTTTTTTTTTTTTTTTTTTTTTTGAGAGAGAGAGAGAGAGAAGGCAAGGGGCAGAGAGAGAGAGAGGGAGAGAGGGAGAGAATCCCACAAGCGGTAGAGAGAGAGAAGCAGGGCTTACCCAGAGTGGGGCTCATGTTCACCCAAAGTGGGGCTCGAGGTCACCTGAAGTGGGGCTCAATCTCACCTCATGTGGGACTCAAACTCATAAACCATAAGGTCATGATCTGAGCCAAAGTCAGATGGTTAACGACTGAGTCACCCAGGCACCCTATAGTTCCTTATTTTAGTGTTTATTTATTTTGAAAGAGAGAAAGAGAACGCCAGAGCAGGAGAGGGGCAGAGAGAGAGAGAGAGAGAGAGAATTTCTTTTTTCTTTTAAGAAAAATAACTCATGTTAATGACAGGAAAATTTTAAACTACAGATAGGTAGAAGGAAAACTGGCAGCTAGTTACTATGTAAGAATATGTCTTCCAGCTCCTTCTCTAACCTGTATACAGTGGGTTCATACTGTATTTACTTTTTTCAACCACCTATAAGGAATCTAGCTCTCCAGGATTCAAGTGCCCTATCTACCTGACACATATCTGCCTGCCCTGGGTCCTAGGGAAGGAGTTTTAGAAGAAAGAGTAGAGGGTGCTGTGAGCTTAACTTAAGGAGAAGAAAGACACTATGGGCTCTCCCTGGAAGGTGAAATGGCCACTTCTGCTTCAGGGACCGCAATGCCTTCACTGAATAATCATGTTAACAACCACCTCCGGACATCTGTGAATAATCTGGAACCTTGTAATTTGTGCTTTTGGAGAGTTCCACAAAGCCATGGTGTGGGTCCCTCAACCAGGGGCATTCAACTCATGGCTGAGAGGAGCCAGTGAAACTTGAACCTGAGCCATAACAAAGTAGGAACAAAGTTCAAAAGATTAAACCTGTTAAAAATGCCAACAACGACCCTGAATTGTTGTTATCCTAAAATAACATAGCAAGTGAGCCTTTTTTCTCATGGAGCACCCCAGTGTACTCTCACTTGGCCTGTTCAGGAATGAGGGGATGTGCTCCAGACCCCCAGAGGTACTGCCTTCTTCTGCCCACAGTCAAGTCCTGTGACCCCTGCTCTTTCAGCCTTCGTACCAGGAAGATAGAATATGGTGTTTCTTTCATGCCCCCAGGACATAGCAGTGGGCCGCATTGCCCATGAAGTCTCTAAGAAATTGATGGGTAAACTGGCCTCAGGTGGCCACATGGTGTATGGAGAGAGCAGAGGCCTAGATAGACCAGGATTTTCAACTTGGTCCTGCCCCATTCCAGACCTTGAGAAACTTACCTAATTTCTCTGATTCTCCAGTTACTTGCCTATAAAATAGGGATTCTTGTAAGGTCATGAGGATGAAACTGGGACTACATAGGTAAAACACCTGGAAACTTACATGGCATATAGGTGATGCCCAATTAAGTATTAATTTCTTTACCTCCCAGCCCAGTGGACTTTTCAGACTTGCCATGACCTGGAGCACCCTGGATATTGAGATGAACAACATTCATTCATTCAACCAACATTTACATAAAGTGTCTATACATCTAACACCCCGGAATATCAACTTCATTCAAAGTTTTTAAAATATGATTTTAACACTAAGACAAATATTATGGAGGAGAATGCAAATTTTGTATTAAATTTGAAAGAAAAACATAAGTCATTAGTCCCATGCCCTGGACTTCCCAGGGATCCCATTCACGGCAGCTTGAAGATGCTAAGATGCCCAAGGATTTGACCTCAGGTCTGATTCACACAGATCTCCACCTTTTCCTGCTGTAAGATATGAACCAGAAGTGACACGGCCCCTTCCTAGGAAATCAGTGTAGAAGCAAACTGGCCCAGAAGACAAGCCAAACAATTACACAGTGAGTCCTCGGGCTCACCACCCTCACTGTCCCGACAGCCTCGCTTGCACAGTCTGTCTTTCTGACTTGTGGGCAAAAATCGGGGCAGATTCTTCCAAGATTATCCTCAATTCTCATGAAAAGACACTCCCAATTCTAGGAAAACTTTGTGAAATTTGTCACATCTAGGATGTTCAGCCAATTCAAAGTTGTTTTCCTTACTCCCTCCCATTCTAGCCTTCTGCTACTTCTTGGGTCACCTTCTAAGGTCAGATTCTGGGGTGTGAACCGGAGTGACCCTATCTATTTGTTACCTGTGTCTTGCTGGACTCACATCTGTTGCTGCTCTTAACACAGGTTGACCTGGGCTGGAAACCAGATCTCCTGTGTTTACTTTCTCAACAGAAAAATGTAGCTCCTTCCCTGAATCTATCACCATGTTAACTAATTTCAGTATTTGATAGAAACAGAGAAATGGTGACAGTGATCACCTCTGAGTGATAGGACTAGAAGTGATTTCTATATTCATCATTTTGCTTACCCATATTTTTTTATTTTTAACAATGAGCATGTAATATTTGTGTATAAACAATGAGAAAAATGTAAGAACCAGCAATCTTCTCGCTTAGCTCTTTCTTAATGATTTTACATTCTGAATTTAAGCTCAACATTCAAAGCAGAAAGTCACAGAACGTTTTTCCGAAAGATACGAGAAATCCAATAATTCCTGAAGGCACTTAGGATGAGCACTGGGTGTTGTATGTAAGTGATGGATCACTAAATTCTACTTCTGAAATCATTATTACACTAGATGTTGACTAACTTGGATTTAAATAAATTAAAAAAAAAAAAAAGAATAGGGGGAAAGAAAAAAAAAAAGAACTCCAGTAATTCCTGCATATTGCCCTTTACCAAGCTAAACCAATTTCTGGTTTATCCTTAGGTTTACAAGAACAAATGAAAGATTTTTAAAAGTTTATTTATTTATTTTGAGAGAGAGAAAGAGCATGAGCAGGGGAGGGACACAGAGAAAGAATCCCACGTAGGCTCCACGCTGCCAAAGCAGAGCCCAATATAGGGCTTGAACTTATGAACCTAAGAGACTATGGCCTGAGCCAAAATCCAGAGTCGGTTCCTTAACTGATTGAGCCACCCAGGTACTCCTAAATGAAATTGTTTTTAAAATAGGATTATTTATTCACTGTACTTTACATACAGTTAAGGTTATCTTCCTATGAATCAAAATCACAACAAAACTAGAAAAATTGCTGGTGAAGTAATGGAAGAAGAAATTCAAAGCCATGGTCTTGGGAGATCACATTATTCTCCAAAACAACTTAGTAACCCAAGGAAGTAACACCAGATGTAGATTTTAATTCCCTTTTTACAGACAAGGATTCATTTAATTCTAGTAATTTTTTTTAATGCTTTTATTTATTTTTTTTGAGAGAGAGAGAAAGAGTGTGAGCAGGGGAGGGGCAAAGAGAGGGAGACACTGAATCTGAAGTAGGCTCCAGGCTCCGAGCTATCAGCACGGAGCCCAATGTGGGGCATGAACCCACAGACTGTGCAATCGTGACCTGAGCCGAAGTTGGATGTTTAACTGACTGAGCCACCCAGGCACCCCTAATTCTAGTAATTCACTTAACAAATATTTGAATATTTACTATGCTCCAGGCATACATAGTTCTAGGCACTGGGGATACAACAGGAAACAAAACTAGCAAAAATTCCCACCCTCATGAAGCTTGCCTTCTGGCCAGAGAAGCAGAAGATTCCCATGCAGCAAAACAATCTTTAGCACAGTTTTAATACTGTTTGTACTGTTTTGACTGTTTTATTGCCATTTTACTTAGAGAAAGAGAAATTTCTACCAAGTCCTTATTTACTTGTTTGTTTATTTGTTTGTTTTTGAGAGAGAGTGCATGCAAGCAGGGGAGGGGCAGAGAGAGAGGAGGACTGCAGATCCAAAGCAGGCTCTGTCCTGACAGCAAGAGAACCCAATGCTGGGCTCAAACTCTTAAACTGTGAGATCATGACCTGAGCCAAAGTCGAGCACTCAACCAACCGAGTCACCCGGTATCCCCCTACCAAGTCCTTCCTAAGTTTGGCTAGGTTTACTGTTTCTTGCCATAACTCTGCCAGGAGTGGGACAGACTGCATGCCAGTACCTTTGGAGTCAAAGTAACTAGAAAATTGGTGAGCTACCCAACCATAACCTTCCTACTACAGTGAATGTCTTAGGATTTAGTGGATACAAAATGGTTCAGATGTTCCCAGAAGAAGCTAAAGTGTCCCCAGGTATGATTGGAGTAGAGAACTGAGCTAAAAGGTTGAGATACCTCAACCTGGGATGTTGGGACTGCCATGGTAGGCTACTGGCATAAGCAGAAACAGAAATGGTACTAACTTAGTGAGAAGGAGATTTTTAGCTTTATGTGAGAGAAAACATTTCAATAGCCAGAGATGTTCCACAGTAGAATGGGCAGTAGGAAGGGCAGTACTCAGGCTTTGACAGTGGATGGCTGGCACATCTCTCCCATTTACTGGCTGTGTGACCTTGGACTAGTCTTAGAACCTCTATAGGCCTCAGTTTCCTTGTCTGTAAAATGGGAATTAATTTTTTTTTAATGTTTATTTATTTTTAACAGAGAGAGACAGATTCAGAGACAGAGCATGAGTGGGGGAAGGGGGAGGGAGGGAGACACAGAATCTGAAACAGGCTCCAGGCTCTGAGCTGTCAGCACAGAGCCAGACGCGGGGCTTGAACTCACAGATTGCGAGATCATGACCTGAGCCAAAGTCGGACGCTCAACCAACTGAGCCACCCAGGTGCCCCTGTAAAATGGGAATTAAAACGGTACCTAGTTCCGGGCACCTGGCTGGCTCAGTCAGTAGAGCATGCAACTCTTGTTTTCAGGGTTATAAGTTCAAGACCCATGTTGGGTGTAGAGATTACTTAAAAACAAATCTTTAAAAAATATAAAATAAAATAAAATAAAATAAAATAAAATAAAATAAAATAAAATAAAATAAAACAAAATAAAATAAAATAAAACAGTACCTAGTTCATGGGATTATGGTGAAGATTAATAAGAGAAAGCAAGAGAAGCAGAGCTCACCCGAAGTGGGGTTCATGCTCACCCAATGCGGGGCTCAAACTCATGAACCGTGAGATCATGACCTGAGCAAAAGTCTGTTGGTTGCTTAACTGAATGAGCCACCCAGGCGCCCCTATTCTATGCTGTTTTTATGGTGGATTTTATTCTATTTGTTTTGATATCAAAATAATATTATATACATTCATATTTGGCAAAATGATTAAAATTTGGTAGTTGTGATGTTAACATCACAAAATCCGTGGCTATAGCAGGGATAGAACCTACAACTCCCTACGAGGATTCCTCTCAACAATGCCTGATGCTACCACATTTTGGATATGACCATGGTCTGAGCCCAGGACATGACCCCTGACTAATCAGGGAATGCCCTAAAGCAAGAGCACCACCACCCATACACACACCCAACAGGGCTGATTTGAAAGGCATCAGGGGTTCAAGACAGAAAGTCCCCAGAGAGGCTATCCTCAATGTCACAAAGATCCCAAGAGCCTACATCTGAACAGAGCAGCAGTGCCAGCCTGAGCCCCACTCTGGGACACCAGAACTGATAGATGCAGATGGCAGCCTGCAAGGCAGGACTCTGGAGGCATGGCCAAGCTGGGCTGGAAAGCCAAGTTGTAGCTCAGTGGGATGAAGGGCAGCCTAAAGGTAGCACAGGACAGGACCCCAACCCAGTCATAATCCCTCTTGTGATTGGGGCGTGGGGGGGGGGGGCGGGGAGGGGGCAGATATTCAGACAGGATTCTTCTTCCACCCCAGTGAGGACACTCCAAGGGCAGCTGTCCAACCCCAAGAGACTTGCTTTACAGCCCAGCCCTACCTCCTGGCCCTGGCTGTTGGTAACAGTCCAAGGGCAGGAGACAGCAAGCAGCCAATCTACTTACGTGTGCCCAGCAGGACCTCTGGCAGCTGCCATCCCCATACCAATGCCTTAGGGTCAGTGGCAGCCTTACTGTTAAGCCAAGGTACAGGCCACAAGTTCCTGCCATCATACCCTCCCACTGGCCAGCTTTCCAGGCATGCCTAGGCCTGTCTGAACTCTCAGCAGGTAGAGTTCAGGCCTATCTCTCCCACTCCCCTCACACCCACTACAATAATGTCTTGTATGTGTGTGGTGCTTAGCGCTTTCCAATACACTTTTCATATCCTGTATGTACTGATTAGGATTTTTAGTTGTAAGCAAAAGTAACTAACTTTGGCTAATGTGCACAGCAAAGGACATAAATTAAAAGATAGTAAG
Source organism: Panthera onca (assembly GCF_046562875.1). Lineage (NCBI taxonomy): Eukaryota > Metazoa > Chordata > Mammalia > Carnivora > Felidae > Panthera > Panthera onca. The sequence goes on along the minus strand of NC_138353.1, from coordinate 43,569,508 downwards.
TAGGGGCGCCTGGGTGGCGCAGTCGGTTAAGCGTCCGACTTCAGCCAGGTCACGATCTCGCGGTCCGTGAGTTCGAGCCCCGCGTCAGGCTCTGTGCTGACAGCTCGGAGCCTGGAGCCTGTTTCCGATTCTGTGTCTCCCTCTCTCTCTGCCCCTCCCCCGTTCATGCTCTGTCTCTCTCTGTCCCAAAAATAAATAAAAAAACGTTGAAAAAAAAAAAAATTTTTTAAAAAAAAAAGATAGTAAGTAGCTCACAAAATTTCCAAGAAGGTAGAAAATCAGGCTTAGAAGCACGCAGTCAGAAACAATGCCCTAAACCCCAACTCAACAGCGGTCTAAGAACACATGACTGTGACCACTGAGTCTGGAATGGCAGGATACCATCCCTGCCACCTACACCACAGACACCCTCATACTGGATGCTGCCGGGAAAACTGCTACCACTTAAACTGAGATTGTACCCATCAAGTCACTAAAAATAGACGCTGCTCCTTTGCCGTCATTGGCTTCCAATTCAAAATTGGTGAGGTGTAGCAGGAGGAAGGGGGCCTGTCTGGCTGGAGGAGCCTGAGCCTCAAGCCAATGTCCACGCCCTAGCTGTAAAGGAAGATGGCTCCACCTCATGAGGCATAGGATTCCTCAAGCATAGGAAGGAGGGTCAGTTGCTAGGCAACCAAAATGGGTGACAAATGTTCAACTTTGCATTGTACTCAATCATCACACTAACACATGAAGTTGTCAGAATGACTCCTATTTTCCCCATTTTATTTATTTTTAATGTTTATTTATTTTGGAGAGAGAGAGAGCACACACACGCGTGCATGGGGGAGGAGCAGATAAAGAAGGAGACACAGAATCTAAAGCAGGCTCCAGGCTCTGAGCTGTCAGCACAGAGCCTGACGTGGGCCTTGAACCCACGAACTGCGAGATCATGACCTAAACTGAAGTTGGACACTTAACCGACTGAGCCACCCAGGCGCCCCTTGTTATCCCCATTTTAGACAGCAGGAGTGTGACCAGAGCAGCTTCTCTACTGATATATTGATATAAAACAGGGAGAAAAGCAAAGTTTTGTTTTCAGGTTTAAAAGATCAACTGCATGGGGCGCCTGGGTGGCTTGGTCGGTTAAGCGTCGGACTTCGGCTCAGGTCATGATCTCACAGTCCATGAGTTTGAGCCCCGCGTCGGGCTCTGTGCTGACAGCTCAGAGCCTGGAGCCTGTTTCGGATTCTGTGTCTCCCTCTCTCTCTGCCCCTCCCCTGTTCATGCTCTGCCTCTCTCTGTCTCAAAAATAAATAAACGTTAAAAAAAAAAAAAATTAAAAAAAAAAAGATCAACTGCAGAAGTGTGTGACCTGGCTACAGGTCACTTAAAGAAGGTCTCAGAATCTCATCTAATCTTAAACTTCATATGAACCCAGCTGAAGAGGTGGCTGATATACCAATGCAGATTTATGGGTGGGACAGCATCTTGGGTTCTAGGCCTGCTGGACTTACCCGGGCTTGAACATTCTAGTCTGGCCACATACTTGCAGAGAGGGGCAGCCAAGGTAAAGAGGTTCCGTAACATCTGGTACGTGGGCTCTAAGCTTCAGAGGGCAGAACTGGGGCCACACGGGAACCACAGGGATGAGCTGCCACCTCAGTACCTGTAGAACCTGGCAAAAACAAGATAGACTTCCCCATGAGGTTGTGAGTCTCTATTGCCAGGGATTTGCCAACAGAGGCTAGAGAGCCATCTACTAGAAATTTCAGTTGAACTAGATGATAAACACAATCTCTTCCAACTCTAAGATGCTATAAGCCTCTGATGTGTGTTAAAAGGGCAGGCATGACCCACAAGTTAGGACAATGGCCCTCCAAGAACCTCCTAGGGACCTAGTGAATTAACCAATGACAAAAAGATAAGAAAAAAAAGAAAACAAAAAATGGGCACTTTTACTAGACATCAATTATATGCAAAAATACAAAGAAGAATCATTTTATACTTTACATCAGCCAAAACAAAAAGAAATGTCTAATGCTGGAGAGGCTGGGATAAAATTGGAATTTGTGCTGGTGACTGGATAAAGTGGGTACCACTTTTTTGGAAATCGACATGGCAAGTAATATCAAAACACCAAAATTATTTTTAATCCTTCAACTCAATAACTGTTCACTTGGGAATTTACCTTAAGGAACAGTTTAAAGGATAATTGCTATTGACTTGGAAGTACTCATTACATCATTATTAATAATAAACAGTAAGCCTTAAATAGGGAAGAGATTAAATATAGTATAGTTTTGATGGAATATTAGGCAATAATTACAGATGGTGTTTATAAAGAATCTTTGTTCCTTGAGGGCAAGTCCTGCATCCTGTTTACTACTATAGATCCAGCTCTGTCTGAAACACAGAAATAGTTCATTAAATATTTGTTGAACGAATGAGTGAATGAACAACTGAACAAATGAATTCAATCTTAGCAAGAGAAAATGCTTATTACATGTTATATTAAAAAAAAAAGCAGAACTCAAAATTATATCTAAACTATGATTTCCAGAATATGAAAGACTATATATACATGTGTCCTACATGTAGAGTGTAATGTGGAAAGAATTTTTAAATAAGATGTTTGGGTTACATACTAGGGATGATGTGTTATTCTTATTTATTCAACATGTCTTACTATCTATTATATATCAGGTGCTGTGCCACATGCTGTGAATACAACAGTAAAAACAAAAACAAAAACAAAAAAACAAGACAGTCTCTACCCTAATGGGTAGTTTATGTTAGTGGGTTAACTGGAGGTGTGAGAGTGGGAGAGAGATTGAAAATAAACAGATAAGAGAATGTATAATATGTCAGATGGTGATAAGTGCTATTGGAGGAAGGAAAAAAAAAAGCAGAATGGGGGATAGAGAGTGTTAGGAGAGGAAAGGCTGTCATTTCATATGGGTGTCCATGAGGATATATAGGAAAAGAGCCTCCAAGCAAAGGAAACAGCAAGTGCAAGGGCCCTGAGGCCAGATTGTACTTGGTACACTCAAGGAACAGCAAGGAGATCAATGTGCTGAAACACGGGGTACTAGGAGACAAGGCAGAGATGCTACAGGAGTCAGAGTATGTTTGCTTTCAGTGAGACAAAGAAGCCACTGGGAGTTTGAGCAGAGGTGTGATGTGATTTGACTTACGTTTAAAAAGAATCATTCTTTTTACAAGAATACTTTATGAGAGTTTAAGATAAAAGGAAGTATTTCAAACAAAGAACAAATTATCATAACATTCATGAACTGATTTACAAAATACTTTCTGAGCACCCCCCACTATTCTCAGGGTCTGGAATAGCAAAACTACTTCAAGATTACAAAGACATTAACCATACAAAAATATTTTTAAATAACATTGGGTTTTTTAAGACAAAGATTGTTCATAGCAATGCAGCGATTTTGTCATTTTTCTTTAAAAACTATGAAAAATCATTTTTCTCAATTAACATTTAGATGCAGTTTCATATTCTATTCCAAGTCCCATAATTGTAAACTGAGCTGCTTCTGGGAAAATCTTTTTTTTTTTTTTTTTTATCTTTTAATGTTTATTTATTTATTTATTTATTTTAATTTTTTTTTTGCGTTTATTTATTTTTGGGACAGAGAGAGACAGAGCATGAACGGGGGAGGGGCAGAGAGAGAGGGAGACACAGAATCGGAAGCAGGCTCCAGGCTCTGAGCCATCAGCCCAGAGCCCGACGCGGGGCTTGAACTCACGGACCGCGAGATCCTGACCTGAGCTGAAGTCGGACGCTCAACCGACTGAGCCACCCAGGCTCCCCATAATGTTTATTTATTTTTGAGAGAGAGACACACAGAGTACAAGTGGGGGAGGGGTAGAGAGAAAGGGAGACACAGAATCTGAAGTAGGCTCCAGTCTCTGAGCTGTCAGTGAAGAGCCCGATGGGGGGCTCCAACCCACGAACTCCGAGATCATGACCCGAGCCAAAGTCGGAGGCTTAACTGACTGAGCCATCCAGGTGTCTCTGTTGGGAAAATCTTAAAGTTGGCTGCTTACTTGACTTGTCTTACATAGCTCACATACAGCACTCCTACAGCATCACTCAGAACCTAACATTACTGATAGGAGGCCCTTGTGGAAAGTCTGTATGTGCTGGCAAGATTATCTGAAAAACTAATAAAATCCTTGTAATCCTTTTCAAGGATGCAGAAAGGAAAATGGCTGCATTTCAAATTCATGGCATTTCAAAGGCATGAATTAAGCTCTAAACTCTACATTTGAAAAAAAATCAACACAAGTTCTCTAATTTATGTTCTAAACTGAGAAAACAAATCGTTGCTAAGAAATGAAATTTGCAAAATTTTTAAAACACATTTTCTAGTTGATATGCACATACTTAAATCTACAAACTACACCAAAATATAAACTGCAGGAAACACTACATTGAACTTGGTTGATACAACTTCACCATGAAATCTAGAATTGTTTTTCGGTTTCATTAAGTTTATTCCTAGACATCCTGCCTTTTAGGTATGTATAAAACTGATCATGTTGAGATGATACCTCTATGAAAATGTATAAGAAAGTCATGGCTCTTATGAGAGTGAGAGGGCTTCTTCTTAGCTCTCCAACATCTTGATTTCTGTGTCACTCATGTCAGAGGTTTCTGCACCCTATCCCTCCTTCTTACCATCTGTTAACTTCTCACTTACTATATATTTTGACACAGAACTACCAGGATTCCTCTCTACATCAAAGCAGCCATCTTTATGAGTGACCTGCCAATGACCTACAAAATTGCCTTTCAATGCCTTCCCATGACCTCCTCTGTCCTCTCCAGTCACCCTGCCATTGCCCCTGACCAGACTTCCTTTACCTCTGATCAGCACTGCCTGCCCTCCCTGCTCTTCCCTCCCACCCGTCACATCATTCTTCTTACTATACTAAGAACTCCACCCCTCCACCTCCACCCCTCTGCCCACTCCATCCTGGCTTCACCTCCTTCCTCTTAGTGGCCCAGCACTCCTACCTCTTTTGTCAACATCTCCAACTTCCTTGCTTTCTGGTCTCCTTTGTCCAGCAAAGCCCAGCCCTGGAACAGCCTCACCAATAGCCTTTCCCACGCCTATCTCATCGTTGATAGGATGCTGAAGAAAGCCTCGAACCCTACAAATTAGTGCCCCATAAACCCATGGCTTTCAACCACAGCAAGCCCTCACTACTGCCCTGTGGTGCGTGTGGGCTGCTATTAGCTTTCCGTCCTCTTTTCCACAGCAGCCATCTTGAATGTTTTCACTCTTTTTCCAAGCTTTCCATTCCATCCAATTCCCTCACACTGAGCAGATATCCTTGCCTCTGACATCACATAAGAGTAATGGCCACTGGGTATGAACTGCCTCCATTTCCTGAGCCCATCTCCCAACCACCTGGTACCTACCGACCTACCAACCTACTTGCATCTCCAACTCCTCCTTCCTTTTTCCCCTCCCATCTTAAATGAAAAGTAGGCCCTCCTCCTGCCTGAGGCTGAGTCTGAACTCTACCACCTTCTACCATCTTGTTGACCTCACTCCATCCTTCCACCCTTCTCTTTCCTTTATCCTCAAATGTCCCTCTACTGGCTTTTCCCCATCAGCATTTTTAAATGCCCTAACCTCTCTCAACTTAAACCAAATTGTCTCTCAGCTCTACATCCTTTCTGGTTTTCTCCCTCCTCCCCTTCAAAACCATTTCTAAGAGTTGTCTACATTGGTATTTCCCAAAGGATTTTGGTTTTCTCTTTGACTCTCTCTGGTGAAGGATTTTATCCATTCCCATGGTTTTGATTATGATGTATGTACTCCTAACTTGTTAACTTATGACTCTTTTTTCCAGATCAGATCTCTCAAGTATGATAGGCTCTCAGGATCTGTTTCTCTTGGTTTGAATTAGTTTTAGGGTAATAGTCCCTCTGGCTATTTCTTCTTTGGACATGAATTCCCAAATATTAAGGCATTTTCCCAAGCCAAACCTACTGGACATCTCACCTGGTTGTCTCCCACTCATTTCAAACCCACCTGCTCCTTTACTATTCCTCACCTCAGGGGAAAGTACCACCATCTGTCCACCAAGTTTTCCAAGGCAGACATCCAGGCATCATCCTTAACACACCATTCTCCTCCAGGCCCTCAACTCATCACTCACAAAATCCTTTGAATATTTACCTCCCTAACACATCTCAGATCTACCCTCTCTTTTCTATCTTCATAGATGCTGTGCTGGATCATTGCAGCAGCTTCTGACCTACATTCCAGCCTCATCTTCTCCTGACCATTTTCCACACAGGCCTCAGACTTTTCAGAATACATGTCTCCCTAAAAATCTTCATCTTTAGAATAAAGTTATATTCCTTAGCCTAGTATACTAGTTTCTTCAAAACCCAGCCCTGGTTAATCCAACCCCATGTCTGAGATTCAACATTTTGGTTAATCCCCACAATACTTAATCAGAAGACCTATGGAACTTCACTGAGACCTTTTTTTCCCCTTTAACATGGTAGGAGTCTAGCTCAATGTTCCCCTAAAGTCCTTTGTAACCCTAGGTTCTAAGTAGCTAGAATTCCATTCTCTTAGGCTTCTATTTTCTAAAACCACCCCTAAAAAATGGCAAAACAAATATATTGAGCATATACCTGACCAAAATCATACCACTAGTAAGAGAGAGAACGGAAATTTGAACCCAGATTAGCCAGGACACCACCTCCTGCTTGTTTATTCACAGTCAAACCAATTTCTGATAATCCAAGATGAAGAACATTTTATTAAGTGCTTAATATTTGTGAAGTGCTTTACATAAGGCATCTCATTTATCTATTAAAACATTGTCAAATAAGCAAACTGCAGATCTGATAATGTAGTTTGCGCAAGTTTGAATCCCCCACCTTTACCCTATTAGCTGCTTCCTAAAACCAATAAATACCATTTTACAACTGAAGAAACAGGTCCAGCCCAGGGTCACACATCGAATTGGAGGCAAAGTTAGAATTAGAATCCAGATTTTCTGACTTCACTTGACCATGTGGATGATGCTATTTTAGTCCCTGCTTTCCGGGAGAATCACGGAACCCTGGTTTTCACTATTTGCAACGATTTCCTGAAAAGTAGCCCTACAACTTAAGGCTACGCTGACCTCCGGAGTTTCAGCTGTGGCTCTATGCAGCATTCTTTGTTAACCTTCTGTTGATAACTCTGCCAATGCTCTGTTGATGCCCATCCTGTGGCCTAGTCTTCCCCCACCTACTTTTCCAAAAACCTCTGCTCTCACTGCATCCAGAGAACTAGGCACTCTGTGTCAGCACAAATCCTATTTCTTCCCCCTCCTTATACTTTTCTCATCTTCAGTAATGAGGCCCCATTTGTTTATCCAGCTCCAGTGCCTTCCCTTATGGTTTGGTCTGGATCAAAGTCCCTCTGCCATGCCTCTTAGAGGGTCCTGTTATTTCCTCCCCAAATGCAACCCATTTTACTCATTCCCCCATCCTAGCCTTCCCTCCGTGGATATCATCAACTCAAGGATGACAGCGTTGCTTTTTCTCAGGATCTGTCTCTTGGGTTTGAAACAGGTTCAGGGTAACAGTCCCCCTGGTTATTTCTTTGGCCATGAATTAATTATACCCATATATTAAGGCATTCTCCCAAGAATGCTTTAGCTGAAATACACCCAAAAGTCTGGTGGGGTGACATATGAAGCATGTGTGGGATTAATTGGACCATCTGGCCAACACCAGAGCCCTGAGTGGGAAAAGATTCAGGAAAAAAAAAAAAAAGGCAAACTAGCAAGGTGGGACATCACCACCAGGGCCCTATGATGCTGGCAGAGACTGAAAGAAGGGCAGGCATCTCAGACTGTCATTGCTTCACAACTGACAGGGGCAGAAGATCTTTCCCAGAAAGGGAGTGGGAGGTAGGGAATTTAGGCACAGAAAGAAGGGCAAACAGCTAGAAACAGGGGAACATGAAGAACTGATGACCTTTAGTGGAGAACTGACAAGACTTCCAAGTAATGATCAGCATGAATCTATCATTCCCTAGTGTCAGAGGATTCTAAGGACTCTCAAAGCACTCAGGCAAAATTCCAATCCATTATATGAATGACAAACATTTCATCATGAGGGTGGCATTCCTCTAGTTGAACGTTTTCAGCAATGGAAAATACACAACCTTAGGAAATTAAGAGCACGGAGGTGTGAGTAAAATTCAATTAGTGTTCAATTCATTTTCAACTCAACAAATATCTCAGAGTACCTACTATGTGTCAGACACTATAGGCACTGGCTTATACCTATGAATAATACAGACATGGCCCCTGTTCTGTGGATCTTATCATGTGGAAGGTGGATACATAAGCACACAAATGGAATAGGGGAAGTAGAGGGTGCTGCTCATATGCAAGGTGGAATACCTAATATGGAGCCAGACATCTAGGAAGGCTTCACAGAAGACGCAACGTCTAGGCTGGGGCTTGAAGAGTGTGAGGGGTTAGCTGAGTACAAGGGTGGAGGGAACCACCAGAGTTAGAGAAAACGGGTGGTTAAGACTTCCCAGCCACCAAAAGAAGTTCAGTGTCGCAAGAACAAGGTGGAGACCAGATTTAGAAGGGCCTTTAGAGCAATGTTGAGAGGAGTGTGGGCTTAATTCCATAGATAATGAGAAGGAGTAGCGCCCTCTGGCTACTCTGGGGGAAATGTTGCCGTATCAGGGATGGCGTAAGGAGGCCAGAATCCTGGATGGGAAGACTGGATAAGACCTTGACGGCTCAAGGGATATGACCAAAGTAAAGCACTCCTCTATAAGTTCGAGACAAAACTAAAGCGATAAAGTTCAGAATGCCACACTCTCAAGCCACAGGTCTCCTCCGTCCTCTCTCACCTTTGCTGGGCAAACCAGAGCGGCTCGACCTCGGTTTGCCCCATCACCGCGGACTGTGGGCAGGGGGACGGCTCCACACCCTTCTTCTCAGGTAGGAAAACTGAGGCCCAGAGTCCCGTGGAGGGTGCCGAGGACAAAAAAAAAAAAAAAAAAAAAAAAATCGAAACGGCCTCCCAAGAGGCTGCCGGTAGTCACGCACAATCCGAGGGTCCCGCGGCCTGCCCCATTTCTCAGTCAGCCAGCCCCAACCAGCCGCCTTTGCTATGGAAACAGTCCTCCCGCCCTCCTCAGCGCCTCGGTTTCTTCATGCACCCTGGGAAATGCAGTCCACCCCCGGTAACCTGCCCGCGGCATAAGCCCCCTTCGCGTCCTTAAAGGACTACGAGTTCCAGAAGGCAGTACAAAAACTCCGACAGTCTCTAGGGCATGCGGTCTTGACGAAAAGCTAGAGAAACCCGCCGGCTGGGCCGAAGAGAGTGGAGAAGGCGCCCCCAATGGGCGGCCTTCTGGGCGTGGCCAGGATCTCCATTGGCTACGGCCGCGCATGGGAGGCGGAGTCAGCGGAATGAGGCGCGGAGCTGTTCGCCGCTCCAGGTGCTGAGTCCGAGGGAGGCTCCCGACGCGAGAGCCGCGGTCTCCGCCGCCGCCACCGCCGCCGCAGTCACCGCGAGAGCCACCGCGGGAAAGCCGGGGCAGTGAGGAGCGCAGAGGAGCTCGTTGCGCCGCCGAGCGCTGACAGCCCTCCCTCCTCTTTGAGGTCGGTGCTGCTGGATTCTCTTTTGTTTTATTGGGGACGGAATGAACTGAGATGAGGGGGCCTGGGGAGTTGATGGGACCTCTCCTCACCGCCCTCAAGACCATCTGTCCCGGAGAGCTGCTGACTGACTCCTTGCGGGCCTCTCTGTGGCCTGTCGCCTGAAGTCGGAGCAGCTTGCGTTAGTTTTTGTTCTATGGTAGAGGGGATTCTCGAGTGTGAGGGGCAAAGGCTGGGGGAACTCCCCCCGTCTCTACTGAGGGGGCGTTGGGGAGGTTGCAGCCTTCCCCCACCCTTGTGCCTGAAAACGAGGCTGCTTGGATTATTGAGGATGGGAGGGAGTGTTATGGGATGAAAGGTTCAGAGGCAGGGGGACACTTCCCCATAACACCTGTACTGCTTGAGGTTACAAAGGGGGTCTGGATGTGATGGATGACACCGGGAAACTGCTCCTTCTCTGCTCAGACCCTCCTGGGCTTATTGAGGAGGGGCTGTTTGCGATGTCAGGAAGATCCTTTCCGTGCCCACCCCTCTCCCGAAGCCTAGGTTTTTGTGAAGAGGAGAAACGGGATGGAGATGGAGATGGGACTCTTCCCCCTCCCACTTGGACCCGCCTCGGTTATTGGGGGAGGGGATTGGGACTTGAGGAACTAGAGCCGGGGAGACCCTTCCCCACAGTACTTGAAGTCGCTGGCACAGGAAGGCACTGACGGATTCTTGGGGTCCTCCATGCTCGGGGCCCCGCGCCTAAGGTCTGAGTGGCCTGGGTGTGGATGTGCGGTGGGGGAAAGTAAGAAGGGTGCTGGGAATCCACCCGACCTCCCCCTACTTGAACCTTACCTCTCAGGCCCTCTCTACCTGGATCCAGGTCAGGGGCCCAAGTCGATAAGACCCTCCCTGTCCCGCTCAGTCCCGCCCCGCCCGGCGACCCGGCTCCTGCACCGCGGCAGGGAGCCAGACGCGGATGGGCACGTGCGGGGCGGGACGGGGCGGGTCCCCTCTCTAGCCCTACGAAGCTCCAGGCAGACGCCCCCTGAGCCTCCAGACCTTCGGGACTGCTCGGCTCCACGCGGGGCGCGCCCCAGATCCGGCTACCGAAACCTGCTTCCAGGGCGCGCGGCGGCAGCTTCGCGAACAGGGCTTTTGCGCTCGGCCCAGGCATCCTCGTTAGGACAAAGCGGCGGTCTCCGCACTGGCGGGCCTGCGCCACCCGCTGGGCTGGGGGCGCGGCTAAGGGAGGGGGGGCTCCGGGCGCGGCGCGGAGAGCTTCCGCGGAATCACGCCGGGAGCCGGGCGGGAGACAAAGCGCGCTAGCTTCTCTCGGGCCTGCGCGAGCCGGCATGGAAAATCCCGAGGGAGGAGGCGGCTGCGCCCTGGCTCGGTACTATGCCCTGCACCCTTCTTTCCCGCACATCACCCCCTAACGCTGGCCGGGCACCCCAGGTTGCAGTGTGTGCAGTGGTAACCAGGGTTCCTCCTGGGGGACATTCAAGATCTGTGGCCACGAGGACGCACGCGGACAGGCAGGGGGCTCCGCCTGGAGGGTAGGGTCCCAGGATTCAGGAGATATAGATGGGCCAGGGTCTGGAGAGGCATCCTGACTCCATCTCGCTACGCTCCATCAACCATGTTAGGTCAGGTTTGATTCTCGGGTTCGAGTGTATGTGTCACCGTGTGTTTGCATGGGTGATGATGTGGGTCAGAGTGTGAATATTAACGTGTATGACTGTGTGAATGTGCCAGTGTGTGCTCCAATGTCCATGTGTGTGTCATGATGAGCTTGTGAATCTGTCTGTGTGTGCTTGTGGGAGGAGGAACCACTCTCTGCTGACCTTAGATGTTGGGGGTGTGGGCAGGTTGGTTGTCTCTTCCACTCTAAAGCCACAGTAATAATTTAGGGTTCCAGTGGGTGCCCTCGGGGTGAAGGTAGCTTCAGGCTGCCTTGGGCCTAAACTGCATGCTTGGGTGTGGCCTAGAAGATAGGACATCACAAGTATGTGGAGCCCTCTTCAGCCTTTCTGGGGTCTCAGATCAGACCCCAACATCTCCACCATTGCCCTGCCCTTCCCATCCCTCAGAAATCTTATCCTGCTGCAAGGGGTTGCCCTGAGGCCCAGAATTCCACCCCACCTCTCCATGTGGGCTTCCAAGTGGGGCTTGGGGGGGCTCATCAGCATAGTCTTTTATGATTTTGGGGTGCAAGATATTGTGGCAAGGAAATTTCCTCAATTTGTCCTCCATGCCTGGAAGGTCTATAGGTCTGGGGTTGCCAGTCAGTGGCAGGTGGCCTCTCAGTAATACCAGGTATACTCACAGAGAGGGTATGAGTGTGGCACACAGATACCACTATGAGTGGACACCCCTAGAGGATGACAGCCCTCCCAGACCTGCCCATTCCCAGTGAGTGACCTCAGTTTCATAGTACTTTACAGCAAAGGTGTTGTGTGGCTTTGAGACAATACCCACCAGAGACCCCCTTCCCATAGGATGAGGGGCTAGACCGTTTTGAGTGCAACCACAGAAAGACCCATTATTAGACAGTGGAGCCACCATCCAGCCCAGCCCTGCCTGATCCAGTCTGAAGTATCCACTGCCAGTATCCACAGCGACCTCTACTGGGAAAAGTAGTAAATTTGCAACTAACACTCTCGCTGCGTGTGGAGGTTCAGGGTGGGTGTGGGCACTGTTAGGTAAAAATCACAAACCCTTCCATATGGGGCTCCCTGTCAGCCTTTCGAGTCCTAAGTTGATATTCTTAATGAAAGTGACTTCAAACTAGTCCAAGCAGTGAAATTGCCACTGTCCTTGCCCATACAGAAGTATTTGAAGAGGGCCAAAAGGCCTTTGTCCAAGTTTCCATCCAATTGGGGATGGTCATCAAATCCATTTGTGAGGAAAATGCATGGAAAACACTTATCAAGTTTAGGGAGTTTTAAGCATCTTTCTTATCTCTTCCTCTCCTACTATGATTCCCACCCTCCCCTTCTTATTCCACTTTCTCCTCGTCTCTTCCTCATTATTAGCCAATAACATATTTTTGTTTAATTGTTTTCTAATGTTTATTTTTGAGAGAGTGGGATTGGGGGAGGGTCAGAGAGAGAGGAAGACACAGAATCTGAAGCCGGCTCCAGACTTCGAGCTGTCAGCCCAGAGCCTGGTGTGGGTCTTGAACACATGAGCTGTGAGATCATAACCAAGCCAAAGTTGGATCCTTAACCGACTGAACCACCCAGGTGCCCCGCCAATAATGTATTTTGAAAGATAAGCCTTCTTTTCCTTGTTGAAAATGTGGCCCAGAAAATGCAGAAATCAGAAGGCTATTACTAAGTGCAAAGAACTGGCAAACACTGGCTCTCCTAGATCTAACGGGAGTAGGGGAGATGGATGAAATATGCTCTGTCTTAAATGCTTACATGGTGACATGTGTCTCTTCTCCCGGAATTGCTCTGAAGAGATTTCACACAGCCACAAAATCTTTAGAGCTCCTTAAAGGAAAGGAGGTATTTAAATACCTAGTATTGTTCTTACTTTGGCATCCATGTGATTTGCATTGAACTACATGACTCAGTATCATAAAGTAAAAATAGGACTTAATCTCTTCCTTGCCTATTCAGAAGGTGACTGCATATGTGTGTTGCATTCTGCATGAAAGAGTGGAAAGCCAAATTATCTCATAAATTGAACCACCTGCTTATTCTGATTAGAGAATGGCACTTAACATCACCTACAGGCAGTAACATTATTTTATGTTTCTTTTAATTCATACCTGAATCTCTTTGTCTTGTAAAACCTTTCTTCATGCTCATACATTATTACTTTCACTTGAAGTTAATCAAGAATGTTTAATCCTTGTACAAAAGCCAAACAAATTAAATATCAGCAGATACAGCAAGATGTGGGTGGTGTTTCTGTTCTTGGGCTCAAAAAAATCATTGGAGTTCACAGGAGAGTAGTAAAGGGGCTGAAGAGTTAGTAACTCTTATGGGTGTAGTTAACAGGTTCCTGAAGAGGAGAAGCTCCTCAAAATTTTTCTAGGAGTGCTGGTCGTGTTGAAGAATCTGAGGATGCAAGCAAATAGTATGCATGCTGTGAGTGAGAATGAATGAGTGGGATTCCTAAATCCAAGTATTAATACAGCCTTTGTGGGAAAAATCCACCAAATCCCTCCTGTTCTCTCAGGTTGCCAGTAGCCAAGAAGGAGTGGAGCTGTCCAAGGTTCTGGAACTCTGGCCTCAACCCCACTAGTGGAGAAGGCAGGATTCAGGGCAGGGAATAGAAGGAAGCTCTGAGGACCAAGGCTTCTGTAAGGATTTCCCCAAAGCTCATCACAGAAAGAAATAGGAGGAAACAGAGCTGTAGAGGCTTTTATTGTATTGCTTCAAACGAACCCATTGGCAAACCCTATTTAAAGAATTACAAGCTAATAATAAGAAACAGCATTTCTGAGTCAGGCTTTTCAAATGTATTTAATCTTCACAGTCCTATGAGGTAGGTGGTGGTGTTGTTTCCACTTTCAAGAAGAGGAAATGAAGCTTTGGGAGGAAAGGGTCTTGCCCATGATTACACAGATCAGAAGGAATAGAGTTTAGATTCCAAACTGGATCTCTTAAACTCCAGAGTCTCCTCTTACCATTATTTTTTCCTACTGCTATTGTAGAAGCAAAATTGAAGTTTCGGACTGTCCTATATGAGATTCTAACCAATTTTTAGAGGAATGGATTGGGGACCAACAAAGATTCAGACATAAGCCATAAAAAGTCCTTTCAAATGTATCAAGGATATTACCACAATACTTTACATATTATCCTGACAAAAGGCTTGTTGCCTGTACTTGGTTATAGGTAAAGAAGGAGAAAAAGGAGTACAATGACCCTGATGGCCAGTGTCCCAGGGTTTTCTTTCCAGAGTGGAACAATTTCACAAGAAGCCAAGCTTGGATGGCAGCAAAATGTATTTTTCATAATCTGCAAGAATGGGGGTGGGGAATGAGGAGGCTGTTATTATTTCACAGAGTACATGTAGAGCCAAAGAAATAGGGCTTATATTTATTTGCTGGTGTCCTGTTCCAATGCTGAGGACACTTGGATATTGTTAAGAGGCTCCTTCTCCCTATTCCCACTCTCAGATTTTTACAGCAAAGTCTTTAACACCAAAATAAAAGTTTTCATTGTTGTGAGCCTCAGCTAATCCCAGGGAAGTGCCACATTCCTGCCCTTGTGTCATCATAACCAGTGTTCTGCCTTCATATGTGGCTGCACAACTCCTGCAGGTTGGCAAGTTTGGGGTGTGATATGCTTCAGGCCACACATCCTCTGGTCCTCCCAGGGTGGCAGTGCCAACTGCCCCAATCTTGCCACACACACAAGTGACCTGGGCCTGAGAACTCCCCATTTAGTGGCTGTTAGTTTAGGTGTCTAAAGAGAGTAGAGAGCAAGAGATTTGCTTTTTCTCCTCTCTTGACCTCAGTCTGCACAATGCATAGAAAGGGGGCCTCACCTTTTAAGAAAATGTCTCACATCAGGCTAGGTCTCCTGTCCATTTTGAGTCTTTCTTTCCCCTTCTAGGTTCGGGCTTTGCAGGACTCTGATGCATGCAGCAAATCTGCTATTGCTTTTCCCGAGTGCACTCGGAGGCCAAGGACCCGGCTCCCATCCGGGTCTGTTCTGACTCATATGACTGCAGACAGATTTGATTGTTTTCTTATTTAGAGTCATTAATTAACTCTCCTCAGCATCAGAACAGCATGTATTAAGAGGGGAGCCATTCGTGGGGGTCTCTAGGAAGCCATGCCTACAGCTGAGTACTGTCTCCTTTTCTAACAGGATCAGGAAATGGTTTTTAATTCTGGCTGTAACCCTTCAGTAAGCTTAGATTGTTAAGATTTTATGCCAATATGAGAAAGGAAATAAAATTGTAATTAATTGCTAAGGCTGCTATGGTTATTCTGGCAAAAACTGGGAAACTCCAGGGTCACTGAAAGGACAGGACTTTCATTCATTCAACAAATATTTCCTAGACCTGCAATGTGCCAGGCACAGAGCTCTGCATAGTGAACACAATCCAATGTGGGATAAGCCCTGTCATATCGGAATCTTAAATGGAAAGTAGAAACAGATGCAGAAACGCTGACAAGGGTGTGTGCTGTAAGCAGAAAGAGTCTTTAGAGGGGCACCTGGGTGGCTCAGTCAGTTAAGCACCCACCTTCGGCTCAGGTCGTTTCACAGTTTGTGGGTTCGAACCCCATATCAGGCTCTGTGTTGACAGAGCCTGGAGCCTGCCTCAGATTCTGTGTCTCCCACTCTCTCTTCCCCTTCCTCACTCACGCACTCTCTCTCAAAAATAAACATTAAAAATTTTTAAGAATTTTTAGAAATGGAAGGAACCTTAATAATCATAAGCCGGGGCGCCTGGGTGGCTTGGTCGGTTAAGCTTCCGACTTCAGCTCAGGTCATGATCTCACGGTCTGTGAGTTCGAGCCCCGCGTCGGGCTCTGTGCTGACAGCTCAGAGCCTGGAGCCTGTCTCAGATTCTGTGTTTCCCTCTCTCTCTGCTCCTCCCCCGTTCATGCTCTGTCTCTCTCTGTCTCAAAAATAAAATAAAACGTTAAAAAAAATTTTTAAAAAAATAATCATAAGCCATCATCTCTTTTTTAACATAAGGAAAGAGGCTGAGGGAAATTGAGTGTTGCCACTAGCCACACACAGCCCTGGTTAGTGGCAAAGAGGGGGATTAGAACCCAGGTTTTATTAATTCCTAAAATTTCTTCTCTCCACTGTACTCAACTGCTGCTCTGCTCACCAAATTATCCAAAGGGCAGGTTTCCATCAACAGAGACTTTTTAGATCTAATCCTAATGCAAAACTTAAGTTGAAATAGAAACAATAGATTAAATGGGAAAAGAAGAATGCCCACTTATATCCGTGTTGTACAATATAGTAGCCACATGCTATTGAGCACTTGAAATGTGGCTAGTCCAAACTGAGGCACCAGATTTTGAAAAATTAGTATGCAAAATATATATAAAATAGCTCACTAATAATGTTAATAGTATAAGTTGAAATATTATTTTGGATATATTGAGTTAAATAAAATATATTAAAATTAACTTCACTTGTTTCTACTTTTAATGTGTCTACTAGAAAATTAATAATTATATACATGTCTTGCATTTGTAACTCATTTCTACTGCATAACACTTCTCTAGAGTGCTTCCATTTAGGAGAAAATGTTCTTCACAAACTAAGGCATTTAGCAAAGTAGGTTTTGTAATCAGTCAGCCAGAGATGAATACTAGCTTTACCACTTAAGCTGTGTGACCTTGGACAAGTTGATTAATCTCTATGCTTCCATTTCCTCACCTGTAAAATGATGATGATAATAGAACCTACCTCCTTGGTTGAGTCAAATCACTTAGAACAGTGGCTGGTACATAGTGAGTATTCAATATTAGCTATCAGAGGAGACTTCAGTATTAGCTATCAGAGGAGTACTCAATATTATTATCAGAGGAGACTTCTAGAATCTTACAAGACAGGGGCAACAAGAAGGAGAACAAGCAGACAATTTTCAAATACATGAAGGAAAGGATTTACTACTACTTAAAAGATGATTGAAAGTGCATGCTCAGTACAAGCTCATGAACTACTTTGATGTGGCCCCAATTTTCTGACAGAAAATGAAACTGAGGAAAGACTTCAAGCCACTTACATAAGTACACAATGGGTAAACACATTAGCTAACTGCATTATGCACAGGTCCTGACCTCTGCTAACAAGTTGAGGAAGAGAATGATTAGTGTGTACTGTTAACAGAGGACCCCAGAACTCTGAGTCTCTTGGATTCCAAGATTCCTCAGAGAAATGTAAGCCTTATGCTCTAGGAGAAGGATCCTGGACAAGAGTCAGACCTATGTGAGGTCAAAGCCATTCTGCCATCCATTGGTCTTGATCAAGACACTGTCAATCTCCTCCTCTGTAAAATGGAGATAGTACCACCACTCTTGCAGGCTGTGGTGAGGACTAAATTAGATAATGCAAATAAAACATCTCATACATAGGTACTCAAAAGATGGTAGCTTTGATGAAATGAAATTTCAAATGTTAATAGAGAACTTGTGGTTGTTTAATAGAGAATTTTCCATTCGGAATCTCCATGGTCTTTTCTCCCATTTTTTTATGTTTGTATTTTTAACTTATAGAATTTCTTTCTAGACATATAAAAACATGTGCTGTTGATATTATTTTATATTTTCACTCTTTTCTACAGTTTCACTGCTGCATTCTGCATCTTTGCTTTGTCTCTGAAAAAGGTTGAAAGGACAGTTTCATCTGATTGTGTCTACACCAAAATGTAGGGTCTCAGTAACTTTGGGCATATTACACAGTCTGTCAGGTTCTTCTCTCTCTCCCATTAACATACATGAGCTTTCTTTCCTGGGATGATAAATTAAGAACCAAAATGGGCAATGTTCTCCATCATATTTATCCTAAAGTTCTAACATTCTGACCTTAGTGGTTAGAGCACTTTACATGCAGCTTTGCTTTAAAAAATAGATGGGGCATCAATCTAGAAACCATAGCCCCAGAAGAATCATGTTCTCCTGGCTCTTACAGCAGGTGACAGGTCCATTCACTGCATAGCTCTGAGGGAGCACATTGCTACTGTCCTTGAATATCTAGTTCTCTTCCAAAAGTTTGCTTTCTGGACCAAAGAAATATAGGTTAAGCTCAGTGAAGACTTATGTTAACAAAGCATGTAGAACTCTAGAGAAAACACTGACTAGCCACACAGAAATTGTGGGGAATCCCTAGAAATATTTTGGCAGGAGAGCAACATGGTCAGATGTCTGGGGTCAAAGTGTGGTGGGTGTGGGTACCTAATTGGCTCAGTCGGTTAGGCATCCGACTCTTGATTTTGGCTCAGGTCATGATCTACAGTCATGGGATCAAACCAGATGTCAGTATCCATGCTGAGCATGGAGCCTGTTTAAGATTCTCTTTCCCTCTTTCTCTGCCCCTCTTACCTGCTCACGCTCGCTCACTCACTCACTCTCTCTCAAAATAAACATTGAAAAAAAAAGTGTGGTGGGTGTGTTGAGGTGGGGAAGAGCCTGGAGGGCAGACTCACCCCTGATTTTGTTGAGACACCCATGACTTCCAGGGACCTAAGTACCATTACTAAGTTCTCCTGGGATAGGGTCTGATCTTGAAATGGATTTTTCCCATCCATTCACTCTTGTTCACTCAATGAATGCTGAATGCTGCATTTTGAAAATGCAGCTCTGGAAGAACCTAGGGTCTGGCTGGGGAGAAGGGAGATGCCCATGTGTAGAGTGAACGAAGGAACAAAGGCTGAAGTAAACACAAGAGGCTTGACTACGGTGCATTGGCTATGGCAGTTGGCTAAAGCTGTAGATCCCAGCCCCCCGACCTGAATCTGAATCTCAGCTTCACAACCAATATGTGAGCAAGCACTTGAGCAAGTGCTTTAACCTTTCTGAGCCTCATTTTTCCCATCTGGAGCAATAAAACATACTTTCCTGGGCTGTTATGGCTATTACATGACAATATATATGAAATTTCTTAGGGTAATACTAGCCTTTCTTAATGGAGTGCTTACAGTACATCAGGCATTGTGCTTAGCAACTTATATGCATAAAAGCTACCATTATTATTCCTATTTTATGGCTGAGGAAAGCAATGTTCACATACTTCAAGTAACTTACCCAAGGTCCCAGAAGCAGTAAGGAGTGGGACGAGCATCCCAACCCAGGAAATTTGACTGCAAAATCTTCTCTTAACCATTGTGATCATTGCCTCCCTGGTTCAAGGTCAGCAGGAACCCAGTAACTTATTTTGAAAGAGGGCAAAATGATTTGTTGATCAACTTGCATAGAGGTCTTCTGCTTGGTCTTCAGGAGTGGGTACAATATGGAGAGGCTCTGAGGAGTGTGTATGGTACAGAGGGAAGACAGGGAAAAGCTGTGATCCAATGAACAGGGCTGGGAATGCCAATGATGTGTTCTGGGAGTCCTGAAATGGAGAAGAGGTTTTCAGTAGGAAACAGATGTTTAGAAAGAAGAGTTTGAAAAGCCTTGGATATCAGGCTAACAAGTGTTAGAAAAACAAAAAAGTTCACAGGAAAAAGATGGGATATGAAATCTGAAAGCACCAGTTTGAAGCATCTCATTGAATTTGGGCATATTGTTGCAGTGAGGAGCAGGCTCACCAAGCATGCCCAAAGCCAAAGTTTGTGGAGAGTGTGGCCAGACCACAGTCTAGCATTCCTACCAGTGCTCTTTGCTATCTAATGTGCATAGCCTTTTCTTTCATTTGGTCTTCACAAAAGCCCTAGGCAAGAGCCAGGTGGGAGGTCTGCTACCAGCATTGCTGACTGTATCAAGTGGCAGGCAGCATGGGCTGCCAGGAAACGCAGATGCCAAGCACAGCTGCAGTGCTCAAACCCAGGCAAAAAGCTTAGGAGGACTTTTTCTGTGGGGGAGGAGGCAGATGCCTTGCCCACAGGACTCAGTCCTTTTCTCTGTGCTCCAGGAAGCAGGCAGTGTCATCCTTTGGTCCATGATTTCCCAGTGACACCCCTGAGTGGTGGTGAGGGCCTGACTCAGGGTCATTGCAAACAAACCCCATGCAGCATCTGTCAGCCAGTGGCCCCCTCCCGTGCAGAGAGCTTGTTTCACAAAAGGAGATTTTTCTGAATTTGCCATCTTGAATTCATTGTGTTCATTTCTCTGCAAACTACAGGGACCAGAAACCAAACCTATTCTCCTTAGGGGGGTTAGAAGAAAAATCTATCTTCTCTAATGGCTGCAGTCACTGCTGACCACCAGATTTCTCTCCATGGCTACACTTTGAATAACAGTGGAAAACAAAGGCGGGAAAGGAGAGGGGCACAGATGGGGCACTTCTTCCAAGAGGCACCTGCGGTTCTGTGAAGGATGTGAAACAATGGGGAGGGAAATTGCACAGCTTTGAGAGAACCCCTTGATGAGTAAAGGAGGAGTTCTGATGTGCAAGATGATAGAAGATGAAAGAGATCATGGTGCTTACTATGTTTTCTCTAGAAAGTCATGGTAGGATTCCAGGTGCCCTCCACAGTTCTGGAAGGATAAATAAACCGGTGAGCAAGGCCACAGAAATTTTGACAAGTTATCCAGGAATAAGTCCCTAGGGATTTTAAACGTATTGCTAATGAGAAATGACACACACTTGGTAATAGAATGTCAAGGACTCCTCTGGCCATTGACCCCATAATGATTAATGTGTGTCAGACACTGAATACAACAGGGTGGAATGGTGACTTCTGAAGGATAAAATCAAACTGGAAAATCAAAATAATAATACTAAAGGTATAGATGTTTAGAATGGTTGGGCATCAGGAAGTACAGCTGGTGTTACTACAGAATAACTTTACCAGCCAAGTCCCTTTTACCTCACCATTCTGACCCCGAGGGTCAATTCTTAGATGTTCCTGTGATCAGCCCCCAACTCAGGGCCTAGCACACAGTAGGTGCTCAGCAAGTGTTCACAGCTTGCTCACACATTTAACACTACTGTGTGCTAAGCCCTGTGTCCAGGCAATGGAGAGATGGAAGTGAATGAAACACAGTGCCTGTCCATAGGGGGTTAGTCAATTCCAAAATAGAACAAGGAATACACTGTAGGAAATGTGCAAATGAACAAGGTTACCTCATGATGTTACCTTCTAGGTGCTTCCTCACACCTCTGGAATAATGTAGCCCAGCAGGTGAGCCAAATTGAGATCTTCTACTGGCAACCTTATCTCACATCACATCTGAACAGGTCCAGCTGTGGAAGCTGAGATAGCAGCATGAAAGTGAAGGAGGCAGAGGCTGGTATATTGCAGAAACGTGTTGGGTGCACTCACTGGAGATGTTTTTCCTTTACATGCTTTGTTTGAAAGACCTGCTCTTGAGACGCTTTGCCTGCAATTAGAGCATGCTGCCACAAGGAGCACCATGAAGCACCATGAAGTGTGGCCCAAGTAGACACACCCTCCACAGGCGTGGCATGCTGAGCAAAATAGCTTTCCAGTTGTTAACCTTCAGTTGAACATAATTTTAAATTAATTGATCAAAAAAGAATTGCACATTTAATTGGACCAAAGCACTGTAACCTATGTATATACAGTGAGTGGAATTATGATTTCATCAACATTCATTTAACAAAATTCATGTATGTCTACTGTATACAAAGAGTGGCACAAAGTCCCTGCCCTTAGGTACTGCCTCCTACAAGGAGAACAAACACAGACAGATAATTATAGTGCAGCAAAGTAAGTGGTGCAATGGGGGGATGAGCAGAGAGCACTAAAGGCACAGAGAAGGAGTGACCAACTCTCATGGGGGACGAGGGGGAGTAACACACACACACACTCTCTCTCTCTCTCTCTCTCTCTCTCTCTCTCTCATGGCCCAGATGTTAACACCTAAGTCACAGGGTTTTACATCAACACATATAGAAGGGAAAAAGCAAATAGGTTGAAATATTGGGACACTGAAAGGAGTTGGGATTGGCCTGTTGAGTGACTTTGGATGTATCTATCTCAGGACCTCAGTTCCCTCATCAGGTACTCCAAGGATGTGGTAGTGGCCATCCTGACCATGTGGGCCTGGAACAACATGGAGATTAGAGGGATGAGCTTGATCTTGTTGGCCAAGGCCTGGACTTGTCCCAGTCTCAAGGCCTCCTTGGAACCTGCTTGTCTGGACCCTCTTTTAAAAAATATTTTTTAATGTTTATTTATTTTTGAGAGAGAGAGAGAGAGCAAGTGGGCGATGAGTAGAGAGAGAAGAAGACACAGAATCTGAAGCAGGCTCCAGGCTCCAAGCTGTCAGCACAGAGCCCAACATGGGGCTCAAACCCATGAACTGTGAGATCATGACCTGAGCCAAAGTCGGACGCTTAACCAACTGAGCCACCCACGCACCCCTGTCTGGACCTTTTTAATTCTGGCTGAAATATTCCAAGGGATTCCAGAGGATCAGCTGAGATGCTGGGGATAGAGGAACTTGTCATTTGTGAGGGTTTTTGGTATCCAAACAAATCGTCTAGCTCTTCTAAATCACTACTTGGTTTTACCACCAGTCCCAGAAGCCAGGCCGGCCCTCTCAAAACTCTACACTGCATGTGCTATCCTGCTCCCTTCTTACCAGCAGGTCTGAGGCCTGCTTTGGAAAGCCTTGGCCTGGTCAGGGGAGGGTCACTGCTGGCAGACCAGGCCCACCCCTGCCTCCAGGCCCTTGAGAAGACAAAGCCCTGTGGCAACCATTTCTCAACATACTTGCGTACCAAATCATCACGTTGGACACCTTCAACTAACGTTGTATGTCAATAAGATCTCAATAAAGCTGGGGGAGAAAAAAAGAAAAGCTTTCCTCAGCCTGTGTCTCCCTCTGGAGACCTTCTTCAGCCCTGGCAGGCTGTCCTCCCCAGCCAGTCCCACCTTGCAGTTCCTGGGGACCCAACCCACCCTTGTCTGTGGGTGTGGCAGTGCCCTTCCCAGAACTGGGACCTCTGTGTTGGGAATACAGAGGAGCAGCTATCTTGCATCAATTTTAAAAATGCCAGAGTGTTTAATTTAAGCAAGTCATTTAAAGCTTTTAATTGCTCCATAGAGAGAATTTTAGTATACAATACATTACAGCAATACCTGGTTAAGAGAGAAGACAAATGGAAGCACTGAAAAAGCCCTCACTGAAATTCCTTTTACAAGTCTTAAAAAGCATTTTTTCAAATAATTCATGCGCCCAGGAAATTTCATGCAGAAGACTGACAGGCTCTGAACCACCTCTCTAGGCCAGAGCCAAGACCCAGTCAGCTCAGGTCTCCCCACTCTCCCTCTCATCCTTCAGCCCTGCGCCCCTCTCTCTGCAGAGAGCTCATCATTGCCAGCTGGGACCAGGTCTGTGCAGGGTGCTTTTCTCCACTGAGAGCCAGCAGGCACCTCTTCCTGGGGCTTCCACAGGCGATGCTGAGGACACTTCCTGCCTTGCCACCTCACCGTCACCAAACACACCCCCACTCTGGCTGGGGCCTGGATGGTCCCTTCATCTTGCAGGAAGCGCGACTGGGCAGCTATGCGGGACTCCCTACCCAGAGTGAGCAAACAAAGAAAAATCAACAGAGGGCCTTTAAAACCATTCCACAAAGGATGTCGCCTCCACCAAAGGAGATGAGAAGAGGCCAGGCTGAGATAAGCAGAGCTGCTTAGAAACCGAACACAGGGACAAATCAAAACATTCATTGGAGGCAATAGAATGCAGATCAGTGGAGTGAGAAACAAGATGTCTCCCTTCCAAATCACTGCAAAAGATAAAAGAAATCATCAGCTATGGCTCAAAAGTCAGAAAAGAAAGGAAATGCAGAAAACATAAAACAAGGTGACAGGAGGCTACCCACAATGGTTAGGACAATAAATGTAAGCATTTAACATTCCCTTGTTCCAAGACAAAGGCTTCCAGATTAAATAAATACAAGAGACTCACCCAAAATAAAACAATGCCAGGGTGGGCAAAGCTATACCAGGTAAATGCAAACAAAAGAAAAAGCCTGAGTGCCTATGTCAGACAAAGCACAATTTAAGGCAATAAGTAGCATCAAGCAGTATAAAAAGGGCAATTTTATATTCATAGGAGCAATTGTGAAAACCTAACTGTTCTGAACATTTGTACACTCAGTATTCTAGCATCAGGACACTTGAGGCAAAACCTCACCATTGGAAATACAAGATGAAGACAGTTGTGGGCATTAATTTACATACTATTCTCAGAACCTGATGTCTAGTAGCCAGAACATATATAACAACAGAAACAAGTAATATTCTGAAGAAGATTGAATTAAAAGGTGGGTGCTAAACTTTATACCAGTCTGAATGATGTTTGCCACGTTTTAAAAGACCATCATAGATTGGTACTTGGGATATAAATGTTAAATTGAGCGCAGATTTATATATACAGTATAATTATAATCACAGTTTTAAAAACCCTTAGCCACTGAAAAACCACTGAAAGAAAATAGACCAAAATGTTAACATTTGGTGTGTTCAGAAAGGTTCAAATTTAGGTATTTAAAATTTCTTTCCACTTTCTCTTTCCAAATGTTCTTTAATGATCATATAATATTCTATGAGTTTAAGAAAGTGAACTGGAAAAAAAAAGTTAGTTTTAGACTCATCCCCATGGCATAGGGCTTATGATTTTTAAGATTTCGGTAAAATTTAACAAGAACAGCAAACAGGAATCCCAGCAGGCCCCACACAGCCTGGGGCTCCCAGCCCTTCTAGAACCACAAGGTCTCTCCCTCCTCAAAACCCTGGGGGCAACTGTGTTTTCCCAACTCCACTCCCACCTCTTCTACTGAGCCTTTGCAACCCTTCTACCCTCCAGTGACAGCTTAACTGTGGTTTCCCCAGAGACAGACCTGGTCTTGCTTTTCCCCTCCTCCTGTGCCCCTGGTGACCTCACCCACTCCTGTAAAGGGATGCAGTTCCCTCTGTATGCCAAGAACTCATGAATGCATCTCTATCCCCAGACTCCTCACAGAGTTTCCAGGGTGTGGGTTTCCAGGTCAACCCACAGATGTGGGACAGGCACAGTGGACATGCCTAAAGAGGAAACAGTCAGTGAAGCCTCTCTGAACACATGATGGTAGGGCACAGGGATTGAATGTGAAGCAGGGATGCCACAAGGGGTAGTGGTGAGAGCATGTAGGCATCCATGGTCAGAGGTCAAAGAAGGTTTCCATGAAAGAATCAGATAAACCATCACCTTGGGCATAGTTCTGTCTATGCCACCTGCAAACAACACTTACATCTCTGATGTACAGGGCAATGCATCAGGATTGTGGCAGTAATCAAGCAAAACAAAATCAAATTTAAAAACCAGGCTTAGGGGCGCCTGGGTGGCTCAGTCGGTTGAGCGGCCGACTTCAGCTCAGGTCACCATCTCACGGTCCGTGAGTTCGAGCCCCGCGTCGGGCTCTGTGCTGACAGCTCGGAGCCTGGAGCCTGTTTCGGATTCTCTCTCTGACTCCCTCTCTCTGACCCTCCCCCGTTCATGCTCTGTCTCTCTCTGTCTCAAAAATAAATAAACGTTAAAAAAAATTTTTTTTAATAAATAAATAAAATTAAAAAATAAAAAATAAAAACCAGGCTTAGACTGACCTGGCCCTTGGAACACTCATGTGGGATCCCTCAAATTCTCTTCTGCCCACCACACACATCCAGCTACTGGTTCAGCGGACAGACCCGCTCCACCACCGAGATTTGCTGGGCAGTAGTTTCTGGTCTGGCCTCCTAACTTTTCAGGGCAGAATAGAAAGTCTGTAAATAACTCTGAAGTCTTTAATCTACCAGCCAAAAGAGTAAAGATGAGATCAGTTTTTTAGCCCAGTGATGTGGTATGTTAATTTTAAGGTACAGTTTCTTTTGAAAATGATAAAAATAAAGTTAACTACTAACCCTAAACATATATTCTTATCAATCTCAGCTCTAAGTACATACTCTCAATGGGAAGTAAATGACTGTAACAGAGCTTTCTAAAATTATTGCATATAATTTCTCTTGCATTCCTAGGTCTGGGTTGCTATCTAGTTACCATTTTGTTTTGAAAGACAAACATGCATGAGACCACTCTTTAGAAACAGGGTTTCATGAAATACTATGCAGCTACCGGGCTCCAGAGAAGAGACGTTGCTAAGTCACCTCTAGCAAGTCACTTAACTTGTCTAATTTGCAAGCTCCTCTTCTTAAAAGTGAAGGGAATCATACCTACCTTAAAATACTGTTGTAAAGAAAATCGTGCTTCCCTGCACAACAGGCCTAGTACAGTGTCTGCTTGCAGCAGGAGCTCAGCAAACATAGCAGTTATGCTTCTATCAAGCAGCGCGTTTTAGCCTCTGTGCCCCTGCCACTGCACATAATGGATGCGAGTCGTTCTGGGAAAAATTCCTGGGCTTCCCACAATTCCCAGCCATACAGCTCTACTTCCACAACCTTTCTCCGCCCACTCAAGAAACATCCAAAGGCACATGACTAGAAATGAAGTGATAATAGGAAAAGCTCCCAGAATCTTTGCTTACTTGCCTTTTCATGGAAATTAGTCAAAACCTTCATTATCGTACCATCAGTGACAAATAAATGGGAATGCACCAATGTCTAAAAGACAACTCCCAACTATTTGAGAACCTAGTTTCTCAGAACCAGGCACATCACAGCTTCCTTGGAGCTCACAAGCCCTAACATCCCCCTCCTTGTCCTGTGACACCAGAGGCCTGTCTTCTGACCCCAGACTCTCAAGCAATTGGGTATCCAGAACCACATTTTCTTACTCCCCCCAAACCACGTGCTCTCCCTGGTATACTTCCTTGTCTTTAGCAGACAGCTAATAAATGTTTCATAAATAAATACATCTGAATTCTGGCTCCACTTTTGTGCCTCCCTTCTCTGGGACTAGCAAGTGTGCATTATGAGCCAAAATCAGGTCAGGTGACCTGGCTTCCAGCAATAATGTGCACAGAAGGCAAATGATTAAATAATGCATGTCTATCCACTTGACATGACTATGACATTTTGAAGCCACTGAAAATGATGGGCTCAAAGACTCAAAGGCCACATGGAGACACAGTTAACGTTAACTGAATAAATAGACCATAAAGCGAGTGTCCTTGTCCAGCCATCACACACATGGACCCAGACGGAAGGGGAAAGCTGTAGAGAATTTGTTGCTATGGGAGGGGCGGGATTCTGCCTGATAAGTTTCCAAATTCTCTTCTATGTTGCTTGGTTTTTACAATGAACAGGAGATGGCAGGGAACAGCCCCCAAGATTAGAAATTAGTCCAGGGCTTCCTCATAGGCACATGGCCAAACTCAGTGTGCTGAACTCAAAATGAAGGCCGAGGAGCTGGACCTGGGAAAGGATGCAGAAGCCAGAGTCCATTCAGGAACAAAATGTGGACTTGACCCAAAATAGCTGTCATGCTCAGCCTCACAGTCTGAATTAATCCTCTTTGTAGTTTATTGACATCTATGAAATTGATTCTTACCACAGAATCACAGCCCATGGCCCTTTTTACAGTCGATAAAAAGCATGACTGGGGAGGCGGTAGAAAGCATCTGTACCAAATACTCACAGAGCGCCCCATGGTAGGCTCTACTGAGACCTATGTGTTTCTGGAAAATGTTCCCAGGAACTCCTGGGAAGAATGAGAAAGGGGAGAGGTAGACTGACAGGTTGGGGAGAGGGAGCTAGGCAGCTTCTGCCGGTGTCAAGTCAAACCTGACCTTGAGGGTCACCTCCTCTACACTCACAGAGGAGGTCTGACCCTGCCTTAGGTTCCTTTCCTTGAAGCAGACCTGAACATCACTCCCCTCTCCTAAGACAGGGCCCAGTGCTTGGTCCAGAGAACAGTTTCCCTGTCTTGGTCCTCAAGTCCTTCATTTGGAAAAGAACGGGAATAGCATAGCCCAAAAGACCCATAGAGACTCACTGTGGACAAGGATACCTAGGCCAGCCAGGCCAGTGTCAGCCCTGGGCTACACAGCCACCGCCCCCCACCCCCACCCCCCCCACCCCCGCCAGCTGGGCTATAACTGATTGTGTTACACTACAAGCCAGGGAAGAAGGGCCTGTGGTACCCATCACATGTACCCCAAGTTCTTGCCGAGAGTAGGAACCGGTCTACTCTTAGAATCAATGCAGTAGTCTTGAGGCCCAGTGACCCCCAACCTACCCAGATCCCTCAGGAGATCCAGCCCTATACCAATGTTGCCAGGGCAGTTTCCTGGTCACTGTACACAGAGGCCTCCTCACTTTTTCAGAACAATACTGCTCGAACACAGAGCACTAACCGGCTCTCGTATAGCCCTGACTGCTGTCTGGCTCAGGAAACCCTTATTACAATGAGCCTTACTTTTAGTTCAGGATCTGGCAGGCAGATTGCCTGGACTGAGCCCACTGTGTCTGACAGGAAAGCAGATAGGCTTTGACTTTGTCCACATTTGAATCCAGATCATCAGTGATCCTTCCTGAGGGTTTCCATGTACCCTATCTCAGAGTATCTGGTGGGCCAGAACCGACTCCAGATTAATAGCCCTGCAATGACCTAGACCCTCACCCACGTCTGCCTCACCTAATGTACAGCCTTGAGAATGGGGTCACTTCCCACAGGGAAGACAGGTTTGGTTATACCACTAAGAGTCTTCCCTGGCTCAGCCAGATTGGTCTGCTCCAACCACAGCCACCACCATGTGCTGGGACTTTTGACGTACAGTACTTCCCAGAATCAAGAATCTGATGGATCATGGCCTCCTCCGGGCTCTCTACACATACCACACTGTGGCCATCTGTGGCCATGTCTGCCTTTCTCCACCAGGCAGGGACCAAGGCTGACCCCATCCTGCCCCAAATCCAGGCCCACATGTGGGATGGAGGGCTCTTTTATGTGGGGACCACAGGGAGTGCCTCTTGCAAACCTCCCAAGCTTACCCTTTCTTATTCCATAATCAAAACAGAGAAGAAGGAATTAGATATCCTACTTCACAGCATGACTTCCTGGAAAGGCCATTTCTCCCTGTGACTGGTTCTGCTATGGACCTTCTGCCATTGAAGTCCAGACTCAAGACAGTATGACGACAGGAGAGTAAACCCACCCTCTCCTTTGAAAGCCCAAGGCAAGAAGCCCCCTCTGGAGCAAGTTGTCCAGCTTGTTCTGCTGCTGCACCTGCTTCCCAAGATTTTCAGGGTAGGGTGAGAGTGAGCTTAAGGGTGCTTTCCATTTGCAAACCAGAGGCAGAGGAGCTGTTGGAGGCAGCCTGTGTGGCTGTCCTAT
Source organism: Panthera onca (assembly GCF_046562875.1). Classification (NCBI taxonomy): domain Eukaryota; kingdom Metazoa; phylum Chordata; class Mammalia; order Carnivora; family Felidae; genus Panthera; species Panthera onca. Next base: position 43,539,987 of record NC_138353.1, on the reverse strand, counting down.
TCGAACTGTGGCCTCCAATGCCCCCATCAGGGATTTGTCCTTAGTCTTTCTGATCACAGTTTATTGCCCTCAGCTTCCTAATGTCTTTTTCCATGGCCAAATCTTCTCAGGCAATGCTCACAGAAGCAAAAGGGCCTTCAGGCTGGAAAATCATGGGCCGTTAGCCACTGTAAGTGGAGTCAAGTGATTTTGTCTCCACGGTGATGTTTGTTTCCCTGCTCCCAGGATGAGGCATAGGCTGCTTGGATGCTCCAAGGCAAACAAGAAGTAGGAAGCAGACAAAAGTGGTCACAAGCTCGTAAGAAGTCTAGGGCATCCTGCAGAGGGATTGGAAGGTGCTTTCCTTTGGGGCAGGCCTATTAACTGGCAGTGAAACCCACTCCTTTCTCAGAAGATTTCTTTCCTTTGCATTACTGGGGCTTTAGCACAGGGAACAAGGGACTGGGTCCTCAGGTGAACCCATCTTGTAGCTGCCTCCACTTTCCAAGCCCCATCTCTCCTCTCTGCCTTGACCACTTCCTCCCTCCTTTTGTTCTCTGATTTAATGTCTTAGCTCCCACATTTAGAGGTGACTGCAGAGACCGCATCCACTGAAGCTCAAGGACACAGCGTATCAGGGTCCCTCAGTTATTCTCAATTCCCTGTCCTGTTCCTATGACTCAAAGGCAAGAGTTACACACATCCTGACCTAGAGTCATCCTGTTGGTTTCTGCCCATAGTGCTAGGTATGGTATGGTCTAGATTAGTAACCCCCAGCCACATGTGGCCAATTAATAGGAGTTAAATAAAATTTGAAGTCTGTTTTCTCAGTCACACTGGCCACATTTCAAGTTCTCTATAGTCATGCGTGGTTCGTGGCTACCACATTCGACAGCACAGATACGGAACATTTCCATCATTGCAGAAAGTTCTATTGAACAGTGCTGCCCAGGGCTGCAGGCTATTTCAGGGTCCTGGTTCCTTCACTGAATGCATTTACTGTTTTTCCAGGCTCTTCCCTGTCACCTACAAGTTTGATGACCAGAGAAAAGTAGGGAGACCATCTTGTTTTAAATGAGACAGACTTGAGTTTCCATCTCTGAAACCTAAGAGCTGAGTATTCCTAGGATGCTCTAGCCGCCTCATCTGTAAAATGGGAATAATCCTATCAACCTAAGTACACTGATAGCAAAATTCAAGGAACAAATGTAAAGTTCCTGGCAGAGAAGCAGTTCATAAACATAGTTCTTGTTCTTGATAAAGTGTCAAATAGCACAGAGTTGAAGCCTGGGTCTGCGAAAGAGATTAAATGCACTCATGGTCAGGACTGGAGAATGAGTGCAGGGACAGAAATAGCAATGAGGAGTGTAGATTGGTCCCTTGGCCTCTTGGGGGTATTTCTATTTTTGGTGCAATTACATTGCCAAATGGATTTTAAATCAATTGTTAAGAGCTTTTCATTGTTTCACAGTTTTCTGAAGCGTGTCTCTCTTGGATACTCAGTAGTTGCCACTGGAAACCCCCATCAATGAGTCACTTCTGTAAGAGCCAAACTGGAGTGGGGAGCTGCTAGGCCATCTGGGGTCAGTTTGAGGTCACCATCAAGAGACCCAGAGGAACTGCTTGGTATGGTCACGAACTGGTTATTAGTAGGACCTTGGCCAGCCAGCTCACCACCCTTTGTTTCTTCTTCCAGAGCCCCGTCCCCATAATGGCATAATGAATGGGGTTGTCAAAGATCAAATGAGGTTATTGAATCAACATTCATTTCCTTGTGGGTGCACCTGTGTCTGGCACCCGTGGGGCCTGGTTCTGTATGAAACCTGAGTAGACGCTCAACAAACATGTTGACTGGATGATTGATCATATAAAGATCCCATTTAGAACTAGTTTTGCAGTTTGCAAAACTGGGGCAGGATTATTAATATTACAATATATAAGATAGTCTAGAATAGAACCTCCACTCTCCTACTCTCTGAAGTTTGTTTTCTTTGAGGAAAATCTGGCCCATGGTCAATACCAGAGGTCCCTGTTCCCTTTTTGGTCCAACTCACTCCCTCAGCACCCCTCTGAGCACTCTTCACACACCAGGCTCCATGCTAAGAGCAGATCTTCAACCTCAGAGAACCATATGCGACTGGCTTCCTGGAGCACAGCACAAGAGGGGGGACTAGCAGCCCCAGGTGCTGTCCTTTCTGGGTCGTGCACATCTCCCTCTCGCTCGGCAGGGCTGCTGCTTCTCCAGATCCCACCACTCAACACTAGCCTGGGTTGGGCCGCGGCCAAACACGAAGTGTCTACCAACCTCCAGTCTCTAGGTTCACCCATCTTCAACTTCTTGCAGCTCTAATAACAATCTCAAGAGCTTAGGATTTGATGTTTCCCATGGGGCTCCATCTTTCTGCCTTTTTCTTTCTTCCAATCCCAGATCTGCTCCAGAGGTCAGTAAAGCCACTCTGGCTTCTCTCTGGGGACCTTCCCTGGTCCCCATGGCATCCAGTGGAATCTGCCTCCTACTCATACCGTATGCTTCAGGAACCAAAGACTCCTGGAGAGATGAGGAAGCTGGGCCCTTCCCTTTCCCCTGGGGCAAACCCAGCCACTGACTTTTTATATGGAATCTTCTTGTCTATGCCTGGAGGAGACCTTCTTGGCATACAGGGCTCCTACCAATGCTACCTTTACCCCAAGCAGCCTACTTCTTTTGCGTAGGAGAGGTCCTCCATCATCAATTCCAGCCTTGAGTGGAGGGCTCCTCCAGGGACATCCATGGCATCCATTTTTTGTTCTCCAAGTGAGGAGAATTGACAATCATAGGCCCAAAGCCAGAGGTTCTGATTCTGCCCTTTGTCAGCCCCATTGTCTGATGATGAGTGGGAATAGGTGCCACAACAGGCACCCTCCCATCAGCTGAGAACCAGGCCTCTCTTCCACACCTTCCTAGGAGATTTCCACACCTTTTTATTAGGGACTATTTCCTTGAGAAACTTCTGGTTTATAGTAGAGTCATCAGAGCCCCATAGATCTGCAGGAGAACACCACAGCATCGATTGAGCATTCCGATGCCCTGCACAGTGCTGAAACATTGTGCATGGCTTTTTAATGTCCTCTCAACCCCCTTTTGATGTGGCTTCTGTGAGTACCTCCATTTTACAGATGGGAGAACTGGGGGCTTAGAAGTGAAATCACTTTATTCGTGTCACAGTGGAGTCATGTCCAACTTGACTTCCATGATGCCACAGACCCCTGGACACTGCATCTGTGCTCTATAGAGAGTACCCAGGAGTCACTAGGGTCTCTGGAGATGCTTACCCACACACCCCCCGCCCCGAAGTCCCCATGGCACCATGTAGAGGGGTGAGTGAAGCAGACAGGAGAACAAAGATGATGCCCTGGGTGAGAGCACAGGATTCAAAGCTCTGAGATAGTATCTGGCCATGTACACAGAGGGACTCTAGTAGTGTAGACATGGCAGTACTCATGGTCAAAGAGAGGAATCAGAAGAGACAGTTGTCCCAGTGGCCGGGACAGGAAAGGCTATAGTCACCCCCAGTCCCTGAGGCCTACCTTGCCATGCTTCCAAATGTGCGGACCCAGCATCCCCAAACTCATAGCTGGAACCCTGAAGGGCTCAGCAGGTGTTTCCCCCTATGAAGCAAAGAGAAGGACTTGTGAGGAAGGCAACAGCCAGCAAAGGCAGAACCAGCTCCTCTGGCTTTGGTGCAAGAAGGACCTGGCTAAGCAGGGGACCTCCCCAGGCCGACTCCTTGGTCACCTCAACTTCTTACCCACTCACTGTGGACCATGTCCACTGTCATTGTGGGCTGCCCGCCCCCTACTGAGGCCTCTAGACTCTCACTCTCCCAGCATGACTCTGCTGGATGGCGTCACCCTGATGGCTCCTGTAGCACCCCCAGAGCCACCCACACCAGTGTCCAGGACTCGCTCTACCTGTGTCCGTCCATTCTTCCATGCTCAGAGCTGCCCACAGAGCCTGGAAGAGCACCACACTTAGGAAATACTGGTTAGTGGGTGAACAATGTGGTGGACAGTGGACAGAAGGCCAAGGCCTCTTGTCTAGGCCCGAAGGAGAAGTCTGGGGTGCAGGGCAAAGACCCCGGGAAAAAAAGACCCAACCGAGTTTGCTGGCAACTCCCTGTGTTATGCCAGGAAAAGCCCTGGGCCTCACAGACCAAGGTCACAGAATAGCAGTGAACAGGATGATCTTTGAGCTCCTTTCTGCATCAGAGGAAGGCCAGGAGGAGGCCGGAAAAGCTGGGTCAAAATCCTGACTCACAACCAACTTAACGGGTCATCTCTCTGAGCCTCAGATTCCTCAACTGCAAAATGGGATGATACCAGTATCTGCCTCAGAGGTTGCTGTGAAGATCCACGAACTAGTCCCCCTGAGGATTGTGTGAATGTTACAATCGTAACTAAAATCCTGTAAACCAGGGCAGGGCCATATATTTGTACAATGGCTAAAGACACTTCCTTTTCAAGGAGAATTTGACATTTTAAACTGAAAGGAGGTCTCACATGTCCTTTGACCGCCTCACTGTAATAAGGGGCCCGTGCAGCTGGCACCTCCCAGGCAGTGGCAGGAGCACCCAGAGGAGACAGAAATTCACCCTCTGTTCCCAGGAGATCAAGCTGAGGAGACTGCAGAGGAAACAGTTTGCAATCACCCGGCTCTGTGGCTTAGGAGAAAGCACCCTCCGCCTTCTTTCCAGCTCCTGAGCAACAGCAAACTACCACAGAAACCCTCAGCAGGAGACGGAAGCCTCACCTCGGGTTGTCCCCTCAGCCCGGACCTCTAGCAGCTGGAGCTCACACTCAGCGATGATAGCAAAATGAGCCTTTTCCCCCTCCAACCGCTTTCCTAGCCTCTGCCTCCAGTGCCCTTCTGTCCCCTTTCAGGAGGTTCACCCCCCTGTCTTCCCCATACAAACCCTGACCAAGGCTCAGATGAGGGCCAGGCCCAGGGTCTATGGCTTCCCCGGTTTGGGGCAAGGAAAGAGATCGATTCTGAAACCGCAAGGGCCTCTGCAGAATCGACATAAACCTTTTCCTTTGCCCAGGATAAACTGCACCTCCTACAGAGAATTTTGGTTGTAGTTGTGATGCTGAGGGTTATCTTACCATTATTTAACTGCATTACCTTACAGTTTGGGACGCCGGAAGTCTAAGATCAATTTCACAGGGCTAAAATCAGAGTGTCAGCAGATTGGTTGCTCCTCTGGAATCTCTAGGGGAGAATCCATTTCCTTGCTTTTTCTAATCTCCAAGCGTTAGCTGCATTCCTTGGCTCGCGGTGCCTTCTTCCACCTTCAAAGCCTAGCACTTCGGCTTCTACTACCATCGGCTTCCGCCACTTTGGTGTTCTTGCCTCCCTCTTATAAGAACCGCTGTGATTACACCAGCCCACCTGGATACTCCACGATCATCTCCCCAGTTCAGAGCCCTTAACTTAACCACACCTGCAGAGTTCCTTTTCCCACAGGTTCTAGGGATTAGGGCGTGCGTGAGCTTTTTTCAGGGGCCACAATTCGGCAGACCACTGCAGGTCACTTAACCCCAGAGCCTTGGTTTCATCAGCAAAGCGGGGAACAAATGCCCACCCCCCAGATTCTTGTGTGGATCAAGCTCAATGGTGCCTTGGAGTGTCCATGGCCCAGGAATGGAGGCTGAGGTCTGAGTGTGAGGCCTCACTCCCTGGCCAAGCTAGAAAGGATGGTGCCTGGGAGATAGTAGTCCAGGAAGTAGGGTTCGGGCTTGGTTGTTCTACCTGACATGATTTCTCTGGGGCAGCTGGTTTGCACTAACATTGCCAAGTAGGTCATAAGTTTACTAAGTGCAGTGCCAGACACAGAGGGCACAAATGCCCAGTGGAGTGGATCTGATGACCAGGAGCTTCATCTAGACTTGCTCCTTCTACCTCATCCTTACCTCCAGGTAGTCACCAAGCCCTGTTAATCTTGTTTCCAAATGCCCCTCAAGTGCCTTCTCCACCCCACTGCCATGGCCAAGTGGAGCTCTATCCGTACTCCCCTGGCTCACTGTCATAGTCAATGACCCCAAAGCCTCAGGCCTCCCCATCCCTCACCCCACATACATATCTCCCTGAATTTTAATCACAAAACACAAAGTCCAAGCTCTTTACCCTCAGTTACGCAGTCTCTTCTCACCTCCCAGTAAGCTCCAGGATGTCAGAACCACAGGAAGCAGGTGGCAGATGTATGAAGGCAGAGCTGGGATGGGAGTGAAGCAGATAAGTGATAGGGGCTGGGAGGGCGGGGGTACTGTGCAGGTGGTATGGCAGGAACAGGCCTGACCCAAAGTCCCGATGTCCAGGTGCAGTAGGCTCTGATACGCCCACAGGTGCAGGCTGAGCTACACTAGCTCCTCGTTAGTTTAGGTGGACCAGTGTGTGGGCACTAGGCAGGGCCCAGCCACAGAGCTGTTGGCCTGACTCAAATGGGGAATGTCTTCCGAGGGCCTGTTATTATTTTGAAGTCTGGAGGGACAAGTGAGGAAATCTTTTCTCTGCAAATAATTTTGGCCAAACTCCAGGGACGGCAAATGCCCACTGGGGCCTGGCAGAGCTGAAGGCCGTGGCTTGCTGGGGGAATGATTTGGTCTCTGTCTGCATCAGCTAAAGACATGTGAAGTGGATTCAGGGCCCCCACCCACCTGAGCCACCACCACGAAGCTTAATTAATGCTCTCGAAGTGCTCCGAGGCCTCAGCCGAGAGGCCTCACACACACGCAGAATATCCTTATTAATCACTGCCGCAGCGTCAAGTGGGGTGGCCTGTGGGCAGCTGCCTCCATGCATAGAACAATGGACGCAGCCGAGCAGTTAAATTGTGATTTTGAAGAGCGGTCGGTCCTGATCAGCTGGCTCAAAAGCAGCTTAGCAGGAGGAGGCAGGCCTGTGTAAGAACCACTTAACTCACCTGGCTGTTATCTCCGTCCATTAAGTAGAGGTGATAAAACTCCCACCCGGCTGAGCAGGGATAATGGGAGGGCTTTCAGGTAATAGTAGAGCATCTTTTCCAATTCTGGGTGCCCAGACTGTTCTGCCTTGCCAAGGTGAGCCAGGTAGAGGAGCACATGGACTCTGTATCAGGATGGGTGTCTTTGGGCAAGTCCCTCAACTTCTCTGAGCCTCAGTTTCCTCATCTGCACAGTGGGATAATAATAATCGTACCCTCTCCCTTATAGGATTGTGAGATTCAAATGACATCGCCCATGAAAAGGCCTACTGTAATGAGACCAAGAGGAAGAATAGTAAGAATACTGCATATCGGGCATTCTGCTAATTAGCTACTCCTAAATAGCCATTAGCTATTATAGACAAGGGAAAAGAAGCAGCACAAAGAAGTCAAGTGACCTCCAGTGTCCCATAGCTAGTGAAAAATGGGGCCAGGATATGGGCCCAGGCAGTCTGGCTCCAGAGTCTATTCTCTCCTCCATTGTCAGGCACTGCCTTTATCAGTATTGTCATTATACTTATTTTAGCAACAAGGCTGTGTGCTTCCTTATGATTGCCATTATCATCATCATCATCATCATCATCATCACTTGGGGTAAATGTACCAGCCTCATCATCATCATCATCATCACTTGGGGTAAATGTACCAGCCTGTGCTTGGAAACTGGACCCTGAGGCTTCTGTGCTGTCAGGCATGGGGGTGGTATCTTCTCTAATCCTCCATCTGCCATAGGAAGGGAAGAAACATTGTTATGGAGATAGAGGTGAAGTAGGTGGGTTTTCTCACTCATCAAAACTCTGGAGATGCAAGGAAATGTGTAGGTAACATTTTTAGGGAGAATAGTCAATAGATGCTGGGAGAGACTGAAAACTGCAGCCTCCCATCTCCTTCCTCAGGTTATGCATTAAGGGGGACATTGTCCCCACATGTGACAGACAAGGGGCTGCCTGTAGGTGATAGAGCAGGAGGTCTTTGGTCCCCCAGGCACTGACTGTCCCTCTCACACTGGCTGATCCCTCAAAGAAAGGCTCCTGAGGCCTCACCCAAAGTCCTGAGGCTGATTAATGTGCTTAGTCCATGTCCCAAGACGTCAGCAAATCCCTGCAAAGGGCTCAAGACCCGTCAACTCTGAGCCTCTCCTTGCCTCAACAGCTCTGAGACAGCTTGTCTAAGGCCCACCTGGTCCCTCCCAGACCGGTCCAAAGGTGTGGCCTAGGATCCCTCTCCCCTCCAGGACTAAACAGCCCAGCCAGACACTTACTCTGCCCCCTAACCTCCCTTCACTTCTCTGCTCCTCTCCCCCCCTTCCCTGAGGCCCACTCCTACAGACCATCCCAGGGCCTGCTCTGCACCCAGGTTTGCTCTCATGACACTCTCTCTCCATCCTGCCTTCACACTACCCACCCCCCCAAGAGGATGCACCCTGGAGGCCAGTTCTAGATGGTTCCCTGCTCCAGACTCTTCATCCCCAAGAAAGACAAGGAACTCCAGTTTTATACCCATCTTTGGACGAGTTCAAAACTAAAGTTCAAGTCCAGGCTGCATTTATGTAGGGAAAGAGCCAGGGGCAGGTTGACTTTAGAAATGGACAAAAGAAGGGCTCCTGGGTGGTTCAGTTAATTAAACGTCGACTTCAGCTCAGGTCATGATCTCACAGTTCGTGGGTTTGAGCCCCACATTAGGCTCTGTGCTGACAGTGTAGATAGAGCCTGGAGCCTGCTTTGAGTTCTGTGTCTAACCTCTCTCTCTGCTCCTGTGTCTCTCTCTCTCTCTGTCTCTCAAAAATGAATAAACATTTGGGGCGCCTGGGTGGCTCAGTTGGTTAAGCGTCCGACTTCAGCTCAGGTCATGATCTCGCAGTCCGTGAGTTCAAGCCCTGCGTCGGGCTCTGTGCTGACAGCTCAGAGCCTGGAGCCTGTTTCAGGTTCTGTGTCTCCCTCTCTCTCTGACCCTCCCCCGTTCATGCTCGGTCTCTCTCTGTCTCAAAAATAAATAACGTTAAAAAAAAATTTTTGTTAATGAATAAACATTTTAAAAAATTAAAGAAAAAAAGAAAGAAATGGACAAAAGAAAGGCTTCCAAGTCACCTGCCCTTTGAAATGGGCTTTTCTGTTCCAATATGGGCTCCAAACTGGTTTGTAAGGTAACCTGTAGCATATGGGGTGCTAGTGTCCACTGGAATGCATAAAACCTCCTAAGTTGCCTAGAGGGGGATGTGATGCGGACAAGGATGTTATTCTTTGCCGTCCCTACTTGCCTTTTGGGGAACGTGGCCCTATCAGGAAAGTGAGTCTCTCACCCTAGGAAAGATCTCAGCTTTAAAAAATTTAGTGCAATTCTTTTTATATCAGATGGTTATATTTAAAGTATCCAAAGGCCTAGATTTACATCGTCTTGGTTAAATTACTCATCTCCAACCTCTCATCTACAACCTTTTTTTCCCCCATTTTCTGAAGGCTCAGTTTACATAAAGGGTTTTGGTTTTAGTTTTTCTCCAGCCAAGTATGTGGTCATTTATGTCATGGCCATTTTAACTGTGTATCCACCTACCTGCATTAACAATCAGTAAACATCTCCGCTGGCCCTTCCAATGGTCCACACAGTCTGCTGTGAGCTGTGGGCGCCTGGGTGGGAATCTTGCTCCCATAAGAAAGTAAAACCCAACAGGCCAAAAATGCATCTTGGCTTACAGCCAGCATGCTCCAGAAACAAAGGAGGAAGTTCCAACCCCCCACATGGTAGGACCTGTTGGTGAGAGCAACGTGATTTTATTAAAAAATTGTTATTCGTGTCTACCCTTTGAGCACTTGACATGTACCAGCCACGTGCTTACTGTATCTATCTTCAAAATAATTCTGTGATACAGGCACCAGGCCCACTCCCTGGCTGAAAAAACTATGGTTTAGAGAAGTTCTAACTTGGCAGATGTCCCAGAGCTGGTAACCAGCAGCCGGGCCTCTCTAACAACACACCCCTACGGCTGTCTGCGTATGTTTACTCATTTTTAGCCCGCCTCATCCAAACACTTTGAGGCAGCTCGGAGGGAACTGTGTGATATAGTAAACCGGCACAAATAACAATAGTGAGAAAGGGACTTTTAGGGAACTCAGAAAGCAACAAGTGTCTTGTCACACGTGAACCTTACACCTGGCTTCAAGATTCCTAGCAGCCAAAGCCAAGAAAGCCCAATCTCTTCCCCAGTTACTGGTGTCAGTAGCATAGACACGAATCAAACACAGACTAAAGGCCCAAGAAGCACCATATTTCCTAAGTTCAAGTCCAAAAACAAACAAATGCCTCCCAAGTGACCTCGTAGGGACTCTTGAGTGTGTACCAAAGGAGTGTAACAATACAACAATCAAGGCACCTCAGCAGCCCAGGTGGCCAGGGTGGCGCTGGAGGTGAGGAGGGGGGCCACGGGTCGGCCCAGCCTCTCTCTCTTAGCTAAGCCGTGGCAGCTGTCTTAGACTGTTGTGTGCGGATTTGATGGTGATGCCAAGAAATGAAGAAGGCAGGATGGAGCAGAGAGACAAAGTGAGCCGGGCTATGGTTGCAACTGAGGCCTCGGCATTCTACAAGGAACAAAGGAGCTGAGGTGGCCCCTCAGAGATGTCCCAGTGGAGACCAAGGGGCCCAGTCTCAGCACCTCCTTGCCATCCACCAGTCATTGACCACAGGCCAGCCTCCGGGAGGGGGCTTAAACCAGAGTGAGGCAGCTCCCCTCGGCCGAGGGCTATTCCCGGGGAGGGATGCAGCTGTGAGATAGAGCATCTAGGGATGGATGGGTCAGTCCCGGGGCTGGGGTCTAGGCAGAAACCACAGCAGCCACTACAAAAAGCCTTTGGGTACAGTGTTTGTGACTGAGAGCCAGAGCAATCCGTAGGGAGCTTTCCAGCCACAGCACTTTTGTGGGGGCTGAGGCGTCCTCCAAGGATCCAGTCTCCTACCTGGGTTTGGACAAGGCAGGCGCTAGGACCACCCATGATGGACTTGGAATATAGCACTGGCTGTGCTCTGACACCGGGTAAATAGGGCTGAAGCCCCAGAGGCTGCTCCTATTAGCATGGGCAGCAGTAACTTGGGCCTGGAAACTTAAACACCCACCTAAGGCACACCTACCTACACACACACGACTTCAGAAATAAAAAGTCCATCAAGCACCTGGCTTTGGCAATATTACTGCTTCCTGGTGAACCTGCCAAGGTAAACTGTTTGCTAAGCATACGAGGAGGAGGCAGAATGAGGGAACAGGTCGGGTGGTGCCATTTAGAGGAAACCTACCAGGGTTGGGAGAAAACGTCAGTGGGGCCTTAGACCCAGACTTTGTGCGGTTTGCCAGGGACATGCTAGATGAGAGGGTCGGGAGGGATCAGGAGCAAACCCTGCTGGAGAGGCTGCAAGGGCTTGTGGAGGGAAGCGTGGGACAAGGAGCGGAGGCCTGGGACAGCTCGGGATCTGCGGCCCAGGGAGCAGGAGATGGGGGGAAGCTGGCAGGGGACTGTGAGGAGGTGGGAGGTGAGGCACAGAGCAGCCCCATGAGAGTTTTCATTCGCTGTGAGGAGTCTTCCCTGCCTTGGCCCAGCAGGAAGCAGCCGGCACAGGCCTGATCATCAGGCACGGTTAGGACAGCAACCTGTCACTCTTCTTAATGGAGGCCTGGTCTCAGAGCCTCGTGGACGGCAGGATCCACGGCCCCATCCAGACTCCATTTGGTTCTGCCTGGCCTCGCCTCGCTGCCCTGGCAGCACAGATGTTGTCGGTTTGAATATGATGCGATGAACTCTTTAAATAGCTGCCCTAATGGATAATCAATTATTTTGGAGCTTTAACACTAAACCAGGCCATTGGACACATTTGGGGGCACAACTGCTGTATCTGAGCCAAAAAGTGCCCTTTCTCTTTGACATTGCAAAGCAGAACATGTCACATTAAATCCCTAATGGTCTAAGATGGGTCTCTTGTGACCTAAAAAAGAAAAAAAAGCTGAAGAGGTAGACTCTCCAAGATTTGTATAGGTAATTTATAGACCTTTTCAAAATAGGCTCTTCATGTGAAGAGTATAAAGGATAGTAAAATAGAACCTCTTGCTGCCGTTTAAAACAAGTGTCTGCTATAAATATTTTTTCAAGTCAAGATTAAGAGAATGTAAACACAGTGGCCATGGTTATGCTTTTCATGCTACCTATATTAAAAAGTCCTTAAGATGTGGAATAAAGTTTCTGCAGACAGATCTCTCGGAAACCCCCAAGAAAGCCCACTCTGAACCTCCCATCCAGGAAAACAAACCATCTGCAAAGCTGCCGAACTGGCTGAAATCACAGCACAGCCACGGCATTGCTGACCAGGCAGGATCCCTCTCAGTCCCGCACAGGCTAACGCAGCCTAGAGCCCAGGTTCTAAAGCAACCCTCGCTGTGTGCCGCCCCCACCACCGCAGACTCTCGAGGTCCCCCTGACTCCATGCTCTCCCAGAAACCTCTCTGACCACTTCTTCGGCTTCTCCACAAGTCTGTTTCCTCAAACTTGAATGTCAGTGATTCCCGGATCTTCTCTTCCTGTCCCTCTTTGGATCTCACCCTGTACTCGCCCTGTGGGATCTTGTCCGCTCTTTGGCTTCACGTGTCGGCTCCCCGTGTGCTGGCCTCATCCACTTTTCTACCTCTGGCTCGACTGTCTCCCTAACTCTGCACTTTCATGTCCTGTGCCCCAGTGGACAGGTCCCCTTGGACATCCCTCAGGCAGCTCAGTTGCTACCTGCCCAACTCTGCCTCATCACAGATGCCCAAACCCATGCCACCCGTCCCCCATCTCATCTCATACCGAGGCATCGCCATCCACCCAAGCGCCATAGGATGCAGAGACCTCCTCCCAGGACCACCTCTTCCTCACCCTCCATGTCCCACCAGTTAGTCCTCCAGACACATCTCCTGTATCCCTGCCACCTCATCCCTGGGTGACCAAGGCAACCCCCTACCTGGGCCTGCTGCCTCTGAGCCCTCCCCCCTCCCCGCAGCAGCCGTGTGACCTTTGTAGAACACAAATGAGACCTGTCACTCGCCGGGTCCTATGTCTGCGGGATCTGGCCGCTGCCAGCCTCCTTCATCTCCCACCACGCCCCTGCTGGCCAGAACCACGAGCCGGCACTCGCCCATGCGCTCCTTCTGTTCTACTTGGACACAAGTCAAGAAACAAAAGCCAGCTCCCGTTTGTGGGGCTTGGAGTCCTCCCAGGCCCAGGGACTGCCACCAGGAAACCTGACTCCACCAGTGGGTGGGCTGATGTGGGAGAGACCGGGCTGGGCCTACCCCCGCAGGCAGGGCTGCGCACAACACAGCAGAGACGGAGCCTTGACTTAATGACGAAGAGGGGACACAGCTGTTCCTTATCTTCCCAAAGACACTCGAAGATCTCCTCAAAGTTCTTAATTGGTAAAGAGGAAAGTGAGGATTTTCCTGTCCAGGCTGTGTTTTCAAAACACTCTCTCATTCTCTAGTTGCTGGCTCAGCTTGACAAAAGCAGTTGAATTACCAAGTGCCCCTTTAAAATGTCCTCATGTTAGGGATCTCGCAGATACTTGTTTATTTTCCAGCTGCAGGGACTTCACAGGTCGCCCAAGTGCGTGTGTGGCCGAGCCCTGTCACAGTCTGGGGACGTCCAGTGGCCAGAGGCAGGAGAGGAGGTCAGCGCAGGATCTGTCTCCAGACTGGGGTCCGGTAGCGCCCTCCTCAGGGTCTCCACTGGCAGCAGGCCAAGCCAGGCCTCACCTGTCCTGCCTGGTGGAAACCATGGACAGGACGGTAGAAGGTTCTCAATGTCCACCGGCCTGGACCTTACCAGGCAGTATATTAGACCTCTAGGAAAGGGTGGAAATGAGGGAATCTTTCCCATTTTTCAGGTGAGGGAACTGAGGCCCAGGGAGGTGAGGCTTTCTGCTTCAGCTTTCACACTTGGCAAGCAGCAGCTGGTCAGGGATTCTGACCCAGGACCCCGGTCCGTACGGTCCTTGTTCTATACATTGAAAGTCACTTACTTCGTGTCCTTGAGCCTAAAAACAGGAATTTAACGCACACATAGTGGAGAGTAAGGCAGGGGGATTATTATGAGCTGTTTCCAAAGGAGGATTAAATCCTTTTTTGGATCCATTTTCATACACTGCCACGTTTTCATGACTAGCCTGGGTTTCTCTGAGTCCACTTATCTTTTTATAGTTTGACCTTTACACAGGAAAAACCTCAATGATTTTCCACTGTTTTGAATAAACCGAAATGGATGTATTTTTCTGAATGATTAGAGAATGAAAAACAGGGCCTGTCACCATCAAAGTCCTTCGGGAGTAATTCCCCTGGAGGATGGGGTTCACAAGACTACTGGTTGTGATGGGGCTCTCACAGCCATGTGTTTATCTGCCAGCTACAAGGACTTCACCGCTCACTGTCTACCCGCAGGGAGAGGGGAGCTTTGTCCTGAAATCAGAGGCAGGAGCAGGGCTGGTTCCCCACCCCCACCCCCCCAGAGTAGCCAAAGCTATGGAGGCCTGGGCGGGAACTTGGGCCGCACAGTGAGCTGACTGGACAGAGAGCATCACCACCTCCCTCGAGGGCAGCCCCTGAGCTCAGGCTCAGGCCACCCACCTGTTGTCAGAGAGTAGGTGGTCCGCAGGAGCACTCTGCCTGGAACTGGGGGGAAGCGGGGGGTGATACGAGAAAAGCATTAGAAGGCAGTGTAAACTGGGACAAATCACTTCAGCTGTTTAAGTCTACTTTCTTTTCCCTAAAATGGTAAAGATTATAGTTACCTGTAGGATTGTTAGGAAGTTAACAGACTTAAGTTGGTGAGTACACAGTAGGTGCTCAATAAATGTGGCTCCATTTCCTCTTCAATAGCCGGAACTTTTTAAAGAACAACTTCCTGACATGGACCACACACTGCCTTCTTAAGCAATGGAGATGGAACATTATTTCACAACGTCTTCTTAACTTGGGGATCCTCCTCACAAAAATATGAGAACCACAGAATATCAGCCTTGAGTGGGAATTGGGAGCCTGTCCAGGCTAATCCCTCACCCTGATGATCTCACACAGTTCAGATTTTCTAAGCCACTTACATTGTATCTTTTCTCTTGATTTTGATTTTTTTTTTCCAATTGAAACCAGTTAACAGTGTTTATCAGAACTGTGTGTTAAATAAAAGTAGGATGGGGTCCTCTGGCTGGCTCAGTCGAAGAACATGCAACTCTTGATCTTGGGGTTGTGAGTTTGAGCCCCATGTTGGGCGTAGAGATTACTTAAAAATAAAATCTTTTTTTTTTTTTTTTTTTAAGTTTACTTACTTATTTTGAGAGAGACAGAGAGAGACAGAGAGAGAAAGCACAAGCAGGGAAGGGGCAGAAAGAAAGGAGGGAACAAGAATCCCAAGTAGGCTCTGCACTGCCAGCTCCGATGAGAGGCTCAAACTCACAAACTGGGAGCTCATGACCTGAACCGAATCTGACACTTAACCTACTGAACCACTCAGAAGCCCCAAAAATACAATCTTGAAAAAATAAATAAATGAGGGGCAACTGGTAGCTCAGTCGGTTAAACGTCTGACTCTGTTTAGGCTCAGGTCATGATCTCGTCGTCCCAGAGTTGAAGCCCCCCCATCAGGCTTTGTGCTGGCAGCAGGCAGAGCCTGCTTGGGATTCTCTCTCTCCTCTTTCTGCCCCTCCCCCGACTCGCACTCGTGCACGTGCTTTCGCTCTCTCAAAATAAACAAATAAACCTTACAAATTTTAATAACAAATAAATAAATACATGAGTAAAAGCAGGTTGGCTCTGAGTGAGGGCTTCAGGGTGTCTCCTTACAAAGCAAAGCATGCTGGTATTGGAGGCCCTGTGGCAGCCGTTTTGACTATTCAGAAATATTTTCGATTTGCCTCTGGATTCACAGCTACGTTTTGGGAGGTAGATGTGGCCGGAAATCTGTTGCATTTCCTGATCTTGACCCTTTATGTATATTTGGCATTAACTGGTTTGATCTCTTGTGGGACTTGGGGGCTATCATCCCGGCTGTGGGCTCCCCCCACCGCTCACCGTGTCTGGCAGCCAGGAATGGCAGTGTATCTCGGCACCGGGCATTGGGCCAGCGGGCACTCATGGTTCCTAGCAGGCTGCTGGGGAAGTAACTTGACAGTCAAATCTTCCAGGTCCTCGCCATCCACTCATTCCTCGTGATCTGTACTTTGTGCCCTCCCTTCCTTATTGCTTTCCCAGGAAGGTGTGCAGCTCTCCCATCTCATCTGGCACAGCTCTGCCCAACGACTGCCACTGCCTCCTTAGCCTCCATGCATTGCGTTTTCCCAGCATCCTTCTACCTCCTCTCCTCCTTCCGGTTCTAGATGCCAGCCCTCCCCACAGCCTGTCTTTGGCTTCTCTTCTCAGCAAATGTCCCTTGGCTGTTCACGAACTTCCTGATGCAAATGACCCTTACCCACTGTCCACCTCTGTGGTTCCCCCTGGTCCAGGCCCACACCCCAGCTGCCTGCAACCTTCTCAAACACATCATGTCCCCAAACACCTTACATACCCTCATTTCGGCTTACGGCACACTGGCCTCCCAGCCACCCCATCTCCAAACCTAATGATCCAGATTCCTGAATTCCCATTCCTAGCCCCCAACTCCTCAGCACTTCTTTTTTTGTTTGTTTGTTTTTGTTTTTTCAGCACTTGTCCGTGGCTGCCTCACTGCCCCGGGATCCCAGGGTCTCACAGTCACTTCCCCCTGGGAGAGCATCAGGAACTCCATTTCACAGAGTCAAAAACTGAGCTAATGGCCCAGCTAGTTTTACAAGGATGCAGTAGATGCTGGCTCCATGGTCCTCCACTGCTGGGCACAGGCCCCATTTTCTTAGCTTATTATCCATCGTCATTTCCACCCACCCAACCTCAATTCTGGCCTCAGTGCGGCCCCCATCCTTTCCCCACTCCCCACTTCCCCCATTCCCGCCTCCTAGTCTCCACCCCTCCACTCGTGCCTGCTGGGGAGTGAGGAGCAGCACCAAGCAGAGAATCAAAAGAAGGACTGGTTTGGGTCCCACAGGCCTAGGCCTCCAGCCTGAACTGTAGCGGTCCCTTTGGCAAGGGATGGGGGAGGGGGTCGGCCCCATCTCTGAGCCCCTCTTGGCCAGGCAGCCTGGCCCCCATAACTGGAGCTCCCCACTCCAACCTGCTAGCAGTGTCCAAATACCAGGTGCCCAAGGAGTTTGTGCCCACCTGCGATCACCGGGCTAAGGTGGTCCAGGCAGGAGGACAGGCCCGGGAAGAAGGGGACTGGGCCGGCCCTCCCTGCGGGTCTGGCCACCTGACAGGCCACACACAGGCCTGCTCTGCCTGGACACTGCCCTCCTCCAGGCCCACAGGGGCATCCTGGCCTCAGAGCAGTACAGCCACATGGTCTCGTTCTGCTGGCTTCTCAAACTTCACACCTTCGTGTTGAGCAGCAGCCACCTCCCATTCTGCCACAGTGCCAGTGACGCCCAACTGATTCCTCACTTACACAGAACTTGCTAGCATCTGCTGCAAAGTCTGGGCAGTTCCCGCCCTGACATTTTGGGTGCCGTGTTCCTGCCCTCAGCGGGCTTCGCTCTGCCTCCACTCTCTCTGTCAATGATAGGGTTGGGGCCTATCCCTCTCACTCTCTATTTTGCCTACACTACTTGTAGCGGGAGTGTTGGGCCCTTCATCTGGCTTATGTTATAAGTCCTTCTGTATGTCTGGGGAAATTTTTGAGTTAAAAAAACAAAAAACCCAAGCTCTATTCCAGTATATCCATTCATAGTGGCAGAGAGATAATATGACTCTCTGTTGAACCCTGTGGCAAGGTGAGGATTCGTAGTCGGGGATGCCCCTGCCCTCGCAGCTTTCTAGGAGTCTTAGGAGTCCGATGTCAGGCTGATTTAAATCCAGTCGCTTATGCAGTTTATTCTTAACCCCTTCGCTTAGAGCTGCCAAGTTTCGTGTATAAAAATATAGGACAGTCCTACCCCTGGGGCTGGGGGTGGTGGCGAGACAGGGAGGGGAATTCGTGCGTCATTTGTGCATGGAACTCACAGTGGCATCTGAATTGACGACACCAACAGTGTTCAGGTCGGTGGGGCCATCCCAGGTCCGTGGACAACAAGGACCAGCCCTCAGCTCTCCCAGCTTCCCTCTCCCCGCTTCCGCGAGGAGCATCTCCCCCCAACCCCCCAGCCCCAGCCCTGTGCTTCCTATAGTCCTCATGGAGTAATCAGTTTATATTCCCACCGCCAGCACTTGCTGGGCACTTGTGTGTGCCGGCCACTGAGCTATGGGTCTTCTTCCTTTTTTTTTTTTTTTTTAACTTTTATTTTTTATTTTGAGAGAGAGAATGCGTGAGTGGGGGAGGAGCAGAGAGAAAGGAGAGAGCGAGAAGCCCACGGGGCTTGAACCACCAGCCGAAGTCAGCACTTAACTGACTGAGCCACTCAGGTGCCCTGAGCTGTGGGTCCTCTAAGTGCTGTCCTCAGTCCTCCAGAGGTAGAGTCAGGAGCAGGGAAGTGCCTCTCCAGCGTCTTCACAGTGCTCGATTCCCACAGCACTCAGGGGACAGGCAGGACTGGATGCCCTACTTCCCACGAAGGGTCACGGAGGCCATGAGGCTCGCCTGAGTGGGTTCTAAGCTCAGCTTCCTCTTCCGAGGGTGGAACCCACCAATGTCAAGGACATGAGACTTAGGGAAGAAAGCTGGCGGGTCCTTCAAGCTCCAGGAAATGATAACAAGCTCAGTAATCATGACCACACCAAATGCCGGGCTCTGAGCCAGGCACTATGACAGGACACCTTGATCTGGCGTGACTGACATACTATTCAAATCCCCACCTCAGAGATGAAGCAAACCGGGCCCCAGAGGGGAAACCTGACTTATCCAAATCCTCCCAGCTTGGCAGGAGGTCTGCTGCTGTGCCCAGAGGCAGCGCCCCCCCACCTTAGACGCCAAGCCCCCAGCACAGACCCTGTGTGGGTAGGACATGAGGGACACAAACACCCTGCCTTTGCCACAAGCATGTCTTGCTTGCAGATACATCTGTCCTCCTGGGGGCTTGATGTCCAGGCCACGGCCCTCCTCCCTCCCTGCATCGCACCCTTCCCCTCTGCCAGCATATCCGGACCTCTGGGGCCTCCAGAGACTGCCTGCCCGAGCCTGGGACTTCATTTCTCAGAAAAGGCATTCCCTGCTGGGACCAAAATGAGGCCTCCAGGGATTTTTCAAAGAAAATGGTGAAACACAAAGGCTCTTTAGAGCAGCACAGGAATCTGCGCTGAGTAATTGAGGATGAAAGGCGGCTGCAAACCAACTGTAAAACGCAGTGCCTGCTGGAATCCCACCCTAAAGCCAGCTGGGAGCACGGCTAGAGACAGGTCAGCATTGTTCATGAGATCCCCTCCCCCCACACGCCCCTCCTGTAGCCCTTGGGAGACCTGACACAAGTCTGCCCAAGGGGACCCCTTCCGGTGAGTGCCCCATCACAAGGGCCAAGGCAGACCCTTGTAAAATGAGGCCCCAAATCACAGCTGACTAACCCCTCTAACGCTTCGTAACTGCCCATCTGCTTCTGGGCAGGTCCATCCACAAGTTCCCCACAGTGAGAGCTAAAAACTAGAAGATTCGATTGTTGTCACTGAGAGTTGCAAAAAAAATGCCCCCACTACGTTGCAAATGGTGTTTGTTGTTTTATGAATACATTTCCCATTTTTAGCTTCCTATCATCCTCCAACACTGAGTGGCTACTAGTAGCTGGCAGATACCCAAGGGGTGCTGGCACCCTGTCCATGCCCGCCTGGGGTTCTCAACCCAGGGGAGACAGAGCCATGTTTGAGTTCTTTATGGGCAAAATATACCAGGCACTGTCTAGGCAGAGCAGAGAAAAGGAACCCAGCCTCTTCCTGAGGACGGGCCAGACACGCTAAATACCTGGGTCCTGGTCCCAAGTGATTCATTCATCAGTGAACCAACTGATCAAATCCGAGCTATCCCAGGTTCACCCAGATCTTAGTGGGAGTGTCTATCATTGTTGCCCAAGTTTTGCCTCTCACAAAAAAATTTCAAAACCCATCTCTTCCTTTCTCAATATTTAAAAAATATCCCCCCATGTTCCCAAAAGTTCCCTCTACCTCTCTTTTTTATAAAGTCATGGAAAGTTAGTCAAGAATTGACATAGTTTGTCCATTTTAGTAGTTGAACTATGTAATTAATTATGTTTCCCTTCTCACCTTGGATTCCAGGAAGCTCAGAGCTAAATTTAGAGGTTGGTCACAAAAGTCAGGTTAGCCATTGTAGTTAGAAAATTTGTATGCTCTTTTCTGACTGCTTTCTAATTTCCCATTTCTATTTTAATAACCTCACTGTCGTATCTTTTGTTATAAATCTCTACAAATTCTTTTTTGATAAGAGGAGAGAATAAATTAAGTCAATTTTTAAAAAGGAATACTCTCGAAGCATTCTTGCAAAAGAGGTTATTGATTATTTAAATTATCTTTTTCCAAGGAAGATAGCATTAATTTATGCCTATGAGCAGTGTTCCCCTCACTGCCATGATGCTGTCTCACACATGAATTTGGTAAATTGATGGGGACGTTCTCATTGCCTATGGTTTATTTTCCCTTAAAAGCCCTTAGCAACCTGTGTGCAAATCAATGTAACTTGCCAAGACACATTTACGGTTAGCAATAATTGTAACGTGCCTGGACCTGCACCTCAAATGTTTCACCTCAAGCAAGATTCCTGTCCCCTTTAATCTCCTGATCGAGCTTCCGCCCCAAGTTGGGCCCCCATACTTCAATTTCACTGAGAAGTAATTTGAAGACCACATTAATGAACAAATAGCCTGGAACACCCATCTGATTTTAGAAGATTCCCTCAGGCGAGCATTAAATCCTCAGTCTCCACCACCCCCATCCCCTGCCCTGATGTGCTGCTGTGAGCAACTTTCATTCCTACCACAGCTGATTGTGTTCTGCAAATGTTTGTAAATTTCAGTGGCCGTGTCTCCTCCACGCTAGGGTGAGCTTCCGCCCCCTGAAACTGTGTTTTCTGAGCCTTTTGTGTCTCCTAATGGTGCCTGGAACATTTTGCACATGATAAGGAACTCAAATAAAATGAACAATAAGCGTCCCCAACCAGCTAGAGCTTTTTATGAGGCTCTCAATGAAAACACTGAACCGCATCGACGTCTGATCAAGGCAAACATCTGGAGATGCCAGTGGCAGATGCCCAATTATGCTGAGGCTGATGAATGGGCACAGAGTTATTTGGGGATCAGCAGCATCACTCAGCTGGGCCCGCTGCTACTTAGGCGCCAGCCTTCCCCCTCCCACTGCACCATGCTGGCCTGGAGGGGGCTGGGAACACTTGCCCACCTACCAGCCCAAGCACTCCAGCTACCCACAACCACAGGTCTATTGCCCTGTTCCCAAGGAAGAGGAGGGCCAGGTTAAATTCACTTTCTCATTCGCTTATCCATTTCACAGAAACAGCGTATTTTCTATAAGAAAGTGTTAATTATACCATATACCATCAAATGTCACTAAGCGATAACCAGACGTTCAGGAGGTTGACATGTATATTTTTCAAGTAGCCCTGTGATTTATTATCTAATTTAGGTAAACGGCAAATAGTGATATCATAATAGCCCCCTTTTCTTCTGGTTTCCGCCTCATTGTCTCTGGGTATAGAATAAGAAATGAATCATCAAATGAGCCCCATGGGAAGAAGCACAAGCTAGCTAAGGGCATAGGCTCTAGCGACACAACCCCGGGGCTTCAAATCCCAACCTTGCTGCTGACCGAAGGCAAAAGCTGTGACCTCTGAGAGCGTCCCAGACTAGGACTGGGTTGAGGATTGAGTGAGATAAGCTGTGAGGCACTGGGTCCGGCATAAAGAATGTTCTCCTTTCCTTCCTTCTGTGTTAGTTGTTGAGTCTTGGGTTGAGGGAAGAGGGACGTCTCCGGATTTTCACTCGCAAGTAAGGCCCGGCTGGGAGAGGGGCACGTGCCCACATCAGCCTCCAAACTGCACCGAGCAAGGAGGGGGAGTGAAGTGAAGGTTGAACCATGAGGGGCTGTGCCTGTGCTAGGCCAACCTGTGGCTGAGCCAGCATGTCTCCAGGGCCTGTGCCATGTTTATTTATGATTCTGAAAGAGAAAAAGGCCTCTTAGGCCACATGCTTTACACCAAGCCGCCATATTCATGCGACCGACCATTAGGCCTCCCAGACAGAATGATTCTGTGCGTCTCCTTTTTAAATTTTTAAATGTTTATTTATTTTTGAGAGGGAGAGACAGAGCGCAAGTGGGGAGGGGGCAGAGAGAGAGAGGGAGACACAGAATCCGAAGCAGGCTCCAGGCTCTGAGCTGTCAGCACAGAGCCCGACGCGGGGCTCGAACCTACAAACCGTGAGATCATGACCTGAGCCGAAGTTGGCCACTTAACCGACTGAGCCACCCAGGCGCCCCTGTGCATCTCCTTTCATGGAGCATGGCCGGGCAGCCACTAGAGGCGTGGGAACCGTGCCGGCCAGGCCAGCAAGACTGAAGATGCAAGGCAGGTGTGAGAGCCAAGCCTGTGGCCACAAACCCTCATTAAAACACCTGTCTTGGGGGAAGAAACCCCACTGTCTGAACCCAAAAGCTGGAGATTAAACAAGTGATAAATCCCCAAAGTTAAAAATCAAATCAGCAGAAGAGGGAAATCCCATTTTCTGAGAGTTACCAAACATCTGGGTAGGAGCCAGGTTCTACCCCGGCTTGGCCCACCGAACCTCGCCAGTCTGCACCCTGTGACTGGAGCTACAGGGGGGAAACTCACAGCTTCCCCACTTCTAGCCAAGAACAGGGCCTCCCACAAGGTTCCAGGTGACTACAGTGGTCTGGTCAAGTACGGTGCCTCTTGTTTCCAGTTTGGGTGGGCAGGTTTCTGTTCTATGTTATGTTCTTGGAAACATTGTTTCTTGCTGTCATGACCCCCAGGTTTCTGTACTGGACTGAGCTGCAAACACAACCGCCTCCGGGAGCTAGTCCCTCAATGGCAGGGATCTAGGTGACTCCCTCCTCCTCCTTGAGAGACCCCGACTTGACCCTACAGTCCGGCTACCGAAAGTCCCTTGCCAGACCCTCCGTGTGCACCACTCTCTGCACACCCACTCTTGTGTTTTCCCAACTGTGGTCATGAGGATATGAAGAGAGAACAGAGAAACCATGCCAGGGGTTGTAATGCTACCTGCCATCCTGGCCATGGCGCAGCCCTACCAGGAAGGGCTTGTGCTTCCTGGCAGAGAAAGGGCATGGACAGCTCTCTTTCCCAACAGCTCTCAGCCTTGGCCCCTCCGACTCCTGTGTAACTCTTCTAATCACGGGCGGGCCCTCTGTAAGGATGGGAGCCTTCTCTCCTCCGTCACAGGAAGATCCAGTGGAGTATTCTTCGGGGCGTGATACCTGGCCACCAGTTTTCAAAATGATCCAGGGTGAATTATCTTGCAAATGATGAGACATCAGCAAATCCATTCTAATTCACTCCATTTAAAACTTTTGTTTTCCATAAAGGATTAGGTTAGAAAAGAATTTAATCACACCAAATCCACTTCCCAAATGGTTACAGATCCTAAGATCAAGAGTAATGATCAGAAGAAAAGACTAAAGTCCTGATGTCGAGCAGTCATGTTTGGTGCTTAACTGATCAAACCAGCCTTCCTGACACCAAGAAGCAGCCTTCCTCCAGGCTGGGGGCGCTGTCTGTGGTGTTTTTGAGCACAAATGAAGACACAGGTAGAGGTGAGATCAGGACACTTTTCTTTACACGGCGATCATTCTGACCTGCAGCAAATTTGCAATGGTGTCTGCTACGAGCCAGGTGCTGTTCCGGGTGCTCTGGACAAGACGGACGTAAGCATTGCCTTCATGGAGCTTCGCCTTCTAGTGGAGGAAGAAAGACCATGTGGAAATGCATCATGTGTTAAGTGGTTATATTTTGGAAAGAAAAATGGAGGAGGGTAAGGGCACAGAGGGTGATGGAAGGGGGCATTAAGTTTGCATGGGGTGGCACAGGCTATTCCAAGGGGGTGGCATCGAGTGGGGACCTGAGTACAGTGAAGGAGTGGGCCACGCGGACATCGGCAGCAGGTGATGCACCACCCTGAGACAGCATCTACAGATCCACTCTCCAGCTTCCATGGGGGAGGACTAGTTCGTCATCAGGGGAGCGGAGCCTCCTCACTAGCAAGTCAGCAGAGTGTGTTTCTGTCCAAAGAGCCATTCTCGCTCTTCCCAGCAGCTTCTTGGAAGCCTCCTAACTCAGCACACACCGGCTTCCCGGCGGAATGATGTTCCAATTTAGGGTTGCGTTCCCGGCTAAGACACCAGCGTCCAATCAGGCTCCGACCAGCCATTGCCTTAAACACTCCCTCAGAGCACCCACAGTGCTCCATAACCAGTCTGACTACTGGAGGGACACCCCACATCTTCTGCCACCAGTATAAATGTGTCCACTGACCTCACAGGGCCCTGCTCTGTGGGGCTCTTACAGCTGGTATTAAGATGAAAAGCCCAACCGAGTCATGATGCTGGCCTGAAGCTTGTCTGCAGACTATGACAAATGTACATGCTGGCGTCAGTCCCAGGTTCAGGCCCACCACCCAGACTCAGCCCCCTTACTGGAACCTGTATGTCTCACACCATCCCCGTTTTATAGGGGAGAGAAATGAGGCCTATCTGAAGAGGTGGGTGCTTTATCACTCAGGGTTCAATCAAGGAGGCAGAATCGCTGTAAGTGTGGTGGAATAAGGAATTTATCATAGGAGTTAGACCTTAACAACTGTGAGAGGAGACAGGGGGGCGAGAGTCCAAACAAGGGACTTGGTGGATCAAAGGTCACCAGCCAGCCCTAGTGTGGGTGAAGAGGTGTTGAAGCTTGCACAGAGGTCTGGAAGGCAGGCCCATACAGCTAAGGGAGGCTGGGGTAGAAGTCTATGGAACATTGTCGGCTCTTAGCGGCCACTGCTTCTGTAAGTTTGCAAACACTGTCTGGTGTGGGTCTGGTGTGGGCCTTGCTGTTGGTCAACTCGGCTGGCAGTTGGGAAGGAAGTGGGGACATAAAGTTCGATCCGATGCAAAAGTAACAGATCCAGGGTATCTGGGTGGCTCGGTCGGTTGAGCATCCAACTCTTGATTTCAGCTCAGGTCATGATCCCAGGGTCATGGGATTGAATCCCACATTGGAGTGTGGAGTCTGCTTAAGATTCTCTCTCTCTGCCCTTCTCCCCCACTCATTCTCTCTCTCTCTCTCAAAGAAACAAACAAAAAGTAACAGATCCAATCACGATCACCCAATCAATAATCTGATTATTATTTAGCCTACGTGACTCCCAAACCACCAATCAAAAGAGAAATTCTATCCCACTCAGAGCTGGGGAGGAAGTCTGCCAATATACCTAAGCTCTGTAGCTAAGAGTTTTAGGATCCTCGGGCACAGAAGGGGTAGCAACAGCCAGCCCTGCCCACCATCTGATCGCCCAGGTTGGCTTTTGAACAGGAAGGTGTTCCAGGCGTCCAGGCACTTGTGTCAAGATTTGAAGGATGAGCCACGGGCAGGATGAGACTGAGGTATGCAGGTGGCCACTCCAAAAGATGCCCTTGTCTGTGCCTGGAACACACGAGTATATGTAATAACGTACAGTACTGGAAAAGTTTGTCTCTTCCACTTAATTTTTAAAACTGTCAGCAAATGGGTTCTTCTTGTCTGAGTCTAATCCAACCACCACTGTTGGCTATCTCACAGGACCAGCTTCTGTATCTTGATAAATGTTACTTAGAGCCACCATATTGAATTAGGAGCTGATTATATCTGATTTACCCTGTAACAGAGTTAGGTCCATTTCCCAGGATGTAGCAGAAGGGCCTGATGGTCACCAAACTGATCCATAATTACCTTATAAAATTGCAGTCCAAATGGGTCGTGTCAACAAGGGCCTCCAACTAAGGGGGCACCCCAGCAGAGCTGGGCAGGACTTGACAAGAAGCGCCACAGCTGCTGGTACCGCCACAGAGCTCCCTTACCCACGGCCATGGCGCATGTATTTGAGGGTGGCCCCTTCCAGAGGCCACGTGTCAAGGGCAGGAGGTGGGCGCGGGAGACTCTGTGGCAGGGTAGATGGAGAAGCGCTCTGGCTTCAGAGTCAGATGGATCTGGGTTCAAATCCCACCTCCTCCACTGTGATCTTGGGCAGTGTGCTTCATCTCTCAGAGGTTCAGCTTCCACGTCTGTACAAAGGCGACAACAGTAGCCGCTCTGCTGCGCTGTAGAGTGGAGAGGTGTGATGATGGCAGGAACTTGGCCTCAGCCCCACGCACTCAGGAGCTTCAGGGTATCATGGACATCACTGACATACCCCATCTGTAAAGAGATGCTCTCCTCTAGACAAGGTCACTACAGAAGCCATGTCAATACCTGGCTGCTGGGGGTGTCCTCAGTCAATGGGGACAGGCAATGACAAGCTGGTAGTGTGGGCAAGAAGCAGCTGATTGGGCACCGAGTCCTCCCAGAGCATGGGGACCGCCAGCCAGCCCCACGTGGTAGTCAGCTCTTCCGGGGCAGCCTGGGCCTGCAGGGCCCTTCTGTGTGGGTGTTTCTAAGATGGGGTGGATGGCACTTAGCTCTTCTGGACCTTATGGGACTGGAAGTGATCCTCTCCAGTCCCACTATTCTCCATCCCAGGCAGCAGACATGTCAGGGACAAGGTGACCAGATGTGCAGTGGGGCATCAGGCAGGCTGCGGGGCAGTGGGAGTAGGAATGGGCGCCCCCGCCCCAACCTGCATCTGCAGCCTGGGCAGTCCTGATTTTGGATCCTGAAGTGACCTCCCCCACCCCTACCCAGAGGGACCATTTTCTTCTCTCAGCGTTTGAAAGAGAGTCCCAGAGCCTCGAGGTGCCGGGAGAGGCTCTGTGGCCTGAGGAGGCCTTGCACCGAGCCAACAGCCGCAGCCTCGGTGTTTCGAAATGATAGAGGGACTGTTCATCAATATTTTAAAAAAGAAATGTAATCAGAGGTTGGTGAACCCCCAGAGCTCCTGGCCGCGGATGTCAAAGGTTTCCTTGAACCCGAGACGGGAACGGAATGAAAAAAGGCCGCAGACGTGGTCCGTCGCGGTGTGTCCTGCCACAAACCCCGCCTGCAGGCGCTCCCCACCGAGGCTTGGAAAAGGTTCTGTGGCGAGTGGAACAGCAGGTCACACACATCCACGTTCTTTCACTCCCAGGTGGTTTTTCCTTCTAAACTTGGGAACATGGATGTTCTATTTTAAGAACATTAATTACCGTCCAACTTTAACGTGCTGATGTGAACAACAATAACAACAACAACAAAACAACCCAAATTGGAACTGAGGAAAGGAAACAAAAGTAATTCATGGAGTAATTTGGTGTTCACATCCTTTACGTTTGCCTGAGAACATTTGTCTAATGCATTTACTCCTGCTCAAGAGAAGTGAATAGCCGGCTTTTTGGTGGTTTCTGGAGAACGAAGCGAGGGCTGGCCACACTGGCCTTGGGGATGCCAGCTGGGGCCACCTCAGGCCAGGAGCCCTCCTCAGGGCTCAAAGAGGTAGTGTCAGGAAGGTAAAAATAGAGCGAGGGATTCGGCAACAGCTTTGACACATGGTTTTCTCATCCAGGGACTGCCACGTAGGGCCCTCCTTTTCCAGCTATTCTAAGTGAAAACGAAAAAATGTAAGATTATCTGAGAACTAAATAAAAAAACACAGGGCTATATTTTAGCCACCTTTTTTGCGTTCTTCTGCCTTCTCCCAAGTGCTCGTTTTGGCTCCTTTTTCTTCACCAAGACAAAAATGGGATGAGTCCCGTGGTTCTGGCCTTGACCCCCTTTTGTCCTCTGCCTGTCCTCATCCACAGCTGTGCCTACAGCACGGGGTCCACGTGGCCACAGTTCAGGCACATTCCACACACCTGCCTGCCTTTTGGACAGCCCCCTCCTCCTATGAGGCCCCTAACTTCCCAGAACCAGATTCAGCATCTCCCTTGGGGAGCCGCATCTGGGGCATATTCCCCCCCCCCCCCCCCTCAACGTTGTCCTTCCCCACAGCCTTGTCTGAATACTGGTAGCCAGGACTGTTTGGTATGTGACCCTGGTCTCAGCCTCTTCAGAGGCAGGGATGGGAGCAATGGGTGCTCCCTATGGGAGTCCCTAATAATAAATGTGAGGGGAGACTGGGAAGGCTTCCCTGAGAAAGAGACATTCCAGCTCAGGTCGAAGGGGAGGAGCAGCTGGCCAGGTGAGCAGGGGTTCCAGCGCGATGGGACAGTGTGAGCAAAGACCTGCCTTGGAAGAGACCAGGGACTGTAGGAGGAAACAGGAGGGCTCTGGAGGCACGAGCAGGGAGGATAAGGTTGGTGAGGAGTGACACAGGAGAGGACGGTGGACCCAGGGCATAGGTTTTATCCTGGGGGTGTTTTCAGCTGGGAAGGTGCTGGGGTTTGTAAGTAGAAAGAGGATTCTGGCTTCTGTGTGGAAACGAACGGTGGAGGCAAGGCTGAAGGACCCAGTGAGAGATGATGGGGCTTGACCACGGTCCCCCTGACTCCCAGAGATGCCCCCCAACAATATCTATGCCTGGCTGCTGCTGGCTCACACCTTCCCAGCCACCCCAGCTCTCTGCCCAGACAGACGTTCAAGACAACAATCCATGGACCGATTCGCACTCAGGTGTTAAGGACAAATAGTGGCGCCATCCACTTCATATGTCTCCGGGACACAGGAGGGTGGCAGCAAAGAGGGAAGGGTGGTAGCTACCAGCCTTCCCAGACTTCTGGGGGGTTCCTTCCCTGTCTGTGGGTCCCTTCTGAGCATTAGAGAGCCATGTGGGGGTCAAAACTGGCCAGGACGGGGCCACAGATAAGTCTTAATCACAGAGTCTAGGCTCTGCCACACTAGCTGTGTGATTCCAGAATCTCCCTTTACACAAGGCAGCCTAAGTGATGCACTAGTTCAAACAATTGGGAAGTTTTCTCATAGCTCCTGCTGTGCCACCTGCTACACACAGAGGGAATTGAACCTTTCGGTAATTGACATTCTGGTCTGGCTAGAAACCATTGTATTAATCCAATCAAGGTTCCCTGAGTGCCTTTCAGGGACTGGCCCCTATGCTCAGTGCTCAGGGGGTTCTAGGCTATGAGTCCAATGCCTGGTGGGTGTGCGATTGAGGGATGGGGGCTGACAGCTGTAGAGTTGAGCCGTAGAGGATGGGTGCCAGGTGGACCAACCGGGGAGGGTGTTCCGGACACTGGGGACAGCATGTGCAAAGGCACGGAGGCGTGAATGAGCATGGTATGTTCCAGGAAAGACGAAAGCTAGAGGTTGAGACTGTGAGAACAAATCAGTGGGAGGGAAGGAAAGGCAGAAGTGAGACTGAGGAAGGCTGGGCCTCATCACCAGGGGCCCCCAAACCAGGCTAGGTAGATGGATTTGTTCTGTGAGCAGAGGGAGATCTGTAGGCACTGGACAGAATGAATGGGCAGAGAGAACTCAGCAGTTCGTGGTAGAGATCCCAGCTTGGACGTGAGCATGGTGGACGGCCCCCACGGGCCATGTAACTCTGCAGGCGAGAAGTGAGGAGGCCCGAGGAGGGAGGGAAGAGGAGCTGCAGGGACCAGAAATGGACTACGGAGCTGGTAGTAACTGGCTTTGACTCTGGACATGACAGGTTGAGGGTGATGGGAAGGCCCAAGAACAGAGCCTCTGCCCACTGACCAACTGACTGACGGGGGCTGGGCCCACTGAAGCTTCCAGGGGACGGAACTCCGCTCTCTGCCTTCCCTCCACTGCTTTCGGTCTCCCTCTGCCTTTCTCTCTTCTCTAACTGCCACCAAGAGAAAATCAAATACTTTTTAATTGTATAATAATACTACTCTAAAAAAATTAGTAAGTGGAATGTTTTCTATTTCCTTTTCAAAATGAAAAGCAAAGTTATCTGTACATGGTCTCTCATGTGTATGAATGCCTAGATTTTTATTTTCCCTTGGTATATTTAAAAAAAAAAAAGCCATTTCAGGCATCAGGATGAGATTTGGCAACAGCCCTTTGGTGCCCAGCTGCCCCTAGTGCCCTCCGTGCCACCCGAGAGAGCTCAGGCTGGGCGGCACACCAGGGCTCACCACCCAAGGGTGCATGTAAGACCCTGACCTGACAGCTCTTCACCTGTGGGATCTTCAGATCTTCCCTCCAAGTCAGAGGGCACGTTCTGAAACCCCAAGACGATGACATTTTGATAAAGTTTTAAAAAGCGATCTTACTTTGCAAGACAAACAGCTAATAAAATAGATTCTTTTTTGGTAACCACCCATACACCAATCAATCTGTCACTCGGAAAACTGTTTCCTGAGAGGTGTGAAATGAGGCCACTCTGGAGTTCTGTGGGAACAGAGAGACCCCAAGAAGCCTTCCACTCCCAGACTATACTTGCCACCCCAAAACAGGGAAACTATCAGATTCAGGGTACAGGAAATACACAGAGGATCAGTTGCTCAGTCAATACCAACTTTTGAAAGATGAGCAGGAGGCGGCTGACCCACTGTTTACGTGCAGCCGGCCCACACTGTCACGTGTATCTTGCCTGTTTCTTTTCTTTTTTTTTTTTTTTTTTTTTTTTTTTTTTTTTGCCTGTTTCTTTTCAATTCCTTCCCTATTGGGAAAAAAATTTTAAGTAAATGTTTCCCACCTAGGGGGCTTACAGAGTGAGTCATAACATGGGGGGCCTCCTCTGTGCTGCAGCCTTTCAAGGAAGAACTTAAAACAAAGGACCATTTCAGCACCACCATCAGAAATCAAAAGGAGAAGCCACAGTCATAAGATATGTCCCTTCTGTGCCCACCGAGGCCACCATCAGAATAGACACTCTCACTTCCTGCATGCTACCTTTGTATCTCTGCTTGGCTGCTGCTTGCCTTTTCTACCTTTATTTTCCTTTAACTCTAATTCCCTCACTGCTAGAAAAAAAAAAAGTCTCATTATATTGTACATAGAACAAAGTTTAAGTCATCTTAAATCTTCTTTGGAACAAGATGGAATAAATGGTTGTTAACCAGAACCTCCCTCAAAGCAGCTCTAACTGCAGAATTCTGCTGCACCTAGAAGCTCAGCAGGCCCTTGCAAGTGCTAAATGCAGAATAGCAATGTCTGCACACAGTAGGCCCTCAATAAATGTCCACACATTTGTTTTTTAAATGATGGAATCTGAAAGGACCCAGGAACAAATAAGATGAACTTACTGGGAAAAAAAGTGACAAAAAACATTACTAACAAGAACAGATCATAACCGGGGGAAAAAAAAAAAGGCTGTAATTCCATGGTGGAAACCATAAAAGAATTGAAACATGTCTGGAAGCAGTAGTTCGGATAACTGAAACAATAGAGCAGAGAAAGCAGTGATGTTGAGGACAAAGCAAGACATCAAACCAGAAATACAGATAAAAGACAACAATCAAAGGCACACATAACCCACCTGGGAATGGGAAATGGTGTCACAGCCCTACAGAAGTTGAGAGAAAGATAAATGGGATGAGGTATATACCATGAGGAAACCTCAGAAAAGAAACAATACAAGAAAAGTTTCCAGAGATGAGAAACAGCTCAGCCTAGAAATAAAGAACGCACACAGTGTGCCTTTCAAGTGTAACTCTGAGAGAAAGAAATCAGCATTTGCTAGTTACAATGTGGTGTGATAAATGATCTGGCAGGCTGAAGGGAGATATGTTCTTTTGCAATTGGATAAGAATGATGAAAGAACTGATATCATAAATAGTGAGGATAAGATGAATCTCAGGAAGAAATGTGCAATTCGAACCATGCATGAGTACCCTAATCACATGTCAGTTATGCTCCTAAGTAAGACTTGCTCTGGGTAAGTAGAAGAAAACAGACTCCTTTAAAAATTGGGGAGAATTTGTGCACAATTATACAACAAAAAAGAGAGAAGGGATGGTTGACTTTTTATAAAAATATGAAAGACAAAACCTGATCCAACATTCATTGGAATTAGAATGGACCAGTTGAAAAAGAAAGAATAGGTGATCTGACAAAATTCAGCCACTCCTAAGATTTAACCTACACTCTAATAATTCCCCAGTCTTGCTCCAGCCCAGACCTGTCTGCTGAGCTCTGGGTCAGAATATCCCATTGCCACCTGGACACATCCATGCACATGTCCCTCAACACCACAACCCTGCCTTCACCCACCCCACCCATGGCCAGTGAGCAACTTCAGCACCCATACAGTTGGATGAACTGGAAGCCTCTGCATTCATTCCTGGTCCTCTGCCATGCTCCCCGTGCTCAATCCCATCCACTTGTGTTAGTCTGCTGGGGCTGCCATAACAAAATATCAGACTAGGGGGCTTAAACAACGGAAATGTATTTTCTTACAATTCTGGAGGCCAGAAACCCAAGATCAAGGTTCTGGCTGATTGGGTTTCTGATGAGATCTCTCCTTCTGGCTTTGCAGTCTTCACATGGCCTTTCCCCAATGCATGGGTGAGGCCTTGAGATCTCTTAGATGTCTTTTTTATAAGGACACTAATCTGATTGGATCATGGTCTCACCCTTATGACTTCATTTAACCTTAATCACTTCCTTAGAGGCCTCATCTCAAATACAGCCACCTTGGGGGTTAGGGCTGTAATATACGGATTTGGTGGGGAGCAGCTCCTCTCACAGGCCATTCCTAGAAGTGACTCTGGGGTACTTCTGCACCCTGCCAATGAGGTCTCCACCAAGTGCGCAGACAGGCCATGTGAGTATGCCTGTCCAGCCATGCCTCTCCTCTTGCCATGGTGCTGGAGGTTTACGGTAACTCCTTCACCAAAGTTCATTCAAGACCTTTCCCCAAGGCCAGCAGCTGCTTCTCACCCTCACCCCAAGGGGATTCCACCAACCCAGCCTAGTCCCAGGCTGACCCTGACACTCAGCCAGAGGGCTGTGTGACTTTGCAAACGTTTCCAAACATCTCTGGGCTTGAACCTCATCAAAGATACTTGGCCCCAGCATTACCATGTGAATAAATAAATCAACCTCCTAAGGCGTCAGGCCCTTTGCACACATCATTTCTGGAAGTTTAAAGTCAGAAGGAAAGGAGAAACTGTAGAAAGAAAGTAGAAACTGAGGCTTGGAGAGATGCCCCTGCCAGAAGAGACCACTCCTTCCTGGACTAGGGAGCAGGTCCATCCAGCTCCAGAAATGGTTCTGCTGACTGGGGTGTATCTCAGGAGAGGTAGAGGTATTCAGGAACCTGGACCAAGCATCCAAGGACATGGTCTCACTTAGAGCTGCACGTCCATCAGAGGTCACCCCAGGTGCTGGTCTGCGGTCTAGAGGCCTGTGGGCTAGAGGCTCCTGGTGGACAAGCAGGCAGGCGCGTGCTGAGGACCACTGCTGGATCCCCAGACACTGCCTCGCTGTGCTGGGTAAACAGCCCACTTTCCATGCCCGCCCCCCAGGCTCGCCCTGCCCAACTCCTGCTGCCTATTTAAACAAGAGGCCCCGACTCCACTCGGCCCAGGCACCACCAGCTTCCGGAGCTAGAAGAGCAGCCCTGCAGGCCTCGCTCACTCGGGGATGAAAGGTCCTTCTGTTTCACCATTTCCTACCGGTGCGTTTTGAACGATGATGCTGAGCTGGGTTGTAGCGGGAGCCGATTCTGCTGGCCTACGAGTGTATTGAGATGTGTAGCTGGCCTGAGGGAGGCTCTGATTGAATTTTTCCCATTTTGAATCCTTGACTTGATGTGATCTTATTTTCAAAGAGGGTGAAAGCCTGTAGTTTGTGAAAGGACAGAGGAGAGCATATTTCAAAACAAGGTCTGGCTGAGAATATCAATGATCTGACATGTTTTTCTTTTCTTTTGAGAAAAAAAAAGGTCCTGTAATTTCATTTCCCCTTGGAAACCCCTCCCTAGATAGTCAGTTCCTGTCAGTTAATTCTATTTTGAAAAACCATGCAGAGAATTTTTTACAAGAGTCTGGTGGGGAAGAGAGGTTGTGTAGCTGGAGGGGGACAATTTGGAGAATGTCTGGGGACACAGGGCCTCCTTGAGAAGCTTCTCCTTGGGAGCTGAGGAGTGAGCTCCTCCCCATCCGAGCGTGGAGGGAGCTGAGAGTTGCATTGGTTGCGCTGGCCCAGGAGAGGCCTGCCTCCTCCATGTCCACTTCTAGATGCTTGTCAGCCTGTGGCCTAGGGTCAGGTCAGCCCAGGAAGAGGGTGAACAGAGGTGCATGCAGGTCATCAGCCTACAGAGGGTGAAGAGGCAGAGGTCCCAGGGACAGAAAACAAGACCTGCCTGGAGGCCACCCTCTGACCTCCCAGCAGGCTGGACTCCCCAGGCTACGGGTGGGGAGGGATGCCTGCCAGGTGGTTAACTCAGAAGAAACAAGCTAGAGTGTCCACATGGGAAAAAGGGCCCCTAGGGGAACACATGTCCCAGGGTCTACGGCTTCCTTCTTCCCACCCTAATCTGTCAACATCTCATGCTCATTTGTCCTGGTCATAGCTGCCCAGGACCCTCGAGTGACACCCCCCCACCCCCAGTGTTACCAAGAAGGAGGCATCTGAGACTCAGACGGATGGCAGACCCAGGACTAGAACCCAGGTCACCCGGAAGCTTCTCGATGTGGATTCCTAGGCAGGAGGGAAGCCAGTTGCCTGCCAAGTGAAGAAACACTCCTTCCAGCCCTTCTGCAACATCTTTGGCTTGTGGGCAGGGGGACTGGGACTTAAATTTCAGATTCTTCTGAAATACAGTTTGGGTGATTTGCAAACTAAGTGTGTATAAAGGATGGAAGCTGGTCCAGAGGAGCGCTGGGGAGTAACGGTTGCCTCGACATGTCACAGTGGTAGAGAGGGCTTTGGTCCCGGCAGCCAAACTGGCTGGATTAGGTGGAGGGCCAAGGGGCGCCGCACACGGAGCCTGGCGGGGTGGGGGTTGAACTTCCTGGGCCGGGTCCAGGAGCCTGGCGGGGTGGGGGTTGAACTTCCTGGGCCGGGTCCAGGAGGCCAGGCCCGGAGCCAAGGATGGGTCTGGAAAGTCGAGGACCAGACTTGGGACTGGAAGGCGGGACTAAAGAGTCAGAATAGCGCCTCAAACCAGGAGGCGCGGTCCAAGAGGGGCGTGGAGGCCTAGGAAGAGGGGGCGGGGCCAGAGTGTCGAGGGTGGGGTCAATACCCGAGGCCAGGGGCGAGGTTAGAAGGGCAGGGCGGGACCAGAGAGCGAGACCCAGCCTACCAACCCCCATTGGGGCGCTTGTGTCTGGAGCTGCTTATGCTCAGGCCAAGCCAGCAGGAGATACAGGGAGCCGGTGGCATCTTGTCCAAGGCCTCCCCTCACACGAGTGCTCTCCCAATCATCTTCTAAGTAGACCCTGTTGAGGTCACGAAGTGTCTCTGCTGAGCGTCCCCTAAGCCAGCCTATCTTCACCCTTATCTGCTGTGAAAGCCCTCTCTTTCTCTCCACGCGGCTTTCTCCTCCACCCGACCCGGGTCCCGGTGGCCACTCTCCATCTTCTGCTGCCTGGGTTCAGTTCTCTCCACCCCCACATATCTTTGTGAGGCGGAGATTACAACGAGCTCCTGGGGGAAAACTCCAATTGTTCTAGCTTCGCCTATCAGATCAAACCCAGGCCCCGAGGCTGGAGCTCTGAATTCGCCTCTCTCCCGTCCCGACCCTGCACACCCTCAGCGGCCTGGCCCAGGTCCAGCTGTCCACGAGGAGGTTTCATCCCTCCCGCCCGTCAGGCAGAGTCCTCCCCACTTGTCAACCCTCCGACCCCCAGGCCTGTGCACATTTGTCGCAGAAACCTCAGCCCCCACCCCCTCTAGCTGTACTTCGTCTGCAAGGACCCGGTCCACACCCTCCCCTTGGCGACGTGGAGGGTGTGGCGCAGCCTCTGGCGCAGGTGGGGCCCCTTGGTCTTTGTACCTGGCTCACCTGTTCTGGGCTGCTGGATGGCTGTCGGTTGAGTTCCGGACACCTCTGTGAACCGCTCATCTCGTTTCAGGTCCTGACTGCAGTGGCGCCCCCTCTTCAGACGAAGATCAAGAGGGTCCCAGTGGCTCCTCCTCAGGTAAGATAGGGGTTTCTGGAGAGGGTGGGAGTTGCCTCTCCAGGCCTCCCCTCGTAGGCTGATTAGTGTTTTATATAAAGAGGTGCTGGGTGAGATTGTTTAAGAAAAGGTTCTGCTGCTTGGTTTAAAAGTTTGAAAACACAGCTGCGCAGTAAGCCATCAGGGGGCTGGCGGTCTGATCCTGTCCAGAACTCCCTCTTGTGGAGTAGAATGCCAGTGGAGGGGCGTGTCTCACACACCCAAATCTATGGAGAAAATACAAATTCCTTTGATACCTAGGGACATAATTGAGGTAACACTTCGCAAAAATGAAGGAATACAAGTTAAATATCTTGGGAAATGTAACCAGATATCATTACCCACTAAACTATTGAAAAATGTTTTAATTGCTTAAAACCCAGAGCTGGTAAGGATGCTATGAAACAAGCACTGTCAAACAACTGGTGGAAAGTAATTTGGGCAGGGGGTGGGGAGCTGACACTTGCCTACTATGT
Organism: Panthera onca; assembly: GCF_046562875.1. Lineage (NCBI taxonomy): Eukaryota > Metazoa > Chordata > Mammalia > Carnivora > Felidae > Panthera > Panthera onca. Next base: position 43,503,346 of record NC_138353.1, on the reverse strand, counting down.
GCCCAACACAGCTATAGTCAGGTGACGGACTAAAATATTGAGTGCTTGCAAGGGGGGACAAAGTCCTCAGAGTTAGAAAGCAAAACCTGCATTCTCTGGGACTGGGAGTAGAGGAGGGGTGGGGCTGAGCAGCTCCCAGGCTGCTGGTGTCAGTCACAAGAGCAGGGTCCCTGGTCTACAGAGACAATCCATAGGACCACCACTTCCACCTTTTGCTTTGAGGAATGGCATTTGCCAACATTGCTCAAGATCAAATTCTGTTTCTAGCTTGGAAAATCTGAAGATGTGAGGGGCTGGTCACCCTTCTGGTGTGCAAGACTGCAAATGTGTGCAATAAGTAGATGGACAGAAACTGCCAGGTGTCTAGAGAGAAATGACCTGTTTCATCCAGGTCAAAGGTCCTCTGGCCATAGAGCCAAGGACTGGCTGGGACTTGGTAAACAGAACATCATTGTGACTTTCTGACCCCAAGCCCCCTGCTGAGGCCTCATCCCTGCACACAGATGGTGGCTACCAGGGAACAACCCCAGCAGAGGCATGGAGACCTAGAAGGGTATGGAGGGGAACTGCGCACAGCCCCTGGGACTTCAGAAATAGGAGGCGATGCAGAGTGATCAGGATGCTGAGTCTGGCCTGCCCTTCCCTGCCAGGTGTTTGGGCATCTTCCTGGGGTCAGCAGGAGCCACTGAAGAGTTTAGCAGGGAAGTAATGTGGTCTACTGTGTAGTTTTAAAAGACCTCAGTAGCTGCCATGTGGACCAGAAGAAGGGAGGCCAGCTGCAAGGAGACAGGTGGGAGGGGGTGGGGCCTGACCCCGACACACCCCTGGGAATGGATATGAGGGGTCAGGGAGGTAGAACTGTGGTCCGGTGGGAAGAGGCATGGTATGGAGGAGGTCCAGAGCCTCAGGGATGATTCAGGAGACAGAGCTGGTGGTGGGGCAGTGGAGGAAGAGGTGATCTATCAGGAGAGACACCTGGGAACAGATGACCCTGAAGGATCAACCAAGAGAGGAGAAGAGTCAGAGGAAGGTCTAGCTCCTCAGGGTAGGCAGAGGAGGAGGAGACAACAACAGGCTCTGAGAAGAAGCAGACCCAGAGACAGGAAAGGAACGAGAAGGATGGTGGTTCCAGGACCGAGGGCAGAGAGCAGAAGGACAGATGAGGATCAAGTGGCTTGCACCTCCCACTGGGCCTATTTTTAAAAGTAAAATCAGGTTGAAATTGCATAGAGTGTTTTCTCATTGGTGCTGACCTCTGTTCTGGCAATTTTCTCTCCAGAACTTTACCAGAAAGCACGGTGAGACACCCTGTCTACCTTCTGTCTGGCTGTGAGGGTGGTGCAGGGAGCTTCAAACTAGGGGGCTGCCCAGACACTCAGCCATCCAGAGCGTCGCTCGGCCCTCCCTGCTCTGAGCAGAAGACTGGCTCCAGGCTAGCCTGATCTGTGTGGTGTCAGTGGGAAGCCACTGGGACATTCTAAACATTTAAGTTAAACAAGCCCAACTCAGGATAAACTGTCAGTGAATGCGCTGGATCCTCCCTCCAGGCCCATTTTCCACAACTGCTCCTCCCGGCGTCTCCTCCCCGGCCTCCTGGGACTTGGTGGGTCATTGTGGTCAGGGCTTGGCCCTGCAGCCTGGACTGAGTGGCTCTGCCTCCCACATGCCTACTCGCAGCTCTCTCCGACTCTCCACTTCATCTCCCTCCCTTGCTACTGCTTGCTACACCCACCACCTACCACCTTCCTGTCTCAATGCCCTTGAGAAGGACACCCCCACACTAAAATATACACACCTAGAAAGCAAAGGCTCCACCCCCGGAAATTCCCAGGACCTTGCTGTGAAATCCCAAGTAGTCACAGTGCTGCATCTGACTCATCAGAGCTGGATTTCGAGCTCCCCCACAAGCTCCCAGGCCTCCCCCCCCCCCCCCCCCGCGCCAGCCCCGGCATGCACCGCTCAGCCAGCACAACCCAGCAGTGTCTGACCCCCAACCATTAAGCATAGGTTGCTGTATCCATCTCCATCTGCACCACCTCAGTGGACTCTTGACATTCCCTCCTGCCTGTCCCCTGTGGGCCTTGCTTGGCCCCTGGAACCAACCTGTACACTGATCCCTGGTAGAAGTTTTCAGGGGATTTACTTCCCCATGCCCATGGATTTACTTTGCTACTTGTATCACTAGCAGTGGCCTCTTCTCTGAGCAGAAATGGTTTCCACTAAAAATTAAAAGATTATGGCTCAGCTTCCCTGATGCCTCATGGTCCTGAGTGGGAATGGACTGTTCAGAACATACCCTGAGAGAATGGGAAGGAGTGAGCTCCCTACCTGGTCTGGATTTAGGGCAGAGGAACATCATTATTGCCATTTAAAATGAAGATCTTTCTTGAAGAGATTTAGGTCTGGAGGGTGGATCTAGTTATATACCTGGGAAACTGAGGGCTGTTGATCAGTAAGGCCTTGTTTTTGGTAAATGGATTGATGAAACAAAGCCAGAAGCCTTCCTCTATTGGTCAGGCTGGGATGGGCTATGCTGCGGTTTATAATCTTAAGTTTTCTTTTCATTCCTACTACACGTGGGTTAGCTGGGGCCCTGCTCCGTGTGTCCTCACCTTGGGACCCAGGCTGATGGAGCAGCCACCATCTTGAATGCTGCAGGTAGATGTGGCAAAGGGAGAGAACTCTGGAAGGTCTCACGCCTGCTGTTAAGGACTCTGGCCCCGCAGTGACCCATATCATTTTCACTCACAGCTCATCTGTCAGATGGAGCTGGTCACATTATTCCACCCAGCCTGGTCCACAAGGACACCAGGAAGCGCATCCCTGCCTCAATGCCCGGAAAGCAGGCTCTGGCCTCGCCAGGGGCTAGAGGAAGTAAGGCAGGAGTCCTAGCCTAGACTTGGAAGCGGCGGTAGAGACAAAAAGGGAAACATCTGCCCAACTCTTCACAAAGATAAAGCGTGCTTATAAGTAGTCATTCCTGAATGGAGACATGTCACTGTCTACACTAGCATGTCTATACCAGCAATCTGAGGACACGAAGCCTCTTTGGCCAGACCCAAGGGTTCCTGTTTCCCTTTTCACAAGTGCAGGATTCAGTAGCCAAGAACTGTGTAGAAATGCTACCACGACCAGAGGGGTAGGCGTTAGTTGGAACCCAGAGCCTCAGAAGACCCTTGGAAGGCAAGTTTGGTGGCAGCAGTTAGAGGGAACTTGGGGGCTATAGATCCCCACCATCTCTTCTCCCCTGGCTTTGCTGGGGACAAATGACTAATTCACAGTCTTACGCAAAAGAAGCTCAACATCTCATTCATGGGGGAAGCTGACTCCAGCAGCCCCCAATCCTTATACATTCTGGAGTGGGTGCTGAAACCCCACAGGCAGGTCAGAGGCCGTCTAAGTCAGGCAGTCTTTGGTTTAGCCTGAGTGGGGTTTCCTCTCTCAGGAGGAGGGAGTTCTTGCCCATTCTCTCAGAGCGAGGTGCTCCAGTGGTAACGTGTGTGAGGAAGGACCTGAGTATGGCAGAGGCCTCGGACTCCAGGCCTCTGCGAGGGCCCAGGATGAGTGCCTGAGTGCTCCGTGGTACACGAGACCCAGCCTCTGTCCAGAAAACCCAGTTGCCCAGGGCTGCAGGGAGCCTTGGCGAGACACTCATGCCTGATTTTATTTACTCATTCACACTGATTTGCTTTTTGATCTCTGCATAAATTCTCCTTTAGGACTCAGTTTGTTAAATGTTCTTTGCACAGAAAACTTTAGGTTGAATGTGAAATGATTCCCTTCAGAAGAATTTTAGCAAGTCTGTTCTGTTTTAGGAAGGTTTGTTGTCTTCATCTGTGTTCTCTGATGCCTTGAAATGCCTACACACCACTCAGGCGGCCAATCCATTCCAGGAGGAAATACTGTACTTGAAATGCAGCTGAACACTGGGTCTGCATAAATCCTACCATTTGTGTGGACTTGTATTTAAAGTTCTACTCCCACAGAAAGTATGTTGTCATTTCTTCTTAAGCAAAGGATGTTCCAAGCCTTGTTCAGCTCCTGAACCATTAACATCAGCCCTCATGTCAGGGAAGCAGGGACTTCGCTGGGACAGCAGCCTCACTAGCAGAGCCTGAGAAAAGTGTGATTCCTCCTGGTCTCCATCCCTCAGGAGGGTCTCCCCTGAGGGTGGAAGTAGGGCTGGCCAGAGGGAAGCATGCTGGCACTCAGCCAGTCATGCAGGAGACACCCCAGAGCTCACCTGAGGCAGCTGATGTGACCTGCTGGGCAGTTCCAGGACCCCCTGCTCATGTCTGTTTGTGAGGACCAGCTCGGGCAAAGACCTCAGCACACGGGCAGGCTCAGGCCACTTGAGGTAGGAGCCCCATGCCAGTCTAGATGCTCAGCTATTGGCACGTGCCTCCTGATTTGGGCCTTGCTTAAGGATGTTGAAGCCTCCTCTCTGGTAGTCACAACGGCCTGCTCCAGTCCTGCCTTGGAGCTGCCCTGTCAATGCCCGTGTGGAGAAGACCCTGGAACAGACTGATCTCAGACCTGATTTTCATCATGGAGGAAGCATTCACCCCCAGCTTCCCCATGCCCTGGGCTCAGGTATAGACTTAGGTGCCAACCGCCACCTAGCCTTCTCCTTAATGGCCCCCTTTCTGGTCACCAATAGATGATTCTAGAAAGGCAGAAAGTAGAGGGTGGGGTGCCAGATCTTCAAACTTAGCCCCATTCTGTGATTAAGCACATGGTCTCAGGGCAGCTGCCCCATGGCACTGTTGTAGCACAAGGTCTTGAACCCAGAAGTGTTGCTATTTTAAATATTAGATGGATTTGGCCACCTCTGGCACATATACATCCAACGTGGCTAGAGATTTGCTTTCCAGTCATGCAGGAATCAGCTTCATCTGGGCTTTCTGAGCTCTGACATGGAAATGCCAAGGCTGACTGACTGAAGGGGTGCCACGGAGCTGCTTGCAGCCTGTTCCTATTCTCAGAAACCACGTGATACATTAATAGCTCCCTTGGAAAGTGTCTTTTTGAAAATTTTATGGCCCCTTGGCCTGTACCTGCACAGGTTTCTGCAGAAGCCTGTGACTTGGGCTTGCACAGGCAGCCCCCACCAGACCGTCCTGCCAGGAGAATGAGGCCCCCATGCCCCCTGCACCATCCTCACCCCTTGTTTGGGATAGCAGGGCACCCTGTTGTCAAGCAGCCAACCACACAAGGAGGAAACTGTGAGGGCTCCGGCTGTATCTTGAGGGCCTTTGCAGCAAGAAAATTAACAGTAGTAGCAGTAACAAAAATATTACTAGAGATGTGGCAGGCACTGTGCTAAGTCTTCATACATCATTTCCAACTACCCTGAGCTAGTTATGTTATTATAGATGCCTAACAGATATGGAAATCACAGCTCAGAGTCAGTGGCCTGGCACCCGACTTTGTGCTTGCAACATCTGCACTGCTGTCTCCTGAGGGATGCTCAAACCATAGCGGCACAAACCCCAGGCACCAGTTCCTGCAGGGCCTTCCAGAACTCAGGAGAAAGTCCCCCACCCCCATCCTTTGCCCAGTGGGCAGGCCATGAGGTGCCACAGAAGTGTACCCAGGAGACAAACTGATTAAGAATTGAGTTTTAGAAAGATCAGGTCGCTGGTATATATTAGATAGGATCTCTTTGATGGCAAGCGACAGAAACGCAACTTTGACTAGAGCAAAGGAAATGGTAATTTGGTAACTCACTCATTAGAAAGTCTGGGGTGGTGTTGTCTTCAGGCCCAGGGAAACTGGAGCTCAAAATGTCACCAGGACTCCCCTTCCAGCCCTAAGGTCTATTTACCTTTGAATTAGATTTGTTCTCAAGGAAGGCTCCAGAAGCTTCAGGCTCTTAGTGCCTCCACCTCAGAGAAAATGCAGGCCTCTTTCCTGAGAGGTCCAGTAAGAGCACCCATGAGAGCGTGGGTCGTATGACCATTCACCTTGCGATCAGGGGGCTGTGGTGCCGGTTGACTTAGTGTGGCTCACTGCTCTCCCCTCGGATTGGAGGGGGACAGACAAAAGCAGGTCTGCCACCCTCAGAGAGGTGGAGCAGGCTCAGACTTGGGTCTGTGCTGGTGCTAGAGACTCCATCAGGTGCTCTCAGGCTGCTGGGGCGGGGGGGGGCCCGATGTGCAAACAGACATGTGCCTGGTTAGCGGGCCAGCTGGGGGTGTGTAGGGAAGAGAGGGTATAGGCAGGATGGGGAAGTCAGGGAGAGCTTCAGAAAGAAGGGGGCAGGTACTCTGGATCTAGAAGGGTGAATGGGCATTTACCTGACACACCATGTCACTGGGAGTCGCTGCTATGGCACACGTGTTAATGCCAGACCCCATTTCTGTGGATTTCAGGGATTAGCCTGGATTTGCCTGACCCGCATCACTTTTAAAGGCGTCCTCTTCAGTCTTTCTTTCTGTCCTCCCAATGACGAATTGACTCCAAGTTTCAGCAGATCAGAGCTCATGTTGCTATGCCAACCCTTGTGCGGCTGGCATCCAGGCAGAAATGGGCCGGCCCGATCTCGGCGCCACCGGCGGATGCAGGCACATTTGAGTAATTGGATTGGAGGGATCCTCTCGGTCTTTCCTGCAGAAACCTGGGGCTTGGCCCAATGCCTGTTTAGACATGAGCCTGTGGACACAGAGAGGATAGGAGGAGGTCCCTCTGCCCCAGGATTCCCAGCCCAGCTGCTGGGAAGACAGGGCTCAGCAGGCATACGGACCAGAGCAAAGGGCTATGAAGGAGGGACAGGTCCCACCCTACACCCAGCCTGGGGCAACTCCCAACCCTCATCAACTTCCCCCAAAGTTCCCCAAAGCTCAGAGATCCCTCAAGACAGTTCAGGCTTCCTTGAAGGGGCCAGGGCTGGCCTTGGCCAGCAGGACTGGTCTGGCTTGCTTACTTTCCTGCTGCAGGAAAAATTCAAGTCCAAAGTCAACCTTCATCTGGGACCCTCTGAGCCCCAGTGCAGCAGGCCTTGTGTACCAGCATGCCTGCCAGGTCCATTTCCCAGGGAAGTGGGAAGTGGGGTGGCTACCCTGGTGCCAGTGCCACCTGGTGCCTGTAGCAGAGGTCCCGCCCACTGCAGCTTCCCCGGGGCAGCTGCTGGGAACCTCCCCCCAATCTTCAACACCAAACAGGACAGGCCTGGCCAGGCCCTATTCCTGCAGATGCCCTCCCCAAGGGATAGCAGATCAGCTGGTCCCCGACATCTCAGGGAGGTGTATGGGGGAGCAGCTTTGGCTTAGCTCGGCCTCTGAGCAGTCCAAGTCTTCCCTTCCTGTGCTGAGGCATCTGCAGGTCAGGTCACCACAGATACCAGTAACCCACAGGACCCTGATGTAGAGCTTCTCTCTGTCAATGTCCTGTGCCTGCCCAGGAGTGGCCAGCCTGTGACCACCTCTTTCTCTCCCATCTGGACTCCAAACCTCCCCAGGCAACTTCCCCTCCTTGCTGGATCAGCCTGCAAACCTCTCTGCTCCCTCCGTCTGCCCTGGTTCTGCAGCCCAGTCTCCTTGTCACAATTAGGCCCCATCCAGTCCTCACTGTAGGGAGAGGAACACGTTTGTGAAGGCCAGCAGCTCCAGCCTAAACAGTGCAGATGGGTCTCTGAGGATCTGAAAGCATCACAGGTCAGTCAGGAGCTTAGAGGATCAGGATCGGGGGCAGGGGGTGCGGCTCAGGCTGCCCCCAGCACAGTGCACGGAACCAGCTTGTACCATCTTCAAAATCCACTGAATCCACAGGTCAGGCTGAGCAGCCAGGACACACAGGAGCCAGCTTCAGGGGAGGCGGCTCCTTCCTGACCTGGTCAGGGAGGTCCTACAAGGAAGAGGAGGGAAGGTAGGGAAGGATTAATCCTCATGATTAGCCCTGGAAGGCAGATATTGCTACCACTATGCCATAGATAACGAGACAGGATCAGCAAGCCTGACCCTCCAACCCAAGCTGAGTGTTGAGCAGGGCAGTTGGAAGTGAGGGGGCAAGTCTGAGGTCTCCATTTGTAGGACAGAGGTTGACTCCCAAGAGCCCTCCCTTGGGGCACTGGGTAGCCCCCCACAGTGACCCCAGAGCTCAGGAGTGACCATGAGGAACTGACGGTATCTGGGACTCAAGCCCAGCTCTGGAGACCATGGTATGGGGGCAGGGGAGGGGGCATCCTGAGCAATCCTGGAATCCACTCACCAGGGCTTATAAAAGGGAGAAACCCAGGAGTGATTGTTGCTTTAAATAGGAACCTGAAAGAGCAATCCAGCATGTGGGGTTGAGTGGCTATAGTTCAGCACATGTGGCCTTTGAGGAACCTGTCACCCTGATCAGAGATGCCCATGGTAGACTTTGCTTGGCAAGATGCCAGTTCTAGAACAGGGAAGCAGAGAACTGGGGCATGGAGGTGACGAAGGCATGCCTCACTGGGAGACTGAGCCTGGGCTGGGCCACCCACAAGGTCCTGCCCCGCCAGGGGGTGTGGGCAAGACAAAGGGCCCAGGGATACAGGATGGGTGCCCTGCTGCATCCCCCTCAGCACCCACACCCTCAAAAGCTTCTAGGGCTCTCTGAGAAGTTCCCAGCCTCTGGCATTTAACTTCTACTCCCCTCTTTCATGGGGAAAGCGTAGATCAAACTAATTAATGTGTTGTTGTTTGTTTGCCCTCCTTTCATTTCACTGAGACAAAATAATTAACCACACAGCTCTAGAAACTGGCTTCATCCGTGGCAATTCCTTTTGTGTCAACTGCTTCAGCAGCTTCCGTGCATAGATGTAGGGACTGCATGCAGGAGCGGGTGGCTGGGCAGCACCTGGGGGCTCCTTATGTCCAGGGCACTGAGGGACAGGAGGCAGGGGAGGGGCCCCAGATTGGGGACCCAGTGGCCATGAAGAGCTAGGATGCTCGGATCTGCCACATCTTAGAGGAACACCGTGGTGGCCCTTGGGCTGCCAGCCACCTCAAACCCACTGATGCCTGCATTGAGACCAACAACATTCTTGGGACCAGCCTGGGGGAACCAGAAAGATCAGGCCTGGCCGCTCACTGCCGCTGCAGGCAGGGCTGGGAAGGAACTTGCCCAGAAGGGTTCCTGTGGCCACAGCAGAAGTGAGGTGGACACAGGGCAGCTGGAGAGGGAGCCAGTCCCCACTGATAGTGCGGTCACAGCTGATGGCAGGTCCCTACCCTGCCTGGCCAGTGTTAGGGATGGGCCACATGGGAGAGCAGAAGGTTTGGGAATTTCTCTCAGGAACCCTTTGACGAAGTGGGGCTGCATCTACCTCTGAGGTGCTAGGGACCCTTCCAGGGTGGGGCTGGATAAGGAAAGAGGGGCAGAAGCACAGAGGGCCCCTAGACAGAGACTGGGAGATTGGACTTTCTCCTCCAAGGCCACGGGACTGCCAAAGGGAGGATCTAGTCAGATTGTTTAGGAAGCTCCTTCGACCACTATGCACATTGTGGCCTGAGACGGAGGATGGTGACAGGGTGCGGTAGGTGCTCAGGTAAGGGTGGTGTCGGCTGGGCTGGTGACCTCAGGCCACAGGGAAGAGGAAGAAAGAGCTAAGGAGATTTGGGAGTGGGCCTGCTCCATGCATTTGGGGGTGACATCTGAGTGTCCCCAGCAGTCCGGCCTAGACCCCTACCCCCAGCACCTTGGTGCCAAATGCAGTGGCTGCTGGAGACTTGGGAGACCCCATTCCACCTTCCCCACCTGTAGGGACAGGACCTGCCACCTCCTCTAGGTCCAGTTGGTGCAGGCGGCTCTGTGGCCTCCCCTACAGCTTTCACTGCAGCCAGTCTGAAGATGGCCGCACCGTGCATTGCTGTGTGCTGCACACTGTGCTGAAGGCAGCCAAGCCCACAGGCTCAAAGGGAGCCAGTGGGCTGTTGCCCCAGCTTCGGGTTAAATTCAAATGAAAGTTTTGGGATTTTAAAGAAACAACAGGCGAGTCTGTCAGATAGCAGGTATGGGAGAACTCTGGACAGCCACCAATCTAAGTACTAAGCCACAAGCTCTGGGCCACAGAGATGACACAACTCTCCTGGGGGTTAAAGATCGTGTGCACAGAGGGTCAGCAAGCCTGCCACAAATCCTCCAGTTTCAGCCACTGTCATAAAATTGGTTTCAGGGTCTCAGCCCAGGAGCTTGGCGTAAGTTAAGGACCTCTGAATCAGCAAACCCCAAAGGAAAGGCCATCGGGGTTAGGACACCCCACATACAGAGCCTGGCCCTTGGAGACCAGGGCTCAGGCTGGGTGTGGAGGAAGTGGTGAAGGCCACTGTCTGGTCTGGAGCTTCAGGACAGGATATCAGGGTCTCCTATCCTCTCTGAAACAGGTTCCCCTTCCCTGCCCCATGAAGAAGGGGAAAGGGACACAGTGGCTGGCCCTCTGGCCTCACCAACATCCTTGACAGTGAACTTCATTGCCCACATCTGAGTGAGAGGCCTTGCTACTTCAGCACCAGACAAAGCCCCATGATCCCAATGCCCACAAGCGGAGGGCGTGCCTTTCCCAGATTAAACCAAGTTGCAGCACAGAGCTGTCTGCAAAGGAGCTGTTTCCCATGGCTCCTGGCCAAACAGCTGTGGTCTGAGTAGACACACCTGCTTCTACAAATTGTAACCTTCCGGCGTTTGCTTCAAAACGATTTCCTCTGAAGAAAGTAAAATCCTCATGAAATATATTCTCCAGAACGAGACACAGACATCAGCTTAGATTCGTCTTTAGACATTAAGCTCTGGTCTGGGACAAGGACCTCGTCCCCGTTAACTCAGCCCTGGAGATGTGGTTACAGGAGTGCACTTGGGTGACAGGTACACAGCAGAAACTCGGCACCCCGTCCACCCTGCACCTCAGGCCTGGAGGCAGAGCAGATTGACCTCCACTCACCCACCCATTTCTTGAGCTCCTGCTGGTGCAGCTCCAGGACCCACCACGCCCTCAAGGCAGCCCCTTCTTTCAGGAAGCTCCCAGTCTGCTGGGGAGGTGGCCGTGTCCCATGAGCATTTATGACCTAGAAACGCAGAGACCAGGTCATGAATGAGGGGAACAGGAGCCCCCAGTGGACGTACTTAAGCTACCTGGCAAGAGGGGGCAAAAGGGCCTCTCTGAGGAGGTGATTTCTGAGCTGAGTCTTAGAAGAAAGGGGGTGAGTCAGGTGAGGGGCAGGGCATGGGCAGGAAACCACATCCTACTGAGTGGGAGATGGGGCTGCAGACACGGAGGCCTGGCTAGAAGACAAGACGCCCAATAAGGGCCAAGTGAGGCTCCAACTTTCAGAGGGTTTGAGGTATCTGAGGGATGGTCGGATCAGACAATGAGTCACCCCAGCCACTGTGGCCTAATGGATAGGAGGCCAAAAAAGTGGGCGAAGTTGCGATGCAGTCGTGGACCACCACAAGGGCTCCAGGAGAGCTTGGGGAGGATGTGTGGACTGAGGGAAGGCAGGACCCAGGTGACACCAGGTACTGGCTGAGGTGACCAGGGAGGCAGCAGGAAGACAGGCTGTGAGGCCAGGATGGATGGAACATGGGCACAGACCCGCTGGTGCCAGGGCAGAAGCTGGACTGGGTCAGTGAGACAGTGAGCGGGAAATGAACTCCCTGACAGAGCTGGTAATAAAGACTCTGGATTTGCTTATACCAGCTTCACCACAGAATGATCACCAACAGGTCCCCGGAGGCTGGGCAAACACTCCAGACTCTGGTCTTTATTGATTCTACATTCAGCATGATGATTGCACCTGGCAGTCTCTCCTAGGCAGGACCCCAGGGCCTGTTCTGAGGTTCATGCACTGGCTGGGACAGGGACCTGGGATGGACTCATTTCTGCAGCTGTGGGCCTCAGCTGGGCCCTGGGGTTGCATCTCAGGCTTAGGGGAGAAGCTTGGGCCAGATCCTTGCAGCCCCAGGACACTTCTCCGAAAGTCACAGGGACCATCATTCTAGAAGTTGTTTAGGCCGGGGCAGCGCCTGGGTCCTGGTCAGAAAGGGATTTCTGCTGGCGGTCACCAGGGGTGGGAGCGCAAGAATGGTCTGTCTGATGCTGTAGGCGGGGGCCAAGTGAGAGCCTGGGTGTGGGGATGGCCCTCCTCTCAGGGTTCTGCCAGCCACACTGCCCTCTGCCCCAGGACTCTCTGGCCCCTTTCTCTGCAGTTTGCTCCCTCTCTGTTGGGACCTGAAGGACACTCCGTGACAAGCAGATGTGTTTGAGGCTCCTCTGAATCAGGGTCACCTCTCACTCATTCCAAGCACACCCCTGGCTCCTGATGGGCTTCTGGCTGCTCCAGGCTAGTGTCAGGTCCAGCCATCCTCTGGGATCCCCAGCCTGCCTCCCAAATGCCTATTAAGCTGGGCCCCTCCAAAATCCTGGGTCAGTTTTCAAGCAGTTACAAGATCAAGATGGTCAGCTAAAGGTGGTCATGTCACCAAGCTGTTTGCTCCAAGAAAACCAAACACACACAGGCAAACAGAATGCTCCTGCTCATGTTGGAGGAAGGGGACAGGGTGAAGGGAGACAGTGGCCCCTGCTTTCGACCTGCTTCCCTAAGGGTGAATAAAAGTGCCCTTCCTTTCTGTCTTGCAGGTTCTCCAGCAGGCCTTGGTGGCCCAGCATGGCCCACTGAGGTGAACCATGACCAGTTGGCCAACACTCGCCACTGACCACTCAGAGACGCATCTCACCAGGAGGTGACCCCTCCTCCAAGGGACCCCCGCCCCCCGCTCACCCACCCCTCCCAGGAAAGTGCCCGCACCGCCACAGACACCATGTAGTAGGGCCGGCTGCGGCGCCCAGTGAGCTGCGATGGTTTTGTACACGGCCCCCTTTCCCAATAGCTGTCTGTCCGCCCTGCACGCCGTGTCCTGGGCCCTCATCTTCCCATGCTACTGGCTGCTGGACCGGCTCGTGGCCTCCTTCATACCCATTGCCTGCCAGAAGCGCCAGCGGGCAGATGACCCGTGCTACCTCCAGCTGCTTTGCACCGTGCTCTTCGCGCCCGTCTACCTGGCCCTCCTGGTCGCCTCGCTGCCCTTCGCCTTTGTTGGGTTCCTCCTCTGGTCCCCACTGCAGTCTGCCCGCCGACCCTACATCTACTCCCGGCTGGAGGACAAGGGCCCGGCCGGTGGGGCGGCCCTGCTCAGTGAATGGAAGGGTACAGGTCCTGGCAAAAGCTTCTGCTTCGCCACTGCCAACCTCTGCCTCCTCCCTGACTCGCTGGCCAGGCTCAACAATGTTTTTAACACCCAAGCACGAGCCAAAGAGATCGGGCAGAGAATCCGCAATGGGGCCAGCCGGCCCCAGATCAAAATCTACATCGATTCGCCCACCAACACCTCCATCAGCGCGGCCAGCTTTAGCAGCCTGGTGTCACCGCAGGGCAGTGATGGCGTGGCCCGGGCTGTCCCTGGGAGCATTAAGAGGACGGCCTCTGTGGAATACAAGGGTGACAGCGGGCATCACTCCAGTGACGAGGCTGCCAACGGCCCGGCTTCCGGGGACCCGGCCGAAGGCGGTAGCCTTGAGGACACCTGCATTGTGCGCATCGGAGGCGAGGACGGGGGCCGGCCCCCTGAAGCTGATGACTCTGCCTCTGGGGGCCAGGCCAGGAATGGGGCCAGTGGGGGCTCGCGGGGCCAGACGCCCAACCACAGTCAGCGGGATGGGGACTCGGGGAGCCTGGGCAGCCCCTCGGCCTCCAGGGAGTCCCTGGTGAAGGCGCGGGACGTCGGCAGCGGGGAGCCAGGCGCCACCAACAGCAAGCTCCCCTACAAGGCCTCCGGGGTGAAGAAGGCTGCAGCGCGCAAGAGGCGCCACCCAGACGAGGCCTTTGACCACGAGGTCTCCGCTTTCTTCCCCGCCAACCTGGACTTCCTGTGCCTGCAGGAGGTGTTTGACAAGCGGGCAGCCGCCAAATTGAAAGCCCAGCTGCACGGCTACTTCGAGTACATTCTGTACGACGTCGGGGTCTACGGCTGCCAAGGCTGCTGCAGCTTCAAGTGTCTCAACAGCGGCCTCTTCTTTGCCAGCCGCTACCCCATCATGGACGTGGCCTATCACTGTTACCCCAACGGGCGCGGCTCCGATGGCCTGGCCTCAAAAGGAGCGCTGTTTCTCAAGGTAGGAGGCTGTGGCTTTGCAGAGTGGCCACACATCAGCCCGTCACAGAGCCACCGGAGGAGGTGGGCTGCAGCCGGGGGTTCCTCCTGGGGGCTGGGGGTAGGCGAGGCCTTTCGTGGAGCCGAACGGGTGGGCGCCCAGCTCAGGGACAAGGAGAATAAGGATGCAGGGACAAGGGCCAAAGGTCCAGGCACAGACAGACCTGACTGGGTCCTCTTGGGCAAGCTCCTCAGATCTCTGAGCCCTCTCCCCATCTGTAAAGTGGGGGCGACCTAGTGCCCAGTCATAGGGTGGGGAGTGAGCTTGAGGCCTGAGGGGTCTTGTGGGTTGGTGGTGAAGGTGGCTGGCAGCGATGGCAGTGATAAAGGGAAGAAGGGGGAGGCAGGGGCCCCTTTCCATTAAGGGGCAAATGCCTGCTCGCTTAGGCCTGCAGCCTCACTGGCCCGGTGCACCCTCCCTCCTGGCTGTCACACAGCTGCCATGCCAGGCACCCTGCCCACCAGCCCAAGGCTTCGCTTCCATAGTCACTAATTAAAGTGAATCATAATTATTTCTGCTAATTTGGATGCAATTGGAGGAGTTTTTAGACCATGGTAATTTGGTCATTACCCCTTATCTTCTACTGAGCCTGACACACTCTGAGTGCTGACTTTTTGTTCCCTATGCAAAAGACACTGTTGGTGTTTCCAGACTTTTCAGAAGGAACATTAGGCCAGTTGATACAGCACAGGACCCAGGCCCCACTCCAGTGGTTCTTGTGTGGCTCTTCAGGCCCAGACATGGGGGTCCTTGACTCTCCATTCACAGAGAAAATTGAATGAACTCCTTTTACCACTCCATTTTGGCATGTGGTTCATCAGTGTTCTGTTCCTTGGATATATTTTTGTCTCAGCAGCCGGAGTGACTTTTTGGGGAAGGAGGGGAAATGTTGTCAAGCTCTCAGGAGGAGAGCGTACCCTCTCCCTCCCACCCCCTACCACAGATGGTTCAGAGGCTAGGGACCCCCTTGGTGCTGCCCCCCAGCCCACACACCCTCATCTCCCTCCTTGGTATTGCACCCTGACCACCACGCCCACCAGGGTCACAACAGTCTCCTTAGGACAGTCCGTCTGCTACGGGCTTTCCTCTTACCTCTCTGGCCGTTCCTTCCAGACTCTTGGTCACCTGCCCGGCCTTTAACTGCTCCCTCTGCTCCTTAGCCTAAAACTGGTCTGCAGATATGTTTGACTTGGTCCACACCATTAAAAAGTTTCCTGTGTTGGCCAGCACTGAAAAGTCAAGATTATTCCAATAAAACCCAGTTTGCAACTTCTCTCTCACCTCACAGATCTGGCAGCACCTGGCAGGGCCTGCTGCCTTCCTCCCAGCTCTCAGCCTGAGTGAGGGTTGGCAGCCCCCACAGCAGGGTGACCCCACTTGGCTAGACCTCTTCATTTCCAAGTGGACACTATGGCCAGCCCCACGCACCTACCCCTGGGAAGTCAGTCCACAGACTCCATTTCCATATTTGCTGAGGGCTCTCAGGCTTGTCCCAGCCCAGATCTCTCCCCAGAGCCCCCAACTCTGTGTCCGGCTGCCCCCCTAGACACAGTCTCTTTCACTTATCATATGCCCATCTCCATCGGCCAGGTTCCACCATCCCCACCTTTACTCTTCCCTATGACCTGAGCCCATCCAGGCTCTTAATTTCACTTCCATTTCCTAATTTCCATTAGGAGTCCATCCAGACTTCTAGTTTCACTTTCTAAATACATCGGGGTCCATCCCACATCCTCAGCTGCACCTCCAAGGCTCAGGCCACCATTCCTCTGCTTTTCCTTTCCCTTCCAATCCCATCCTCCTCCTGTCCCAGTTCTGACTCCTGGTGCCTACTTCCTGCTGCCTCGGGGAGAAGCCCATCTCATAGCGGGGCCCTTCCACCTGCCCTGGCCTCTGCTCCAGCACCCCACACCCCCAGGGTCCTCCACGAATGGCTCCTCTTGTCCTGGTCCCACCCTGGGTTGGTCACACCCCCTGTGTGGCACTTTCCTCAGCGCAGCCCGCACAAGCCGTATTTCCCGCCATAGGCCCCTCAGCCTTTGTCCCCAGCTGTCTTACTGTCTCTCTAGTGAGACAGAAATGAAAGCCGGCCGACTGAGCTCCCTATGTGGCAGACCCAGCTGTCTGTTGATGAGAGCAGACCTGTTTCTCCAGCCTGGAGGTTTCAGGAGACAGGCCATCCCCCAAGGGGCCAGGGGCTAGAAAGATAGCAGCCATGGCTGTGGCCTTGGCTATTGCCAAGCCACAAAGTGGCTATTGGCAGCTCACGGGCTGATGGAGAGCGGGAGGGGCTGGAAGGGGCTGAGGGAGGGGCAGCCATAGCCTCGCTGCTGTGTCTTCCCTCCCTCCGGGGCCAGTCTCCTCAGGGGAGGGCTTCCCCAGTCCCTGCCCCACGTTTCAGCACAGGCAAGTGACACCAAGTGCAGAGTGAGTAATGGGTTGGCACACTAAGACCATCAAATGGGTGAAAAGCCTGCCAAGTCACCAGGAGTTGAGAAAGCAGCAGAGAGTAGGGTGAAGAGCTGGGCGCAGGGCAGCAAACATCTGACAAGAACTTGCCTCCCCCATCTGAGCCTCATGACCCCCAAGCCAATTCTGGTATAATTTTACTTTAACCTTCGTAATTGTTGTGAAGCCCCAGGGGGGCAGTGTCCAGGAAGCACTAAACACTAGTGCTCACAGCATAGTATTATTATTATTATTATTATTATTGAGGGGGAACAGTCACTGCCTGGGGAACACAGGGGGCAAGCGCGCCATCGTGTGGCCTTTGGAGGCACCGTGGTTTTAAAACTGTGTTTTAAAACAGTGGTATGTGATTTCCCAAGACATTCCAGGGTGGTGGTACTAAAGGCTGAGGTTTGGGTCTGGAATGTGGGCAAGAAGTGAATGGTGGACATAGGAGTTTATAAACAGCCCCAAATTCAGGCTGTACAGCCCATTATCAAGTAACCAGATGTTCATCCCCCCCACAAGAGCTGGGAAAGGAGAGATGTGCATCCATCCAGGCTGGGAAAGGAGATGAAGAGCTGTAGGAAGCTAAGGATGCTTAATGATGTGAAAACCCATATGGAGGAGAATAATGCCAACCTGACTTTGGCAGCGAAAAGAAAGATGGAAGCCTGCCCAGGCTCTCTGAGTGGAGGGCCTGTGATGTGGCGGTGGTTGCAGCCGTGAGTCCAAGCCTCTCTTAGCTGGAGGATGGGCAAGGTCATGTTCAGGCAGATGTTTGCCTCGTAGCCAAGAATAGGCCTCTATGGTCACCTTCCCTGGAGAGTTCCCAGGGTCCAGGATCTCTTCTTCATACAAAACCAATTCTGGAATGGATTAAAGAAGTTTGGGAAATACTGCTGAGGCCTAGGTGGGAGGAGAGTCCAGAAAGAAAGAGGAGGAACCAACCAGAGGCCTCTGCGGAAAGGCACCCACAGATGACCCAAGGGAGCTTGCCTGGAGGGGGAAGGGGTAATCTCCTATTGCAGCCTCCTGCCACTTGCCATGGACAGAGGGCCTGGGAGAGCAGCTGGCTGGGCAGCCACCCCTTCCTTACCTCCACAGCCACAGCCCTGACAAGGGTTCAGGCTTGTATCAGTGTCACCACTGGGGGCTGTTTCGGGTTGTCTGTGATGTCATTATGCCAGCCTGTAGAGAAAGCCCACCAGGGACATCTGCACTTGGGCAGGGAGTCACGGAGGAGCCCCTGGCCCCACTTCACCCCCTGGGGACTCTATCTCCAGTGAAGGAGGTGAGCAGGAGGGAAGGACTAGGTCTGGGGAGAGTGCAGCATGAAGGCCTGGAGAGGCCCCTGTGGAAGAAGGAGGGCTGGGCTCTGGATAGAGGCTATGGGACACCTGGGGCAAACCCATGTCACAGGTGTCATAGAGACATAGCCCATACTTGTCATGCCAGATCAGGGGACCAACAGAAACCACTGCCAAAAAGCAGATAAAGTGGCTTCTCATGAAGTCACAGGGGCAGAGAGAGACTGGGCAGAGTGGAGGGCAGGGTCCACTCATGTTGAAGGGATGGGTGGGAGGCTCTGCCTGCTAGGCTGCATCCCAGAGGGGAGACCAGCTTGGATTTTGGAGGGATGGGCTCCAGGGCAGTGGGATCAGGGGAAAGAGCCAACAGACAGGAGTGGACAAGGAAATGAGGGGCTGGCACATGAGGGTCATCCATGTGGACACTCTGGTCACCAGGAGATGGTGGGGGTTC
The DNA here is from genome assembly GCF_046562875.1 of Panthera onca. NCBI lineage: Eukaryota > Metazoa > Chordata > Mammalia > Carnivora > Felidae > Panthera > Panthera onca. The sequence goes on along the minus strand of NC_138353.1, from coordinate 43,484,964 downwards.
AGGGAGGGAATCAGCAGTGATTTCTGCATTTTCCTTCCTGTAAAGCCTTGCATGAATTGCTAGTGGCACTCATCATGCCACAGGCTGGTATTTCTTTAAACATCTGCCTCCTACCCTGGACGAGAAGTTCCTATAAGCATGACATGTGCTGTTCCTATCTGGGCCCAGGTCTAGCAGGAGCTGACAGAGATGGGCTCATACTTAGAGCAGTCATGACTCGTAGGCTTCGTCATCAACACCTCGCCTCCTCCCCAACAGGTGCAGGTGGGAAGCACACCTCAGGACCAAAGAATCGTCGGGTACATCTCCTGCACACACCTGCATGCCCTGCCAGGTAGGGTCTGGTGGCCCCTGCTTTCCGGGGCGGGGGGCAATCTGCCCGCCGTGGGCTGGGATTGGTGCCGGGGCGTGGCTGGGGTCTTAACTGCAGCTCTGCCATCTGGTCTCTATGGCTCTGCCCCACAGAGGACAGTGCCATCCGTTGTGAGCAGCTGGACCTGCTTCAGGACTGGCTGGCTGATTTCCGAAAATCTACCTCCTCGTCCAGCACAGCCAACCCCGAGGAGCTGGTGGCGTTTGATGTCGTCTGTGGAGATTTTAACTTTGACAACTGCTCCTCTGGTGAGGTGGTGGTCCTCCCCAGTTGGGTGGGCTACTGGGGAAGGCATGGGCTCCAGTCACACTGGAAAGGATTGGGCTTCACAGCTTGAAGAACTTCCTGCTGCTTGTGAGCATGTGGGTGGGATATTAGCAAGACTCTGATTTCTGTGACCCCTAGAAATCCTAAAATGAGAAGAGCCCACGCTCTGCCTAGAAAGCTGAGAGGCCTCCTTGCTGGAGACAAAGAGATGCCCTAAAAATGAACTTCTGATGGAGAAGCTTGGGGCTTCTGAAACTCAGACTGTGGGCAAGCTAGCTAACACTACCCACCAAGTCGTTACTCGTCTCCTGCTTTGCACCAGGCACAATTCTAACAGCTGTTTGTGGGCCGGCTGTTTCATTTAAATCTCATAATGACCCAAAGAGTGAGCACAGTATTAATTTACAGGGTGTGAAAGAGGAAGCTGAGACCCAGATAGGCTGAGTAACTAGTCCCAGGTCACACAGCCAGGAAGTGGTTGAACTGGGATTTGAACCCTGGCAATTATATCTTTACCCCTTCGGCTAAAAGACTGAAAATTCATCATGGGTAAACTTTTAAATAATTGACTTAAATAACTGATCTGGTGATCACGCTGATCTCAGTTTACTCCTGGGAGTTTATGCAGCTCTGAGCTTCCCTTTGCCCAAGAAGCTGATGTGAGGAACCGCCACCCCCCCCCCCCAACCCGCCCGCCACTGGCTCCTGGGCTCCTTCCACGCCAGCCCCAGCCCAACTACAGATGAGTGAGTGACATGGGGTCTGTGAGCTGAGGCTTAGCCCTCAGTGAAGGCTGGAGACCTAAAGGTCCTACCTGGAGCACAGGGTGGTGCCCTCACTTGGTGGCAACTCTAGGGTGGGTGGGGAGACCAGTGCCAACCGTGGAACATACAGCCCCTCGATGGTAGCCCTGTGGTCCCCTCAAAGACACATTCCTGATACCAGCTCCAAATGCTAGGTGCTCCTGGGATCCTCCTGAGTCAGGGTGGGGATGTGGTACACACAGGAAGAGGCTGTCAGAGAGGGTCTCACCCAGTCAGGCCCCACTGGTGCCTGTCCTTCCTCCCAAGGGGTCTCAGAATGGCCCTCTGGCTCCATGAGTTGGCAAGACAAACTGGAATTCAGGGCAGATCACCTCTCTCTCCTAAGTCCTATATGGTCACTCTTGATTCAACCTGGTCACCCAAGTCTGTGAAGGGCAGGGGTCCCTTCCAGGACAGCATGAGCCAGCCCCCACAGGTTTTGCCACCAGATCTGGGAAGACCTCAAGATCACTGTCCCCTGGAGGCCAAGTGGGACCATGACCAGTGTCCTCAGAAGGATAGCTCACTCCCACCCCCGCTGGGGGTGGGGGGGGGCATTCTCAAGGACACAGAAAACCAGTGACAAAGGAGACCCCACCCAGAGGCAGTTACCTGAGTTACTGACTAGAACCTAAGGCAGGCAGCCCTCCAGGACAGACACCCTGAGCCCCACAGCATTCCCTTTCTCCCTTCACGCACAGATGACAAGCTGGAGCAGCAGCACTCCCTGTTTACACACTACAAGGACCCCTGCCGCCTGGGGCCTGGAGAGGAGAAGTCCTGGGCCATCGGTGAGCTGGGGCTGGGCACAGGGTTGGGGGCCCTGAGGGGGAATGGCGGAGGGGCACTGCAAGGCCTGAGCCCACCCTGCTGAGACCTGACACTGAACCAAGGCTGGGCTCCCCACAGGCTTCCCAGAGACATTTCAGGACCTATCCCCAAGACCACTCTGCAAGGGGCAGGGGTAGAAGCCCTCACCCATGCCTCCTGCCCCCCAGAGGCAGCCCTCCTAGAGGCTGGCTGGGCCCTGTTCACAGTGACCACTCTTGCCTCCTTGTTCCTAGGTACCATGCTGGACACAGACAACCTCTACGATGAGGACGTGTGCACCCCTGACAACCTGCAGAAGTAAGCAGCCAGCACCCATGTCACTGCAGTTGTGCAGGGGTGGATGGATCCCAGGGCTGGGATGAACACTGAGCACTGACTCTGGTGTGGAGAGATGGGCTGTGCAGGGCAGACTAGAGAACGCAGTTCCATGGGAAGGAAGCCTGTGAAAGCCTCAAAGACTAAAGCTGGGGTTGGGCGGAGACCAGGCCACCTTCATGCCCCAGGGACTGGCCTGACTGAGGAGAAGCCTTCAACCAGGAGGAGGCTCTAGAGGTGGCACTTCCTACATCAGCACCAGAGTCCGGGCTCATTTTACAAGAGCTTGGCCAGCCCTGAGCCATAGCCTGCTTCGAGGCCCTTCTGGGCACAGGGAGAGGGACAGAATCTCTCAGGGTGAGGCCAAGGGCTGCTGAGACCCCTGCAGAAGAGCCATGGAGTGGCGTCCATTGCAGGGAGCCCGGCAGCTAGTAGCCACCAATCAGGCAAATAAAAACGCAAGCGGAGCTAACACTAAGTAGACATTTTCAAAGCAGAAACAGTTCCACTGCAGCCAAGCTTCATACATAAACCTGATGAGAATTCCATACAGGGCCGATATGAGAGGCCAGCAGCAGAACCAATTTGTAACTCACAGCCCGAGACTGCACAAAGCCATGGCAGTGGCTCCTCACAGCTAATTTAAGCCAATTAATTAGATTATAGACTAAATTTGAAACATCATCCTATGCCGAGAAAATTATCTTTTTATGAGATGATGATTAAAAAATGACTATCAGTAACTCTTAGATCATTGATGCTGGAATTAATTACCAAAGGCCAAGGACGGTAATGGATTATATTTCTGAGATGTAGTGATGCTCTGCATGTCATTAGTGTATTTATCTCAGGGCTGATAAAGGCCTTGTAGAAACCCACATTTGCTGGCTGTGCCTGTCCAGGCGCCCCTTCCATTTGTTCAATGTCCACTGGCCTCTGCAAGTCTCCCGTGAAGGCTGTCCCCAACCAGTGCTCAGGCTCCAAAGGAAACCTGGCAGGAAGGGAACGGCAGACAGGAAGTCAAAAGGCCTGGATTCAGAGTGTTAACACCCAACCTGAGTCCCTTGCACATCCTGTAGAGAACCCTCACCCACATTTAAGTACCCACATCAGTTTTCTTCCTGTAAGAAATGTTATGGCAACCACATCCCACATTTTTTTTTAACGTAATTTCTACACCCAACGTGGGGCTCAAGCTTATGACTTCAAGAGTCACATGCTTTTCCTACTGAGCCAGACAGGTGCCCCCAAAATTGTTCCTTTCTTGGCATTCCTGGTCCCCCAAATGTCCTGGGGCCCACAGCAATCAATCATCCTTGTGTCAGAGGAAAGCTCAGGGGTTTGGTGGCTGGCACAGCTGCTCAGAGAGAAACCAACACAAGAGTCCAGGCCCAGGATAGGGCCTGGGTGCTCTCCTGGCTCCCCCACCCCTGCTGACTTGAAACAACGGTCACGGAGGGTGGGGGTGGGTGGTTCTGAGGACCTATAGGAGAGAAGGGTCCCTGAGGTTCACTGCAAAGACCCTTTCCCACCCCACCCCCACCCCCTGCCACTGGCTCTAAGCAAAGCCCTGTGTGCAGAGGGGGTGAGCACTTCTGTTCCCAACTCGGTACCACAGGCTCTGGGCAGTACTATGTCCAAACTTCAGCGACAGCCAAGCCCAAGGTGGACATGGACAGACTCTGGAGTGGCATGGCTCAGTCAGGAACTCACAGGGTCAGACTGGGTTTCCCTCCACCTTAGTCCCCTTTTTTTGGGTCCCCCGGGGAAAATAGATCTTAAACACAGGGTTTGGTCTGACCTGCATCTCTCCCACTTAGGGACTAGAACATGGTTCCACACTCAGGATCTGGGGTCTGGAGAATGGGGCAAGGGCTCACCTTGCTTCCTGTCCTTCCTGTCTGTCGAGCAGGGTCTTGGAGACCGAGGAAGGCCGCAGGGAGTACCTGGCTTTCCCCACCAGCAAGAGCCCCGGGGCAGGCCAGAAGGGACGCAAGGACCTGCTGAAGGGCAACGGCAGACGCATCGACTACATGCTGTACGCAGAGGAGGGGCTGTGCCCGGACTGGAAGGCTGTGAGTCGAGTGGGCCAAGCAATGCCTATAGATAGGGGATCCTGTGCCCTGTACCCCTCAGCAGCACTGAGCTCTTCTCTGAAAACGAGATCTGTCAGTCTCAGAGTCCTTGGGGCCCATGGGATGCTCCCATTCCTCTGCCTCCAGGAAGATCCTGGCTAAACCCAGCCCCCACCTCTGCACAGAAGCCCCACCCCTGCCCTCCAGGCCCCTCCTGTGTAGGATGCCCTCTGGATCTAATAGGACTGCTTCTTTCCAACAGGAGGTGGAAGAATTCAGTTTTATCACCCAGCTGTCTGGCCTGACCGACCATCTCCCAGTGGCCATGCGGCTAATGGTGTCTGCAGGGGAGGAGGAGGCATAGACCAGCCACGTCATTCAGAGCAGTGGGGCCTTGCCAACCCTTTGAGCCGCAGCACCTCTCTGGCCATGTCCCCTCCAGCGAGCACCAGCGGTGCTGGGGGAGGAGGGCAGAGACCTGGGGGGAGACTTGGTTAGTCCCAGGTGAGCTGGAACCAGCGCTGCCCTGCACCTCTGGGCACTCACTGTGGACAGAAGGGTCAGGCTGGTCTTGGGAGCCACAGCTGCCCAACAGTGCCATTCTTTCAAAACATGATTTTCTACAAATCTACAGCACAACCTAGTTTGTAACCCGGGGGTTAGTATGAGAACCGGGTTTCTGTACTCTTTGTATCTCTTCTCAAGCTTCGTCCAGGGTTCATTATTTTTGTCTGCTGCCATGTTGTCTCGCATGCCTGCACCCTCGCATGCACGCTGCCCGCATGTCATGTGCCACACCGTAGCCACACAGACCCCTCACTCGGGCCTCACCCAAGGCCAAACTCCAAACACAATCAGAACCAGCCAAAGAAGCATTCCTGGGCATAGGGCCGCCAGCTCCTGCCTCCAGGCCGGACGGCTAATGAGCAGGGACCATGAGGGCCGTGTCCAGTTACCAGCAAGCCCGGGCTCTTCCCAGGGTCTTGCATTCAAGGGCGATTATTTTAAAAAGAAAAACAGAAAAAGTTAAGAAAACAACCCTTCACTTTAGAAGGTCTGCAGACCGTGAGGGAGAACACTGCTCAGGCTCCTCTCTCCCAGCCAATCAGGGCCCCCGAGTCTCCCCTGAGAGACTTCAAAGTGGGCAAAGGGAATCTGAGGAGAGAGCATCACTTTTTTATAGGAAGAAGGGGAACTCATGACATAAAGGGGTCAGGGAGCTTCAGGTTTTCCAAACGATAGATTTATAGCTTCTCTTCTGTCAAAACCAACACATGCCCTTCTTTCTGCCTGATCCCCATTTCCCTTCTGGACACCTCTCTGCTTTGGGACCAATCTTTCCCTGGCTGAGCTCAGGAACTGTCTGCCTGCCTCTGGGTGGGGCTGCAGCTCTGTCCTCCCAGCCCCATCCTCAAAAAGTGACCCAGGGCCCTGGATGAAGGGACAGGAAGCCAAGGTGCAGAACGGCATGTCCCCTCACCATTACCAGTGTGTAGGCTGGGGGTGAAGGCCAGGGGGCACCGCTTGCCTGGGGCATGGAGTGGTACTGGTTGGCATCCAGGCCAGTAGACACCCACTCTGCCACCGTGTGACCTGGGCAGGGCATGGCAAAGCCTGCAGGTGAAGTCCACAGCTCCCCACTCCACGGCAGCTCTGCCTCTGCCTACCTGACTTTTTAAACATGCCCGGAGATACTCCCCAGTCACACGAGGGAGGGTTGTGTCTGTTTTCCCATGCAAGGACCCTCCAACTCAGACTGTTCTTGACAACCCCCCACTGATCTCCCCTCCTTGAAGTGCCCTGACCTTGTGCCCACCTGGCTCAGAGCCAGCTCTGCCTATCAAGGCTGGGGAATGCACCAGGATCTTTCTGCCAGAAGCCTCCTCCTGGTGCTGGCACGCTGATGCAGTGCCTTGTCACCCAGTTGAGCTGCAAGAGGGACCAAGATGGGGCCAAGCAGCCAGTCAGGGGCAGGCCCTGTGCTGGGGGAGGACACGCTTGAGAACCATACACACGGAGGCACTGGTTTGTTTGGGGCAGTGGGCTGCCGGCTTTGTTGCCAGGAGCATTCACTGACCAAGCCCCCAGCCCCACCCTGAGTCCAGAGCCAGGAGGGGCTGGTCACCACTGAAGGCACAACCCCACCTGGGCTCTCTGCTGTGCCTAAGGGCCTGGCCTTCAGGGCCTTGGCTAAGCCAAATGGGGCCCCCACTCCCAGGAGCAGCCAGGAATCTCTGCTCACACAGGTGGGGCCCAACTAAACACACTCAACGCCTGGATGGCTGGGACTGAGCAAAGGCCCCAGGCTTCGAGTTGGATGTGTGTCCAGGAGAGCAGCAGGGACAGAGGCCAGGGTTCCTGAAGCAGAGAAACTCTGGGCCCAGCCTGCATCCCTCCGAGGAGTCACCTCCCTCCCAGGGCAGCTCTACGGGAGCCACAGCACAGGGGTACATGCTTCTCTCCCTACTCACAGGGCGGCCTTAGGCAAGTCACACCTCCCTGTGCCTCGGTCACTTCCTGTCCTAACAAGGTCACCTCTGCCCAGCCTGGCCCTAGTATCTGGAGCCGGACCAGCCTGTGTCCCAGCTCCCCTTGCACTTCCCTCTGGCGCAGCTTCAGCATCGAGGACGCCACTGCCCAACCACATGTTTCATCAAGGCTGTGGACTCCTAGGGCCATGCACAAGCCAGACTTTTCCATTTTGATTTTTAAAAAACAAAACACTACCAGAATCTCAGATTCTGTGGCATCTAGGCCTAGGAGGGGTGGACACAGGGGTCACTCAAATCCCCAACTGAGGCCCCCATGCCCACTCCAGGCCCAGCCTCCTCCAGAGAAGCCAGGAGGCAGGGGTCAGCTTTAGAAGGAAACAGTCATTTCCATTTGTCCAAACCACCTTGAGTTTTAAGTATGAATATTAACCTTGATGCTTTTTAACTACTGTATTAACTTGCTGAGATTTAGAAATACTGTTTTAAAAAAAAACAAAATTTTTTAATTTCTGTATTTTTTTCTGTATTGTATCCTCATGGGACATTAGGGGTTTTATATGGTAAGCACACCTAAGGTTTTGGTAAAATTATTATCAAATATATATCCAGACGATTCTTCCCTAGAAGAAAAACAATCTTTACACCTGATAAAATATTTTGAAAAGAGAGGTGTTTTTCCCCTTTACTGGTGCTGAACAGAAAGATGGATAACAAGGATAAAATAAAACTGTGAGGCTCAAGGCTGGTATTCTCTTATTTGAGCGACAAGCTGGGGCCAGGCTGTGGGGGGGGGGGGCCCACCTTTCCTGCCTCCTCCCCAACAGGATGGGAATAGGCCAAGTCTGCCCTGAACTGCCAGAAAACTGGGCCACCTGGGTTCCTACTGTCTCCCTGTTCCCTCTGGAAGTGGGAGTAAACAGTGAAGGACACCTTGAACGTAGGGAGAAGCACGGCTGGGGCCTCCTCAGGATTCTACAGCCTTCCCTAGCAAAGCAAGGCCCAGGCTAGGGTGGGGTGGCTGCACGGCACCCACCTGCCCCAGACTTCCAAGGTGGAATGGGGGCACACAGGAAAAGGTTTACCTCCTGATTCCCCCTCCTGATGGCTGGTTTCCTGGTCTGCATCTCAGGAACTGCTATGAGACAGCCTCTTCCCTGTCCTCTGAACAGTAGCCTGAAACCAGGTGTCAGTCTTGGGTACCTGCTGATGCTGCAACACCAATGGCAGATGTTTATGGATGTGCCTTGGTAACATTACCCAAGAGATGAAAAGGACGGCCCTGTCAGGGTCTTTCAGGCCCAGGACTGAGCCCCAAGTCAGCATCTCCACCCCAGAAGCCCCTTCTAGCTGGAATCAGGCAGGAGGGACCCCAAGGTTCCCCACAGGCCAGTGGCTCACAGAGGGGCAGCACACCCACCGCAGCACTGCACAGCTGAGAGCAGCACATAACTTGCCTGGCCCAGCCAGCTCCCAGGACGGTAGAGGGAAACGCCACACTAGAGCTTTCTGAGCATTTTAGAACCATGGCAGGGGGGCTCCCTGGCCCCTCCTCGGCTCCAAATTCAGTCAGCAGTTTATGCCGCCCATCACACCCAAAATAAGGAACTGGCAGAGCAAAAACACAAAAAGGGAAGAGGGCTTTGAGCCCGGAGGCCAAGATGGGCCCTGAAAAGAGAAGTGCCTTCACCTTCCCTCCTAGAAAGCCACGCCAGTCAGAGCCCAGAGCCCTCAGGCCACTTTATTTCTCAACAGGTGAGGGTCACTGCCCATCGTCCAGGGTGTCTGAGAGTGAGAAATCCATGGTGATGTCTCCAGTGTGGGGGTGGAAATCCACAGTGTAACTGACAGTCTGAGGGCCACCCAGCGGCGCTCTGGGGTCCGCCATGGTGAAGAAGTACACTGCCTGCTTGCAGTGGGGGTTCCAGCAACAGTCCCCCTGTAGAAGCAGCGAGAAGATAGTGAGGGCTACTAGCACCCAAGCCCCCTCCTGGCCAGTCTCCAGGCCAGGCAACTCGCAGTGAGAAGCTGGTCAGAACCAGGTGACCTGGGGCCACTGAAGAGTTACAATCGGGCTAACTTGTAACCAACCAGCTCACAGGGTGGGCCTGTTCTGGGACTCACGTGCACAGCACTACCTTGTCCTCTACAGACTTCAGGAGGCCAGTGTTGACAGTGTTGTCCGGCGTGAGGTGGTATTCCATCCACAGGACGGCCCCATGGCTCCTCCCAGGCCTGGGGGTGGGGATGTTGGGTCAAAGACAAACAGCCACACAAGAGATGGGCAGGCACAGCCACAGTTCCTCACCGCTTTCCAGAAACCTCTGATCTTTCTTTCCTCCCCAATCAGGAGGCTGCTAACATTCCACCTGACTAAAGGCCGCTTGGTAAAATGCTGAGCAAGAACCACAACCCAGAGCCCCACCTGCTCCCTGCAACCTGGCCAAGCACTTAGAGGAACCATGGGACAGGGGTTTTTCCTCAGGGAAGCAGCAGCTCCTCCCTGGGAAGGGAGGTGGAGCAGGATGGCCCAACTGTGCCTCACGATGAGTAGCCCTTACCAATTCCTAACCTGCTTTAATTCCCAGCAGGGTTCAGGAAAATGGCCCACTGGGTAACCATAGCAACAAAAAATCACTTTTCTCTATAGCTGTGATCCATCATGACACTTAGCTCAAAGGAAGCTGCAGGTGTGGGGGGATGTGCAAAGCCCACTCTGGCTCTCCCTCCCCACCTGTACACACCCAGAGGCTGTGGGGACCCACTATACACTCAGGGCCACTTTGGACCAGGAAGGGCAAGGCCCAAAAAAGGAGGCCACAGCCACCCACATGAAAATGGCCAAAGTAAGTGCTTAGTCACCCAGGCAGTAACTAGACAGAAAGCAGGCCCTACCACTCCCTTCCCCAGCTTACTGCACCCTGGAACCTGTTCTTACCTCCTCAGCTCAATGGAGCCCTCAGCATGGATCAGGTGTGGGGGTACTGGCTGCCGAAAATCAAAGGTCAGGATCTGCTGGGGCTCAGACAGACAGCGGCATGGGTACTCCCACAGCGGGTGGGGTTCGGCCTCCTTGCTCTCCCTGAAGTCCAGGGCACGCTGAGAAGGGAAAGGGAGGTGGCAGTGGGCAGAGACAGAGACAGAACCAGAGCCAGTGGCCTAGGAGATAAGGGGCTCTTGTCCAGTCTCCAAGGTCTATACCAGTGGTCCTTTACCTCCTTGGCCCAGGTCCCTCAGGGTAACTGCCACAGTCAGATGCCTCAGTGGGTCCTCACAGAAAGACCACACACACCGGGATCAAACCAGCTGCCTTCTCTACTCTCAGCTGCCACGCACAAGTGTCTTCTCAGAGAGTTACTTCACCTGAGCCTCATTGTTTCCCTTTTTAAAATGGGATGACGCTGCCTGTCTCATGAGCTACTCTGAGGACCAAACGTCAACACTGGTAAAAACATCTGGCACTTGGACGCTTGCCCATTCAGTGACCATTACTGAGCACTACAGCTGCCAGATCACTCCTACATGAGGCTCCCAGTCTAGAGGGAGACAAGGAATCACAGTGCCTGGACACACCAGGGTCTGGCTGAGAATGGGGTTGGGCAGGAAAGCTGACCCACACGTGATCTCTGAGCAGCTACCTGAAGGTCACACAGGAGTTGGTAGAAAGAAGAATGTATAAAGCCAAGGAGTGAGAGGGCGCAGGGCACAGACCAAGTGGCAGGGGTGATGGATGGGGTAACATATGGGGCCAGACTCAGGATCAATAGGTTCACCTGGACTGGGTAAAGGAAAGCCAAGTGGGAGGGGTAGGAAACTGTGCACATGGAGTAGGTGGGTGGGACACTACAGGCAGGAACTGTGCCCCACCAACCTTAATCATGTCATCCATGATGTGTACGTCAAAGCCTTCGCAGTCACCACAGGGACTCCGGATCCGCCACAGGTCCTGTGAGGAAGGCAGAGCCCTTGTCGACACCCAGTTGGGGATGGATGTCACAGGTTCGGTAGGACAGCACACAGACATCCACACCCACCCAGAGACATGAAAGCATGGTGACAAGAGCGAGAAGAGTCAGTGAGGTCAGGTTGGGGGGAAGGGGACAGCCCCAAAAAGGCACCCCTTGCTATTCCCACACACTTGGAAGAGACCCCATGATTGAAAGGCCTCAGAGATACCAAGGATCTGGGAAGGTCACTGAAATCTGCAAAGTGTCACATGATCAAGTCCTCTCCTACAGGGGACAATCAAACAGAGCCACTGGGATGGGGTTTCTTTGGGAAGAAATCTGTAAACCAGTTTCTGAGGCTCTGTGCCTATAAACAGGATGTGAGGACATTGGGAGAGAAGGGACCAGAAGTGCACTCAGGCTAGCCAATTTTGTGTCCCGTTTCCTGGATATATGTCTGGGAATGAGCATCATTCCCACATTCCTTCCTGGGCCATGAAAGCCAGAACTCCTGTGGAAATCTCGCCAGGTAAATAGACAACACAGAAGAAATGCCCAGAAAATCAGTGATGGAGCCACTAAGCTACCAATGGGTGAAGCCGTTCTTATCAAAGAAATATCAAATGAGGTTCACTCTACTTCTCAGGTTGAAAGTATTTCAAAATCCTTTTAAGAAGAAACGTCTTTCCCAAAATGACTTTGTGACTGGTTTTGCTTTGATGAGGAAATTAAAATGAAGCTTTTCAATTTTTTGTTACATAAAGAAGCTGACTTTCCATCTCAAAATGCTTTTAACAACTGGAGCGTCAACTTTTAATAAGAACAGAGTGAGCTGCACAGCATGTCTTCTGAAACTCTTCATTTATGTTTTTTTTAATTATTCTGATAAGGGATAATTGTAAAATGACAACACACAGCCATTTCCATTTCACATGCCAAATTACCGCATTTGTACAAAGGCAAGTCTCTTCCATTCAACCCTGCAGTGTGCTGATACAGAAAAGCAGAGGCCCATATCATTAAGACTCACAATGCTCTATCTGCACCCAAGGTCTCTGCAAGAAAATAAGGACCCCCCAGCCCCTGCCCTTTCTGCAACAACTTCTGAGGGGCCTACCCTGAACTCCACGACCACAGCGTGCAGCGAGGCAGTCTGGGGCATCACCACAGCACCAGGCCCCAGATGCTGGTCCACGGCAGTCCGCACATACCAGAAGTACAGGTTGTGCCAAGGCAGCAGGCTGGTAGTGAAGAATGGTTCACCCAGGAGGAGAGAGATCTGGCAATCAGAGCAAGAAGGGGGGCCAAGATGTCAGAACGATTTTGCTAAAGGGTGAAGGACAGGTCACAAGGTTCATGGGAAACATGGAAATAAAAGGGCATCCATTCCCTCAACCAACAAGCATGCCAGGTCTGCACCTGCCTGAAGACACAAAGATGAGCAGACATGAACCCTGTCCTCAGGAGTGCAGAGTAGAAGAGGGAACAGACAGGGCTGGGGTTATCCTTGTACAGTGTGGTTTGACAGAAGTGAGGAAGGGACATGTGGAGGGACCCCAGGGTCGGGCCCTTCATGGGAAGGGCCAGTGTAGATAACATCTTCCTGAATGGCATCCTGTGGGTAGATTCCCATTCAAAGCTTATCATAACAAACTGTTATCAGTGCTCCTCTAGCAGTCTTCCTCAGGAGGTTCTGAGCACCACAGAAGTGGGGACATTGGCAGCACAGTATCCCCAGCACTTTGCAAAGTGCCTGGCTCAGAGCAGATGGTTAGTAAATATTTGCTGAACAAATGAACAAATGTATGAATAGGAAAAGCAAAGGACTGGGGATTCTAGCAGAGGTATGCAGGGGAAAAAGCATGGGTGTGAGAGCAAGGCCCATCAAGAGCTTTTTACATGAGTATGCAGGGTAGGATGGTAAAGGGTGAGGCCAGAGAGGTGGAAAGGAGTTAGGTTGCCCAAAGGCAGCTTATGAAAGGTCAAGGAGGCTGGACTCCTTCCTGATGGTAAGAGGGGATCTCTAAAAGCTTTAATTGGGGGTTCAAAATGAGAAGGAACGTGTTTTAGAAAGAGCCCTCCGACGACCATGAAACATATGGAGAGACCACCCACAGGGACTTGGGGGAGTACTGCAGTGGTCCAGGAAAGGAGCAGGGAGTGTACAGAAGGAAGGACTGGGAGACACAACAGATGTGGAGGACACAGGGCACCCAGAGCTGGGCCCAAGCAGAAGGACCTCAAGGGAGGGGCCGATCTGAGATGACATCTAGGTGTCTGGCTGAGGTAACAAAGATGCAGATGGAAACACCAAAGACAGAAAAGGGCTGGTCCTGAGTATTCCCTGCCCTGCAACAACAGAACAAGGCAAGAATGCCTGCTCTCACCCCTTCTATTCACCACACTAGTCACCTAGAGTCTAGCCAGCGCACCATTATCAGTGGCTTATAGAAGTGGAGTAACTTTCTTTTTAACATTTATTTCTTTTTGAGAGACAGAGAGTGAGCTGGGGAGGGGCAGAGATGGAAGGAGACAGAGAATCCAAAGCAGGTTCCAGGCTCCTAGTTATCAGCACAGAGCCCGATGTGGGGCTCGAATTCACAAACTGTAAGATCGTAACCTGAGCTGAAGTCAGACGCTGACCAACTCAGTCACCCGGGCTCCCCAGAACTAGAGTAAGTTTTTAATCCTCATCTATGAGAAAAAAAAGTGCAACTTGTACTGAGTGTTCATGGCAGCATCATTTATAGCAACCAAAAAACAGAAACAACTCAAGTGTCCAGCAACTAATGAACAGATAAACAAAATGTGGCCTATCCATGAAATGGGATGTTATTTAGCAGTGAAAAGAAATGTAGTACTGATTTATGCTACATGGATGAACCTTGAAAGAAGCCAGTCTCAAACAGACCACACATATCCCATGATTCCACTTACATGAAATGTCCAGAATTGGCAAATTCGTAGACAAAAAGTAGACTGGTGGTTCCCTAGAGGCTGGGAGGGCAGGGGGCAAATGGGAAGTGACTTCTAATGGGCATGGGTTTCATTTTAGGTGATAAAAATGTTCTAAAAATTGACTCATGATGATTGTACAACTGTATGAATATACTAAATCATGGAATTTCACTTTAAGTGGGTGAACTGTATGGTATGTGAATTAGATCTCAAAAAAACTCTTCTTAAAAGAAAAGGCATAGGGAGAAATGGGCAAAAGACCTGAAGAGTGATTTCAGCTAGCTAGACATGGAGCAACTAATGGGCACAGGAAACGTATTCAACACCAGTGGTTACTAGGCAAATACAAATTAAAACTCACACCCGTGAAAAAGACTGTAATAAAAAAGACAATACCAAGTGTTGGTAAAGATACAGAGAAATTGGAACCTTCGTGTGTAATGGGGATGTGAAATGGTATGGCTTCTCTGGACAGTTTAGAAGTACCTTAAAAAGTTAAACAAAAATACTACACAACCCAGCAATTCTAAGCCTAAGCATTTGAGGGAACTGAAAACACATATCTTCACAAAGACATATATCAACGCTCACAGCAGTATTATTCTAACAGCCAAAAATGGTTAAGCGTCCAAATTCAGCTTAGGTCCTGATTTTGTGGTTTGTGAGTCTGAGCTCTACATGGAGCTCTGTGCTGTCAGGGCAGAGCCTGCTTTGGATCCTCTGTCTCCCTCTCTCTGCCCCTCCCCTGCTCACTCTCTTTCTCTGAAAAATAAACAAACATTAAAAGAAGAAGAGAAGAGAAGAAGAGAGAAGAGAGAAAGAGAAGAGAGAAGGAGAAGAGAGAAAGAGAAGAGAGAAGAAGAGAGAAAGGAGAGAGAAAGAGAAGAGAGAAGGAGAAGAGAGAAGGAGAAGAGAGAAGAGAGAAGGAGAAGAAACAATCCAAATATCCACCAACAGGTAAACGGATAAACAAGATGTGACATGGCATATTATTCAGGATTAAAACGGAATAAAATACTGGCACATTCTACAACATGGATGAACCTGAAAGGTGTGACTAGTGAAAGAAGCCCAACACTAAAAACCATGTATCGTTCTACTCCATTTATATGAAATGCCCAAAAAAGACAAATGGATACAAAGAAACCAGATCAGTGCTTGCCTGGGGCTAGGGGCTGGGTGATGGAAACACTCTAAAACTAGAATGTGTGATAGTTGTACATCTCTAAAAATTTATTAAAAAATCACCGTACACTTGAAATGGGTTAATTTTATGGTATGTCAATTACATCTCAGTAAAGCTGTTAAAAAGCTGGTGAAGAAAGGTGATGGATTCCAGCTTGAAGGGCCTGCAGGATATGCAAGGAAAGCATCCAGTGGGCACTTGGACATGAGAGATTTGCAGACCCAGCTTTGGAGGCCAAAGATTCCCTTATGGGAAAGGACATGATCACTTAGAGAGAGAGGAGACACAGAGGGAGAGGAGAGAACAGACATGGAGAAACCATCAAAGACTGCTATGGAAGGATCAAGTGAAGGAAGAGAAACCCATGAAAAGCTCAGGAAGAGCAGCTAGAAAAATAAGAGAAAAACCTGGAAAAAGCAGTCTCTTAAGGCCCTAAAAAGAAATGTGTTGAGAAGGGAGAGGCCCCTGAGTCATGAGGGCCCAGGGGGCCAGTGAGAGGAAAGGCAGCAGAAGACTGTGTTTACATCTCAGGTTACTAAGGGGTGGGAGTAGTTTTAGAGGCAACGGGTGGTGGGTGGGTTGTGTGACAAGACCAACCGTAGGGGACAGAAGATCAACTGCCGAGGTGGCAGGAAGTAAGCAGAACGGTGAAAAGTGAACCAAAATAACAGGAGTGAACGGGAGCTGGAGCACTGTAAAGGGATAAGGCAGAGAGGCCACAACAGGCGGCTATTCATCCTAACAGAACCATTCTGTCCTCACTCGGAAGGAGCAGAGATCGGTCAGAGTTCAGAGTAGCTCATGTATTTGCAGACCAGACATCTATGCAATGCCTCACCACATTCCCACAGGGGCTGAGTTAGGTATGGGACCCACTGCATGGCCTGAGAAGAGAAGGGGGACGCAGGCTATCTCGGTGCTGTGCTGTCCATGCAAATGCAGAGCCCCTGCCACTCACCTTTTTACCCTCCAAGTCTGCAGATGTTAACAATTCAGGCCGTTTCTCTATTATATTAATTTTATCTTCCAAGTGATTAGCCTTGAAAATCTTATGAGGAAAAAAAATGAAAGTATTGTTTTTGTCCAGAAAAAACACCTCAAAGTTGTTTTGTATGCTTGCAGTTTTCTGGCCAAATTGTTCTAAGCACCACTTTTATCTGCTTTGTGAAAATCCTCTCCTCCAGGGGCATCCTGTGCACCAAGCAAAATGTTGTAACAGCAAAAGAAATTTCTCTTACAGACGTATCAGCAGGACTTAGCAATAGGCTTGTAGTTCTGGTAGTTTCCTTCAGAAAGGAAATCAAAACCAATCGATGGCCAAGGGAAGAAATACCATCATGGAACCAATCAGTCAGGTCAGCTTGTGAGTGTTGACTCCCTGGGCACTAGGTCCCAAAAACAAATCATAAATTCAGTTATATCACTGCAAAGATTGTAGCTTTTTTAGTTTTATGTGAAGCGAGGAGAAAAGCCATAAAAAATAGAGTCTAAATGTTTGCTGCTATTCAGCGACAGCCCCAGAAGACTTCTACACCGGCTCTCAAGGTGGGAACTCTCACCAGCTCCCTTACTGCCGAGACAGCATCAGAGCAATCAATCCCAGACTCAGCAAGGCAGGCCCCTGACCTGCCTCCCCACCCGATAGTTTAGTAACAACAGTCACTTACTTTTTTCATCAGTCTATAAGAAGCTGCTGAGCTCTCTACTGTAAATACCTAAAAAGAATACGATGCTATTAGAGATTCATTTGACAAAGAAATTAAATTAACGGGCGTCTGGGCGGCTCAGCTGGTTAAGCATCTGACTCCTGATTTCGGCCCAGGTCATGATTTCATGGTTGTGAGTTGGAGCCCTGCATCGGGGGTCTGAGCTGAGCATGGAGTCTGCTAGAGATTCTCTGTCTCCCCCTCTCTCTGCCCTTCCCCCACTCGTTCTTGTTCTCTCTCTCTCTCAAAGTAACATTAAAAAAGAAGAAATTAAAGATTAAAACTGGGGCACCTAGGTGGCTCAGCTGGTTGAGTGTCCAACTTCGGCTCAGATCACGATTTTGTGGTTTGTGAATTCGAGCCCCACATCAGGCTCTCTGCTGTTCAGCGCACAGCCCACTTTGGATCCTCTGTCCCCCGACCCGCCGCCCTGCTCTCTGCCCCTCCCCTTCTCTCTCTTTCCCTCTAAATAAAAGTTTAAAAAATTAAAAAAAAAAAAAAAAAAAGGTTAAAACCCAACAAGATAATTCCAAGGCGGAATGTACCACCTAACCAAGTCTACCTGTGCTCACTACCCACTGAGACAGCACCTACTTTCTGCACTGATGCTAGCAAGGTGCACTCAGACACTGGAGCTGCAGCTATATGGGAATAGCTACAGCCTGACTCCTGCCTGCACACGGAGGCAATAAACCCCAAAGCCCCCACATGCATGGCAGCTGCACTTGCAAAGGCCTTTAGTCACAGAACTGTGTACCCAGACCATGTAATATTCAAACTCAAGAGCTGCCCTCAGGAAGCTGGCAGAATGCGGTCTGGTACCTGCTCTGCCCCAAGGTGATGGGCCAACAAGGAGAGCAGACTGCCGTCACTGACGCACAGGCAGACACTGTCTGGCTTCAGTACCTGCAGGAAAATAACAACCTCAATACTTTTTCTTATAGCAGGTCAAGAAATTCTTGTTGGAAAACTGACAGAAACACTTCCTTTCTCCTAGCCCCATTAACTCACTCTGTGATCATTGAATCTACCCCTCAACACCCAGCTGGATCTTCTTGTAGCCCCAGACTTGTGCTTGCCTTGTAGGCAGTAAGCAGCCCCCACCCTCCAATGCAACCACCTCACCCACCTCTCCCTACCCAGACCTGTCAGGAGAGACTATCCCCAAGCTGTCCTACAAGGCCCACCTGAAGACCTGCCCCACTTGCTAGAGGCCATCTCTCAGTTTACCATAAGCCTCTTCCCTCTCTGGTCACAGAACAGACAGCTTGGGCTTTTGAGTGACTTGCCAAAGGCAGGGATTACTTTATAGGTCATAGATCCCTTTGAGAGAAACTTTAGATGGCTGGGATCTTCCCTCGTGCCAAAATGCATGCATGTACATATGTGCACACATATTTCTGCATACAACTCCAAGAGGTCCAAAAGACACTTCTCTAAACCCTTTGTATAGTCCTGAGCTGAGAGACTCCTGCTACACGCAGCAGGGAGCAAAGGTTTCAGGCAGGAGAGTTACATAATCAGACTCATATTTTAGAAAATTTTAGAAACAATGCAGCAGATGAAAGGAAGAATGGGGTGGCTGAATCCACTGGGATTATCCATAGGAACTACTAGTGACCACAAAGGCAAAGTGTCTAGAGGGAAAATGGCAGCGGCTGAGGTAAGGCTCCCAGGCAGAGGTTCTCACAGGACAGCAGAGAACAAGCCCTCACAAAGTCTAGTAACATGCTTCCTGGCTACTATCTGAATGCCCACCCAAAAGCCAGGTAGTACAGAAATCAAAACCTGCAAATTATAAGCAAGCAATGACCTGAGGCCCATGCTACAAACTCCTTCTTGACTATAACCACCCAAAGGGCTGGACACTTACTGTCCGCAGAGCCTGGATGTATTGATCAGTTCTGTCCTGATCGTTGATCTCTCCAAACCGAGGCCGGTTCCAGAGCAGGTGAGCTTGGCAGTCACACACGGGGCGTGCTGGATAGACTCTCCTGTCCTTTTCAGGGCTAGGCCAGGAAATAGACACACATGATGAGCATAACCTGCTAGACACCAGCAAGCATGAAGGCATGGCACAGAGATGGGCACAGGGATCTGCCCCACTAAAACTGAAACAAGCCATGGTGGGCACACCCACATCCTCTAGAGGGCATGAGTCCAGGAACTGGCTTTCAAGTAGGCATTAGAGGTTGGAGGGTCCCCCAATCCGAGACTTCTCATTCATGTCTCCCCCAAACAGGGGCCCTGCAACCAGGGCAGTCTCTTCTAAGAACATGCCAATGGGCACTAACACATCTACTTACAAACTCTTGCTCTTGTTTTATTCTGTTCAGACACAAGCATGCCCACTTGTGCCACTACACTGTTTATAAGGCGAACTTACATTAAGTACACAGTATCACAGGCCCAGTGCTTCCCCCCACCACAAGACTTGGGGCATACCTGGTCCTCTGGAGGCTGTACCATACACAATAGTCATCATGGTGCGCTACCAGGTAGATGCTTGAGCCTTGGACAACAGGCTCTTCTTGTGGCAGGAAGTACACACACTGCATCCAGTGGTCCCGCCACTGAAACAGGGAACAGAGATATCAGCTGTCCCCAAGTTGCAAAAAGAGCAACGTCTCTAATCCAGGAGCCAAAATCTAAGCCAAAAATCAGCTTGCAGGGAGACCATGCCGTGGACTACAGATGACTACTCTTGCCACAGAGATAAATAAGAAGATTCTCAAGTCAGAGAGGTTCATGTCCTGAAGGCTTGCTGGCTTCAAGTATACCGCCCAGGGAAGCAGTCTTCCAGAAGGGTTTAGGAGAGGGGACTCCAGCCTCCCTGTCATGTGTGTGTATGTGTGTGCACATGTGCATGCCTCCACCTCACGTGTGTGCACACACACAAAGGAAGACAGAGAGGGAAGGGGGAGAGAAAGCAAACATGGCAAATGCAAATAACTGTTACATTTAAGTAAAGGGCATCTCAATGTTTATTTTCATTTATTCTATGGATTTAGAATTTTTCAAAATAAAAAGTTGGGGAAATAGTACAGAAAGGTTTTGTTCTGTTTATTCTTTTGAATTAAACATTTTTTAAAGACCTGAATACTCTAAATTGTGAAACATGGTATACAATGATCCGGAGTCAACTTAATACGCTGTGTTGATCCTTTTTGACACTACAAACCCCACATACAGGATTCTATGCTAAGAAAATGCAAACAAAAAAGGAAAAAAAGCTATATTCTCAGGAACACCCATATTACAGATTTATACTAGCAAAAACTGGACCAAATGTCCAGCAGCTCAGAAATGGGTCTACAAAATCTTATTCAGAATATTCACAGACACTGACAATGGTAACTATCATGACTAGTGCAGCATGAAACCAGAAGTCAGCACTGACAAAATCTGTGCATATGGAAAGAGATCAAAGGAAGGGAGTTCTTAGCAGTGACAGGACCCTGAGTGACTTTGGATTCATTTTTGTTTTACACAAGGTTTATTACTCTCTTAACCTTTAAGCTTCTTTTTTAAAAAGAAAGAACTGTCCTAAAAAGTGGATGCCTGGCTCAATTCTGATGACACAAGCGTGTGTACTCATTCTCTGTCATCACCAGGAACTAAGAAAAACTTGGCCCCTGGGAGACTCCATCACTGCTGGGCGCAGACGCAAATGAGGCTGACACCAGCCTTACTTCTCAGGAAGCATTCCGCCCTACCCAGATTTGGATCTAACTAAAACGCAGGTGAATGACAGCCCCAGGTATCTAAGATGTCTATTTGAACATAAAAGCTAGAAAATGACAATGTAACTAGACACACTGTAGAATAAGGAAACACAAGGAGGAAAAACAGATTCTCCAAAACCTGTAGTTCATTCCTTACTATGCAAATTGACCCAAAGACAAAAGAAGCCGTCCCCAACCCCTCCCGGGCTCCCATAATGCTCCCTGATCATCCTCAAGTCCTTCTCAACACGCCAGCCTCCCAGGTTCTTAAGCTAAAGGTCTGCTGACAGACCCCACTGACCAAGGTGAGACAAACTGAATATATTTCAAACCAAGAGCAGTTTAGTGAAGTCAAGAGAGAAATCCATTAGCAAGCAGCTCTTCACATTTCTAACAGTCCACAGGCCACCACTGGTAAACAAAGGGCACAAACTGTACAAAACACTGGTAAAGGAAGGACACAATGTCAGGAGACCTGGGGACAAGTATCCACTACTGCCGCCTAGATAGAAGGCCCTGCTCCAATCACTCACTGGGTTGGGTCTCAGTCTCAGTTTGGGCAGTATGTGGTTACGCAGCAAGTCTTCCATGGGAATTCAAGGAGAAAATATACATAGTAGCACTTTGAAGATATGCAAATGAGATCATTAGCATTTCACATTCTTATGCTAATTTGTATCCTCACACTCCGAAAGGGAAAGAAAACAGCCCAACGTCAACCTCAATTCTGTAGGAGAATTCTGACCCACGCCCTCCTCCCACCCCCAAATACACCCTGAGCCTGCAGAGGACCAGGATATGCCGAGGAAGTTCATACACACTCTTTGGAGTCACACACGCCCAATGCCAGACAAGTGGAGGGCAGAAAGGAGAAGAGGGACCTCAAAGGCCCGGGAGGGGGAAGGGGACCAAGTGCAATCCTGTAGCAGTCATGACCCTTTGGCCTAAGCAGTAACTCAGAGAGCAGGAGAGCGGCTAAGGTCATCCTTAGAAGTCACACTAGAACTAGCAGATGAGCAATCAAGATAAACCCAGTGCCCAGCAAATGGTTAACAGGACAAAAAAAAACACAGAGAGAGGATGGTGCCCCAGGGCCTCCCAGGCGGAAAAGGAAGGCTTGATTCCTTGGCCCTGAACAGGCACCTTTCCCACTTTTTTTCTCTTTAGGTGTGCATATAAGGGGTGGACAACACGTGCACTTGAGAGAAAATTCAAAAGATATAAAAAGGTCATGGAGTAAAAAGTAAGTTTGCTTTTCACCCCTAACATCTAGCCCCCTTCCCAGAAGCAACCATTTTTACCAATTTATGTAGATTCTTCCAAATATATTCTTATATACACCCACCACACATATACACTCATAAACACATACATCTTATTTTTATTGATACCAACGTTGGCATAGCACACACTGTTCAGCACCTCTATTTTTGTTTCACTTAATGATCATCCTAGAGATTATTCTCCATCAGTGATAAGAGAGCTGCCTCTCTTAGCATCAGTAAGGATGCAGTCCCCTACTGGTGGCTTCTAGGTTGTTCCAGTCTTTTCTATTACATCAGGGCTGCAGTGAGTATCCCAGCACACATCATTATACACAGACACCAATCTGTCCAGAACCTAAATGTCTGGAAGTGGCATCCTTCCTCTGATGACAGATTAGGCCTCCTTGTGCTCCATGGAAGCTCTGATGCTCACTGGCCGGTTGTCCCCACAGCTCTCCCGACAGTGCATTACCAAATTTCCTGAACTTCATCACTAACAGGTGGAAAATCATGTCTCACTGCAGTTTACATGTGCATTGCTCTTATGAGTGAGGCTGAACAGCTTTTCACATGTTAAACAGTACTCTGCATTTCCTTTTCTGTAGTTCACGTCCTCACCCACTTTCAATTGAGCTAGAAAAGGTACCCGTTTTTTTTTTTAGAAAAGCTAGATTTTGAGGACACGCAGAAAATAAGTCTGCAGACAGACTGTAGTCCTCCATTCCAACTTGATGTGAGACTCCCTGGGATTACTCGAGGGCAAGGGGTGTGGGCTCTGAGAGTAGCTGTGCTAGGACTTGGGAGAGCCAGCACATCAAAGTTTCCCCAAGGCCCCCTCTGTGGCTGCTGCCTGAATTCGGCTGAGAGATCTATTTTATATCTTATTATGATAGGTAGCCTTGCCTCTTGGGGATTTTTGTTTGTTTTGTTTAACTCTCCTCTGACATTGATTCTGACATAGCCCCTCCGGTCTCTAAATTCTTGTGAATCTAAGGTTCAACACGTTACTTTCCCACAACCAGAAGTGGGTAAGTTTCCTGATTTACATGAAAATGTGCTCAGGTATTATCTCTTACCTGTAGCTCCTCTGGGTCTGAGTGTGCCCAGAAGGGGGCCATGCTGCACTTAATATTCCCCTCAGGGTCCATTTCAATGTCCCACCAAGAGAGAACCACCTGAGCTCGACCAGATGCCACAGGTTCAAACTGCCGGCTGTGGCAGGCTGCTGAGCTACTGACTTGCTTGCTGAAGTCCACACTGTGGAAGAATATGCAAGAACTTAAGCATATTTTAAGCCTACACACTCTATTTTTAAGCTTTTATGGTGACATCACTAGCAATGGGACTTGTCTGCAATGGACTCCTGCCTTCAGAAGCAGGTGACCTCAGCTAGGTTTCCTTCTCACTCATGAAGAACTTCTAAAGACCCCAATTCCACCAAATATCTTAAAGCGCCGTCAGTGGTTTCTTGGTACCTGAACATAGGCAGCACATCACTGAGGACAGTGAAGTCAGCGGATGACACTTGGTTCAACTGAATGTCATAGACAGAGGGTGCACCAGGGCACCTCTCCAGTTCCAAGGGGGGGACGATGACCTGCTCTCCACAGCTGGTATGCACAGGGATAGGAAAGAGCTTATTCCACGACCACATCCTCCTGGACTCCACCAGCTGAGCATAGACAGTTGCTCTGTGAGGCACTGCCTCACAGTTTTCCTAAGTTTGTTAAAAAAAACAAAAGAAGAAAAAACAAACCAGTATATTATCAGAAAATAAACCCACAGTAATCCTCATGGATCAAAAGAGGTTTGTTCCAGGCATGCCTAAGTGGCTCATGCTCAGTCAGTTGAGCATTAGACTCTTGATTTCAGCTCAGGTCATAATCGCAGGATCTTGGAATTGAGCCCTGTGTGGGGCTCCACACTGAGCATGGAGCCTGCCTAGGATTCTCTCTCCCACTCTCTTTCTCTGCCTCTCCCCCGAGCGCGCCCCTCTCCCCTGCTTGCACTGTCTCTCTCAAGAAAAAAAAAGAGAGAAGAGGAGAGAAGGAGTGGGGACTGGGGGGGGGGGGAGAGGGAGAGAGGGAGAGAGGGAGAGAGGGAGGGAGGGGGGAGGGGGAGAGGGAAAGGGAGAGGGTTTGTTCCTTAATATCAGGTCAGTTGAGCAGCATCTAACGCCTTACCACTATCAGAACAGTGAACTGTTTTTGGCCTAATGTCCTTGGGAAAGGAGAAAAAAGGAACCACATTTCAAAAAGAATACATGCTATATCTAAAATGATTTATGTCAGATAAATTCCTGGCTACATGACACTTTTAAATACTTCAAAAATAACCCTTAATTGTTATCATGCTGATTAACTCCCACATCAATTTTGAAGAAAAAGTCCAAGACTTCCTGCGAAGCAGTAATTCTGGCACTGGGCTCAGAGTTTCTCTTAGGTACAGCTCTCACCCAGACGCCAGAACCTTATTGCACAGCCCAATGGACAAGTGTCCACCCTCAGATGACCTAATCTCCTGGCCTCACTGGGCACTGCCAATTGCTCCCCTTGTTTGGTTTTGGCTGAAACACCTCATCCAGTTTCCCTCCTACCCCATTCTTTCACCTGACAGCCTCTACGCACCAGGCACCAGGGGCCCAGCCATGAGGAAGACACAGCTACTACTGGAGGGAAATGACAGGCATAGGGTTTCTCTACCTTAGTACTAGTGACCTCTTGGGCCAGATGATCCTTTGGTATGAGGCTGTCTTGTGCATCATACCATGTTTATCAACACCTTGGCCTCTATCCACAAGGATGCCAATAGCATCCCCATCTCAGTTGTAACAATGAAAATGTCTCCAAGCATGACCCCTGATGAGAAGTACTGTTCTCCCCCTGTGTCTCCTTCAGAAGGCTGAACTTCCCCTGTTCATCCTTCAGAGAGAACTCCAGACCTGGTCTGGGCCCACCTTTCTCTCCCTCCACATACTCTCCCCTGAGGGAGCTCAGCCAGGGAAATTTGGTATTTCGTTTACCAAATACCACGTGTCCAAAAGCCTTCTGGTCCACTCCATTTGGCTGACCCTCAGATAGCTCAAACTCTGTCTAAACCAAACAAATCACCTTCACCTCTCCCCCTCCTTCCCAGGTCTGGTCCTCCTCCCATTCAGTAGGGAACACCAACCTCCAATCTAATCACCTAGCCCCAAACCCTGGCATCATCCTCAATGTCTCCACATCTAAGTAATTACCAAGTCCTTGACCACCTTCCTCCTCCCCAAGTCTACCTCTCCAGGCCCATTTCCCTGGTCTCAGCTGAGGCCCGTCTCAGCCTCAGGGCCTGGATGACCCCAACCACCTTCCAATCAGTCTTCCTACCTCTGATCTTATACCTCAACTGCTCTCCAAATGCCTGCCTGCATGAATCCAATGTCAATCCCCTCCTGTGGTACCACACTGCCTTCTGGAGCACAGGGGCCCATCTGAATGTAGCCCTGCCTCCCACACTACCCATAATGCCAACAACTCGCCCTGTACCAGCTCTTCTTCACATCTTTGTGCATGCTGACCTCTTCTACTGAGAATACCCTCGTCTGCCAGGCCAATACTTGATGACTCTTGAAGACAGACTCAGCTCAAGCTTTATCTCCCTTCATGCTCCCCATCATACCCTACCAGAGCAGACAGGATCTCACCCCACTGACCATCTGAGCATAACTCTAACTGTACTGGGATAACCTGCTCACCTACCTGCCTGTCTGTCTGGGAGTGCACCTTCATATTCCTGGTACTCAAAAAAGGAGCCCAGAAAAATGAAGGCACTTGATAAATTTACCTTCTCAGATTAATCACTGGGTCATTCATCACCACATGGACACCAGATGGACTATCTGTCAGACATGCCAGCATCCTAGTTCCATGACCCTCAACAAGGCAGGAAGAGGGACAGGGCAATGGAAGCCTTTGTGTAAAGCCATAACTCTTTCAAGCTCAGAAACAAGGTGGACAGATGGGGACAGCGATTAGAACAGACAGTGGAGGGGCACCCGGGTGGCTCAGTCAGTTAAGCATCTGATTCTTGGTTTCGGCTCAGGTCATGATCTCACAGTTTGCGGGATCGAGCCACACATCGGGCTCTGTGCTGATAGCATGGAGCCTGTTTGGGATTCTTTCTCTCCTCTCTCTCTGTCCCTCCCCCTACTTGCTCACTCTCTCTCAAAATAAACATTAAAAATAAACAAACATTAAAAAAAAAAAATACCCCCAGACAATGGACACCTAGCTGCACAGGTCAGCTGAGAAAGGAAACTGCAGATGGCTGCCTGCACAACTCATAATTATTAAATGAATTAGAGAAAAGACCAATTGGGCAACACTAACATAATTCTAACATCCTCATTCTCTGTTTCAGGGATTCATCTAGTTGATAGTTTTTGTTTTGTTTTGTTTTGCTTTAGCTGATGGTTTTAATGTGAAGAAACAGCAATAATTACTACTAACATTACTAGAAAAAGATTTCACATTTTGGAGACAATGAGACATCTCACACAGCATAGGGATCTGTGGAACAATCACCATCACATGCTGACCTGTGAGTAAGGTGGACTATGGCCCCAATTGCCCTGGAAGGAGCCACATTCTTCATTGTGCGAACACCAAGAATCCCCAAAGAGGGCCCCAGACTGGGACAGTTGCAGGCTCACCTGGATGGTTCCCACAGGACAGGTGGCAGCAAAAGAAGCAGACACTCATACCTCCCCACCTGGCTTTTGCCTCTGGGGAAGCTTATGTCCATAAAAAAAAGACCAACATCCCTGAGATAACACTTTCAACACGCTTCTCCCTTCCCCCAAAACTGTCAACGATTATCACTACCCAAATTCTTCTACCTGGAATGGTTTCGCATTCAAGGCCTTCCACCCTCTCCCCCACTCTCCACCATTAGCTCACAAGCCCACTCAGTGTGGTGTTCTCACTGACCTACCAAATAGGTCCTCTACCTGGGATACCTCTCTCTCTTCTCACTTCCTTTCCAAATTCCACCATCTCTACACATGACCTCATCTCCTGATCCCAGACCCCATCCAGTCCTAAAACAAATGTTAGTGGTGCTTCTGTCTGCCTCTCCATTTGGCCCATCCAGTCTTTACTGTCACTGACGGTGGATCTTAGAAACAAGAAGGATGTCTGATATTTCTCCCTGGATGCTAGAACACCTTATACACAGGTGACATTCAAAGAATGTTTGCTGAATTGAATTGAAGTGAAACACAGTTTCTTGCCTTTTGACTCTAGCCTACGAAGACCTGATAAGAGATCCAGAAGTCCTAATTGAGAAGAACCAGAGTCTTGCAGGAATGAAGGGCACCCTAAGGTGTACAGAGAAGTACTGAGGGCTCAGGCTGTGCAGAGCACATTGTATCAATGAGACCTGTGTGAGCTGGCTGAGATCACAGCAATATGTGCGAGTGAGGTCCTTGATTCCCTACCTGCACGAGATGCCTGTGTGCATGTTCATAGGAAGGCAGCGCTCCCTCTCCAATCAGTTCCGTATCAAACAACTCCGTTATCAGGATATTGGCACGGCATGGCATGTCACCATCTAAGAAACATGAACAAAGAGCCAGAAGCAAGCGGTCAAAAAAATATTTACAACAAATACGTGAAAGATAAAAGGTTAACAGATCACTAAATTGAAAGCATATACATATACCGAAGAATTCAATAGTGTCATGCAACTAACTTTCCAATGGCTCACCAAAGAGCCCATTTCGAGGTACATATACACATCAAAATACCAGCAACTGATAAGTCTTGCTTAAGAGAATGTAAGTGTCCACTACACCACTCTTTCAATTTTTCTGTACACTTAATATTGCAAGGGACTTGCAGAACTGATAAGAAAGCTATAAATACCCAAAAAGAAAACCAGGCAAAAATACAAATAGACAATTCAAAACAGAAAAATCAATCGATCAATTATATGGAAAATGTTATTTATTTATTTATTTATTTATTTATTTATTTATTTATTTTTAAAGTAGGCCCCATGCCCAGTGTGGACCCCAACACAAGGCCTGAACTCCTGACCCTGAGATCAAGAGTCAGGTGCTTAACCAACTGAGCCACCCAGGCACCCCAAAAATGTATCATTCTTATTAGCAATTGGAGAGATACAAATTAACAATTAAATAAACTATTAATATGTTAACAACAATGATTTGAAAAACAAAAACTTAATACTTCTACTTTTTAAGTTTATTTTCTATTTATTTTTGAGAGAGAGAGAGAGAGAGAGCACGCGCGCGCACGAATGGGGGAGTGGCAGAGAGAGGGGGAGAGAGAGAAATCCCGAGCAGGCTCCATGCTATGAGCATGAAGCCCAACCTTGGGGCTTGAACCCATGAACCATAAGATCATGACCTAAACTGAAATCAAGAGTAGGAAGCTTAAGTGAATGAGCCACTCAGGTGCTCATGAATGCTGGTACTTCTATTTCTAGGCTGCACAGAGAGAGAAAAACCAAAGCAAGAGAGATTGCATGATTCCAATGACACTACAAGATCCAGGATTCAGAATCCCCAGTTCCTTCTACTAAATCCTCCTTAATTAAGTTAATTTCTTGCTACCAATCAATCCCCCAAATAATAGTTGTTTTAGAATACTAGGATTAGGGAAGATCTTTTTGCTGAATCTATTTCTCAAACCTCCATCATGTAATGTAATGTTACTTCTACAATTACAATTTTTAATGAGCCAAGAGACAGAAGACAAGTCTCATGGATAACACAAGGAAAGAGAAGCATTTAGGAAGCTCAAAGGTAGAGAAAACCTGAAGTCATGGAGACCTAGGCTGGATCCCACTTTCTAGCCTTGAACCTTCAGTGCTGACCATCTTTAAAACAAGAGTAATGAGGGGCGCCTGTGTGGCTTGGTCGGTTAAGCGTCTGACTTGGGCTCAGGTCATGATCTCACGGTCCATGAGTTCCAGCCCCGCGTCGGGCTCTGTGCTGACAGCTCAGAGCCTGGAGCCTGTTTCGGATTCTGTGTCTCCCTCTCTCTCTGCTCCCCCCCTGTTCATGCTCTGTCTCTGTCTCAAAAATAAATAAACGTTTAAAAAAAAAAAAAAAAAGAGTAATGAGATATGGCGGTAGCACAGCAAAGGTAAAAGCTTTCCTTTCTTTCCTTTCTTGTGCACACATGCTCAAGAGCAAGGGACAGAGAGGGAGAGAGAAAATCCCAAGTAGGCTCTGCATTCTCAGCACAGAGCCCAAGGCAGGGCTCCATCCCAGGAACCTGTGAGATCATGACCTGAGCTGAAATTAAGAGTAGGACACTCAACTGACTGGGCCACCCAGGTATCTACTTTCTATGAAGTACCCTTGTGCTCAATGGCAGTATGCCATGAAAGGTGGCTGACAAGAAACATCTGTCTCTTGGCACAGAGACTGCCCTCCTGAATGGCACTGCCCACATTTCTGATATCATGCCAAACTCGAACGGAAATATATTATCCCAAACTGCACCCAACCCCTACACAACTGCTTCTCCCTCCGATGCTTCTGCCTCAGTGGATGGCACCACCGGTCACACAGCCCTGAAACCAGGGCATCATTTGTCAGCTCCAGGAGAGCAGAGACCCTACCTGCTCTGCTTGCCATTTTACCCCAATGCCTAGAACAACACCTAGCACCCACAACAACCAGCAAACATTGGCTGAATTCTTGATTCCTCCCTGTCATCTTACATCCAATCAGTCACCAAGCCCTGCCAATTCTACCTCCTGAATAATTTTTAAACCAATTTTGTAACTTAAAATGATTTATTATTCAATTCGCTTCAAATAAACAAAGTTTTATGATCCACTGAATCTCAATAAATACTCTTGAAGAGCCTGGTATCTAGCATGTGAGTGCTAATACAGGAGGGTGCAGTGGGAACCCGAGGAGGGTGGTTACCCCAGTGCCTTGTATGTCTTTGCCACATGACTAGATGGACAAATGTTGCTCCCCAAGTTACCTGTGGAGTACTTGGGATCAAACTTACCCACCCACTGTACTCAACTAGAAAACTAGATAAAATATATGAAACAGGTGTTTTCAGATGTTGAATAAGAGGAAACAAATTTGTTCTCTGAGAAACAAAGTGACCCCTGCAACTGCTCTGGCTTTCTGCCAGTAGGTAGTTTCCAGATGCTGTACAAAAAGCACGATGTCAGGCAGAACGTAGCAATCTTGCTGAGGCAAAGAGATAGCAACTGAAGCTGAGAGAGGGCAGGTGGCTGGGGCTCACCACTGGGGGCGGGGACCAGAGAGGATGTTACACAGAAAGCAGGCTTCCGAAATCTGCACAGGACTCCCCCGAAGCCTCTTGTTGAATATATTCACACATACAGAAGAATATAGAAAGTCTGGCAAAGGACGACCATAGAGCTAGAAATTGAATAATTTCCAGAGCTCACAGAGGACTGGG
This sequence comes from Panthera onca, assembly GCF_046562875.1. NCBI lineage: Eukaryota > Metazoa > Chordata > Mammalia > Carnivora > Felidae > Panthera > Panthera onca. The sequence goes on along the minus strand of NC_138353.1, from coordinate 43,454,565 downwards.
AAACATTCTAGTTCCAATCAGCCAGTACCAGACACTAAGCAGAGACCCCAGAAAAGCCATGCTTTGCTAGTGTGACCAAGGTAGTCTTAAAACAGGGGCGCCTGGGTGGCTCAGTCGGTTAAGAATCTGACTTTGGCTGAGGTCATGTTCTCTTGGTCCATGAGTTTGAGCCCTGCATCTGGCTCTCAAACAGCTCAGAACCTAGAGCCTGCTTCATATTCTGTCTCCCTCTCTCTCTCTGTCCTTCCCCTACTCATGCTCTCTCTGAAAAATAATAAACATTAAAAAAAAAAAAAAAGAAGAAGAAGAAGAAGGAACACTGGTTTTCAACAGAGGGCAATTTTGCCCCTACCCACCCCCAAGACATTCAGCAATGTCTAAAGACATTTCTGGTTGGTACAAATGCTAGTGGGGGAGTAGGTGATATCAGCTTCTACTGGTTAGAAGCCAGGGGTAAACATCCTCCAATACACAGGACAGCTCCTCCCAACAAAGAATTATCAGGCCCAAAATGTCACTGTTGAGAAAACCTGACTTAAAATTATTCTAACCCGGGGTGCCAGGTGATTCAATCAGTGGAGCATGTGGCTCTTGATCTCAGGGCTGTGAGTTCAAGTCCTACATTGGGTGTAGAGATTAAAAATAAAAATCTTTAAAAATAAATAAATAAATAAAGCTATTCTAACCCTGCTCCAACAAAGCTTAAAAACAAGCCCTGAAAGGATCAAACTAACCTATTAGTAGCCCAACTGCATGCCAGGCAAAGCCTTTTTTTTAACTTAAAAAAAAAAAATTATATTTATTTTTGAGAGGGAGTGAGCAGACACAAGACAGAGAGAGGGAGATAGAAAATCCAAAGCAGGCTCTGTGCTGACAGCAGAGAGTCCAAGGTGGGGCTTGAACTCACAAACCATGAAATCATGACCTGTGCCAAAGTCAGACGCTTAACTGACTGAACCACCCAGATGCCCCCAAAGTTTTTAAAGAGAGACAATAAACTCTGGTACTCAGCAATGCAAAACTCCCACCATACATGGCATCCAAATAAAAATTATTAGACATGTGAAGAAGAAAAATGTAATCCAGAATCAGGATAAAAATTAGCAGAATAAACCCAGGAAAGACTGAGGCAGTGGAAGCAGAAGATAAGGATGTTAAAACAGCTACCTGGGTGGCTCAGTTGGTTAAGGGTCCAACTCTTAATTTCAGCTCAGGTCATGATGTCATAGTTCATGAGATCAAGCCCTGTGTCAGGCTCTGCACTGACAGTGTGGAGGCCTACTTGAAATTCTCTCCCTCTCTCTCTCTGCCCCTCTCCAACTGGCTCACACATGTGCGCGTGTTCTCTCTCTCTCAAAATAAACTTTAAGTAATGTACTCTTAAAAAAAAAATAAAAACAAAAAACTCCAGCTAATATAGATATGACAACTATTTAAAAAATCACATGAAAAAATAAGAGCGATGCAAGTTATAAAAAAGAATCAAAGGAAACCTTTATATATGAAAAATACAGTATGAGAAATAAAAAGTTCACTAGATGTACTCAGCAGATTAGACACCACAAAAGAAAAAAAACAGTAAACCCCAAAACCTAAGAAACTAACATGTCCATCAGTAGGTGAGGGGATGAACAAATTAAAGTATGCACACACACAGTGCTACTCAGCAACCCTTTATCCACAGAACGTGGATGAAACCCAAAAGCATTATGCTAAAGAAAAGAAAGAGTACATGTGGGTGATTTCACTTACTCAAAATTCTAGAAAGGGGGGGGGAACTAATCTACATTGAAGAAAGCACATCAGGGGTGCCTGGGTGGCTCAGTCGGTTGGGCATCCGACTTCGGCTCAGGTCATGATTTCGCGGTCTGTGAGTTCGAGCCCCGCGTCAGTCTCTGTGCTGACAGCTCAGAGCCTGGAGCCTGTTTCAGATTCTGTGTCTCCCTCTCTCTCTGACCTTCCCCCATTCATGCTCTGTCTCTCTCTGTCTCAAAAATGAATAAACGTTAAAAAAAAAAAAAAAAAAAGAAGAAGAAAGCACATCAGTGGGTGCTTAGGATCAGTGATATGGAGGCAAAAGACTATAAAGCGTCATGAAGAAATCTCTTTGTGCACGGTAAAGACTTTCTACAGTCTGGAATGCAGAAGAGGTTACAAATGTGTTTACATTTGTCCAAACTCAAACTATATACTTAAGACAGATGCACTCATTTTTAAAAAAAAATTTTTAATGTATATTTTTGAGACAGAGAGAGAGAGAAAGAGAGAGTGCACACCGCACTGGGGAGGGGCAGACAGAGAGGGAGAGAAAGAATCTGAAGCAGGTTCCAGGCTCTGAGCTGTCAGCACAGAGCCTGATGTGGGGCTTGAACTCCGGAACCGTGAGATCATGACCCGAGCCGAAGTTGGGCGCTTAACTGACTGAGCCATCCAAGTGCCCCAGATGCACTCATTTTATGTACATTATACCTCAATAACGTGGACTAAAAAATGAGATAATTATTTGCACACTCTTTTGTAGGCGTCAAAAATAAAGGGGACACTAATCCTTTCTTTTGGGCATGTTTCAGATTCTCCATTTAAAAAAACATTTTTTTTAAATGGGACAAAAACGTTGATCTTATATAGATGCTTCCATCTAAAATACTGCATTTTAAAAAACTGGTGATATACATAACCTCATTCCAGAAGCTTCTTTTGCAAATCTTTCCACTGTCTCTCCAGGTATCAAGTGGCATGTGAAATTTTAGAAGTCTGACTCAAATACCTAGACTATAAAAAATATTCTGAAAACCTGGAGAGACTGTACTATATAGGCAAATCTCTCATGTTGGATGCTGAAGCAGGATGTCAGCACTAAGCAAACCTCTTTCTGCTATCTACTTAGTTTTACTTCTGTCGATAAAACTCAAATCTCTGAGAACTGAGTCACATAAGAATTTCAACTTGCTTAAAGCAAAAGGAAGTTTCATTTGTCTCACCACTGTTGAGCATTAGTTTTGGTTTACTCACTGCTGATTTATTTTCACTAGTAGAGAAGCAAAGTACTTATCTTCAGACCAAGTGGAGAGGCCCCATTTCTCTTCAATAACCTGAATACGTTTATTCCAGATAACTAGAATAAACCTTTTCTTCTCTCCTATAAGAGTGAATAAGGCTTTTAAAACAGTATGTTTTGGCTTTTTTTAAGTTTATTTATTTTGAGAGAGAGAGCACGAGAAAGCGCACTATCATGAGAGGGGCAGAGAGAGAATCCCAAGCAGGCTCCATGCTGTCAGAGCAGAGCCCCATGAGATCATGACCTGAGCAGAAATCAAGAGTCAGATGCTCAACCGAATGAGCCACCCAGGCACCCCTCAAAACAGTATGTGTTGATCTTACCTGGCCCCATCGTCACCTCCGTGGAATGCTTGTTAATAATCTTAATCTTATCACTGAAGCCATTTTTCTCCACAATCTTTACAGCAGCATCAGCCATAGGCTTGAAAACCTAGAAATTAGAGCCAAAACCCAAGTAAAAATGAGCAATAAATTAAATAACATCCTAACATCAAAGATTAGTAATCTCTCTTTAAATGGAGAATCAAGACACAATATGTCTTGATACAGGTTCTTAGACTTGAAGTAAAAGAGGTCTCCATTACAGAGTTACCTCCCGAATATATAAAATGTACCTCTGTTACTGTTTGATACAGGCAAAATATTTCTTGGGCTGATTTGATCAAAATAAATGAGACTTCACCTTTGTAACTTAAATAGTTTATTCTCCAAATGTATGTCATAAAAATGAACACAAAGAGAAGGCCATCCACTGGGTTTAACTTGCAGGAGTTAAACCTTACATGCTAGGCACAATGGGGACGCAGGGCTTCCCAGGAAGGTTGCACTACCTAGTAAGGACGGCAGGTGTCAGAGCCAGGCTAGAAGAAGGCAGCAAGGGGATTTGCTTCACAAAACCACACCCTGGGGGAATGGGGCTGGACAAATGTACTCTCTAGAAGGAAGTGAGACTGTTACTGCATTAGTTGTTAAATGTAAACAGGCGTCAGCTCAAAACTGTCCCAAATCCTCGCCGCTGGCATAATACAGCCTCTATTTTATGGCATTCGAGGACCTCCATAATATGAACCACCTTAGTTCCCCCAGCCTTATTCCCCTCCTAATCCATCCCCACCCATGACTGATGCTCCTGCCACACTGATCTTATTGTGCACTAGGGAAGCCTTAGCCTTCTCTGCCCTACCCCAACCTGCCAAGGCAAACCCAACTTTCCAGGAAGCACGAAGCCCCCGCTTCTCCAAAAGCCTTTCTAAACCCTTCACTTATCCCTAAACACAAACCCCTCCAACTCATACTTTCTAGCTTGCCCAACTTAGATTGCATGGCTCCAACCACGATAGTGCATAAAAAATACAGATGCACATGCGGCCACACCTACAGAGTGGAAATAGAACAAAATGATAAAGTAACTGGTCACAGGACAAGATTTCCATTTTTCCTAAGTCCTTTTCTGCGTTTTCCATATTTTCTACCATGAACACATACTTCTTTTATTAAAATCAAGAGGAAATGCTATATTCTTCTGTAAAGGATACATATGTGCTTACCTAGGAAAAATATCGTTCCAATCTGTTTCAAATTATTTCTAGGATCTGGCTTGGTGTTTTTAGATGTAGTCTGAGGGCCTCAAGACCTCAGTTCTCACCCATCACTTTGCCTCCACCCCAAAGTATCACAAGTTTGTATCATCCCCTCAGCCCTCCTGCCTCTGAACATTATCACTCATCTCTTCTGTTGACCCTTCAGGCTTGACATTCACAGTCTCCTCCTTAGCTTAAGACCTCAAAATCTCTCCCAGAACACTTCTTTCTGGAATGGCCCCTGAAGATGGCTTCCCAACATCATTCTGTGTACTCCCCTGCACCTCCAGTCAGTTTGGGGGACTGACTGTATCACTTCCAAGTGGTACACCTGTCTGATCTAAGTGTAACTGAATCTCTCAGGCCATGTCACTGAAGTAAGTTAAATAGGATTGAACCTTATTCTGGCCAAAGATACCCAAAGAGAGGTTTGCTAGAGATTTCTGAGAAAGTTCTTCTTGCTCTTACAAAGAAGGAAAATAAGTGAGGAAACCAGGACCATGCTTTATTCTCAAAACATTTGCCAAAGAAATCACTGTAACTAATACACCTTCCCAAAATATTCCTCACTTTTCAAACGTGTTAAAAGAGAAGTTTATAGCCACTGTCTGTAATTCCTTGTATTCCATCTACTCCTCAAACCTATTCCCCTGAAAATACCATTTAAAGGAGGTCACCTCCTAGCTGCCAACCTAACAGCTTTCTCTCAGTCCTCATCCTACTCAACTGCTACATCAGTGCTAATACAGTGACCACATGCATTTAAATAGAAGTTGATTCAAACTGAGTGAAATTTAAAAACTCAGTTCTCAGGGCGTCTGGGTGGCTCAGTCGGTTAAGTGTCTGACTTCAGCTCAGATCATGATCTTGGAGTTTGTGAGCTCAAGCCCCACGTCGGGCTCTGTGCTGACAGCTCGGAGCCTGGAGCCTGTTTCAGATTCTGTGTCTCTTTCTCTCTACCCCTGCCCGACTCACACTCTGTCTCTCTCTCTCTCTCTGTCTCAAAAAAAAATAAATAAATAAACATTAAAAAAAAAATTCAGTTCCTCATACTAGTCACACTGCAAGTGCTCAGCAGTCATATGTGGCTACGGACCACTATGTTGGCCAGCAGAGCTATAGAATATTCAGCATCACAGAAAGTTCTATATGACAACGCTGGGCTAGAACATCCACACTTGCTGACCACTTCCTTTTTCCCATGAATCCCCTGCAACCTTGGCTTCCACCCCTGCCCTCTAGGATCTCTTTTCGTCTGTCTGAACTTGCCTTTACTGGCCACCCTTCTTCCCTCACAGGCATATCCCCAGCTCTGCCCTTCTCATTTTACTCTCTCCTTGAACAATCTCCTACAATGCCAGCTTCACCTGCCACATCTGCAAATGAGTTTGGAAATCCGCCTGTACATGCCACTCTCTAAAGATTCAGACGTCCATCTCCAGAGACTAGCAGGTTCTCACTCATTGTTCTAGACCTGTCTTTCCAGTTGTGGAGCTCAAGCAGAGTTGAAAACCACAGGGCAGTCCAGCTAGAACTGAGTTGAGAGGTTCAAAAGTTGGTCACTAAAGTAAAAGCTGGGAGGCCACCATAAGATGTCAAGAGCCAAAAAGAAAAGATCTGAGAATCACAGACCAGAGCACCAAGACAGAAATTAGAAATCCAGGTAACTGAGATGGAAATATATAGAAAAACCCAACAGCACAGTCCTACCAATTCTGCCAGAAAACATGTTCTTACTGTAAATGTATATATACATATATATTATACATATACATAATATATATAATATGTAAAATATATATATAACATATATATACGTATGTGTGTACTTTTTTTTTAAGTTTATTTACTCATTTTGAGAGAGAGAGCGAGCAGGGGAGGGGCACAGAGAGAGGGAGGGAAGGAGAAATCTCAAACAGGCTCTGCACTAAGAGTGAGGAGCCTGAAGTGGGGCTCAAATCACAAACTGTAAGATCATGACCTAAGCTGAAATCAAGAGTCAGACGCTCAACCGACTGAGCCACCCAGGTGCCCCCTCACCCTGTATTTTCAATTAGCAGTCCACGCATATAGTGACTCCTGCCCTGGGACCTGTCTCTCTCATACTTACCACATCCAACATGAAATGCATTATCTTTCCTACAAAGTAAGTATCTTCTTGAGTTCCTCTCACCAGTCAACAGCATCACTGTTCCCCCAGACAACCATGCTAGAAATCTCACACTCACACATCCTCTCCCATCAAAGATACCACTATAGGGCTAGCACCTTAATTAGCAACCAAAAGACCAAGTCTCCAGGTCTAGCTCTCCTATTTATTAATTGTGAGATTAAGTCTTTAATCTCTCTGGGTCTTAGTTTCTTCATTTGTAAAGTAAGGATAATAAAATTTACTTGAGACTAACTAAGGTAACTATCCTAAAATATAAATAAATTTCTTTGTATCTATTTAAAAATCATGATGATGGAGGCACCTGGGTGGCTCAGTTGGTTAAGCATCCAACTCTTGATTTTGGCTCAGGTCATGATCTCACAGTTTGTAAGACTGAACCCTGCATCAGGTAACCATGCTGGATGTGGAACCTGCTTGGGGTTCTCTCTCTCCCCCTCCCTCTCTCCTGCTCATATTCTCTTTGTCTCTCTTCTCTCAAAAAAAAATCTTGATGATGCCCCAGAAGGCCAAGAAATGACTCTTGATCTTTTTATGAAGTCCTGAGACAAGTGCACAGAGTCATACACTCATACACATACACACACACCCCTACCTCTCTCAGGTCTCTCCATGGAGACCTGAAGCCCATTCTTCTTCTTTTTTTTTTTTTTTTTAAGATTTTCTTTTTAATGTTTATTTATATTTGAGAGAGAGAAAGAGCACATGTGGGGGAGGGACAGAAAGAGAGGGAGACAGAATCCAAAGCAGGTTCTAGGCTCTGAGCTGTCAGCACAGAGCCTGATGTGGGGCTCGAGTGCTGAGATCATGACCTGAACTGAAGTCGGGCACTTAAATGACCGAGCCACCCAAGGGCCCCTTAAATCTATTCTTTTTTTTTGTTTAATGTTTATTTATTTTTGAGACAGAGAGAGACAGAGCATGAATGGGGGAGGGTCAGAGAAAGGGAGACACAGAATCTGAAGCAGGCTCCAGGCTCCAAGCTGTCAGCACAGAGCCCGACGTGGGGCTTAAACTCATGGACTGCGAGATCATGACCTGAGCTGAAGTCGGATGCTTAACCGACTGAGCCACCCAGGCACCCCTGAAGCCCATTATTCTTATTTCAGGTTAAGAACAACTAATTCAGGATATTGAAGTTAGAAGTCTTTATTGTAGCACTCAGGTCCTCCATAGTGTGGCTACAATCTACCTTTCTGGATTTCTACCCTGACCCTGTTTGCCACGACTCTGGACAATACAATACGGGATTCCCTCAGCCTAAAATGCCCACCTTTCTAGACCATGAGCATGAGGGCCACACTATAGGGAAAGAGGGGTGGGGAGCTAGAAGGAGTCTGAGTAGAATACCCCAGAGTGCTGCCTCCAGACTTTATGTGAGAAAGCAAAAATCTTCTATCTTGTTTAAGCCACTGTTATTTTGGGACTTTGTTATTCACAACTCAATCACCATACAAACCAAATCTTGTAGGAAAAAGTGTTTAAATACATTCCACCTTTTCCCAAAAGCTGTGAAGAACATATGCCAAAATTTCAACGATGGTTAACATTGTGTTAACATGCTATTTTTGTTTTACATTTACCATATTTTCTATGGTAGAATGCATTATTTAATTTATCAGCAAAACAATGTATGTTTAATGTTACAATAAAGAAATGAAATGACAGACTGCCCAACTACTGACAAACATAGTAAGATAGCAGGCTCAATGGAGACATTTAAACTAGCAGGTCTCGGGCGCCTGGGTGGCTCAGTCGGTTAAGTGTCCAACTTCAGCTCGGGTCATGAGCTCACAGTCCATGGGTTCAAGCCCTGCGTCGGACCCTGTACTGACAGCTCGGAGCCTGGAGCCTGCTTCGGATTCTATGTCTCCCTCTCTCTCTGCCGTTCTCCCACTCATTCTCTGCCTCTCACTCTCAAAAATGAATAAATGTTAAAAAAAAAAAAAAAAAAAATTAGGGGCGCCTGGGTGGCTCAGTCAGTTGGGCATCCGGCTTCAGCTCAGGTCATGATCTCATGGTTCATGAGTTCGAGCCACGTGTCCGGCTCTGTGCCGACAGCTCAAAGCCTGGAGCCTGCTTCGGATTCTGTGTCTCCCTCTCTCTCTGCTCCTCCCCCACTCATGCTCTCTCTCTCTCCATCAAAAATAAAAACATTAAAAAATATTTTTTTAATAAAAAAAAATTTAAACGAGCAGGTCTCAACCTTGGTGCACAGTTAAAACTCCCAATGCCCAGGCCACATCTCAGAATAATTAAATTAAAACTGGAGTCAGGATAGCGGGGTGGTGAGGCAGGGTAGGCAGTTACACATCAGTATTTTCTGAAGCTATTTAAGTACTTAAGTGATTCTGACATGAGGCCAAGACTGAGGACTGCTGTTTTCAGAGGAAAAAAGGAGACCCTGGGTTAAGGAAAGGTGTCTGATTCATCTCCATATCCTTAGAACCTGGCTCTATGCCTGAAACAGAGTGAGCACTCCATGAACATTTGTAAACAAACGGATAGGCAAGATACATGACGGACTTCCCACACAACACACAGGACACATATCTGAACAGTGTGGCTCACCTCAATGGCATAGCAGTAGTCAGCCCCTGCTGTGACCGCCATCATTGACAAGAGTCCCGTGCCAGTGCCAATGTCAAGAACCAAAGCCTTCTGTCCTCTGTCCTTCACCCTGTTCACAGCAGCCCGGATACCCTGATAATATTTTATATTCTAAGAGAAAAGGAGAAACAGCTATCACTTCATACCAGTTACTATAAACAAACGCAAGGATACTTTGTGAAGTTTGGGAGTCATGGATGGCGGCAGCAGCAGTGTAAGTCATGGCTCCATGGCTTTCTGGCCTGTCAAGGAACAGCACTGGCTAGTTGAGTAAAGCAGGCCTTGACAGACTCCCAGAGCACTGGGTCAGCCTCTTGCCTTTTATTTGGTGATTGTCCCTCCCTCCACACCCACTCTTTTGTACTCTGCTTAGAGGGGCTGGGGCTCTGCCAACAACCTTCTCCTTTTCCAGCTATTAGGTATGGACAACAGGGGAACTACAGGGCGACCGGCAGGTAGGAAGAGGCAGAAAACTTGTTCCTTCCCAAATGGTTGCTGCTCTCATCAGGGTCCTCCCAGAAGTGGCAGCCAGCTCCAGATGCCAGCTCCTCCCCAGCTCCTCTCTATACTCTCATCACCAGCCTCCTTGGGCACCTCAGAGACAGGCGCAGCACTCATGCAGCTGTCCCTCTCGGAGAGCTGAGCACCAGTTCCACAGGACCTCTCCTCCATGCTTCCAGACTCATGAAGCTCACTCTTCTGTATCATCAGCCCTAGGCAAGTTAGCTGCCTCCTGCAATTACTACCACTAGGTAACCTTGGTGCTCCCATTTGCTTCCCAGGTCTCCCACATCTGTGTTACCAATTCCGCCTGTGAAATTCCCTCTGTTGAAATAGTAACATGGCTTTGGATTTCCTTACTGGACTCTAATTCACAGGGGTTCCTTGTCTCAAAAAATAATCCCCTCCTCAGGAAATCATTTCTTTGTTTTTAGTTCAGGTCTTTAGCAGCTGACACAGATACATTTCCAATCTGTAACAGTTTGGCTCCATAGGTACCCTGACCCTTCTGATGAAAACAATAATGATACGGAAAATACATGCAAATCTTTTAAAATGCACTAATGAGCTGGCAAGTTAGAAACATTAAGAGGCCAAACTCCTGGGGGCGCCTGGGTGGCTCAGTTGGTTAAGCGTCTGACTTCAGGTCATTATCTCACGGTTGGTGGGTTCGAGCCCCACGTCGGGCTCTGTGCTGACAGCCTGGAGCCTGCTTCAGATTCTGTGTTTCCCTCTCTCTTTGCCCCTCTCCCACTCATGCTCTGTTACTGTCTCAAAAATAAATAAACAAACATAAAAAAATTAAAAAAAGAAAGAGGCCAAACTCCTCTGAGGGGAAGCAGATTCCCCTCAACTGAGCCTTAAGGTGACTGCCTGACAGGGTGACACCTTGATCACAGCCTGCAAGGGACCCAGAGTCAGGGCACACAGCTAGGCTTGAGCTCAGATTCTGAACCCATAGAAATGATGAGACAATAATAACTCTTTTCAACCATTAAATTCTGGGATAACTTGTTATACAACAGAACATAATACAGGACTGATATCAAAAGGGCAACATTCTCAGACCTGAGTGCAATCAAGTCAGAGATCTCAATAACAAAAATATAACTAAAGAAAAAGAGATTTTTGAACTTGAGAAATTCTAAACTCACAGGTAAAGAACTAAATCAAAAGAGAATTAGAAAATATCTAGAACTGAACTTTTTAAAATTACATTATCAAAACTCAGGGGATAGCTAAAAGCAATATTTGGAAAGAAATACATTACAAAAGACAAGAGATAAGGTAAGCATCTGTCTCAAAAAATTAGAAAGAGGACTGCAATATAATCTCTAATCAGCAGATAAATAAAAATAATAAAACACACAAATTAATGAACCAGGGAACAAATATGGAGATTTTATAGAAATTTTTTATAAAAGTTATTTCAAAAATCTAATTGATGAGCCTCTGATAAGTCAAAAAACAAAAGGGAAAAAAGAAGTAAGCAAAAACTGGGAATAAGGGGTGGGGGAAAGAGCACGGTACCACTATATATGCTGCCAATATTAGAAAGATTAAAGATTATAAACAACTTTTAGCAAATACATTTTGAGGTACACCTGGGTGGCTCAGTTAGGCATCTCTTGATTTCAGCTCATGATCTCACATTTCGTGAGATGGTGGCCATATTGGGCTCTGCACTATCAGCTCAGAGCCTGCTTGGGATGCTCTCTCTCTCTCTGCCACTCCCCCTAGTGCATGCACATGCTCTCTCCCTCTCTCTCAAAATAAACAAACATTAAAAAAAACTTAAGATTACAGAACTTCAAATCAATAAATAAAAATCAACTGAAATTTTATATATCAGCAGCAGCCTTTAAAACCTTGGCAGAGGAGGGGCACCTGGGTGGCTCAGTTGGTTGAGCGTCCAACTTCGGATCAGGTCATGATCTCACAGCTTGTGAGTTTGGACGCCGCATCGGGCTCTGTGCTGACAGCTCAAGAGCCTGGAGCCTGCTTTGGATTCTGTGTCTCCCCCCTCTCTCTGCCTCTTCCCCTCTTGCATGCGCTCTCTCTCTCTCACTCTCTCTCTCTCTCTCAAAAATAAATAAATGTTAAAAAAAATCAACGGGGCGCCTGGATGGCTCAGTCGGTTAAGCATCCAACTTTGGCTCAGGTCATGATTTCGTGGTCCATGATTTTGAGCCCCGCATCAGGCTCTGTGATGACAGCTCAGAGCCTGGAGCCTGCTTCAGATCCTCTGTCCCCCTCGCTCTCTGCCCCTCCCCCACTCATGATCTGTCTCACTCTGTCTCTCAAAAATAAATAAATGTTAAAAAAAAAAAAAAATTAAGAAAAAAATTAAGAAAAAACCTTGGCAAAGGGGCAGCACCTGGATCAAGTGTGGGACTCTTGACCTTAGCTCAGGTCATGATCTCACAGTTCATCAGTTCGAGCCCCACATCAGGTTGTGCACTGATGGCGCAGAGCCTGCTTTGGGGTTCTGTCTCTCTTCTCTGCCCCTCCTTGCCCATGCTTTCTCTCTCTCAAAATAAATAAATAAACTTAAAAAAAAAACCTTGGCAAAGGGAAGGATTTCTTAAACAAGAGACAAAAAGTACCAGCCAACAAAGATTAAAAAATAAATCCTGACATTAAATTTAAGAACTTGCATTTATCAGATGAAAAAACAACCCATAAAGTAAGACACCTACAATACATGTAACTGACAAATGATAAGTACCCAAAATACATAAAGAACTCTTATAAATAACTAAGTATTAAAAGAAGAAACATGAAGGGCACCTGGGTGGCTCAGTTAAGCATCCGACTTCAAGTCAGGTCATGATCTCGCAGTTCGTGCATTCAAGCCCCATGTCCGCTCAGTGCTAACAGCTCAGAGCCTGGAGCCTGCTGTGGATTCTGTGTCTCCCTAACGCTCTGCCCTTCCCGTGCTTATGCTCTGTGTGTCTCTCTCTCTCTCTCAAAAAAAAAGAAAAAAAAAAAGAGGAAACACGAAAAGCCAAGGAACAAAAAGAGTTCATACTCAGTAGTAACCAGAAGAATGCAAATTAAAACTGACAATGACAGGCTGGATCATACCTATCAGACTGTCAAGAATGTAAATTGGTTAATACCAAATAATGGCAAGGACATGAAACAAGAAGAACTACCATACACAAGTATGAGAATGTAAAATGGCATGATCCTTTGGGAGACACTCTGACATTACTTCATAAAGTTGAACAAACTCAATGGGCAGCAACTCCATTCTTAGATATACCAATCTAGAGAAGAGTATCCCAGAGTACAGGTCCTAGAATATTCTAGGAGCACTACGTACAACAGCAACAAGTTAGAAATAACCCCAAAGTCTACCAACAGAATAACAGGTAAGCGATGATATATTTATACAATGGAATCCAAACATCATGAAAATGCATGAACTACAGCCTCATGAAAAATGGATGAATCTCAAAAATAATGGTGAGCAAAGAAGAAAGTCATAAAGATTAAACAGTATGACTCCATTATATAAAGTTCACAAACAGGCAAAACTAGGAATTTACTTTTTTAATACAACAGGTGGTAAAACTATAAAGAAAAGTAAGGGAGTGACTGATATAAAATTCAAGACAGTGGAAACTTCTAGGGGAAGAAAAAGGAATGCAATCTAGGAGTACACAGGGGAATTGTGAGTAACTGTAATGTTCTATTTCCAAGCTGAGTGGTAAGTCTATGAACATTTACTATTCTTTTTTAAACTATACATACACATTTTATACTCTTCTGTATGTCTGTCACAATAAAAAAGTTTTTTAAAGAGTAAGAATGCTAATAAATCTTAAAATAGCAGCACTGAATTCTAAAAGAAAATGAATAGTGGGGCGCCTGGGTGGCTCAGTCAGTTGAGCGTCTGACTTCAGCTCAGGTCACTATCTCGCAGTTCATGGGTTCGAGCCCTGCGTCGGGCTCTGTGCTGACAGCTCAGAACCTGGAGCCTGCTTTGGATTCTGTGTCTCCTTCTCTCTCTGTTCCTCCCCTGCTCACGCTGTCTATCTCTCAAAAATAAATAAAAATAAATAAATAATGAATAGGGGGTGCCTGGCTGGATCAGTTGGTGGAACATGTGACTCTTGATCTTGGGGTTGTGGGTTCAAGCTCCAGGTTGGGTATACAAATTACTTAAAATCTTTAGGGACACCTGGGTGATTCAGTTGGTTAAGCGTCCGACTTCAGCTCAGGTCATGATCTCGCAGTTATTGAGTTTGAGCCCTACATCAGGCTCTCTGGTGTCAGCACAGAGCCCACTTCAGATCCTCTGTCCTCTCCGCCTCCCATGCTCACACTCGCTCTCTCAAAAATAAACATTAAAATAATAATAAATAAAAGAAAATGGATAATGTCAAAATTCTGACAAAAAGTGATTTCCCAATCAGAATCCATATTCAGCCTAAGTCTTAACTGTAAGGACAGAATAAAGAAGTTTTCAGATTAGCAAAGTTTTTAAACTCTCACCTCCCATGCACCCTCTCATAGGACACTGAGGAAGAATGTGCTTCAACAAAAAGAGAGGGTGAACCACAGAGGAACACAGGGGAACCAGGAAACATGGGACTCAATATAAAAAGAGAAGAAAAGGGGGGTGCCTGGCTGGCTCAGTCGGTGAAGCACCTGACTTCGGCTCAAGTCTTAGTCTCACAGTTCATGGGTTTGAGCCCCGTGTCGGGCTCTGTGCTGACAGCTCAGAGCCTGGAGCTTGCTTCGGATTCCGTGTTTCCCTCTCTCTCTGTGCCTCCCCAGCTCACTCTGTCTCTCTCAAAAATAAATATTTTTTAAAAGGGGGGGGTTAATTAATGAAGAGGTAGGAACGTTCCTCAAACGAGTTTTGATTTTAACTTGACAACAGCGAGAGGCCACCGAGGATGGTGCTAAACAGGGTTCTGAGGGTTTTAAGCAGAAGAATAACATGGATTGGCATTTCAGAAAGACCCCTTGGGCTGCTATGTAAAGAAAGGAAGAGAGGTCAACACTAGTAAATGAGGTCTGAGCAGGCAGTAGGGTTGAAAGATTCACACAATTTGATGACAGACTGTGTGCTCAGATGAGGAAAAGGGTGCCATTTTTCTGGCCTGGCTGACTGAATGAATGGCAATGCCATTTGTTCAAATCCCCTGGAATTTGAGTCAAAAAGGATCATCTTTGCAGATGATACTAAAATCAGAGAGGCTCACAAGCTCAAGAAACCAGTAAGAAGCCAAGACCACTAAGCTAGAGAGAATTAGTCAAATTCAGAAACAATGTCTGTCCACATCCTATAATTCCCCAATAGCTCAGCAAAGGCACTCAGCTATTTGATAAAAATCAGGGAAGCACCTAGCCCCTTTTGGTGTATTCTACACACTAATGATGCTCAAGGAGACTGTTATGTCATGATGTTGCCAAGAAGTATGCATACTGAGCAGTTAACCAGGGCTGGATGAAGTAGACACCAACAACAAAGCCTCATGACCAACCTGACCATGTGCCCTGCTCTTTCTCTTACCCTACACTGCTTAGCTCTTAAGCCTGAATCCTTTGCCTTCAAGCCTCCGCATTTCTGAGCCATCCAGATGAGAATGACCAGTCAAGCACTCTGGTAGGCCAGGAAAGCTTGCATTGCTAACCACCGTTAACACCAGAACTGTAACATAATTCAAACAGGAAAAGAAAACTCAGATGAAACAAAAAGAAACAAACAAACAAACAAAAAGCTGAAATGTCACAGTGCAACAGAAGTCAAATTTGCTTTTACAAAACAGTCTGCAGTGGCCTCTAGAGATATGATTTTAAAATTACAAACGGACTACACGAGGTAAAACTGTGTAATTAGAGAATCTGTATCTAGAAGGAGATTATGGAGATCAGCTAGTATATCCCACTCCTTTTAAATCCTAATAAAAAAGATCTGCAGAGGTCCCATGTTTTCTCCAAGGCCACACTCAAGTGAACAGCAGAGCTGGAAGTAGGACAAGGCCTCCCCACTGATTTCCTGACCATTCGTTACACCATACTGCCTCTGTACATTATTCTAACATCATGTCTCTGGAGGAAACTTTTGATCTTGTAACTAACTAAAGGTTTCAAACACCACAGCAAGATAATGGTTTCCTTTCACACTTACTCTGTCTTTGTCATGTAACATATCAGCATAGGAGGATCTAAAAAGAAACAAAAGGTCAGAACCTCTATTAATGATATCCATTAACATATGAGAGCATTCACATATATAAATGCATTCCTAAGTCAAATGGAAAAACATCCAGGCCCACTTTATTTTTTATTTATTACTGAACTATAATTGACATACAATGTTACGTTAGTTTCAGGTGTACAACATATTGATTCACAATTCTATACTCAATGTTTAATATGTTAAGTGGAGTCACCATACATTATAACAATGTTCCCTCTGCTGTACTTTTCATCTCTAACCCAGGCCCATTTTAAACTATTTTAGTAGAGTTATAAGCTAAAATTCTCTGGTATTGCAGGAAAAAAAAAATCTTAAAGATGTTTACTTTCAGCAAAGAACCTCAGAGCTAAAAATGGTCTGGGAGTTAGCCCTGTCACAGCCACCAGCATGCTGATCATGTTATATGTCACACATTTTTTTTTCTCTCCAGAACTCAGACTCAATTTGTCTAATACTTTACATAATCTTGCATACATTTGCACATTACGATAATCACAGATTCAACACTGCAGAGACGAATCAGGGACCTGCTGTATAAGTGAGGGGTATCATGCCCAGCACTTTCTATTAATTCACAAACTTGAAAAATCTCTGGCAGAGTCAGGATAAGCTCCCAGAACTCAGCAGGCCCAGCCCAAAGATGCTTTCTGAGAGATGCAGGTGAGAGCTAAGGTGCTTTCACTAAACAGAGGACCTCCAGCTTCAGATCAACACCAGAATCACTGGAGACCTATTTTTTTGTTTTTGTTTTTGTTTTAAATAGACAACATGGGGCTTGAACTCACGACCCTGAAATCAAGAGTTGCATGTTCTACTGATTGAGCTAGCCAGGGATCCTTGGAGAGCTTATTTTAAGTGCACATTGCCAAGGCACCTGGATGGCTCAGTCAGTTGAACTGAGTCTCTGACTTTGGCTCAGGTCATGATCTCACGGTCTGTGAATTCAAGCCCTGAGTCGGGCTAGCTGCTCTAAGTGCAGAGCCCACTGCAGATCTTCTGTCTCCCTCTCTCTCTGCCCCTCCCTTGCTTGCACTCTCTCAAAAACAAATAAAAATTAGGGGCGCCTAGGTGGCTCAGTCAGTTAAGCAGCTGACTTCAGCTCAGGTCATCATCTTGCAGTCTGTGGGTTCGAGCCCCATATCCGGCTCTGTGTTGACAGTTCAGAACCTGGAGCCTGCTTCAGATTCTCCGTCTTCCTCTCTCTCTGCTCTTCCCCCAGTCGTGCTCTCTCTTCCTCTCTCTCTCTCTCTCTTTCTCTCTCAAAATTAAACATCATAAAAAAAAATTTTTAAGAAACACTGAAAAAAAATTTTTAATGCAGATTCTCACGATACATGCAAACAGATCCTGATCCAGAAAATCAAGCTGGAGTCTGGAAATACGCACTTGAACTGGTACCCCACACAACTGTGACACAGGCAGCTCATATTCTAAACTCCAAGGAGCACTGTACCAGAAGAATAGCATTCTTTTCGTTTTAATGGCACACCATGGCTTTTACATGTGAACCCACCTAGGAATGCTTAGTTGAAATCTGGTTCTGTCTTTCCCTACCTTCCAAGAGGCATTTCTGGTCCCCATCTTCATAGCCTCATCATCCACTCTCCCCACCACTCCACAGACATCATTCTGCCTAAGCACTATCAACCAACTCCATCACTAACATCCAGGATTTCTGTCTCTGTTGGACACTCCCTCTTCCTGAAACACTTTCTTCTTTTCCACTTGCTGGCCATTCCCTCCTGGTTCTCCTGCCTCCTCTATTCCAAGATTCTTTCTTCAGCCCTCTACCTTTCTCATCACACACCCTCCCTCAGAGCCTGCCATCTTTTCCATCTTGAATTCTAATAACTGCAAACTGGCTCCAGACCCATGTTTATCTGCCCACTGCATCTCTACCTGGATGTTGAAACCCAAATACCTAATCTCCATCACCTTCTCCTCTCCAGCAACACTCATTCCTCCTGTGGTCATCCCTCTCACAGAACACAGCTCCATCCACTTAGTCACTCTAATCAGAAATCTTGGGTGCTTCTGGAATTTCTCTCTCCTTCCACCACTGAACCAATGAGTTATTAAAACTCAAGCTCCTTCAAAGCTGTCTCCCCACCTCCACTGCCTCACCTGTAGGGTTGCAATATCCACCCAAATGGCTTCCACTCCCTCCAACCCACTTTCCACACTGTTCTCAGTAAATGTCCCAAAATGCAGCTTAATCTTTTTTCTCCCCAGTTTAACATCTCAATCACTTACAAAATGATGTTCAAAATCTTTTGAAAGAAGGTAGTATCTTTGAGCCCTTATTCTATACCACACATTGTATTTGTCACCCATCAAAGAGCCCTAAAATAAGGCTTTATATGTGAGGAAATGTACATTATTACATGTATGGAGACATATATTATCATACTGAGGCTCAAGGAAGTTAAGGAGCTTAGCCAATGTCAGAGTTAAGACACGACAGAGCCCAGACTTACCCTCATGCTCCTCTTCCTGCATTTTGCTACCACCCTTTACAACATGATCCTGCCTACCTTTTCGGTACCCTCACCAGAGCCCTGCTTTTGTACCACATTCCAGCTACCTCAAACTGCTAGCAATCCCCCAAACTAACTGTTACACGTGATCCCTGCTGCTCAGAAAGCAATTTCCCTCCTTTTAGATTTGGGAAATCACTCACATATCACCACCCCCGCGCCCCCCCCCCCCGCCGGTTCTTACTGCTTCCATGAACTTTTGCACCCATGTCCAGTGGCCTTTCTTCACTGTGTCATGATTCAGTACATGTCTGTCTCTTACAAAAAACTGCATGGTCCTTGAGGATGGGAACCCCATCTTCTTCATTAGCTCCACCACAGGACTAGTATGTTGTATGCACTTAATGACTGCTAAAGAATAGTAGCGCACTCAACAGTTTTAAATATCCCTTCCCAAGTCAGGGAAGAATGCATTTTTCACATTTTCCATTCAAAAGAATTTAACTATATGATAAATGTGTCTCCATTTCAGTGACACAATGAATGAATTTCATAAACTCTTCAATTATCACTAGTACTACTGAGGTGGGTCCTCTCTGCTCCACTAGACAGATCCTCTGAGACTCTGATAAAGCTGTTACATGATATGTGACTCTTTACACAGAAATGACTTTGCCTAATTCCCACACAAACCTACCTGGCTGAGCAGACCTGCTCATGACCAACATCTGCCCTGATCAGAAGCACTGGGTAAAGCTTATTCCACATTTGGACAGGATTCTAGGGCTCCTACTTTGAAAGCCAGTGTCCCCACCCAGCTGCAACCAATAGTGAACACACCCTTGTTACCTTGCAATCTCCTGGTGGTAATCATAGTGCTCATCCTCTTCCAGCCACTCCACAGAGCCAGTGGTTGGATTGGCCCGCCCGCAGAAGACCTTCATGGTGCCAATCAGCTTCTCAGTTTCACCACAGAAAAGCAGCCTTGCCAGCTCACTTCTTGTGGACAGGTCTAATCATCAGAAATCTATTCACATCATAATGCCCAAAATGTAGAGGAAAATAATTTTAAAGACAAAAAAAAAAAGGAAAAAAATCATAAAATGGACAAAAGCATCAAAGCCAATGAAATTATTTGTTAATCGGTATTTTAGGGGCACCTGGGTGGCTCAGTTGGTTAAGTGTTCGACTTTAGCACAGGTCACGTTCTCCTGGTTTGTGGATGCGTCCAAGGCCTAAGCTGGGTTCTGCACTGACAGCATGGAGCCTGCTTGGAATTCTCTCTCTCTCCTTCTCTCTCGAAATAAATAAACTTTAAAAAAAAAATAGTATTTTAATCTTTCCCACAAGTTATTTGGTTTTACATTCAGCATGTAACATCAAAAACATCAAAAGCTATCTGGAAACTTTGGCAGTCCCCAGTGATTTCAGGTTAAATGAGCCTCACAGGTGCAACTCGATGCAGCCTCAAGGTAAAGGCAGATGAGAAGAGAAATAAAGCAAAGGAAACAGGTGGTTAACCAGAAAGGAGAAACAAAGAGGCTGGGGTAGTGGGAAAAGAGTGCCACCAATACTGCCTCAGGATATTAAATAGTTTAAACACTAGTGCCTGGGTGGCTCAGTCAGTTAAGTGTCCGACTCTTGGTTTTGACTCAGGTCATGATCTCACGGTGTATGAGTTCAAGCCCCACATCGGGCTCTGTGCTGACAGCTCAGAGCCTGCTTGGGATTTTCTCTCTCTGCCCCTCCCCTGCTTGCTTGCTCGCTCTCTCTCTCTCTCTCTCTCTCTCTCAAAAATAAAGTTTTTAAACACTTAGTTTAAGGAAAAATACAAAGAGCAATTCAAGCAAACTAGGAAAACTTTCATCTAAACAAATATATCACAGCTATAAGTGTGGATAATCCAAAAATATCATGTTGAGCCAAAAATAAATAAATAAGCAAATCACAGAATACGTAATGATTACATTTTTATAACATTTATAATGATGCCGAACAAGAATATATTTTTAAATTTTTTTAATGTTTATTTTTTTTTATTTTTGAGACAGAGACAGAGCATGAATGGGGGAGGGTCAGAGAGAGAGGGAGACACAATCTGAAGCAGGCTGTCAGAACAGAGCCCGATGCGGGGCTCGAACTCAAAGACCCTGAGGGGCGCCTGGGTGGCTCAGTCGGTTGAATGTCCGACTTCAGCTCAGGTCACGATCTCACGGTTTGTGAGTTCGAGCCCTGCGTTGGGCTCTGGGCTGATGGCTCAGAGCCTGGAGCCTGCTTCTGATTCTGTGTCTCCCTCTCTCTCTGCCCCTCCCCCATTCATGCTCTGTCTCTCTCTGTCTCAAAAATAAACATTAAAAAAAAAAATTAAAAAAAAAAAGACCCTGAGATCATGATCTGAGCCGAAGTCGGAGGCTCAACCGACTAAGCCACCCAAGTGCCCCAAGAACAATATATTCTTCAGGGATCACACTAAAATGCATAGCAGGGAATAAGGATAGTGGTTACCCCTAAGAGGAAAGGGAAAAGGCTGGGATCAAGGAGGGCCATACAGGGGGCTTCAAAGTAATAGTACTGTTTCTTCTTAAACAGGATGGGGAAGTGCCACCTGGGTGGCTCAGTCGGTTAAGCATCCGACTTTGGGTCAGGTAAGTTCAAGCCTCTGCATTCTGTGCTGAAAGCAAAGAGCCCACTTTGAATCCTCTGTCCCCCTATGTCCCTCCCCAACTTGCACAGGCTCCTTCCCTCCCTCTCTCTCAAAAATAAACATTAAAAAATAAATAAAACTGGGTGGTGGGAAGAAAGATGTTCATGATACTGTCCTCCTTTATGACTTACCATTTTTAATAATGATTACTTGTTACCTACTCAATATTTGATTTTAAAAGTAATTTTCTTTTAATTTTTTTTAACATTTATTTATTTTTGGGACAGAGACAGACAGAGCATGAACGGGGGAGGGGCAGAGAGAGAGGGAGACACATAATCAGAAGCAGGCTCCAGGCTCTGAGCCCTCAGCCCAGAGCCCGATGCGGGGCTCGAACTCATGGGCCGCGAGATCGTGACCTGAGCTGAAGTCGGACGCTTAACCGACTGAGCCACCCAGGCGCCCCTAAAAGTAATTTTTAAAAATTCTTCATCGAGAGATGTCTGGCTGGCTCAGTTGGAAGAGTGTGCAACTCTTGATCTTGGGGTTATGAGCTCAAGCTCCACGTTGGGTGCAGATTAAATAAATAAAATTTAAAAAAATTCTTCATCTTAAAAAATCCTTCAAATTCTCCAGATTCATCTTGTATGCCCTATTTCTGCAGAGATCTATTTCTGACAGAGAAACACCACAGCTCAAAGTCTGAAGGCACCTGTCAGCAGGTATGGGCTCTACCAGCACCCTCCCTCCTACCTTCAGAAAACCTCAAGTGTTCTACACTCCGCTTCATTTCTTGTTAAACACTGATCTATCTTCAGGAAACCTTAGAAAAAATGCCTACTCCATAGGTCCCTAAACATCCCTGAGGCATTTTACTGACCAGAGTTATTGCCTTTCTCTCAAAGTTATTTAGACTAAACACTTAATTCTCATAAAAGAGGATGGTGAAAAATCTTTTCTTAAAAGACTCAGGCAGTCAGTGGTCTGGTTCAAAGTAGTCAATTTGTCCTTCAGTGAAACTCTACTTCTAAAATCTCAGTATTACTCACACTCTCTTCTAGTGGCTCCCAAACTTTCTGGCAACACCAGAAAGAAATATACTTTACATAAAGACACAACACACACACGTACATACAAACTTTCACTAGTGTTTAGCCATTCTATGGGCAAAGTCCTTTGATACATTCTACTGTATTTTTTTTCTTTTTTTTTTTAAGTTTACTTATTTGAGAGAGACAGAGAACACATGTGTGGGGAAGGGGCAGAGACAGAGGATCCAAAGCAGGCTCTGCACTGTCAGTGCAGAGCCCGATGCAGGGCTCAAACTCATGACCTGAGCTGAAATCAACAGTCAGGCGCTCAACCTACTGAGCCACCCAGGTGCCCTGATTTTTCTTTTTAAATTGATCATGATCCACTAAACTGATTTCACAATTTTTTCAATGTTTATTTTACTTTTTACTTTGAGAAGCATTTTTCAATGTTTATTTATTTTTGAAAGGCAGAGAGAGAGGGACACAGA
Source organism: Panthera onca (assembly GCF_046562875.1). Lineage (NCBI taxonomy): Eukaryota > Metazoa > Chordata > Mammalia > Carnivora > Felidae > Panthera > Panthera onca. The sequence goes on along the minus strand of NC_138353.1, from coordinate 43,431,781 downwards.
GGATCCAAAGCAAGCTCTGCACTGTCAGCGCACAGCCTGATGCAGGGCCTGAATGCACAAACCGTGAGATCGTGACCTGAGCTTAACCAAATGAGCCACCTAGGTGCCGGATTTCACAATTTAACTGAGTTGCAACCTACAGGTTAAAAAGTTTTGCCACAATCAGCTGTGAACCTCTCCTATGTTAATTTTTTTAAAGAGTATCTCCAACTATCAGAATCTGTAACGTGCTTTAAAGAAGTGTGTCCAAAAAATGCCACAGTAGAAAGAAATAACCATATCTGGCTGAATGTTCAGGGAAGGCTTAAAAGATGGCTAGGGGGGCGCCTGGGTGGCGCAGTCGGTTAAGCGTCCGACTTCAGCCAGGTCACGATCTCGCGGTCCGCGAGTTCGAGCCCCGCGTCGGGCTCTGGGCTGACGGCTCAGAGCCTGGAGCCTGCTTCCGATTCTGTGTCTCCCTCTCTCTCTGCCCCTCCCCCGTTCATGCTCTGTCTCTCTCTGTCCCAAAAATAAATTAAAAAAACGTTGAAAAAAAAAAAAAAAAAAAAAGATGGCTAGGATTTAGATGGGCATGGGAGGGAGAGGGCACTTCACCAGATCAGACTTAGACAGTCATGTACCGTTAATAAACCAGTTTAACTGAGGTGAAACTGAACAAGAGGTCAAACTTATCAGTGAGGTACATACGGTGCAGAGTCCTAAAACCCTTATCCTGTGGGCCATGTGAGATCAATTCTGAAGTTATTTAAAGGTTAAGAGTGTAATACAGAACTCTAATCTATGGAATTTCCTTTTTGTCTGTGCTGTTGCTTAGGCTATAAATAGGACTATAGTTTTTTCATAACTTAGAGAAGTTACTAGTTTCATATAAGTTTAAATAAAGGTTGCAGATGGGAACCATGTCCTGTAACCTCTTTGAGTACTACACATCTCCTATGAATAAATCCCTTTTATTATTATGACTTGTCCTCTCCCAAAAGGACCTCACACTCCAGATTCAGGAGCTATTTTGACCCCCTCCTCATTCAAAAGACCTGTGAACTTACATGATAGTTTATAAGGCTGGAATGGAAACCACCATGCCAAGCCCTAAATGGATTACCAACCAGATTTCAGAGCAGATAGCTGCTTCATTCATTCAAATTTTAGTAAAATTTATACAATATCAGACACTGCGTTAGGGACTGGAGAACTCCCATTAAGTAAAATAAAGGAGCTCTTTATCCTCCAAGGGATTAGATTCTAATAAGGGAGAGACTAAATATACAATCACAAACTATGTGAGTGCAAGAAAGGAAACAGGCAGGGTGCTATGAAAGAGAATTAACAAGGTTAATTGTTAGACTCTGAGGAAGGTGGCAGTTAAGATGCTACAAGGTAAGAGAGAAAAGTAGTGCTTATGTTTCTGGAAACCTTACCCCTACTTTTCCAAGAAAAAGTCCCAAGGGAAAAAAGACCTGTGTACATAAGCAAGACTGACAAAAGCCGGAATGACTGAAGCACTTCCAGCAAAAGTATCGAGAACGATAGATTAAGCGTGGGCTACTGTAAATCACACTGGACCATGCCAGCTTCGGAAACGCGTTTGGATATTGTTCTCACTCGCTGGAAACCACTCAAGGTCTTAAGCACAAAAACGTCCACGTCAGATGTACGCTTTTACAAGACCCTTCTGACTAGCGTGTGGTGAATGGACTGGTTTCCAACTACTCAGAACACAGTGACTGGGAAAAGCGAGCCCATCAGCAGTTCCCTGAATCAGAGAAGCGTGGGTCAATTAAGGATGTGATGGCTGGAGCTCCATATGATTGCGGTTCGAATTTCTGTAGCTGAAGGGAGACGCCAAGTACTACAATCCAGGTCCCCGTAGAGGTCACCCTACAGAGTCGGGGCCCAACCGTATCCCAGTTTTCTTGCCGGCCCAGGCTCTCCCCACCGCCGCCCAGTGCAGACTCTAGAAAGGTCCTCGAGAGACGCATACCCCGGTGGCCTAGAAAGCCCACGTCAGGCCCGTCGGCCAAAGCCGCTGGGCTGACGGCCGGATGATGGCGGCACCCGGGACTCTAACTGCAACCCCACCTTCCCTACCTACCCATGCGCCTCACCCGCAGCGGGAACCGCTCCGTTCACTTCCGCCGCTACCTCCACCACGCAGAAGCCGGCGTACGGGGGCGGGATCTCTCAGGGCCCGCTGAGAATGCTGGGAGCGAGGCCCGGAAGCGGAACTTAAAGGCTCTCCCGTCGTACCCCACGGGTTCCCAGAGTCCTCTGCGACAGCCAGTATGGAGGCCGGGAGGACTGCAGTGCTTCGCGTGAAGCGGAAGCGTAGCGCAGAGGCTGTCGAAGCTCTTGTCCTCTCTTGTAAGCGCCTGCGGAGGGGCGGCGTCGAGTCGGTAGCCCAAAAGACACCTCCCGAGGATGTGGAGAGAGAGCCAGAGAATAATGTCTTCCAGTTGGTGGCCACCGTGCGCTCCCAGGTATTGGGCGGGATGGAGCCGATGTCTGAAGGGGATCTTAGGGCGCAAATGGGGGGAAATTGTATCCCTGACCCCTTGACGAGCCGCCTGCTTACCCCGGCTGCTCTTCCCTGCCACCTCCCAGGAGGAGCCAGTCCAGGAGCTCGTTCGAGCCGCCCTGCGCCCTTCCCGGGGCAGCCAGCAGCGTATTCGCCGAGAACTCCGCGCTTCGGCTCGGGAGATCCGACAGGAGGGCCGCTACAGGGTGATTTCTAGCCGCCGATCCTCAGGAATTCCGTCGGGTAGCCTAGAGTCCGAAGACGTGCCGGGAAACCCAGAAGCCACCGAGGACGGAAGCTTCCAGCTGTTCGACCTAGTCCACGAGGAAGGAGACCCAGAGACCACCGCCGCCGCCGCCGCCGCCGCCGCAGTCTCCTCCAAAGTGAGTAGCCGCCGGGAGCAGAGCGCTGGCCTTCCCGCGGACAGATAGTGCCAGGGTCTGGGCACTTAGCACACAGTCAAGAGGAGGCACACAGCTTCGCCCTACTGATGAATGAATGATCTATCAGCCGAGATAACCTCCTTTTACAGATTAAGTTATTCATTCAGCAGTATTTACTGAGTGCCCACTATGTGTCAGGCATTGTTCTTAGGTTCTGTGGATATAGCTTTGTGGATTTAACATTCAGGTAGAGGAGAGAAACAGAAAGCAAATTTAATAAGGGCTGTACAGGGAAGGGGGGGCAGGAAAAGATTGGTTCCATTACAGAGAGGGTCTCAGAAAATGACATTTCAGTAAGGACTTGGAGGAGGTGAATGCCAAAGTACTGTGGATATGTGAAGAAAAGGCAGTTTGGTGTTTTCAAGACCAGTGTGCCTGGAGCTCAGTGAACTCTGGGAGAATAATAAGGAATTTGGGAAAGGATTCCTGTTAGACCCTGAAGATACTTTTAATTTTTGTTCATTTTTGAGAGACAGCAGGAGCAGGGGAGGGGCAGAGAGAGAGAGAGGGAGACACAGAAACCAAAGCAGGTTCCATCCAGGCTCTGAGGTGTCAGCATAGAACTTTATGTGGGGCTCAAACCCACGAACCCCGAGATCACGACCTAAGCTGATTATCAAGAGTTGGACACTTAACCGACTGAGCCACCCAGATACCCCGACCCTGAAGGTACTTTTTTTAATTTTTTTTTTAATGTTTATTTAATTTTGAGAGAGACAGAGACAAAGTGTGAGTGGGGGTGGGGGAGAGAGAGAGGGAGACACAGGATCCAAAGCAGGCTCCGAGCTGCCACCACAGAGCCCGACGCGGGGCTCAAACTCACAAACCGTGAGATCATGACCTGAGCCGAAGTCGGTCGCTTAATCGACTGAGCCACCCAGGCGCCCCTTGAAGATGCTTTTAGGGACACATTGCCTTTCACCCTTAGCTGGGTAATTACTGGAGGGTTTTGAGCAATGTAAAGATAAAACAGATGGAAAAACTCATCAAAGGAAGGTTAAAGGACTAGTTCTCCCTAGCGAATCAAGTTTGAGGCAGATTTAAGTCTAGAATGCAAGTCTCTTCACATTTAATCCAGTGTTCTTTCCATTGTTAGATTTACTAAATTTGTTTTGTACTTCAGTTCCAAAAAACAAAGGCTACCTGTATTCAGACTATAGAAATAGAAAACTCTCAAACTAAAAGGTTCACCCCCCATTGATTTAACAAAAAAACTTGGGGCGCTTGGGTGGCCCAGTTGGTTAAGCCTCTCACTTTGGCTCAGGTCATGATCTCATGGTTCGTGAGTTTGATACCCACATCAGGCTCTCAGCTGTCAGCATAGAGCCTGCTTCAGATCCTCTGTCCCCCTTGCTCTCTGTCCCTCCCCTGCTTGCACTCTCTTTCCGTCTCTCTCAAAATAAACTTAAAAAAAACTTAATAAACTTCACTCTTCACTCCTTTTAAAAGTTAAAGTTTAAAAACTGAAATTTTAATTCCAAATATATCAAGCAAAAAATATTTCATCATGATGCTGGTATACTTGGATAACAATTTGTGCATGATGATGACAGCCACATCTTTTACCAAAACTAATTGAAAACTGATTTATGAGTTATAAGTCAAATAGCTTAAAAAGTAAACCAACGTTCGGTGGAATTGAATCAACCAAAGAGTTCATTCAATTTTAAAAGAAAAACTAGTATGTAAGCTGATGAAGGATGTGAACACAGACTTCCCAACAATGCAATAAAAACTAAACACATCAAAAATGTTTGCATATCAGAGAGCGGGACATCCGGCTTGCCAGTGGGCATCTTCAGTCTCCATGTGAAGAAAGCAATTTAAAAATGGGTGACGTTGAGAAAGGCAAGATTTTTGTCCAAAAGAATGCCCCGTGCCATTCTGTCGAAACGAGAGGCAAGGCAAACACAAGACTGAGCCAGATCTCCATGGTCCAGTGGGTGCAAGATAGGTCAGGCCCCTGGATTTTCTTACACAGATGCCAACAAGAACAAAGAAGCCCTGGGGAGAGGTGACACTGATGGAGATTTAGATAATCGCAGAAAGTACATCCCTGGAACAAAAATGATCTTCACTGACATTAAGAAGACAGAGAAAAGGACAGACTTGATAGCTTATCTCAAAAAAAGAGCTACTAAGGAGTAGTAATTGGCCACCGCCTTATTTATTACAAAACAAAAATGTCTCATGTCTTTTTTTATATGTACCATAAATATTTTTTTAATGTTTATTTATTTGGAGAGAGGGGAGGAGTGCAAGTGGGGGAGGGGCAGAGAGAAAGGGAGAAAGAATCCAAGGAGGCTCTGTGCTGTGAGTATAGAGTCCAACAGGGGGCTCAATCTCACAGACCAAGAGATCATGACCTGAGCCAAAATCCAGACGCTTAACCGCCCCTCAGGATTGTCTTTTAAACAGCTCTTCAAAAACACAGCTGTAGAATTAATCACAGGTTTAAAAAAATGCTTGTCCATAGTAATTATCTTTTTAAAAATGGATTTAAACTGAAAGCAAACTTGGGGTTTTATGTCTACTAGACTAGCAGGGGAAAGATTGATAGCACTGCTGGCAAGGCTAGATTAAAATGGTACACAATTGTAGTGCTTACAGTTGATGCAAGGCTTTTGGAAAACAGCATGGCTTTATTTATCAGCAATCCTAAAAATAGCTTAGGACCTATTTTAAAACTACTTCAATTTATTTTTTTATTTTTATTTTTTTTAATGTTTATTTTTGAAGGAGAGAGAGAGACAGAGTGTGAATGCGGGAGGGGCAGAGAGAGAGAGAGACAATCTGAAGCAGGCTCCAAGCTCTGAGCTGTCAGCACAGAGCCCAACACGGGGCTCGAACTCACAAACCGCGAGATCGTGACCTGAGCCAAAGTCAGACGCTCAACCGACTGAGCCACCCAGGTGCCCCTATATATACTTTTTAAAGTGAAAAAGTTCAGTTCATTTTATCTAGTGATCTCAACCCCAGGATTTATCCTAGGGAAATAATTCAGAAGCAAACAGCTATGGTCTTAACAAAAGCTACTCTTGGTTTACTAAGTAATTACTGTGCATTAAGTACTATGCTAAGTCCTTACTGTGTTTTCTTTTAATTTAACTCCTTTAATTCTCATGCAAACCCTATGAGGTAGGTGTTTTATCCCCATTTTTCACATGCAGGAAACACATTCATTGCAGCATTGTAGACGTAGGCTAAAAAACTGAGAAATTGACATACACAACTGCCTGCACCATTAAAGTGATAACCATGAAGACTGGCAAGATAGTATGTATGTTTATACCAGCATACACATAGACTAGACTAAAGAATAATTTTTCTTTTATAAAAATGATAGATGTTCCTTATAGAAATTTTGGAAAAATATAGGAGGGGTGCCTGGGTGGCTCAGTTGGTTAAACGACTAACTTCAGCTCAGGTCATCATGATCTCACGGTTCCTGGATTTGAGACCCACGGCAGGCTCTGTGCTGACTGCTCAGAGCCTGGAGCCTGCTTTGGATTCTGTGTCTCCTCTCTCTGCACCTCCCTGGCTTGTGCTCTCTGTCTCTCTCAAAAATAGACAAACATTTGAAAAAAAAAAAATTTTTTTTTTTTTTTTTTTTTTTTTAAGAAAAAATACAGGAAAGTAAAAAGGGGAAAAAATCACCTATTTTACCCCCATCACAAAGGTAATTGGAGTAAAATCAGCTTATTGTCTTCAGAGTATAAAATCAGCTTATTGTCTTCAGAGTATGGCATTTTTGTTTGCTAGTCTTTGTAAATATTTTAATGGCTGCATGATTTGCTGGACTAAGGGTGGGGGGCTTATAAATGGGAGCCAGAACTTTGCTTGTGAACAGTTTTGAGGTTGGTCAACAGCCTGCACAAAAAGTGACATCTCTAGTTCCTTTTGACTTTGGAGCAAGAAAGAATTAATTCCCTTCATCTTCTAAGTCTGGTCTCCCTTTATCTGCCTTAGCTATGCAACATTCCTCCCAATATGGTATCTGGTTTGAGCTACACAGCCTCCTCCGATGAACCCTTTGAGAGGGGTCATTTGTAGCATGCCCCCCTGGGTTTGCAAATTGACCTATGCTACTCTGGATGACACAGCCTGTTGCCCTGGAGTACCTCTTCCCTGGGCCAGTTCTATTCTGGGGCAATCTATCCTGAGCTATTCTTTCTAGCAGTAGGATTATAGGGGAGTTCACTCCTGGTTTGTGATTAAAAGTGGGAGGGACATCATTAGGGCACCTGGGTGGCTCAGTCACTTAAGCGTCTGACTTTGGCTCAGGTCATGATCTCACAGTTCATGAGTTTGTGCCCCACATCAGGCTCTCTGCTGTCAGTGCAGAGCCCGCTTCAGATCCACTGTCTCCCTCTCTCTCTGTCCATCCCCTGCCTCACACACACACTTTCTCTAAAATAAACATTTAAAAAAGAAACTTGGGGCGCCTGGGTGGCTCAGTCGGTTAAGCGTCCGACTTCAGCTCAGGTCACGATCTCACAGTCCATGAGTTCGAGCCCCGCGTCGGGCTCTGGGCCGATGGCTCAGAGCCTGGAGCCTGCTTCCGATTCTGTGTCTCCCTCTCTCTCTGCCCCTCCCCCATTCATGCGCTGTCTCTCTCTGTCTCAAAAGTAAATAAACGTTAAAAAAAAAAATTAAAAAAATAAAAAAATAAAAAAAATAAAAAAGAAACTTAAAAAATATTTATTGAAAAAAAAAGTGGGACATCATTGTGGGCAAGCCAGGTGGTGGTAGTCATGAGTCCAGGAATCGCCTTTAGACCCCTGTAGGAGGTAACACAAAATGCAGATCCCTAAGGGGAGAACATCATACTGAAGGAGCTTAGAAGACGTGGGGACAAGACCAGCCAGCTCTGCTGGCCCTCTTCTCAGGCCCATCTTTCCATGTGCTCTCTTCTGTCAGCCAAGCACAAAAGGACAGGAGCCTATAAGTATCTATTTCAAAAGAAAAACTACACATTAAGTTTTTAGAGATAATTGAGTTTTTAATTTCATTGCTAATTAAGAAGAAACTAGTAGGACATGGGAATAAGAATCTTGAATTTAACATAGACAACTATAGAGAGGCTTCTTTCACTCAAATCTTAGATTCCTCCTTTTGGAACATCAATGGTTTAGATCATGTATGTATTATCTCTTGATTTCTTTATAGATCTCTGACCCAGATGTGATCCTCTGCAATTCTATAGAGTTGATCCGTGAGCGGTTGGCTGTATCTGAGGATGGACCAAGAATTGGGCACCAGGAGGAACAGAAGGATGACTATGTATATGACATTTACTACTTGGAGATGGCCACTCCAGGATGGATTGAGAACATCCTCTCCGTGCAGCCCTATAGCCAGGAGTGGGAGCTGGTAAGGGGACCCATGAGGATGAGGGGCATGAGGTAGCCTAAGCAATTCTCTGGTCAGGATGCTTTGCATCCACTGGGTTCAAGGTTGTTCTTACCTCTTCTTGTTCTTGCTTAAATGGAAACATTTATTCTAAATGCTTCCTGGGAACCTGGGTTTAGTGCAAGAAATTTTGGGAACGACGGTCTACATTGATAATGTTTGCTCTTAATACATCTTTTATAAGGTTTGCAATATCATTTTTAACATTTATACCATCCACCCTTGGGGAAAAACATGGGGACTTAAAGAGAAAATAAACCAGAAATTCTTAAACATGAACGGTGGGGCGCCTGGGTGGCTCAGTCGGTTGAGCGGCTGACTTCAGCTCAGGTCATGATCTCATGGTCCGTGAGTTCGAGCCCCGCGTCGGGCTCTGTGCTGACAGCTCAGAGCCTGGAGCCTGTTTCATATTCTGTGTCTCCCTCTCTCTGACCCTCCCCCGTTCATGCTCTGTCTCTCTCTGTCTCAAAAATAAATAAAACGTTAAAAAAAATTTTTTTTTAAATAAATAAAAAATAAAAAAAACCATGAATGGTAATAAAAGCTTTTTTTTAAAATTATATCTTAAAAGGGGGGGATCCTTGGATTAAGAAAGCTAACATCCTGGGGCACCTGGGCGGCTCAGTCAGTTAAGCATCCGACTTTGGCTCAGGTCATGATCTCACAGTCGTGGGTTCGAGCCCTGCATCAGGCTCTGTGCTGACAACTCAGAGTCTGGAGCCTGCTTCGGATTCTGTTTCTCTCTCCCTCTCCCTCCCTCTCCCTCTCCCTCCCCCTCCCCTCCTCCTCCTCCTCCTCCTCCCCCTCCCCTGCTCACGCTCTGTCTCTCGGTCTTTCAAAAATAAATAAATGTTAAAAAAAAAAATTCTTTTTTTAAAAAGAAGAAGAAAACTAACATCTTGACATCTTTATTTTTCTTAGTGAGCTCTACATCCATCGTGGGGCTCACACTCATGACCCCAAGATCAGGAGTCACATGCTCTGCTGATTGAGCCAGCCAGGCGCCCCTTGACATCATTATTCTGTTTTGTTTTTTCTTAAGTTTGTTTACTTTGAGAGAGAGATAGAGGGCGTGCCCCTGCACATGAGCAGGGGAGGGACAGAGAGAGAATCCCACACAGGCTCCTTACCGTCAACACAGAGCCTGCCATGGGGCTTGATCTCATGAACCGCAAGATCTTGACCTGAACCAAAATCAAGAGTCACTTAACTGAGCCACGCAGGTTCTCCTGACATCCTTATTATTTTTTTCCACCAGCGGGGGAGGGGCAGAAAGGGTGGGGACAGAGGATTCAAAGCAGGCTCTGCACTGACAGCATCAAGCCCATGAGATCATGGCACCATGAGATCATGACCTGAGCTAAAGTTGGATACTCAACCAAGCCACCCAGGCATTCCAACTCTTTTGTTGATATTGTTTGTTTATTTTGAGAGAGTAAGAATGTGCAAGCGGGGGAGAGGCAGAGAGAGAATCCCAAGAAAGCTCCATACTCAGTACAGAGCCTGATGTGGGGCTTGATCTCACAACCATGAGATCATGACCTGAGCCAATATCAAGAGTCGGACACATAACCAACTGAGCCATTCAGGCGCTCCAGACATCATTATTCTTAAAACAAATTCTAAAATGGTGAAAGGCATATTTATCCCATACCTACACTGCAACCATAGTCTCACAGTCACGCACCCACCCTGGACCATTGCATAGCTCCTCTTCCTGCCCTTACACTCAAGTTTTGGTTCTGATTTTTGGCATCACCCATAATCCATTTAATCCCTCTCCCACCTGGCTATCCTAAAGTTTGAAGATCACTGCCATCACCTGCTCAGAGCTGTCTCTCCTCCCCAGCCTGGTGTGTTCCCTTCGGGTGGAGTTCATCCTATCTTATCAGGATTGTAATGCCTGGAGCTGGACTCTGAGTGGGGAATAGGGCTGTTGTCACTATCTTGTAGCCTAAGGTTACTATAGCCTCTTGTGCAGCAGATTCAAAGCAGCTCCTAGGCTGCCTCATTTTCACACAGTGCTCTTAATTTTTTTAATGTTGTTTTTTTTTTAATTTATTTTTGAGACAGAGAAAGAAAGAGCATGAGCAGGGGAGGGGCAGAGAGAGAGGGAGACATAGAATCTGAAGCAGGCTCCAGGCTCTGAGCTGTCAGCACAAAGCCCGACACGGGGCTCGAACTCACCGTAAGATCATGACCTGAGCTGAAGTTGGACACTTAACCGACTAAGCCACCCAGGCGCCCCTTTCACACAGTGTTCTTAAATGATCTCTCCAAGTTGGTCTGCTAATAGCTTCCCCCCTACAACCTTAGAGGTTTTGATTTATACTCATGATTGTGTTGAGATGTGCAGGTGAATGATGACCAGCAACCAGAAGACATTTATGAAGATGATGATGATGATGAGAATAGTGAGAGTAACTGGCGCAATGAGTACCCAGAGGAGGAGAACAGTGATGGAGATGAAGATTCCAGAGGTACATGGGTGGCAGTGTTGGATGGGAAGGGACTGGTGGGATCTAAGACTGAGGTGTGAGCACGGTTCACTTACATCTTAACTGGCTTTCCTTCTCTACCATTCCCAGCAGCTCACCCACAAGCCATTGGAGCTCTAAGAGCCCCAAAGACCAGTGTTTCCAGGGGGCCTACTGGGGTTTTAATCTCAGTCAGGCCTGGGTTCGAACGCTTGGTTCTTTCATGGCCTATCTGTGGGTCTTGGAGACATAGTTAATGGCTCACTGAGCCTCACCCTGTCTCCAGAACAGTATTGCACTAACTTTAGTGATTGGGATGAAGGGAAACATCTAGCTCAGTGTCTCTTCTCTCGCTCAGTCAGGAAAGTATTGGAGAGGTTTGCCAGTAGGAGCAGAGCTAGGATTTTGACAAATCAGTTATATAACTTCTCAAAGAAGTTGCTGTGTTTATACCATTTTGAGGAAGCTGCAACACAGGCATGGTACCCTGGGGAAGGAAGAAGGAGAGATACTCTGATGATAAAGTTCCTTCAGTGATTATGTTCTTTGTGCCAACAAAAAGAACTTCTTGGTCTCTGTTAATGGAGGAACAATTAAACTATGGAATATTCTTTTGGGGAAGTGCCTGTGATATGTTGAAAAGGGCAGACATGAAACTATATTTACAGTATGACTACAACTCTTATAACAACAACAACAAAAAAATCCTATACTTAGGGGGAGAAATGAAAAAATATTCCAGTGTTGAGGGACTTGGTTTAGGTGGTAGAGAAACAGGGTTGCCTTTTTTTTTGTTTATTTTTGAGAGAGAGAGCACAAGCAGGGCAGGGGAAGGGGACAGAGAAACCAAAGGGGCTCGAATTCATAAACCGTGAGATCATGAACTGAGCCGAAGTAGGATGCTCAACTGACTAAACCACCCAGGTGCCCTCCCCTGCTTTTTTAAATTCAAATTTCTCTTCACTAAGCAAGTATTTTAGAATAGAGAACAAAAAACCCAGACCTTCTTGAGATGGTAAAGGGTTGTCGTGGCCACCTAGAAACTCAAACAGCCCATTTCTTTTATCATTCTAGGCTCTGATGAATACGACAGCTTCAGTGAAGAGGAAAGAGGCAGCAGCAGACCACAGATGTGGAGCAAATACCCTTTGGATGTGCAGAAGGAATTTGGCTATGATAGTCCCCATGACCTGGATTCAGACTGATGATCCCATGAGATTCTATCACAGGCCCTTGAGGGCTCTAACTGTAGCTTCAGCCACCCTAGTAACATCCTTGGGTTTCTTAGCTTAACAAGTAGAAGGGAAAACCCATGTCCAACAGCACCCTCCTACCAGTAAAAACCTGTGCTAAAGGAGTGTGTCTTTTTCAGTAACAGTAGGGCCCCTTTGCCTCAATCAAAAGTGACTCTATAGTCTGGGGGGAAAAAATGCTGTAAAAATGATGCTTCCTGGCCTGGGGATTTTCCCATTCTCCTCCTACACTAAGGCCAGTAAGTGGAGGAGAGCCTCCTGTTTCCTCAGCACTAAGATTTAGCTTTCTCATACCACCCGGCCACCTGCCTCCAGTAAAAGCCTTTCTTTTGATGGAATCTAGAAGGGCTATAGTTGGTCCCTTATAGCAGCAAAGACTGGACAGTTGTGGCCATAGAGATGGAAGTAGAATCTGCTTGAGCTATGAGAGGTTTTAAGTTAACAGCTGTCTCTACCACCCTGTTTCCTGACTCTGATAATGGTTGTAAAGACTGCTGTCTTCCTTTGGCAGTGGTGCCAGAAAGAACAGGATATGTATGAATGTGATACTCTTATGTTTAATAAAAACTAACTTTAAAAATAGGAGCAAGTCATTCCTTGAAAACCTTTTAGTTTTTATTTTTTTAGAGAGAGTGAGTGGGGGAGGAACAGAGGAAGAGAGAGAAACTTAAGCAGTCTCCACAATCAGCGCAGAGCCCAATGCTGGCTTGATCCCACAACCCTAGGATCATGATCTTAGCCAAAATCAAAAGTTGGATGCTCAATGGACTGAGCCACCCAGACACTCCTCAAAAACCTTTTTTTTAATATTTTTTAAATGTTTATTCATTTTTGAGAGAGAGAGACATAGGGTGAGTGGAGGTGGCCAGAGAGAGGGGGAGACACAGAATCCAAAGCAGGCTCCAGGCTGCAAGCTGTCATCACAGAGCCAGACGCAGGGCTGGAACTCACTAACGATGAGATTATGACCTAAACTGAAGTCAGATGCTTGACCAACTGAGCCACCCAGCTGTCCCTCCTCAAAAACCTTTTAAATCTGAATGGCTTTACATGTTTTCCCACTGTACCTCCCATCTCCTATCCCCACCCTCGACCAAAAATGGGCGGGGGGGGGGGGGGGGGGGGCAGGGGGGGTGGTTAGTGAGACAGCTTTCAGGATTGACCTTAGACACTAAGGACTTCAGTCAAGTGAGGAAAAGAAAAGCATATCCTGAACTTAGCTTTCCAATGAGAAATGTTAACTACGCACAGTACTCACCAAAAAGTGATTAACGGAACTTGGACTCCCTATAAGCAAACTCTGTCCCTACTTCATTCCATACCACACATCTTTGCTCTGAGTTGGCATTTATTCTTCTAAGAGAACACTGTCCCATAGAACTTCATGCACAATTACATTCTATATCTGTACTGTACAATAGTAGCCACTAGCCATATGTGGCTCAGCTCTTAAAATTTATGATTAGTGCAACTGAGGAATCAATATTTTTAAATTTAATTAGCTATATGTAGCTAATAGTTAACTGTACCGGATAGTACAGGTCTAGGAAAATAATACACAGAACCTTTGATTCAAAATGTGCCTTCTTGCCCTGTGGCACGAACACCCATCACATGGAAAGATGAGTTGCACAGGGATGTCTTCTACCCACATCTTTTGTAATTTCTTAAGTATCTCTCTTTTTCTAACCTGCCTCCACCCATTCTTTCACTTTATGTTCATTTTGTGGGTCTTTCCTATATTCCTAGATTTATGTCAAACCTGCCAAAGTGATTAAATTCCATATGTACTCTTGCGGCTACAAAACCAACAAAATGTTAGTTTACCATCCTAACTATCCACAAGGGTACAATTCAGTGCTGTAAGTAACAGGCAGCAATTTACATGTGTAATACTAGTCATCTTAGTCTCCTGTAGGCATAGAAACAAAGGATTAAAAACTACTCAGTGCCATTATTATGTGCTCACTGCTGTTTCTATACTCATTAAGGTTTGCCAACATTAAAGGACTGACAACCTCACATACTGTACCTACTGCAAAAGGGATTAGCACACCAGGAGAAGGATTGAAGGAGATGAACAACAAAGACCTTGCAGAAATTTAATTCCACCACAAAGCTTGAGTGCTGTAGGGAGTCTCTGGCTTCCCTCCCACAGATGGGTTCCTGGGTGAAGTCTGTATCCAGCACAGAGGGGAAAAATGCAGGTGCCATCCAGTAATGAGAGGGGGATGACATGGCTCACTAAGCTTGTATGGGGTCACTTAGGGTGTGAGGCCCATGCTTCCCCCAGGAGCCAGTGGGGGGCAGCAAGTTCTTGGGACTAGCTGGTCATTTACTTCAGTGGAGAAAGCTAAAACCTTGGTCAGGGATCCTCAAGACAAGCACACACCACTTCAATGATTAGCTCCGGAGGATCCCTGGGAAAAGTGCCGTCTTGCCCCAGACAGGAGTCAAGTTTACACAGTCTAGGCAAGTCAGCCTTTGCACAGACTCCCTATTGCCCCAACCCATGACAGTAGGAATGTCCTCTCATTTTCTCATCCATGCATGCCCTGAACCGAAGACAGCTGTGCTCATGCTCCCCTGATTGTCTTTATCGAGCAAGTATGACCAAGGCCATTCCCCTGACTGCGACTGGGGCCATTTGGTGGAAAAGAATGATCAGGAAGGGAGATTGCCTCATTCTTGTCTTTACAATTGACCAATTCTAAAACCAAAGGATAAGAAGTCCAGGCAGGGGATGAGCCAAGTCTGCAGGTTCCTCTGGACCCAGGATGACAGTGTCTGGACACATCACAGGACAGTTGTACAGTCCACCGCAACCATGGCTGTCCATGAGGGAACGAACATCCATTAGGCCAAATCTGCTCTGGCCTGACCTGGATGCTAAAGCACAGCCTGAGCACCAGAATTAGTTGCTTCCAATCACGCAGTCTGCTGAGGAGCCAGATCTGAGGATGAAGCAGCTTTTTCCCCCCTAAGTCTTCACTTATCTCCACAGGGAGAAAATAGAGGTCCACACAAGTACCAAGCTCTTCCTGAGACTGCAGGCCCACCAAACCTCCAGCAAGCGGAGGCAGACAGGACAGGTATGCACTATCCCGATGATCCACACCAAGACAGCTCGGAGTGTAAACAGAGCCCAGTGTTGGGGATAGAAGAGGAGCATGCAGCGTGATGTGAGGTTTTCAGAAAAGGGAAATGACCACTTCTAGCACCAAGGTGGGCTTGTGTGGGTCTGCACAGCATCCCTCACACCGGCCCTTACAGAAAGAAACAAGCTATTTGGTGGCTTGGGTCCATGAGATGGTCTCTAAGCCATTGACAGCTGAGAGAATTCAGGTAATCCACTTGAATTCTAGAACAGTTCATGTCCTCTTAAAGTTCATACCAGAAACCCAGAAATTTACCTTCTATCATCTAGAACAAAGACCTAAGGTCTCAAGTAAAATAAAGGATTATCCTTCAAAATAGCAGTATTACCAGACTTCTGACTCATGAATTTGTTCATTTGTCCTTGCTGATTTGAGCCAGGTGCTTGTAATCTGTGACCTATTGACTAACGTGTAATTGATACATGAGTTTAAAAAAATCTTTAAAGTTCACCTTTGCAGCTAAGACTCAACAGAAGAATGTGCTAAAACCAAAAAATCTGTGGTCTGAGTCTGATCCACCACCACACAGAGACACCTCTAAGGGCAGAGGGACTCAGTTTGGAGTAACTTTGAATTTTTAAACACAATCAGCCTGTGGCATTCGGTAGATGAATGAACACCAATGCTTTGCTAGAACTGGGGTTCTGGATTAAATAATATCAATAAATGATGGAATACAGCCGTCTTTCCAGGGAAAGATTTTGAGTCACAGGAAGAAATGATAGCATTTTAGGCCTCTACAGTCAGATGCTTGGACCTGGTCAGAGGAAAACTTGCCATAAAGCAGCCCCTTTTGTAGAGACTTCTGATTCAAACCTCAAATATCAAATTCAGAACCACCAGCCACAGCTATTAACCTAGCACTTCCTTTTCCCCAGTGCAACTTCCAAGTGTTTGGTAAGCTGTACCTACTCACCAGAAACAAAACTAAACAACTATTCCCCTGACCCCAAGCCCTCCCACCACCACTTTCTATACAGTTCCCACCTTCAGGCTGGCCTCAGACCCTGAGTCTGCTCCCAATGAGAGTGACCACCAAAGCAGGCCATTGGCCCTGAGCCCCCTTACATAATGTGGCCCACAGGATCCTTTAGAACAAGAGAGTTGGGCCTGTACAGTCTTGTCATCTGGACTTTGGTGGCTGTGGCTGGTCTTCCAGGCCTCAAGGGACATCACCTCTGGCCTCTAGTCAGTTTTCCTTTCAACCTTTTTCTCTTCAGCTACATCAAGCTCGGTCAGGACACAAAAGCAAAGCTGCTGGGTGACTTTGGTGATAGCAGCTAAATGAAAATAGAGAACAGAATTCAGCAAACTGATGGTTAGCTACAACCCCAATATGAACACCACAATGTTGATTAAAGCACATCTATGGCCCCCTCCCACTTGTCCCTTGGGTATCCTGTGCCAGGCTTTGCCTCTTAACCCCATAAGCCTCACTGTCCTCCATTCCATGCCCAACCAGAAAGTGATGCATGACTCCCCATCTCCCCACATGGATTACACTTTCAGGAGGGAGTGTTTTAAACCAAAAATAGGACTCTAAAGTTAGAACTAAAGTGCTCATGTCACTGAGAAGTCACGTGGTCTCCAGTACATCACTAGTATAGGGGAAGCTTTTAGCCACCACTCCCACCTCTGCACACATCTGTGTGTGCACGCGCGCATACACACACACACACACATACACAGGCAGTGAGTGATGGGCAAAGAAACTTACCCAGGACATTCCGAATAAGGAGTGGCCTCTGGGACTCTGGCAGATAAACACCCACGAAATAGACAGGAACCCCGGAGAGGGCAATCCCGATGCCAATGAGGGAATTGATGGTGTCACTGAATAGAGGCACAATCACCAGAAACACAGAGCATGTGCAGAACACGATGGGAAAAAACAGGCTCAGCTGAAATGGAGGGAGGTGAGATACGAGGTAAAGCACTATGCGGGAACAGGGTACAGAGAAGTCACCTACAGGAGATGGCCCACCCCTCCTAGTCTGTCCACAGTCACTGACCTTGAGAGGCCTGAGCCGCTCAGGCTCCTTCCAGCGAAGATAGAGCTGTCCAGCAACAGACAGGCCCACGAAGAACCAGTAGCTAAAGCTGAAGTAGTTGATGAGCAGGAAAACATCTTCCACAGTGAGGTAGATGAGTGTCATGGTACACTGGAGGAGGAGGGGATGGGAAGGAGGAGTGGGCATTGTCACCAACAGGCCACCCCAGGAGACTCCAACCACCCAGCAATCAGTACGAGATCTGCCGTTCATTGCTGATTTAGCTTACCAGACTACCTCCAGTTCTTTTCAGTGACCCCTTGGCATCAGATAGGTCAATTCTCTGCATTAACCTTCAAGGTGGCATCTCTCCCTCTTCTGTTGGCTCTTCCTATACACAATGCCTCCCTTCTTTTTTGCAAGCACTTCAATAAGAAGCCAGACTCCTTTCCCCTTCTGATGGCAGATATTTAGGCCCTCCTCACTTTGATGCATCAACCTCAACATGAAACACACTGCCCTCTGGAGACCATCACTCCTGAGTCCCAACTACCTGGCTTAAAAATGGAGGAAATGCCTCCAGAACCAACTCACTGTCCTGGGGTCTTAGAAATGTAGATTGGCAAAATGGATTATACCCCTGATAAAAGAGGTATGACAGAATTTGCCCTCTGGAACAAAAAAGTCCTAGAAGACAGAATCAGGGACTAGAGTCCTGGGAAAGGTCAGATTTACTTAAACTTCAAAAATATGGAGTTTCCCCATTTAATCTTTTCACCTATTATCAACAAAGGATTTAAAACAAAAAGAGCCCATTCTGGGGATAGAAGGGGGACTGTATTGAAAAAAGTGGGGTGAAAGAGGATTCAAAAACAAGATGTCAAATCTCCCCTAAATTTATAAATTCAATGCAATCCCAATAAAAATACTGAGAAGATTTTATGTTATTTTGACAAAATAACGAAGTTCATAAAGAGAAATACAAATGTAATTGCCAGGAAAACTTCAGGGGGGAAGAAAAAACTATAGAAGTATCCTTAGTCCCTCTTTAGATTTCAGAAATTCAGGGCGCCTGGGTAGCAGAGTCAGTTGAGCCTCCGACTTCAGCTCAAATCATGATCTCGTGGTTCATGAGTTCGAGCTCCACATTAGGCTCACTGCTGTCAGTTGGGAGCCCACTTCAGATGTTCTGTCCCCTTCTCTCTCTGCCCCTCCCCTACACATTCCCTCTCTCTCTTTCTCTCTCAAAAATAAATAAGCATTAAAAAAAATAGTTTTTAGGGGCGCCTGGGTGGCTCAGTCGGTAGGCGGCTGACTTCGGCTCAGGTCATGATCTTGCGGTCCGTGAGTTTGAGCCCCGCATCGGGCTCTGTGCTGACAGCTCAGAGCCTGGAGCCTGCTTCATATTCTATGTCTCCCTCTCTCTGACCCTCCCCTGTTCATGCTCTGTCTCTCCCTGTCTCGAAAATAAATAAACGTTAAAAAAAAAATTTAATAAAAAAAAAAGAAGTAACCAAACCTTCATTAAAAAAAAAAAATAGTTTTTAGAAATTCAGTACAAAGCTAAATAATGAAGGTTGGTGTTAATGGAGAAGATAAGTTGAGCTGATGATACTACTTAAGGGGTATGTAATTGTACTTGGTACATATGAAGCACCCTAAAAATTAGCTATTATTTTTATACGAGAATAATTTTAAACTGTGGATAAATGGATTATTTAATAAATGATATTGGTATGGCTGGCTAGCCATTTGAGAAAAAATTAAGTGAATTCTCCCCCCCTCACTCCATACACTATAAATTCCAGATGAATCCAAAATTTAAACTTAAGTAATGAAACCAGAAAATAACTAAATGACAAAAATAAATAAATAAAACTGTCCACCAAATCTTGGAGTAAGGTTTCTCAAGGCCTTTGTTGGCCTTCATATATATAATACCTTAGTGCAAATGAGAAAATGGCAGTCCTACTTCAGGTCTTTTCTCATTTGTTAGAATACTTTCATAATTTACTGATTTTGTTAGAATAAAATGCTTTACTGCTATCTACTGTATATAAATCTATGATGTCTATAGTATGAATAGAGGCCCCTAGGTAGTTGGTATACAACTGGACTGGCTTTTCTAAATATGCTTTCATTAAATTAAAAAAAAAAAAAAAAAAAAGAGCTAGAAAGGAGGAGAAGGAGAAGAAAAGAACTACTGACAGAAAAGATAGATAAATTTTACAAATTCATTTTTATATTCTTTTGTACTGTTTCCTTCTCTAATATAATTGTTTTACTTAAAAAAAAATTTAATGTGTATTTATTTTTGAGAGAGAAAGAAACAGAGTGTGAGCATGGGAGGGGCAGAGAGAGAGAGAGAGAGACATGGAATCTGAAGTAGGATCCAGGCTCTGAGCTGTCCGCACAGAGCCCAATGTGGGGCCCGAACTCACGAGCTATGAGATCATGACCTGAGCTGAAGTTGGATGCTCAACCAACTGAGCCACCTAGGTGCCCTGTTTTACTTTTATATTTTTAAAAAAGTTTAAGAAAAGAGAATAAACACTAAGAGGCTCGGAAAATATCTTAACTGACCAAGCCACCCAGGTGCCCTTTGGCTTGGGAAATGTCTTAAGAAGCTGCTATACCTCCCACCCAGTCTTCTCATAATGTCAGCAGGGGGACTACAATCCCCACACCCACCCCAGCAGAGCTTACATTGAACAATAAAGCAGGGATGGGTGTAAAACGCTCAATGTGGATCATGGACAGTACATCTGGGAGGTGGCCCTCACGGGAGCCCACGAAGAACAACCTAAAAGGACAAGAAGTGTGTCAGGATGATCCTTTCACTTAGCCATGCAGCCATACTCCTGAGACAAACTAGGCTCAGAGCTCCAGAAAAAAGCAGGAGGCAGTATCTCAGGAGCATCACACGCTCTCTATGCATGCCCAACCCAACCTACCCTCACCCTCACCCCAACTTTACCCACAGATGTTTCCAACCTCCAACCATGGGTACGGTACTTCAACATTATCCAGGCACGTCCTACCTCACTGTTGGCCATGGACAGCCGCCAGCCCCTCAGCTATAAAACCCACCAATCACCCAATGAATGCCTCACCCTCCCATCACTCACTGGCACTCCAATCCATTCCACCAAGGGTACCTCCACTCTATCACCCCACAAATTTCATACTTAATACAATGGCTGTTTAAAGAAGGGCAGCCAGGGGCGCCTGGGTGGCTCAGTCGGTTAAGCGGCCGACTTCGGCTCAGGTCACGATCTCGCGGTCCGTGAGTTCGAGCCCCGCGTCGGGCTCTGGGCTGATGGCTCAGAGCCTGGAGCCTGCTTCTGATTCTGTGTCTCCCGCTCTCTCTGACCCTCCCCCGTTCATGCTCTGTCTCTCTCTGTCTCAAAAATAAATAAATGTTAAAAAAAAAAAAGAAAAGAAGGGCAGCCAGCTCTCTCTATCTTCCCCGAGCTCCTGATATATGATAGGACAGGACAAGCCTGAGGCTCAAAGAGACAACCCAGGCCTCCTCTCTGTCCCCAAAGAGCCCTACTGATTAAGAAACAGAGCAGCAGAGAAATGAACCACAGACCAGGGTGTACAGCATCATCATGGAGCACATGGCATTCACCAGGCTTGGGTGGGCTGGGGGAATAAGAAACCTTACAAGAGATAACCATATCTGGGCTGGGAAGAAGAGTTGGAGTTTGCCAGAAGGTGAGTGGGTAGGTGGGAAACAGCACAGGCAAAGGCAAAAGAAGCTTGGAGGAGTGAAAGAGGGTGGCCTCCTTGAAGGTTGGTACTAGAATGCCTGCAGTCCCAGGATAAGGTGTGTGAGGAGACAGCTGGAAAGAACTTGCACACAGGCCATGCTGTGGAGTCTAAACAAACAATGAGAGTCAGCTGTGGCTCTGAAGTAAAGGCCTGACAGGATTTGACACAGAGACTCTGGGGGCATCATGGAAGCCAACTAAAGGAGGGAGAGGCTAGGGTATAGGGAGAAGGCCACACAAGAAAGCAATCTGTGACAACTGTCACATAAGAGAAGAGGCCTGAATGAGGGTAGACACCCTGGCTTAGGAGAGAACAAGACATATGTGACAACCGCAAGTAAATTTGGTGATACATTACATGTGTGTGTGTATATATGTGTGTGCATGCATGTACATGTTTGAGTTGGAAGAAGAGGGTAGACACCAAGGGAAAAATAAAGAGGCCACACAAGGAGAACTGATAGCACATAACATCACAACTAGAGACAAAGCACAAGTGGAGTGCATTGAGATACCTGTGGGCCATCCAGGTGGAGCCACAGGAGTTGAAGATAGCATCTGGAAGGGTCATAGGGCAAGATATTGGGAGTTGGCTCACACGAGGTTAATAATTTGTGCTAGGTAGAGAAGAAATATGGTAGAGGGGATGCTGGAAGGGGACATAATGTCCTGGTGCAGCAAAGGTGTCTAGTACAAAGACAAAGACAACTACATAGGTAATAAAGAAAAAGTGAGAAGGTAAGACAGAAACAATTGTGCATTATCTTGACATCACTGCAGTCCCCTTTATATGCAGACCCTTACTCTCTGCATCCCCTATCCCCACCACCATCCTGTCAATGCCACAATATAGCTGAATGAGGTTAAAAGGCACCTACCACTTAAATATTTTAAGAAGACTGTCAGAGCTGGGGCACCTAGGTGGCTCAGTCAGTTAAGTGTCCGACTCTTGATTTCAGCTCAGGTCATGATCTCAAGGTGCGTGGGATTGAGCCCCACATCAGGCACTGTGCTGACAGTGTGGAGCCTGCTAGGGATTCTCTCTCTCTCTCTCTCTCTCCCTCTCTCTCTCTCTCTCTCTCCTTCTCTCTCCCTCTCTCTGCCCCTTCCCTGCTCTCTTTCTCTCTCTTGCTTTCTCTCTCTCAAAATAAGTAAATAAACATTAAAAAAAAAAAAAAGAGCGGTGTCTGGTGGCTCAGTCGATTAAGTGTCCAATTCTTGGTTTCCACTCAGGTAATGATCTCTGAACTCACAGATCGTGAGTTCAAGCCCTACCTGGGGCTCCGCACTGACAGCGCAGAGCCTGCTTGGGATTCTCTCTCTCTTTCTCTCTCTGCCCCTCCTTGCTCATGCTCTCTCTCTCAAAGATAAATAACCTAAAAAGGAAGAAAGGAAGGAAGGAAGGAAGGAAGGAAGGAAGGAAGGAAGGAAGGAAGGAAGGAACGAACGAACGAACGGTGCCTGGGCGGCTCAGTTGGTTAAGCATCTGACTTCGGCTCCGGTCATGATCTCAGTTCATGGGTTTGAGCCCTGTGTCAGGCTCTGTGCTGACAGCTTAGGAGCCTGAAGCCTGTTTCAAATTCTGTGTCTCCCTCTCTCTCTGCCCCTCACCTTCTCATGCTCGGTCTCTCTCACTCCTTCTCTCTCTCAAACATAAAGAATTAAAAAAAGAAGAAGAAGATTGACAGAGCCAATTGGGATGTCTTAGGAATCAGTAAGGGTAAGGCTATAGGAAACACCATCTCTGGGTGGGGTAACTTGTTAAGAGTCACATCTGGTGCAACCCTGGCCACACCAGGCTGAAGCAAGGGAAGATGACACCATACTGTTTTACAAGACTTTGATTTCTCTATTATTCTGGTTACCCTAGGGAGACCCCAGGTACACGGACTGGGGAGTCAAAACTAGTAAGAAAAATAAACAGGATGAAACTATTTTATTAGTTCATCTTATCTGTTCATGCAGAAAGTATCTATTGAATATCTATTACACTCCCAGTCCTGGGACAGCAACGTTTATAAGGTGAGTGGAAGAGAAATCGGGAAAGAAGCCTTTCTCTCAGATATCAGAGAGTCACAGAGTCACAGGAATAGTTTCCGAAGTAGAGGGTGGTAAGCATCACTTGCTTTGGGGATCCAGTAGGATAAGGACTAAAAGCAGGCTAAGAAGGAGGTCACTGGTACACAATGTACACAGGTACACTGGTAATAAGAACATTTTTTTAGGTAGTAGAAGCCAAAGTATAATGGTTAGAAAAATGACTGACAGTCAAAGTGCATACTATTCCCTCAAGAAGTGTGTCCATAAGGAAGAAGGGAGATAAGAAAAGTTGTTTTGTGATTTCACTAAGTAGAGATGAGAGAAGCACAGAGCTGGCTCCAACTGAACATCCACCAAAGAGAAGGGCCAAGTGATGAAGCAAAATGCTAAAGAAGAGGGTGGTACTAGAACCCAGAGTGAGCCTGGAAGAGCAGAACTGCTCTTTTCTCTGAAACAGGAGGAAAGACAAGTGCTCCTATAGATAAGTCTCTATGTATAGAGGAGAGCAAGAGCCTACCTGCCAGCCTTAGTGTTTTTGAAATGAGGGGCAGAGTTATCCTGTACTAATACCTGGTACACAGCAAGTGCTCAATAATAATCTTCTAAAGGAATGAATCCTGGGGCTGCAGATAACCCACTCTAGGAGCCTAGAGTATAGTCCCTGACAGGATCACTACTCCAAGCTACGACCTTCCTCCGCTCTACCTCTAACCAGTTTGTCCTCGTCTCAGACGGAAGTGTGAGCTTCAAGCACACAATGTTTGCACAAAGGCAAGCATATGCATGCACATTAGCTTACACACACACACACCCTATATATCCAAGAGAAAGAAGGGCTCTTACAGGCTCACCTAGAGCCTGAGGGAATTAAATACCGCAGTCTGTTATTGATAAGGCAGAAACACAGTACCTTGATGAAGCAAAGATAGACGCATTGAGGCCCCCAAAGCAGGACAGGGCAACGGCAATAGGAATGGTCCAGCTGAACATGCCAAATGTCTGGTCAGCAAATGTCTGAGGGCAGAGCACAGAAGGCACTCAGCACAGGACAGGCTTTCATAAGCCTCCTGTACCTATGCTGTCAGGACAAATGCCATCACTACTGAGCAGCCCACCCACCCTCTAACCTAGACCCATCATCCCACCCTGCAGAACTGGAATGGCTGCAGAAAGAAAGATTGAGCCATTCAGTATGAAAAGGTGATGAGCAAATGGGTACTCACCACAGCCACAGCATCACTGTCAAGAACATCTGAAATGCTCAGCACTGTGTAATAGGCCACATTGGTCAGGATGTAGATGAGCGTCACAATTGGCATAGAAATCCCAATGGCCAGGGGCAAATTTCTGTCAGGACAAGTGAGACAGGACTACCTAGAATCAACTATCCTTGGAGTCAAAAAAAGTTAACCCAAGGATTTGTCTGAAGTTTAACAGTTCCCTGGTTCTAAATCTTTGAGGCAGGCTCCTCTTCCCCACATGGTCAAAGGTGGATATGAATCCCATGCCCTTTCCATGGAGAAACAGAGAGAGTGAGGGAGAGAGGGAGAAGGAGAGGGGGAGAGAGAAACCCTTCTCTGTGAGGATAGCTGGGGATCAGTATTTGATCTTCACCACAATAGGACCAGTGGACCCCACTGAAGGAGCAGTGTCCTCCAGGGACTGGAGGTCAGGCTGGGGAACTGGCTGCCCAGAATAAGCTCCTGACTCCTCAGGCCTCAGTGTCAGCACCAGAGACGAGGTTCTAACACCTTAGCCCCAGCTGGGTCAGCTACTGCCCACTGAAGGACCTCTCCTTGAGCAAGGACCCTGGGGATCCTTCAGTGTAAACCTGAGGGTGAGGAGCCAGGGGCTTTCCCACCTTCACTCATTCCCAGCTTACCCCCTAATTCCTCCAAGCTAGAGAAAGGGCAGTAGGGAGAAGAAGAAGGAATGAGAGAAAGAGAAAGGAGGAGAGGGAGGAGGGCAAGTGTGCCCACTATTAGCAGGAGTTCCAGCCAAGTTGGGGGGAGAGAGTGTGATCCCACCGTTACCTTTCTGGGTTTTTGATTTCTTCTGTTACAAAATTAAGGGTGTCCCAACCTGAGTAAGAGAAGAGGGCAGAGTAGAGGGCGAGAGAGAGGTCTCCCATGTCCCAGGAGGAACCCTCAAAGGCATCCTGAAAGTGCTCAGAGTGTCCTGTGGGGGCAAAGGCAGGTAGGGGAAGGGGTTCAGGGAGAAGGAAGAGGAAGAAGGAGGGGAGAGATGGAAGGTATAGGGAGAAGAGGAAGAACAGGGAGAGGCAGTAAGAAAGAGGAAGTGAAGAGGGAAGAAAAAAAGAGGAGGGTCAAGAAAAGGGAAAAGCAAGCGGGCAGAGGGAAGAAAAAAAACATAATTTAACACCAAAAGAACAACCACCAGCTCCCTGTACTTTATCACCCCACCCACTCCCTCAAGAAAGTTCATATTCCTTTAGCAAAATTACACAATCTCAGAAAAACAAAAACATTCCTGGCTGCCTTCTGAAGTGATAACACCTTTTCCAAAGCTCTGCTGAATTTCCAAGTGACCTCAAGGTAGGCCAGAGTTCTTCCTATTTTTAGAAATAACCCTGTTTTACATTTTTAACTAACAATTAGACCTTCCCGTGGAACTATCTCTTTTGGCCAAGACCACTGCACAATGTGGTCAAACAGTTTTCTCATTCTCATGGAGGGAACTCTGTTGCTCTAATTGCAGGGGCTGCGGTTGCATGCAGCAGGAAATCACAGGCTATGTAGGAACTGGGGTCTTCTTATCTCTCACTGCGCCTGGGGTAGGCCTAAGCCACTTCCACCTGTGGAGAGCCAGCCTAGGCACCTGCCGTTCTCCTTGGAGGCATCTGGAGCCCGCACAGTTGAAAGCCAAGGGAGCAGCACCCAGTTGCCCAGAAGAGAAACCTTCTAGACACACTGGAGGTTTTTTAAACAAGATCCATACTTTTTTTTTTTTTCTTACAAGATCCATACTTCTAAGGAAGCCTGCTGTAATCCCCTGCAAAAAGCAGACCTATTCCTTCAATGTATCAAAAAGGGATGGGTGTGCAGCAAGAGAAGGGAAAATAGGGGTTTTCATGCCCGAGAGGTGTCAGTCATCATTCACAGCAGTGGTTTCCTAAGGCACAGATCTTGGTAGGAGGCTAATTCAGCTACCCAATTTGACCTGAGATGTTCCTGAGACTCCAGGGACATCCAGGTGGCTGGCTGTACTAACTTGGCACATATGCCAAGGTACTGGACAAGAATCACCAAAGGCACTTGAAAAGAGAGCTTTCTGAATTCCAAAACCAATAGATCTGAGAAGGGGGTCTCACCTCTCCCTGGTAAATGTAAACACAGCTGAGTTTAGAGACAGACAATATAGAACTGGGTTGCTAAGTAAGTGATTGAGATATCCTTGGCCAAAGACACCATAGGACTTCCCTAAGAGCTCAGGAGACCTCATGAGGCCTATTACCCTCCCTGTTAGTTTACTCTGATTCAGGAATGAAACGCTTTCTAAAGCCAACATGTAGGAAAGCCAGTGCTTCATACTATTTTAATATTTTGCTGAGAACTGACTTTGGGTTCAAATGCTAAATAAAAACAAAAAGTAAAGACTCCAAAATAACCACTCATTTCTACATTCCATCCAACTTCTATGCACACCTTCCCACTCCTCTCAAGGAGGGCCAAGTCTTCCTACTTGCTGCCTGGCAGTCACAGACCAAAAACAGGGCCACAGTAGGGCTCACTCTATCCCCATCAGCTACATTTATGACCCAATTACACACGACCCAGGTTTCAAGAATTCCTAGGCTCTCAGCTGCCTTCTTGCAATGTTCCCAGCCTCCACAAAGGGAAAACAGCCCTGAGGGAGGGACTGACTCATGTTCAGTTGGCCAAGCCAGCCTGGTCCAAGGAGCCCAGGAACAGATGTCTTACTCTCAATGACAGTCTAGGATATACATAGAATGAGCTGATCAGTTAAGCCAAGATTTCCCATGTCCTCCTCAGGAAATCCACACAAATTCCTGGAGTCATTCACCCTCCTTCCAAGCCCAGGCCCATCTTACCCTGGCACAGTTTAACGAGGCCCATGACAATGATGGCAATGAGTGCTAAGACCTTGGCATAAGTGAACGTGTCCTGCACACGTGTGCCCCACTTGACATAGGCACAGTTGACAAATGTCAGCAGACCTAGAAGGAAAAACATAAAATCACTGGCAGGCTTGAGCTGAGGGCACAGTGACCCAACCTCTCCTTAGAGAGCATCACTTCTGCCCTAACTAAAACCAAAGGGGCCAATGATCGAGTCAGAACCACAAGAACAGGCAAATGGAGGGACATCCACCATCTGCCCATCACTGTTGACAAGTTAAGATACAAAGGCATGCATTAACACATATTCATTAATTCTGACAGCCAGAATCATTTTTGGAAATTGCCCCCAGGCCCAGAAATAATGGATTTCACCCACCCTTCCCCACTCAGACTTCCAAGGTTCCAAGCCACCCAAGGCACAAAACATTTCCATGGCCATATTAGAAAGTGGGGACAAGAGAGGTCCATCAATAAATGAGGTGAATTTAAACACAAGTGGCAAGTCACCTAGGAATTAGAGAGACAATGTTTTGCATGTAAGTGTATATTTTTAAAAGCCTGTTATGTACCTGACAATTCCACATGCATCCTCTCGATTAATTCTCACAACCTTAAAATACAGGTGTTCCTATTCCCATTTTATAGATAAGGCTAACCAACATTCCTAAGCTTACAAGGACCCCCTCCCCATCCACCCCCTCCATTTCTATCCAAACCTCCTGATTCTCAGTGAGGCCCATGCAAAACGAAGCTTGCTTGGACATTCTCTAGGCTCCTGTCTGCACTGCTGGCTTTACGTTCCAGCTCTTCAAGGACATCAGTGATATCTGGGCCCTATGCAGAGTGTCCCAGCACCTTACTGTTGCTAAACAGGGACTGCTCTGACCCACCAGGAAGACACAAGAACAGAATACAAGAGGCTCCACAGTGACACTGCTAAGTACTGCTCTAAGCCTCCAACAATAGAACTGTTATGTGAACCTCAAACGTTATTACAAAATCTTTTGGGTTCATCCTCCAGGCTGCCTCCACCTACTCCTACCCATTTTGCACCCTCTCCTTCAGCCAGACTCTCTTCTTACTGGTGCCATATATACATTTAAAAGAAATGTCCTTTCTTCCTCCTCCTGCCACAGCCAACAACTCCCACTTTCAAGATCTAGCTAAATCCCCACCTCCTCTGTAAAATCTTCCCCAAATATACCAGGCAGCCCCTCACTGAGCTCTCTCTCCCTGAACCCTATGGCCTTTCCACTTCACAGCACGGCTTAGTAACTCATGCTATGGTCATACGGACATCTGTCTCATGAAGGTCTCCCCCTTGGGCATGTGCCCATAGAAGACCACAACTATTAGGGGGAAACAAAAGCATATTGTTTTCTTAAGCTTATTGCCAAGCAAAGAGGGGAACTGATAAACTCTGGTTGGAATCAAGATGTTGATGAACTTTGGAGTGTCTGGGTGGCTCAGTCGGTTGAGCATCCAACTCTTGATTTCGGCTCAGGTCATGGTCTTTGCGGTTCATCAGTTCAAGCCCCATGTCAGGCTCCCCACTGACAGTGCGGACCCAGTTGAAATTCTCTCTCTCTGCCCCTCCCCCACTTGCACTTGCGCGTGCGCGCGCACACACACACACACTCTCTCTCTCTCTCTCTAAAATAAACATTTAAAAAAAGATGGTGATGACTTTCACTTAATCACCAATTCCCTAGAGTGAGGCAATTGTCACAAAGTTGACATTTCTCTACTCAGATGTGAGGGAGACTAGAGCCTGTGGAAATAAACATGGTGGCTAAACAGCCTCCATAGCCCTTAAAGACCTTTCACTCAGTACTCTGGCAAATGATACAGGTGCTCACTAGTTAGTCATACGGGGGATGGAGGAAGGCAATGGTCAAAGAGGAGGGAAGGCCAAAGGAATGCATGCTGCTGGCAGGTCTTCCCAGGGACCTGCCCTGCTAATCCAAGTTCTCTGTGGGGGTTAAGCCTAGATCAGCTAGCATAAGGATTACCAAGTTAATAGCCACCAGTAATCCACAGACCCCTATCCAACACAGTAAGCATATTTTGAGGTATCTGCCAGGCCCCTTCTTGGGAATTGCCCCCCCTCACCTATCACAGCTGATCACCCAAGGTGAACCTATTCAATTGTCTTTCCCAGGAACACAGAGTGGGGCAGCAAGAAATGGAATCTATCTAAGAGTAGCAGAGTTGGGAGACACAGCAAGTCGAAGGTACATACAGGCCCTTGTAACAGAGGAACAAAAACCACAAAAAAGCAGAGGAAGGAAACAGGACTATGAAAAGAAGCAGAGGTGAGAGGGTGTGCAGCTTGTGAGAAAAAGACTAACAGAGAAAGGTGCAGAAATACACAGAAGACAGGGGAGAGAGATAAGAGACAGACCGAGAGAGACAGAGAGAAGGGACAAAAAGAGTGACAGACAAAAAGACGGACAATGAAAGAGACTATCTCACGATGCCCTAGCTGTGCTCACCGTGCTTGTGCCTTACAGCACCAAGATGTGGCTGCAAGATGGGGGAGAAAAGAAGACATACTCCACAGCCTCACTGACAGGCACTCCCTCTCACTCCTGTTCCTTCTCCTTCCCTCCATCCTGCTACACATCTCCCCCCTGGCTTGATCCTCTCAGCACACAAGTAAATATTGCACATAGTGCAATTCAATGACTCCTGCCAATAAGTGAAAGAAGGCAGCTCTTCGTGGAAATCCCCTCAGAGCCCCTTCTGAATGACAGCTGGAAAGATACAAAAGAGCTTGGTCACAGTGGTTGCCTCTGGGGAAGAAGACCAAAGCTCTGGTGAGGGAGAGACACGTTTTCCATTGCACACTGTTTTACACTGACTTATTTACCATGCATAAATGCTTCTTCCTCAGTAAAAATTAAAATACTTAATCTAAAACAACGTGTAGCCAGGGAGCAAGGCCAGAAGTAGGGTGAGGTAAGGAGGGTGTCTGGGGCACAAAATTTAAGGAGGTGCTCACTTTCAGGGTCGCCTGGAGAACCTCAGAATGAGTGCATCCTTTTTTCTTTTTTTTTTTTTTTAAGTTTATTTATTTATTTTTTGAGAGAGAGAAGGGAAGAGAGAGAGCAGGAGCAGGGGAGGGGCAGAAAGAGAGAGAATCCTGAGCAGGCTCTGCATCGTCAGGGCGGGGCTCATACTTCCCAACTGCTAGATCATGACCTGAGCCGAAACCAAGAGTCGGACTCTTAACCAATGGACCACCCAGACACCCCCAGGTGTCTGGGGTACTCACCCCCAGAGTGAATGCATCCTTAAATGCTGTCCCCAGAGCCTTACTTGCTTCACCATACTCTCAGCCCTGCCAGAGAACAGGGAGCTCCAAGAACAGTCTACCATGCAGAAGCCAAGTCCCCTTAAGGTTTTCCTGATTTTAATTAAGAAACATATCACTATCTGATCCCACCCCTCCAAGCCTCCCCAAATTCCCATCCCCATCTAGCACCATAGATTCTGTCAGGGCTTAAGCACAAAGCTGAGCCTGGAGGCCAGGTGCTCAGACGCAACTGAGCGTTACACATCCACAATTACAACATCCAAGACTTCCCTCTTCTCCCCATCTCATTTCCTGGCTGGAAAGCCTGTACCAGCAAGTGTGGGGTCCATGTGAGGGTCTTCAGTCTCTAGGGGCTTTAGCAGATCCATACCCAACCCCAAAGCAGAAACAAATCCCTAAAGTCTCTCTGTGGCAAAAACTGCTAGTTATCTTTTAATATCTCTTCTTCCATTTTTTCCTTAGTAATAGAAATTTTAGCGTAGTCATGGCCTCCCAAAATAAAGTTGACATTTCCCAGCCTCTCTCCGCAGGCAGGTATGGCCAGATAACTAAGTTCTTGCCCCAGGGATGTAAGCAAACATTCATATAAATAAGACCTCAGGAAGTCTGTTTGAAGGGCAGCACATGCCTTTCTTTGTTCTCCGTATCAGCCACAGTGCAGACTTGGCAGCTAGAGCGTGAGTAGCCATCTTGGACCACCAGCTAGATAGAAGTCGCATGCTGAAGATGGCAGAGCAGTAAAGCAGAAGGAAGGAACCTGGCTCCCCGAAAAACTATAAAGTCATCCTACCAGCCCCACAATGCTGTGAGAGAAATAAACTTGAATATATTTGAGCCACACTGCTTTCGGTTTTCAGTTGTTTGAAGCCGAAATTCATCCTGGATAATACATGTGCCCTACAACAGAACTGTGCCTCTCATATTCTCTTTCTGATGAGGAGATGACTTGGCAATCTGCAGCTATAGTCCCAGTTATGCTGATAGTCACAGCTCCCTTTTCCCACAGCAACAGGGAAAGGAAGGAACCCTTCCAATTCCTCCCACAAACAAGCTGGGTGTTACTAAGGGGCACTCAAGGACAGAGGAGTGCAATCCTTAACAACAGCAGCTACAAGGCAGAAGAAGAAAAAAAGCAGGGGAGAGACCATCTACAAATATATTAGGAGAAAAATGTACAACAGTCCAGGAGAAGTAAACCCTTCCAAATGTAAATCCTGGAATCTGGAGCTACCTCTCAGGATGCATATGAATATGTCAGGTATATGCCTTGTTAAGAAACCCCCTTGTTTGTTTGCTTAAAGTTTATTTATTTATTTATTTATTTATTTATTTATTTAGAATATATGTGTGTGCTCATGAACAAGCGGGAAGGGGCAAAGAGAGAGAGGGAGAGAGAGAGAATCCCAAGCAGACTCCGGGCTGTAAACACTGAGCCCAATGCAGGGCTCAAACCCACAAGCCCTGAGATCATGACCTGAGCTGAGATCAAGAGTCAGACGCTTAACCAACTTAGGCACTCAGGGACCCCCTCCTTGTTTTTAATTACACAGATATACACATTTACTCTTATTATCAAACCATTCATGCTCTATACAGGGGTAGACTCCAGGGTCTTTGTACTGCTAAAGACCCAGTCCTTCTGAGGCCTGTCACTTTCAGAACATGAAAGCTGTCTATCCATAGCAACAACTGACCAAAAAAGGGGAGCATACCCTTCCTTCTCAGAACCCTGCCCACGCTAGCGCCTAAGACAGCAAGAGACAACAGAAAGTTATTCAGGAATTATACAGTGTTTCTTCACTCGTCTCCCCTTTGGCAGTCTCCCTCCCCCATCTCCTCCAGCTCCTGCTCCTCCTCCTCCAGCTCTTCTTCACTGTGGGCCTTGCCAAACAAACCATGGGGGGTGGAGGGTGGGGGAAATGGATCTCAGTGTGAGCAAGCCTCTGCTTTGATGCCAGTGTCAATGCTGAATGACTTCTATACTGAAACCTTTACAGCAAATAATCTCCAATGATAAGTGTGAGCTGCTGGTCACCTGGCCAGAGAAGGGACCTATGGACCTCAAGAACTGCCATTTTCCCCTACAGTCCCATAAGTGAGTAAGAGCCTCTAAGCGTACTGAGTCCAATTGGCAGCCTGAGGCCCAACCCACCACAGAAGAGTCCAAGCTCCCAGCACAGATATGAGTAGAATGCACCTTTAGAATAGAGTTTCTCAACCTCGGCACTATTGACATTTGGGGCTAGAAAAGGCTTAATTGTACGAGGCTGTCTTATACTTTATAAGATGCTTGTACTTTATAAGATCTGGCTTCTACCCACTAGATGCCAGTAGCACCCCTTCCCAGCAGGTGTGACAACCAAAAATCTCTCCAGACCTTGCCAAATGCCTCCTGGGGGACAAACTCACCTCCGGTTGAGAACCACTACCCTAGGATAGTAAGTAGCTAAGATAGCCTGCAATTTAAAAAAAAGTTGCTAGGATCTCTCTGCCAGTGTAACCTGGGAATAGGGTAAGGGGCTGCTAAAAGCCAGGATTTGAATCAGTAACACCTTCAAGGTCCAAGTAGGTAATACAAGTGAGCAATGGTAAGAATGTCTGGGTATAAAACAAGAGGGAGTGGAGGGCTGTAGCAGACTAAAGAGTGTGTGCTCCTTTAAAGAGAGCAACCACTACTCAAAGGCAGCTGATTGTGTCAGTAAGGAATGTGGGTCCAAGGTTACCAGAACTTTTGGTTTTTCAAAAGAAAGGTCCAGTCCTGATTTTCATATTTTGGCAAGTAATTCAAAATTGCTTACAACACGAGGCCAAACAAATATATCTGTGGGTCAAGTCTGGCCCATGGGGCACCAGCTTGCAGCTCTGACCTGGAGTTGTTATATGGAGACTATCTGGGCCCTTTCTTCTAGAATGGAACTTTAATTGTCTAGCTTGGCATGGTTATTATTTCTGTAGACAGTCTCCCAAACAACAACGTGGACCCCTCTCATATCTCAATTTTAGACTAACTTAATTATCCTATCCCACCTAAATTTCACCATGGTTACAAGTGCAGATTTTGGGGGTTTCCCCCTTAATTATGACCTAATTGGTTTCTTCCAAATTTTTGTCTCTTAAGACCACGTCGCTCTCACTGCCACCCCTGCCCAAAGAGACTCCCTTCAGCACATTCCAGATTTGTTAGATGATGCATCAGCCTGATTCTACACCCTAAGTTCCAAGAAGAGGAGCAAGCTGAACTCCAAAGTCTTGTCAGTTAGAATGAGACATGGTTTTATAACTTCGGCCCGTCTCTGACAATTTCCTGCCTACAGACATGCATTGTGAAAAAGCCTGGGCTTCTAGGATAGGGGCTTGAAGGAATTCTGATCCTGAGTACTCTGGGTAAAAGTACACTTGAATAAAAGCAGCTACAGATGCTATGACTGCACTTCTAAGAAATGAGGTCTCTTCTCCAATCAAACGAGCAGTTCCTGATATGGGGATGGGCTTCCTAAGCACAAAAAAAATGAGGAAAATCATAAAGGAAAAAGGATTTAGCAAATAAAAATCTTTTGCACATGAAAAATTACATATAGAGGTGTCCTTTGACTTGGTTATTTTTGGAATTCACCCTAAGGCCAACACGAGACCAATGCACAGGCACTCTCAGTTGCTTAGATAAGAGCACAAACTCACAAAACCTTCTAGAAGAAAATTGGGTAACACATGAAGAATCTTAAAACAGTTTATTTCTTTAGACACAAGTATTTCTCTTGTATAATTCTACCCTAAAAAAAGATGCAGAAACTCTGAAACGATATATACAAAGACTCCCACAGCAATATTATTTATAATGATATTACAGAACACTTACTATATGCCAGACACAGGGAAGTACTATACATGTATTGATTCACTTACTCCTCACAACCATCTTTTCAGTAGGTACAATTGATATTTCCATTTTACAAATGAGAAGACCAAAGCAACAGTTAACTAACTACTCTAAGGTTAACAGCTAGAAAAACAGCTGGTAAAGCTGGAATCAATCCCAGTCTGGCATGGGAGCCTGTGATCTTAACCACTATACCACACTGCCAGGAACCGACTTATGTGTCCCTAAACCATGTTTTCTAAGAATATATCATGAAAGGGATTAAATATTAAATTTTTTAAAGTATTATACAAACCACACAGAGTATGATCTCAAAAGTACTTGTAAAAAATGAGATAAGCACAGAAAAAAAAAATACCACAGGTATTTCACACAAATAGCAGCAATAGTTCTCTGGGAGTTAAAATTATGGGTGATTTTTCTTTTCTTTTTTCTATTTTTTTGCATTTTCAAAGTGCTTGTAACATTACATACTACCTCTAAACAATAATAGTAAAAGAGACACTACTTTAAAAAAATGTTTCTTTTGAAGAACATTCCACAAAACGAAAAAAAAAAATGATATACTAAATTTAAAATGCAGAATATAAAGTTATACGCAAAGTATGCTACCAATTCTATAAAAAGAAAGAAATGAAGACATGATTTAACTATTAAAAGTGCTCATCTTTTGGTGGTAGATTATAGGTGATTTGTGGTCAAGTTAATTTTCTCCTTAATGAATATATTTTAGTTTATTTTTTCTTTAATGTTTATTTATTTTGAGAGAGGGGGAGGGGCAGAGAAAGAGGGAGAGAGAATCCTAAGCGGGCTCCGCTCTGTCAGTGCAAAGCCCAACGCAGGGCTCAATCTCATGAACCCATGAGATCATGACCTGAGCCGAAATCAAGAGCCAGATACTTAACCAAATGAGCCACCACCCAGGCACCCCCTAACACATTTTCTAATCAGAAAATTATTATTATTTTTTCAAACTGAGAGAGACTGAGAGCAGGGAAGGGGCAGAGAGAGGGCAGGAGGGAGAGAGGACCTGAAGTAGGCTCTCTCAGCAGACAGCCTGATGTGGGGCTCAAACCCAGGAACTGTGAGATCATGACCTAAGCCAAAGTCAGATGCTTAACTGACTGAGCCACCCAGGCACCCCAGAAAATTATTCTTTTTCTAGACAACTCAGTCTGGCCAGAGTTCCCCTGGCCAGACCCTACCAGACATACAATACAGCTGAGTACCCACTTTCCCTCTTCCTGGGGCTATATGTGGAGGGGTTCCCTTTAACATTTGTCTTTAACAAATCCTTAAAGTCAGGAGGCCCAGTGTACAGTACAATCCTTTACTGCTAACTCCAAGGTACTCTCAGCCTATTTTTAACACTGTGGATAAACTACACACACTGCCAAAGCTTTTGCAAGCAGAGATACGGAAAGGACAGAGTATAATTAAGTGCTTCTGGCAGCACAGTGCTTAAGGAACACAGGGAATTCTGGGCCACTTCTCAGCTAAAACACTAGCTCTACAAGACTGTGTAAATTCACAGCAATCTTCTTTCCTTTTCAGTGACTTTAGGCAGAATCACTCTTCACCACCTCGTAAGAGAAAAAGGAAAATAAAGAGGGATGAACTGGAATCTCTCAGGTTCTGTCCTCAGAAACCCAAATATGGGCTAGAAGCCACCTTCCTGTCACTGGCCACAAGCAGAGCTTGTTTACAAAGTCAGTGTAAAGAAATCTGAAACACCAATGGGAAAAAGCCATTTTGGTGTGGTGCCTGCTGCTTAGAATGGGCTGCAAAGAGGGGCACCTGGGTGGCTCAGTTGGTCAAGCATCTGACTTCAGCTCAGGTCGTGATCTCACCGTTTGTGGGTTTGAGCCCCGTGTCGGGCTCTGTGCTGACAGCTCAGAGCCTGGAGCCTGCTTAGGATTCTGTGTCTTCTCTCTCTGCCTCCCCCATGCTCATGTTCTGTCTCTCTCTCTCAAAAAAATAAACATTTAAAAAAATAAAAAAAATTAAAAACACAATGGGCTGCAAAGAGTGGAAGTGGCAGGGAGCAGTGGTCCTGTGGGCCTGATGGATAACACTTGGGACCCCCTCACCACCCCCACCCCCAACAATCTAGAGAAGCTCTTTTCTCAGCCTCTAAACTGGTTTGTTTTCTTTTTTTTAACTGGATTAAGATAAAAAGCTGGGAAGCAAAATAAAGTCCTCAGCACTGAGGTTTTTTTCTGGGTTAAGCCACAAGTAGTGCTATTGACTCCAATCAAAACATCTGATAAGACAAAAATAAGACATGCACCAACCTGTCACATAGACTGGAGCACAGAACTCTGTAACAGCAAGAGTTGAAGGAATGTGAGGCACCAAAAGCCACAAACAGACTCAAATTTCTCTCATCTCTATCCCTTACCCTTACTTATCTCTCAGGGTTAAATGGCTTTGGTGAAATTACTTCTTCAAAAGGTAAGATGCCTCTCTTCCTCCCATAAAGCAAAATATACTGTTCAAATATGAGGTACCATTAACATTATTAAAGGAACCCACATCCTCAAACATACTTTCCCACTAAACCCCAGACTTACATATGCAAGCAGCAGCGAGGAGACGGCAGGCCAGGTACGGGGGATCACAGGTGGGGAACGAGGGCTGGATGATGTAGTTGGCGAAGGTGATGGCAATGATGGCCTGACTGGTGGGCTCAACAATTAGCAAGGAGGCCCAAAGGCGGATGAAGGCAATGAAGCCCCCAAAAGCTTCTAGAATATAAGCATAGCTGGCCCCAGACTTGGTGATGGTAGTCCCCAGCTCCGCATAGCAAAGGGCACCAACAACTGAGAAAAGCCCACCAATGGCCCATATGACTAGTGACAACCCATAGGAGGCAGTGTATACCAGCACGCCTTTGGGTGAGACAAAGATTCCTGAGCCAATCATGTTGCCCACCACCAGGCTAACCCCATTCAACAGAGAGATCTCCTTTTTTAGCTGCATAGTTTCCATGGTCTGTTGAGGTTGCATGCTGACATCTTTCTCTCTGGGCTGGCTGGCCTCAGGAATGAGATGGTAGGTTGGCGTGGGGCTCTCCAGCTCCCTGGCTTCCATGGCAAATGTCTCCTTCACACTTGTGTTTCCTGTGACCTGGCAAAGAATATAAATGTATTAGTCTAGGGCAGGAGCTGGTGAGTCTCTGGTTTAGAGAACTGCAAAGCCAACCTCTTTTGTAGGAATGGCATGCCTTGCACATAGATCTAAATACAATGACCTTATATCAGTTCCCACCACAGGACACAGAGAAATAAATGGAGGTAGGCAGACATCTAGTGCTCCCAAGAAAGATGACAATGACAGGGTTCAGGCGATGGCAACTTCCAACAAGAGGTACCTGGCTTGACACCCAGACATTAGGTTGGCATTACGCCTAGCCATAGCACAGATTCTCCCTAAGGTATAGGTTTTAGTCTGGTTAGTTTATGAGACCAGTGCTCTAACCCCTGAGCTACAGAGTCTAGTTTGGTCAATTTAACACCTGCAAACCAGGGGTGCCTGGGTGGCTCAGTCAGTTAAGCATCTAGCAATTGATTTCGGCTCAGGTCATGATCCATGGTTCATCAGTTCAAGCGCCAATTGGGCTCTGGGGCTCTGTGCTGACAGTGCAGAGCCTGCCTGAGATTCTCTCTTTCTTTCTCTCTTAAAATAAATAAATAAACTTAAAAACAACAACAACAACAACAACAACAACAAGCTGCAAACCTGACCTGCAGAGACCAAACTCCCAGCACCAGGTTTATAGCTCTAGCCAGCCTGATAGGTCCCTCACTGCCCAAACCCACTCACCTCCATCCAAACATAAACAGGAACTCCTGCAGTATCTAGCCACATGCAGAGAAGTCTGTAGCTACTCTCAGGCCAGCAAAAAATACGAAAGAATAGGAGCAGGTGGTGAGAAGGACTAGGAAGATGCTAAGACCAGGGCCATTACAAAGACTAGACCAAGGAGAGGATCTTCATGAAAATACACACCTGTGTGTTGCTAAGTCCACCACTTCCACCTTCCCTCATTGCTGCTTTCCCCGTTCAACACATCTCTTTTTCTAAAGTGCCCAGAAAAAGAGACAAGACCAGATGGAGAAAGAACACACAGAGGGCACCCTAACCTGGGGCTCAACTGCTATCTGTTTATTTGTTTTCCTTCTCAGCATGTGCCTCTCACTACCATCTGGATTGCAAAGAGATTCTCCCAGAATAGGGCCCAGGAATTCTGACACTCAATCAGAGCTACATGACTTTTCTTATCCACAGACCTGGCATCAGAAGGCACCCTGTATGGAGATGGCACACACACTACTACTTTTGGTTTAGAGTTGGGCCAGTCCAGAAACCTCAGGAAAATTAGACTCCACACCAATCTTCATATAAAGAACCCAGAATCTGTCAGAGGAAGACAAGAACCTTCCTATGCCCCAGGAATCAGGAATTCAGATCACCTATTTACTCCCCCCTCATGTTCTGGATAAAGGAATCCTGTAAGCCGTTTGATTCCCACCCAGGAGTCAGTCTTTTAAGGTCACAGAGATAATTTCCAGGGATAAGAATGAGATCAGTACATCATCTTCCCAGAAGCCTCTCATCTACTTAACAAAGATGGAGATGCCAGAACCTTACCTCGTGGAGCTCAGAGTAAGGGAACCACAGCCACTCAAGAGTAAGTAGTTCTCAGGGAAAACTCCAGTCTCCACAGCTCCATCCAAAACTCCTGCCTTACCTGTTCCGGTCCCCTTCCAGAGTCTGGATTGGAGACGAAGTGAAAAAACTCCTCTGGGCACTGATAAGCCTTCTCTCACTTCCAGAGTGGAGCCAGCCTACCTCCGCTTAGATGAGAACTGGCTTTAAGGCAGCACCACTCTTCCTTTCACTCCTGGCACCAAGCCATGCAGGTTTCCCTCTGCAGGCACAGACACGTGGGAACATACTTGTTTTCACGTGTCTGTCAGCTGAGCCAAAGCAACCATGAAAACAAACTTGGAAATAGCAGAGGAGCTTATATTCGCCCATGAGTCAGGTGCAGAGAGATCTAGATTGCCTTTTTCCACCCAATTCAACCCAGGGCAAGCAGAGAAACCTGGTCCCTGGTCCCAGTGCCCATTCCAGCCTCTCCCCTATTCCATCAAACCTTAGCTAGCTGGCGGGAGGAGGCTGGGGCTCCCACACATTCTTGTTTGGACTTCTGACACCAGATGTATGGTTTTCCACACATCAAGCAATTTTGCAACACTTAACTTACTCCTGACACTATCCACCTGGAGATCTCACAGGTTAAGAGCTCGGTCCCACAAAACTTTCCCCTCTTCCGATGCCAAATGAAGGTTCAGGTTGTTACCAGGGCTTCCACTATGCCTGGCTATAAACTGAAGGGTCCCACTGCCCCCTCCTTGGGTTCAATTAATTTGTTCGAGTGGCTCACAGAAAAACAGTTTACTTACTAGATTACCAGTTTATTAAAAAAAGATATAATTCAGGGGGGGCACCTGAGTGGCTCAGTCAGGTCATGATCTCACAGCTTGTGAGTTCCAGCCCCAGGTAGGGCTCTATGCTGTCAGCTCAGAGCCTGAAGCCTGCTTCAGATTCTGTGTCTCCCTCTCTCTCTGCCCCCTTCCCATTATGCTCTGTCTCTCTCTCCCTCAAAAACAAATAAACATTAAAAAAAATAAGAAATAAAAAAATAAAAAGGATATAACTCAGGAACAGCCAGATGGAAAAGATGCTTAGGGCAAGGTATATGGAAAGGGGTGTGGACTTTCCATTCTCTCTCTGATCAAGCCGCTACTCACCCAGCACCTCCACCTGTTCACCAACCTGGGAGCTCTCCAAACTCTCTCCTTATGGGATTTTTAAGGAGGCTTCATTAAAAAGGCATGATTGGGGCGCCTGGGTGGCGCAGTCGGTTAAGTGTCCGACTTCAGCCAGGTCACGATCTCGCGGTCCGTGAGTTCGAGCCCCACGTCAGGCTCTGGGCTGATGGCTAGGAGCCTGGAGCCTGTTTCCGATTCTGTGTCTCCCTCTCTCTCTGCCCCTCCCCCGTTCATGCTCTGTCTCTCTCTGTCCCAAAAATAAATTTAAAAAAAAATGTTGAAAAGAAAAAAAGAAAAAAAAAAATAAAAAGGCATGATTGATGAAAATCATTGGCCATTAGAGATTGACTCAATCTCCAGCCCCTTTCCCCTCCCCAGAGGTCAGACTGAACCTAAGTTATCAATCTCCTAATCACAGGTCTGGTTCCTCTAGCAACCAACCTCCATCCTTAGGAGATCAAGATGTTTTCCAAAAATCACTTCATTAACATAAACTCAGAGGTATGGTTGAAAGGGGATTGTTATATAAATAACAAAAGACATCCATTTCACCTTTATTGCCCTTGAACTATTTCAGGAATTGAGAACAAACACAAATAATATAACAAAAAAAAAAGCCTTATATAGGAAATGGCTCTTATATAGGAAATTATATGGCTCTTATATAGGAAATTATAGGAGCTGTGTCTAGAAACAGTTGATGAAGACCAAATATATATTTAACCACAAATTAGATTTAAGATGTAGAAAGATGGTGAAAGCATCACTCCCACTCCAACGACAAGAAAAAGCCAAATAATCTACATAACTGATATGGTTTGGAGTGTTGGGGTTTGGAGATGACGGCTAAGAAAGAATTCTTGGTATGTCTTCAGTACAAAAAGGTAGTTTCATTAAAGCACAGGGACAGGACCTGTGGACAGAAAGAGCTGCACTGGGGTTGTGCAGACGAACCAATCTTATACTTGGGAGTTGAGGAAGGTAAAAGGTACCTGGAGGTTTCCAAACAGACTTTCATATGCTAAAGACACACAGGATCCTAGGGGCCTAGGTATTGTCAAGCTAAGGTTGTTTTTCCCTCTAGCAAAGTATAAACATTAAGATAGTTGGGAGTTCCTGAAAGAATGTCATACTCTGCCTATCTCAAATATCAGTCAATGGGCAGTGGGTTATATATATTTAATTTTATCTACAGTTCCTCAGCTTTGTTTCTTACATCAAAAGCTGTGACTTTTCTTGAAGCCATCAGAGAGCTAAGGTTACAGCGTAACCAAGTGGACTGAAATTTAAGGAAAAACAGGCACCTCCACGGAGAGAAGTAAGGTCTGGCTCATCAGTGGCAGAGGGAGAATGGTGGGACCAATATACAGGCAGGTAAGTAGAATTCAGGTATAATTTTTAATGAATTACTAAGGGTCTAGCATGGGTTAGGGGCACGTGGGTGGCTCAGTCGGTTAAGTGTCTGACTCAGGATTTTGGCTCAGGTCATGATCTCACAGTTTAGGAGTTCAAGCCCCACCTTCACTGACAGTACTGAGCCTGCCTGGAATTCTCTCTCTCCCTCTCTTCCTCTGTCCCTCCCTGCTTGCTCTCTCTCCGTCTCAAAATAAATAAATAAAACTTAAAAAAAAAAAAAGACAATAATAAAGGTCTAGTGTGGGTTAGCAAGAGCATAGACACTTAGATGTTTTTTCTCCACAGATCTCTGTGGATTGGATGCTCATAAAAAATACTAGGCAGGAGGCCAAAGATAGCCTCTCCGTAGGGCTAGTCTGGAGAAGGAAAGCAATCACTATTCCAGGAAAAATACAAAGGTCCACCAGGTGCCCTCTCTAGAATAAAAATCTTTTTTTTTTTTTTTAATGTTTATTTATTTTTGAGACAGAGAGAGACAGAGCATGAACGGGGGAGGGTCAGAGAGAGGGAGACACAGAATCTGAAACAGGCTCCGAGCTCTGAGCTGTCAGCACAGAGCCCGACGCGGGTCTCGAACTCACAGACTTCGAGATCATGACCTGAGCTGAAGTCAGCCGCCCAACCCACTAAGCCACCCAGGTGCCCCTAGAATAAAAATCTTAACACTGCTGGGGAAAGAGTGGCAAAACTCTGCCACTCCCAAGGCAGCTAGGGCAGGGTGAAAGAAAAATAAAACAACCCTTTACTCCTGGGGGAAGGCAGGACATTCTGATCCAGACCATTAATGATATCCTACCTCTGGGCCAAGAGCAGGATCACCAAAAAGATCCACACCCCTCCCTTTTCTCCCCCCACTCAGATCCAGAAAAACAGGGCCTGCCTAAGACTGAGGCTGAACCAAGACAACAGAGAATCCCTGCTCCCCACCACCAGGTATGGAAGCACCCAGCAACAACAACAACAAAAAGACCTAAAGCTGAGGGCAAAGCATAAACATTGAAGAAAAACCCTTCCTCCAGCAAACCAATGCTAACGCAAGGAAACACCAGAGGAATTTGAAGCCATGTGTGCACCTAAGGTAACCACAAGAACAACAAAACCCAAACCCAACTCAGGGTTGATGGAGGGAAGAGGGTAGGAGATGGACTAGATGGATGATGGGTATTAGGAGGGCACTTGTTATGATGAGCACTAGGTGTTGTATGTAAGTGATGAATCACTGAATTCTACTCCTGAAAATAACTAACTAACTAACTAACTATGATTGGGGCCCCTGGATGGCTCAGTCTTTTAAGCATCTAATGCTCTGGTCATATCTCACAGTCATGAGACTGAGGCCCTCCTCAGGCTCCACGTGGGGCATGGGGCCTGCTTAAGATTCTCTCTCGTTAAACATCCGACTCTTGATCTTGGCTAGGGTCATGATCTAACAGTTTGTGAGTTCGAGCCCCGCATCGGTCTCTGTCCCTCCCCTGCTTATGAGTGCTTGTGAGTGTGCTCTCTTTCTCTGTCAAAAAAAAAAATAAACTTAAAATAAAAGATACTCTCTCCCTCTGCCCCTCCCCTGCTCGTGTGTGCACATACTCTCCCTCTCTCTCAAAACATAAAAATATAAAATACAAAATAACTATGATTAATACATTAAATGCTCTAGTGGAAAAGTTGGGCAGCATGCATAAACAGGTGAAATTTCAGCAGAGAGATGAAAACCACAAGAGTCAAAACAGGAAAAAAAGTAAAAACCTAGAACAGTATCAAATGGTCTATGGTAAATATAAAAAAAAAAAAAATACTTTTTGAAAAAAAAAACTCTTTTGGGGGGCCATTTAATTGCTGTAGAATATAATTGACTGCCTCAAGTAAAAATTCACGAGCAGTGAATTGTGGATTTATA
This sequence comes from Panthera onca, assembly GCF_046562875.1. Taxonomy (NCBI): domain Eukaryota; kingdom Metazoa; phylum Chordata; class Mammalia; order Carnivora; family Felidae; genus Panthera; species Panthera onca. The sequence goes on along the minus strand of NC_138353.1, from coordinate 43,388,268 downwards.
GCATATATGAAAGTGAAATGTATGACAATGACAGCACAAAGACAAGGAAGAATTGGAAATTATACTGTTGTAAGGTTCTCATATGTGAAATAATGTAACATTACTTTAAAAAAACTAAACTAAAGGGGCACCTAGGTGGCTCAGTTGGGTAAGCATCCGACTCTTGATTTCAGCTCAGGTCATAATGTCACAGTTTGTGAGTTTGAGGTCTGTTTTGGGCTCTGGTTTGACAGCACCAGAACCTGCTTGGGATTCTCTCTCTCCTCTCTCTCCACTCCTGCCCCACATGCATTCTCTCCTTCAAAATAGGTAAATATTAAAAACAAAACTAAACTAAAAAGATTAAAAGAAGGGGTGTAAATAACAAGCCAACAGTGGAAATAAAACATAAAAAATACACAAACCAAAAGTAAGTGAAGTAGGTCAGAGAAAAATAAATGTCATATGATCATACTTACCTAAAAAACAAAACAAACAACAACAAAGAAAGGGACTCATAACTACAGAAATCAAACTGGTGGTTGCCAGAGGGGAGGGAAGTGAGGGGATAAGCAAAACAAGTGAAGGGGATTAAGATGCACAAACTTCCAGGGGTGCTTGGGTGGCTCAGTCAGTTAAGCACCCAACTCTTGATTTCAGCTTAGGTCATCATTTCACAAGATCTGCACTGACAGTGTGGGGCCTGCTTGGGATTCTCTCTCTCCCCAATTCCCCCCCTCAAAATAAATAAATAAACTTAAAAATAATAAAATAAATAAGACGCAGATGAAAAGTACAGCATAGAGAATATAGTTAATATTGTAGTAATGGTGTATGGTGACAAATGGTAACCACACTTATCATGGTGAGCATGCGCGGAATTGTGGAATCACCATGTTGTGCAACTAACATAATGTTGTATATCAACTATACTTAAATAATAGAAATTTTTTAAGAAAGCAGAAAAAAAGACATATGGAACTAATAGAAGCAGAAGACAAGTAGCAAGAAGGAAGATTTTAATCCAACCATCTCAATAATAACATGAAATATAAATGATCTAAACATACCAATTAAAAAATAGATACTGGCAGATAAAAATGCAAAACCCAACATGTAGTCTACAAGAAACCTGCTTTAAATATAAAGACATAAGTAAACTATAGGTAAAACAATAGGAAAAAAATAAACCATGCAAACACTAATCAAAAGAAAGATGGAGTAGCTATAGTACCATTATATAAAATAAACTTCAGAATAAGAAATACTGCTAGGGATAAAGAATTCATCAAGAAGACAATTCTAAATATATATTTCCTCCAACAACAAAGTTTCAAAATACATAAAGTGATATATATCTAAAAAGAGAAATACACAAATCTACAATTATAGTTGGAGACTTCAAAGCACCTCTCTCAGTTGTCACTAGAATAGATAGACATAAAATTAGCAAGATCGAGGGGTACCTGGTTGGCTCAGTCAGTAGAGCATTCGACTTTTAATCTCAGGGTCATGAGTTCAAGTCCCACACTGCATGTGGAGCCTACTTTAAAAAAATCAGCAAGATCTGGAAGACCTGAAAACGGAATGTGCCAACAACATAGCTCTTGTCTAATTAGGTGAATTCTGAGAAAAACAAACAAAAACTGGCAACTGCAATAGGGTTTACCTCCATCCAGGAGACAGGGGGCAGGCTAGGGGTAGGAGGCAGCCTTCTAGCAGGAAAAACACTACTTTGGCTCCTCAAATTTCACAACAGAGTATCAACCCTACTATCTACTCTGTTGGTATCAGAGCACAGTTAGGAACCCTCCCTCAGGTGCTACCTGAGGCCTTTAAGACCAATTCCAACCTACTTATCAGGTCCTTATCACTACACCCCCCCACACCCACCCCTACCTCCAACCCCCGCTGTCCCACCCAAGGTCCTATCACACTAAATTCCTTGCAGCTTCCAGAACCTGGAATAGTCCAGGGTTCCTAGAGCCCATCAGACAAACACACCTTTGTTCGTACTGAGCCTCTGCTTCTAACACCCTACTTCTCTCACCTTTTCCCCAACATCCTGGCTGCCATCTTTCTCCACCTATCTCCTTGTGTCTGTAAGGTTTCTAATACATACTTCTGCCTCAGCAGCCACCTCATTCTGTTGCATTTACTTACCTTCAGTCTCTCCCAACTAGTTAGTAAGTTCCTTGTCTGTTTTAACAGCACCCAGTACAAGGCCCAGCACAGGCTTGGTACTCAATCTGTGATCACTGAATAAAAATATACCAAGAACAGGGGCACCTGGATGGCTCAGTCAGTTAAGCATCTGACTCTTGATTTCAGCTCAGGTCATGGTCTCGTGGTTTGTGAGTTTGAGCCCCACAATGGGCTTTGCACTGACAGCCAGGAGCCTGCTTGGGATTCTCTATCTCCTTCTCTCTCTCTACCCCTCCCCCGCTCACTCTCTATCTCTCTCCCCCCACAAAAAAAATAAATAAATAAATACCAAGGACAAAAAATAGCTAAAAGAGAAAATACACAACAAACCCTACTAAAAGTCTAACACCTTGAGCCACCTACTCACCTGCTTGCCAGAACAACAAACAAACAAGGCTTAACTAAATGAAGTGATCATTCAGAGAATTCAGTCTGAGATGGTGGTTCTTATCATTTTGTCAAAGTACTTGTTCTTTAGATGATGAAAGAGGAAAAAAAGGATAAAAAGCAACTATGACTACAATAATGGTTTTGAATTCAAGTACATTTAATTAGTTGCCACAGTATCTACATACATTCTCAAAAAGGCAATCCTTATCTGTGAGATGCATTGTTTATCCTATCCCCACAGAAATGGGATGAAAATCAAGGAGCTCATAACTAAGCCACTATCTCCAGCTAAGTAGCCTGGTATTTGGGGGGAAGAGTGTACAACAAAATCTTACCAGATCACCCTCTCTGAACTGGCTATCCTTCTGTCTTCAGTTTTTATCCAATTGATAAGAAAAATCAGTATGTGAAGATCACAAACAGTATCGGATTCTCAGTCTCTCTCACACAGTCTCTAAAATCACTACCTAAGACAATTTCCATTAAATCATTCAGTGTACCCTGTAAGTTCCTGTTTTGAAAAACTAGTCTTAAACCCTGCCTGTAAGGGCACAATGCAGTTTTCTAGCAGGTTTTCATACTATTTTATAGGCTCCTCTAAGCAGATAATAAAGGAATTCATCAGACCACTAAAACTGCTTCATGAAAACTTAACCGTGAAACTATCACATGCAATTTCAGGGGCAAAAAAAAGAATCTTTCAGAGTTCAATTACAAGGAATACTTTACAAGCTGGATTTACAATCTCTTTTACAATGGGTAACTATGAGGGAAAATGCTGTTGAGAAAAATATCAAAATCTTTTTTTTTTTTTAATTTTGTTAACGTTTATTTACTATTGAGAGACAGAGAGACACAGAGCGTGAGCAGAGGAGGGCTAGAGAGAGTGCAGACACAGAATCCCAAGCAGGTTCCAGGCTCTGAGCTGTCAGCACAGAGCCCGACGCAGGGCTCAAACTCACGAACTGTGAGATCATGACCTGAGGCGAAGTCGGTCACCCAACCAACTGAGCCACCCAGGCACCCCTCAAAATCTTAACTGTGGTAAAAATATAGAGGACTCTCTTTTCTATACACCTCTGAGCTTTATATATTTTCCACAATTAGTAGACTTTAATTTTCTTAATGTTTAACTGTATCTATATAATATACACACACATACTTACACTCCTATAAAACAAAAAAGTGATGTGACTCTATATTTATCTTTTTACCCAAGAAAATAGGAAACTCAAGATCCAATTCAGTTCCCAATCACAGTGAACAGATAACCTTACTTTCAACAGTACATGGTATCTATTCTTTTCCATGACTTTGGTTTTCAATTTCTTTTTAACAACCTCATTGCAAGTAGCTTTCATTATAAACCACCACAATTACTCTTTAGAAAAAGATATAATTTAATATATATACAATTTATATAATACAGTGTTACATAATTTTTAATTATATATGAGCCATTCTCATCACTAGTATCCTGTTCATAGTGTGCAAAAATAACTGAAATTCTTTACAAATCACAAAGATCCAAGAAAGTTAACAGAGGACAGAGCAACAACATTCACCTGTGAGGAAATGAACAAACATCACACTTCCATAAGCTGCCTCATTATGAAGGGTCAGGATGTGAGAAGAAAATGAAGCCTCCACATCAAGGCCTAATTCCACCTGTCTGTCTTGGCCACTTAACCTCTGCAACAAAGAGTAAGAGGCAGCTTATCAAAAAACGAGCCTAATAAGCAGCTGGATATCTCCCTTTGTAAAATTTATGTTTTATATGCCTGGCAGGGACAGCATTCTCAACTGAGAAGTTCCATCACACTCACAGTGGAGTGTAACTGAAGCCACCAGCCCACACATGTGTCAGAGAAGTAGCTCGGTCATCTCAAATCATGCATATCTAGACTGCTGCTGCTCCCGGAGTCCCAGGTCCTGTGAGCACTGTTTGCGTCACTTTTGTAGAAACGTATCCACATCCTGGAGGCTACAGCAGGAAGCGCACAACACAGAGGTCAGGAAATTTCCTGTACCAAGAAGTGCCAAGGAGATAAGTCACATAACTGGTATTTACTTCTGGTCTGCAATAAAAATATGTCCGCAGCCAGAGAGAGAAGAAGAAAGACAGGGAAAAACTGGGTTTGTGGTTTTCCACATACTTGTCAGGAGAGGGAAATCAAATATAAGAACTCAAATGACAGTCTGAGACCAAAGTTGGGAAGCAAAAGCCGTGAGCGCACAACGGCACCTTAGCAAAGTAGGCAGCCTGGGCAGCTTCCTCCTAAGGGCTTCACAGCAAGCGAAGAGAGACGAAAATGAGCTCAGGAAGCACTCAGACTTTCAAAAGTCTGCTGCCCCCAGATCTTCGAATCAGGGAGCAGCTCTCAGAGAAGCACCAGATGGCTGAGCATTCTGCTAACACGATGCTAGATTCGCTGGCAGTGCTTTTTTTCCCCCATCAAGGGCAGAGACTGAATTCTTTTGAACCGTGTCACCAAGCCCCACAGCCCAGTGCACACAAGAGGTGCTCAAGTCTGTTAAATATTGATTCCTATTTATACCGACCATTACACAACGTGGTACCCACACTGTTTGCCTAGCGCTTAGTGAAGAATTCTCAGAATGTTTTACAAATATCTCTTTCCATTTACAACGTGAGATGATCAAACAAGATGACAGGACATGAGACGGGAGGAGGAGCCTTCATGGCAGCAGCACGCGGTTCCCTAGCCCTGCAAGCCCCCGCCCTAGACAATCTCGCAGCATCCCAAGCTCTGATCCTGCAGGACATCCTCAGAGTCTTGCACGCCGTCTTTCTCTCTTGCAGACTTTCTCACAGCACAGGCTCGCTTTCTTCCCGTCACGCTCACCCTGGAGCACCTCTCAGTCTCTTACACAGCGTCACACTCGGGGCCTCTGTCGCCAGAGTCTCCCTCTCAGTCTCTCGCACACTCCTGGAACCACCCTCACACGCTCAGAGAATCACCCCCAGGCTCTGGGTTTCACACACACAGCCTCCCGCTAGTCTGGGGGGGGGGGGGGGTGTGCCTCACGCACACCGAGTCTCCTTCACACCAAAGTCTCTCCCGTACTGTCAACATCATCTCACACACTCTCGGCGTCATCTTCTCACTCAGGGTCTTTCTTGCACACTCACAGTCACCCTCAGACTCAGGGGGGTCGCTCACACACACACACACAGACACAATCTGACACGCTCAGTCTTACACTCAGGGTTCCCCACACTCCTGGAGCCACCCTCACGCTCGCGGTCCCTCTTACACGCACAGCGTCACCCTCTAGCACGCTCTCACCGCGGCGTCTCTCACGTGCCGCCCGCCCGCCCACCCCGCGCCGGGTTTGGCGGGCCCGAATTCCGCACGCGGCGACTGCGGCGGCGCGGAGAGTTCGGCCTCCAGGACGCGGCCCCCCGCCCCGGCCCCGCTTCCCCCGCGCGCCCGCCCGCGGCCCGTTACCTCGCGGTAGCCAAGCGCCGACAGGATGCTCAGCAGCTCGACCGCCACGGCCGCCCGGGCCGCTGAGGCCCCGCCCCCGCCACGTCACGCGCCGCCGGATCGCGACAGCGCGCGCCGCGTCGGGACAGGACGCCTAGTTCCGTGCTGAGTCCGCAGGCGGCGGCGCCTCTGGGCCTAGGGGGCATCGCGGCGGCCTCAGGGATCAGAAGGCTCTGCTCAGTGTGCCGTCCCGACGTCTGCGTGCACTTGGCTCCCTGTCCCCAGGAGGGCCGTGACCTGGGCCCAACCACCCTCGCTCTAAATGGCCCCCGCAGCCCGTTCCTTTATGGCTGTTGGCCATACAGCTTACACAAGTTGCGCTAGATAGCCTCCGTACCCTGTTCTCAGCCAACCCCTCCGCTACGCACCCTAGGAAGACACACAGACCCAAAACGTTTTCTCCCAAACTCCTAGCTCAGCCCAGCTCCCGTCCATCGGAGCCTCAGCAGACACACGGACACTAACTGGCTTCTGTAACCAACCCCCCGCCTCCCTAGGGCTCAGGCTGGGGGACATTTTTTGATCCTTATCTTGTCTGACCCTACCGACACTCTCTTGGGGGAGCTGCACCCTCCTATCCTCTTCCTCTACCTCGGCTGCTGCTTCACCATCTCCTTCTAGGGGTCCTTTCCTTCTGATAGCTTTGGGGCTTTTCTAGGGTCTCTCTGACCTCTTGGACAGCTGAGCCTTCCCCCTTAGCTTCCTGTCCACAACCTCAAGCCATAGCTCTCTCCTGGGCCATGGAGTCATTTCCCACAGACCCGTGTTTACACCTGCACATCCTATAGTTTGAGACTGACCATACCCAATCTCCTGCTCTGCATCACCCAATGACGCAGCCAGAGATGGGCAGCACCCTGGAAGCTTCCTCCTCCTGTCCCCCAAAGACCTGCAGGTTTTCTCATGGTTTTCTTCTCCCCAGTTATAGTAGCCTCCCAATCCCTACTCTGCTCCCTCTAACCCATCCCCATAGGGTAGGGATTGCTCCTAAAATACACATGGGAATGACTGTATCTCCTCTGCCTAAAAACACTTCCATTCTCCTATAGACCTGAGACAGTGATCCTTGAAGAACCCTCATTGCTACTGCCCTCCTTGTGCTCTCTGCTTGGAATACCGTCCTTTAGTGTGAATGAGAGTATGTGCATATTTGGAGTCTTTAGAATCTGACCCTTTGTCCCCTGGATCCATTCCTTCTGCTTCTCTGGCCAGGCAAAGTAAGAACTCTGCTCATATGTGTCACTCGGTGGCAGCCAGTCCACTTACCCTTGCAACAGCCACGTACATGACCTGCCAGCATCCAGATCTCTGGATAGAACCCAGTTATAACAATCCACCATCTGAAAGCCCATTATGCACCAAACACGGAATTAGATGTTCTCCAGCACCATCAGTGTTCCTCAGGACCACCCTGCAGGATACATTTGTTCAGCCGCATTCTGCAGATAAGCAAGCTGAGGCTCAGAAAAGTTGGGAGACTCCGTATGTAGTAGCCTGGAGCCGGTAGAACTCAGATTTGGACCCCAGTAGCGTGAACTATAGCCTGCTATGACTCCATGCCCTCTCTCAGCAGCTGTGAAATCGAACATGGCAGTGGGGCTGAAACAGGTCAGGGGTGAGTAGGCAGCTGTAAGGCCACCACAAGGGGAGCAGGGGACGGTGGCTGTCAGGGCAGAGCTGGGAGTCAGGCTGGGTACGACCTGGAGGTAAGGACCTTTTGTGTTGTCATCCTTTCACCAAGGCCAGCAATTACAGCTGGACCTGTGTATCCTTTGGCATCCTCCCCCTCTTTGGGCCACATTTCTTCCAGGTTTTGCCAATAAATAGTGCTGTGAGAGGGTTCAGAGTGCCCTCTAGTGGCCCAGGGTGTATTGAAGCCTGAAGCCCAGGCTGGCCCAGGGCAGGAACTGGGGCTCTCACCACCCCACTGCCGCCAACCCCCACTCTGGGCTCTGCACCATAGAATTAAGGCTTGGATGTCATCCCTATGCATGTTTCCCTGTCTCCGGCTCTGTTTCTCTGTCTTTATCCATCTCCACTTGGTTCCCAGTGTTGTTCCTTGTCTCTGTCCACACCTAGTCTCAGCCTAGTCTCTCCTCTTCTGTCAGTCTCTGTCCCCAGAGAGGGACAGACAGTGGGCAAACTGAAGAAACAAAGAAGAAGGATGGCGTCCTAAAAAGAACTCTAGGGTCAAAAGACACTGAGACCTGAAAGATGAGAGAGGACAAAAAGGCCGGGAGCGAGAGTCCAGCCAGGGTGACCTGCGGGATTGTCCTCAGCCCCCAGCTGTGGGGCAGCATGTGGGGTTTATACACCAAGCAGGAGTAGAGGGAGGGCAGGAGCCCTCCCTTTCCAATGGGAATGTTTCAGGTCCTGGTTCTTAGGCCCAGGAGGGGAAATAGATTCCAGGAGAGGGGGCAGGAGGATCAAGCCCAAATAGGTGCACAGGAGCAATGCTTTGGTGCTGAGAGAACCCATCAAGGCCCCAGGAAAGGTCTAGCCCCTGATTACCTACCTCTCTAGCGTCTTCACTCCTCCATTACCTCCCTCTTTTCATGCTCAGAAGAGACTCTAAGCCAGGGCACTTTACAGCATCCAGAGTATTTTTATTGCCAGAATCAAGGTACAGCCTGCTCAGAGCCCCAGTACGGAGCACACCACTCAGGAATAAAAGGAGAGAGATGCTGGGTATGTTTACCACACAAAAAAATCCAGCTTCACAGAAATCTTGTGGGAGAGCAGCACAGTCCAGCCTGACTGAGGCTCTGGGGTCCCATCCTAGAGGTTAGACTCAAGTCTTGGCCTAGAGCCATTGACCACTTGGAGATCACTGCCACCAAGGCAGATCCAGATTCTCCATCCCTGCTATTATAGGGAGATCCATGCAGCACCTCTGGAAAGGAAGGAAATTACCAGGGGAGCCCCAAGGCACCTGGCTCTCTCAGGGACGACTCAAGCTTCTGGGTTAGTCTCTGCAGACTAAGCACCACTGAGCTGCCTGGTGGGAGTAGGTGCTGGGCAAAATGGGAAAGAGTTCTACCTCCTCTCAGCTCTGCACCAGCCCACACGGGTGCCAGAAAAACCCTAGGGCTGGGTGGCAACGTGGTGGTGGATTTAGCAGGGATACCCCGAGCTGCCTTAACTGCTTCCTTGAGTTCTCTTTCTTCATGAATACCTAAAAGGCCATGGCACTGGCCCTGCTCTCATCCTTGAACCACATTCCCAGAGGGAAGGGAGCCAGCATCAATACTGTGGGTAACAGCCCAACCACAGGAGTCAAGGCTCCTGGAACGCAGCCCCCAAGAACTAGAGGGCCATATGCTGCCCAATCCTGAGCTAGGCTGTTCTTGGAGGTGAGGGAGGTAGGAGTGAATGTCCCGGGACCTGGGAACCATGGAGAACACAACTCGCCCCTGCCTGCAGGAGGAACCAGGCTGCCTCCAGAAAGCGACAGTCAAGCTGCTGAGCAACTAGGCCACAGGGAAGCCAGCAGCTCCAGCCACCCACAGCCACTATCAAGCCTACCTGTGGCCAGTGTGTGGGAAGGATCCCCTAGGGACCAGACCATCCCTGGGACCTTTAGGGACAGGAACCACACCTCAGTAATATCCCCCACAAGAAGACTAAGGGGCCAGGGCCCAGTGGGTAAATGTGAAAAGGCCACAGGGGTAGGAGAAACAAATGACCCCTCAGTCCAGGATTGAGGCCAGGTGCCAGCCAGTCCACCTGCGGAGCCAGTCCTGAGGTCACAGCAATTCCATCATCATCATCATCAGCAGCAGCAGCAGCAGCAGCAGCATTCTTTTCAGCAAGGATCCCTCAAGTGAGTCCAGACTATTTCTTCTTTCCTCACATCCACAGAGAAAAGGATAAGAAACAGCACTTCCCAATGGCAGATATTTCACAACCCCAGACTGAGGACATTAGTCAGTCAGTCACAAACTGCTAACCTCACGGGCCACGGTAGCCAAGAGAAGCAGGTGTGGCCACGCCATCCCACAGCCCTGCCTGGCACAGGAATCAGAGCCCAAGAAGCACACGTTTCAGATAGGCCAGGGTAGTGGCGTTGGCCAGCATCTCGATGTGCTCGCTGCCCGGGAGCGCCTGCAGTGACACTTGGTGCTCCTGGCGGCTGCGCCAGGCCTGGCACTGCAGGGCGCTCTGCAAGTTCACAGTGCCGTCGCCATCACCAAAGCAGATTTTGGGATCACGGTCTGGGAAGCTCTCATAGTAGAAGGAGTCTGGCGTGGGGACACCAGTGCCATAGAGGCAGTGCAGCGGCACGCCAGGGGGCACTGTGGCTTCGACCAGCCCCTCCGTGTCCTGCCGCATGAGCCATCCATCTTTGAAGCCAATGTCCTGGAAGAACTGGCGGTAGTCCCGCAGCGTGTAGTTGGCTGTGGGTGTACGCACGAAGATCTTCTCAGGGGACCAGGTATAGTTGTAGGGCAGCAGCCAGCTGGTGGAGACGGCAGACCGCTGCTGCTCCCGAATCTTCAGGGGCCCAATGACTGGGATCCGATTGTTGTCTCCTGCAGGGAGACGGCTTTCTCAGTCTGTGCTCAGGACAAGCTGGCAGGGCAGCACGGTCCCCACCAGGCCCCCCGCTGGGCCCCAGTCAGGGGCCCAGTCAGCACTCCGGCACCTCTACACTGTCGTCCTCATTATAACTCCCCCACAGTTCCCTTTATTTTTGCTCTATCTGGGAAGCACACCGCCATGACTTGTTTCTTTCCTTCTGCATTTCCTCACCAGAGGTTTAGGCAGCACATACCCACAAGGTGATTCATTGTGTAAACAGTACCCTCCTCTGAGCATTTGTTACCAGGCTTGTGGGCACTGACCTTGTGGAAGGTGAATCAGCAGGCTGTCAGCCCAGGGACACATTCATCTTTCTCTTTTCTTACACTGAGTTACAAAAACATTTTTCTTTTCCTAGGCTCAGACCTGCAGCCAGCCAGCCCTGGTCGTACCCCACTCTCCTACGTGTCACTGACCTGGGCAGCCAGGTCTTTGGGAGACACAGCAGGAGGGGAGGCTGCAGGCAGAGCGAGGGTCCTTCACACACAGGAATGCCAACAACACAGAGCCAGGGAGGCCTCTGAGGAGTGAGCCAGAACTTGGAAACAGGGGCCCTCTGACCTATTCAGGACCCTGGCCATCCATCAACCCACCTTCTGACTGACGAACAGGCTTTCAGCTCTGCCTTGTGAGGTCTGGCTGTAGGACCCCTGAGGAAAGGAAAGCCCCTAGGTAGGGGTCCATGACTACCACCCCACCCCCTACCCTGCCCCTAATCCAGACTGCCGGGACCTGACAGAACAGTTTCTCAGAATCTGAGGCAGAAATCTAAGGAGACTCACAGGGAAGCTCTGAAAGGCTGAGACCTGAACCTCACCACGGTTTCCTGTCTCAAATTCATGCGTGCCCACATCTGTCCTTTTAGGTCCAGGTTGGACAGAGTAGATGGCTGTCATGAGTCCTTGTTATATCCGGACTCGTTGTCCAGGCAATCCAAGGTCACTACCGGGAAACGCACTGTGTCCGACCTGATTGCAACCATCGGTTGTCCAGCAAGTAGGTCAGGCAGTGTCGATGACATGAGGAAGAAAGTTCCTCAGACGCTTGGCATAGTGGCTCGTGGCTCCTAAAATGAGGGGCCACGGGTTCATTCCCAGTCCTAGCAGAGGGAGGAAAGCCCCATGGCTATAGCTGGCAGGCTCTGATAGCCCTGAAAAGGCAGGTGGATTGGGGAGAAACAGGGAAGGAGGTGACTTTGCCAACTGCCAGGCAAGCAGGCCCAAATAAATCTGCACCTGCTTCCTCCCTGTGTTACCCACAAAGGCTCCCCGCTGCCACAGATGGATGTATGACTCATAAACAGGAAACTGGAGTCCAACCTTCCTTCCCTGGGGCAAAGGTGGGCATGAAGAAGGAAAGATGAGGGTAAGAGAAAGGGAGAAGGCTCCCTCAAAGAACTTTGGGTCAAACCAAGTTAGGCCAGCCAGGCCAGAGCATAGTGTACGTGTGTACACATGTGCACAAGCAAATACCTGAGTGACCAACAGTTGTGCCACTCTGTGAACATGCAGCAAAAAAACTTACACAGATAACAAGAGCCATCAACTAGAGAGATGAAATTAATTAATGATAGATCCTCTTTTGGAAAAGGAGATGTTTAAAAAAGCATCCCACTCTGGAGAAGAGACATGAGGGTGGCCCAGGAGGACACTGTAGAAGGAAAGAGAGGGCACCATCCCTGACATCAGCCCCCCAAACTGGGTCAGGCAGGGTCTTACCTGAGGCCAGGACACGCAAAGTCTTGGCCACGCCCCCCCAGGGCGCACCCAGTGCCACAAAGGCACGGATATACTTGTTCTTCCAGGCCTGTGGCTGCCGCTGCAGAAAGTAGAGTGTGTACATGTTGCCCATGCTGTGGGCAACCAGCACCACAGGGCCCCCATACAGCTGATGCATCTCCTCGATCATCTCCCGGAGAGCCAGGAAGTAGGGCCCGTTTTCATCTGTAGGCCAGAGCCAGGCGGTGGTCAGGAAGGAAGGGTCCTGGGGCCTGAACCATTGAATGTTTTTCAGGCCAGATCCAGGACTAGGCGGGTGGGGAAAATGCTAAAATCCAACTGGGAGTGGTCTTGTTTTCCCTCCTTTTCCAGGAAAGGAGGAAATGTAGGAGGTCCTTTCCCCCTCCTCAGCCTCATTATCTCTCCCCAGAGCTCAGAGGCCCAGAAATCCTAGGGTGAGGGATGGAGAAGGACAGGACAGATTGACCAGTGGTGGTAGCTGTGACTGCTAGGCTAGACACCAGAGGCCCTGGGGGACAGGGGAGAGCCCAGGGCCCCTGGGGGCTGTGACCTCCTCGTCCCCACCTCCTAAGACCTCAGAGAGGAAGCAAGAGTGACCACTTACTTGGGGCTCGGCGCCAGTCGTAGGGGGCCCCCCGGACATCCTCACCCCGTGTGTAGCCCCAGCCCACAAGACTCTCTACCATGGTATGGAAATAGGAACCTGTAGACAGAAATGTATGAGAATTGTAGAAAGGACAGCCAGTGCCAGCCACCCACACCACACCCAACAAGGAGACTGTGACATCTACTGTAGGAAGATCCCTGAAGGAGTGCTATAAGGCTCTGTGCCTACACTGATTAGAGACAGTTTACAGGCTCATTTCAAACTAATAGCATTCCTCCCACTCTAGGAATACAGAACTTCCAGCCCCATTCCCTGGAGGGCATGAGGAAGGGCTACATACCCACACTGCTTCTGCTGGGGTCCAGGAACTCCAGTGAGAAAGTCTTCCCAAAGCCAGGAACACGCACATCTACACCATCTGGAAACTGGGTGGCCCGGGATGTTCTGTTGTAAACCAGCCTGTCGGGGGTGGGGGTGGGGATATTGAGCTGGTGATCCAGGGATGACACTGAACATGGTGTGTCCTAATACTTCCCTCTATCCTAAGCCACACTCCCTTACTATTCTCATGTCTGATAAGAAGTATATAAAGTATATAAAAAGTAACAAACTTTATAAAGCACAAATCAGAGTAACCAAGTCCAACAGAGGACCCCAAACAAGACTCATTCCAAAGATTAAACCCAGGGCCCCTGTCAAGGCAATATTTTCTTCTCCTCCTCAATGTCATCAACCTCAGAATGCAGGTCTTGGATTTGGTTGGAAAAGGGAAGTATCAGACCTGGCTCTGCCATCAACATCATGCTTGACCCAAAAGGCAGGTAGCCTAATCTTACAGGCTCCCATTCCCCATCTCCATGGATTTAGCTCCTACCACCTACCACAATACATCACAGGGCAAAGGAGATGATAAGTGCAGCATACAGACCCAAACAGAGAAACCACCACCTTAGGGTCTGAACACCTGTGGCTGTTGTGTAGGTGGGTGGGCAAGGTGTGGAAAAATGATGGGACAAGGTGGTGGGAGACAGAAGGAAAGCTTTGTACTAGGCCAGGAACTTGGTTCTGGCCTACCCGATACCAAGGAGGCAAATGTGCCCAAGAAAACACAGGTGCCTAGACCTGAAGTTCTTGGTGGTCCTGAGTCCTAATCTCCATAAGATCAGCCACAGAAAGCTGACCAAGATACCCAACATAGACCTAAATAATAGGTCCGGGGGGCCCACTTTCTCTAAGGTGATCTGTAGATTATCCCTACAGAAAAGTGTTGAAAACTTTCTACAAGGACAAAGCAGCTCTGTGCCAGATGAAAGTCTAAACAAGTCAGATGTCCAATGAAGGTAGACAAGCCACTCTCAGTATCAGCCTGCACCTCCGATTGGCAGTACCTGAGACCACGTCTCTGGTGTAAAAATAGAATTGCAGATCAACAGCCCAGAAATAACCCTGATCACAAACAAAAGAGGAAAGAGTCAACAAAGTAGGCATCATAAACAACAGGGAAAGGCAAGGCACCTGAAGAACTAGCTAATATATCTCCAGAAAAAAAACTTTAATTTGTGAGACTCCATTCAGCTCAAACATTTACTGAGCACCAATTTGTTCCTGGTTCTACCGCTATAAAGATAAATGAAATACACCTTCTTTCTCTGCCCCTCTGCTGCTTGCACTCTGTCTCTGTCTCTCTCTCAAAAATAAATAAACATTAAAAAATTAAAAAAAAAAAAGATAAAAGAGATATGCAACCTCTGCCTTCAGTGAGCTCAGTCTTAGCCCGGGGTCACATAATTCTGGGTTCAAATCTTAGTTCTGCCACTCATTAGCTGAGTGACCCTAGGCAACTTTGTAACCTTTTCGAGCTTCCAGGTTTCCTCGTCTGTAAACAAGGTTGAAAACAGTACCTGTTTCATAGGGTTGCTGTAAGACTAAATGAAAGAAAGTATGTAGCACAGGCTGTGCCTATATTCAATAAGTGGTAATTTTCTTTTTTTTTTTTTAATTTTTTTTTTTAACGTTTATTCATTTTTGAGACAGAGAGAGACAGAGCATGAACGGGGGAGGGTCAGAGAGAGGGAGACACAGAATCCGAAACAGGCTCCAGGCTCTGAGCTGTCAGCACAGAGCCCGACGCGGGGCTCGAACTCACGGACCGCGAGATCATGACCTGAGCCGAAGTCAGACGCTTAACCGACTGAGCCACCCAGGCGCCCCAATAAGTGGTAATTTTCAATACAGTATTATTTTATTATCAGGGAAACATCCTTGGAAACAAAGTTTGGCAACTGATAAAGATTAAAGGGAATAGACATGTGGCATGGAAGAAGGAAAGGTTAAGAGTTCTGGGGGAGTGGCAGGGGAAACTTTACAGAGGGATCAGGCTCAGGTTTTAAAGGGTGAATGGGGGGCAACTGGGTGGCTCAGTCGGTTAAGTGTCTGACTTCAGCTCAGGTCATGATCTCAAAGTTTGTGAGTTCGAGCCCCACATCGCGGTCTGTGCTGACAGTGCAGAACCTGCTTGGATCCTCTCTCTCTCTCTCTCTCTCTCTCTCTCTCTCTGTCCCTCCCCTGCTCACTCTCTCCTTCTCTCTCTTAAAAACAAATAAACATTAAAAAAAAAAAAAATTAAAGAGTGAATGGAGGGAATTTATCAGGCAAAGGGTATAGAGCTAGATTCCAGGCTGAAAGTATAAAGACATGGAGACATGGTATGTCCCAGGAGGAACAAGAAGTTGAGGGGCCAGTGAGTGGTCAACTCAGAGGCAAGGGAAGGGATGGAGGCCACGTTGAGGCTATTAATAGGGGCTGAAGCATAGAATCCACATGTAAGGGGGTGCCTGGCTGGCTCAGTCAGTAGAGCATGCAACTTTTCTATCAAGGTTGTGAGTTTGAGCCCTACGTTGGATGTAGAGATTATTTAAAAATAAAATCTTCTGGGATGCCTGGGTGGCTCAGTTGGTTGTGCATCCAGCTTCGGCTCCAGTCTTGATCTCACAGTTCATGGGTTCAGGCCCCACATCGGGCTCTCTGCTGTCAGCACAGAGACTGTTTTGGATCCTCTGTCCCCGCCCCCCCACCTCTCTCAGCTCTTTCCCTGCTCACTCTCTCAAAAATAATAAACAAAAAAAATTTTTTAATAAAAAAAATAAAATCTTCTGGCCAACTAATCTTTGACAAAGCAGGAAAGAAAATCCAATGGAATAAAGACAGTCTCTTCAGCAAAAGGTGCTGGGAAAACTGGACAGCGACAAGCAGAAAAATGAACCTGGACCACTTTCTTACACCATACATAAAAATAAACTCAAAGTGGATGAAAGACCTAAATGTAAGACAGGATGCCATCAAAATCCTAAAGGAGAAATCAGGTAAAAACCTCTCTGACCTTGGCCACAGCAACATCTTACTCAACACCTCTCCATAGGCAAGGGAAACAAAATAAAAAATGAACTATTGGTACTTCATCGAAACAAAAAACTTCTGCACAGCGAAGGAAACAATCAGAAAGACTAAAAGGCAACTGACAGAATGGGAGAAGATATTTGCAAATGACATATTAGATAAAGGGTGAATATCCAAAATCTATACAGAACGTATCAAACTCAACACTCAAAAAACAAATAATCCAGTGAAGAAATGGGCAAGACATGAATAGACACTTCTCCAAAGAAGACAGCCAGATGGCTGACAGATACATGAAAAAATGCTCAACATCACTCATCATCAGGGAAATACAAATCAAAACCACAATGAGATACCACTTCACACCTGTCACAATGGCTAACATTAACAACTGAGGCAACAACAAATGTTGATGAGGATGCAGAGAAAGAGGATCTCTTTTGCACTCCTGGTGGGAATGCAAACTGGTGCAGTCACTCTGGAAACAATATGGAGCTTCCTCAAAAAATTAAAAATAGAACTACCTTATGACCCAGCAGTTGCACTATGAGGTATTTATCCCAGGGATATAGGTGTGCTGTTTCGAAGGGGCACGTGCACCCCAATGTTTATAGCAGTGCTATTCACAATAGTCAAAGTATATGGAAACAGCCCAAATGTCCATCGATGGATGAATGGATAAAGGAGAATTGGTGAGTATATATACAATGGAGTATTATCAGCAATCAAAAAGAATGAAATCTTGCCATTTGCAACTATGTGCATGGAACTAGAGAGTATTATGCTAAGTGAAATTAGTCAGTCAGAGAAAGACAAATATCATATGACTTCACTCATATGAGGAATTTAAGATACAAAACAGATGAACATAAGGGAAGAGAAGCAAAAATAATATAAAAACCGGGAGGGGGACAAAACATAAGAGACTCTTAAATACAGAGAACAAACAGAGGGTTACTGGAGGGGTTGTGGGAGGGGAGATGGGCTAAATGGGTAAGGGGCGTTAAGGAATCTACTCCTGAAATCATTGTTGCACTATATGCTAACTAACTTGGATGGAAATTTAAAAATCAATCAGTCAGTTAATTAATTAATTAAAATTAAAAAAAAAAAAAAAAAAGAATCCATGCATAGGGTGTAAAGCACAAGGATGAACTAGAGAGAGTAGAGCCAAGAGCTGCAAGAAAGGGAGGAAGAAA
The DNA here is from genome assembly GCF_046562875.1 of Panthera onca. Classification (NCBI taxonomy): domain Eukaryota; kingdom Metazoa; phylum Chordata; class Mammalia; order Carnivora; family Felidae; genus Panthera; species Panthera onca. The sequence continues at coordinate 43,370,660 of NC_138353.1, read as the reverse complement.
GTTCTGTCTCCGAGAGTGCAGAGGTGGTGCTGACTAGACAGGGGAAGTGAGAAGGGCAAGAGGTCAGTGACCTCAGGGTCTGTTGAAGCAGAGATGAGACAGAAATAGGTTCTAGAAATTTCTTTAACCTCGGTGAGCAGCACCCCATCTGTGCCCCAGCCCCCACCTGATGTTGTCGATCCAGCAGTCAATAATGACAGGTAGCAGCAGCTCGAGGTTCAGCCAGAGGGTGAAGTAGTTGTCCGTCCTCTTGGAGCAGAGGTAATGTACGACCGTTGGCTTGTCCAGCTTTGCCTCCAGCTGGTTGCCCAAATCACCAGGCACTGCAGGGGGACACAGAACAGTCATGAGGCCCTGGACCGGCAGGCTGGAGATCCTTGAGGCTTGCACCCAAAGGCCTCCTACTATAGCTGTCCCAGGCTACAGAGTAGGGCCTTGTTTATTCAAAGGAATGGCAAACAGGACAAAGCACTGGGCCACTTAACTAGCCAAAACTGAATCCAGAGAAGGCACTGTAGGACAGGCTTGTGGATGGGGTGGCAATGAACAGAAACACAGTTGAGAGAAGTTCGTAATGGTACCTGCCAACCTCTTGAGAGCCCAGTAATCTTCCAGAGGGCAGATCATCTGGAGGGCCCTAGGCTCTCAGCACACCTGGACCCTGTGTCAGAGATGGCTACCCTGAAACAACACAACAGTCCAGCCACAGCCAGGTAGGGGAGGGTGTGACAAGGCCCAAGGATAACTTCTCTCTGCCCAAGCCAGTCTAGTCAGTCTATACACACAGAGCCCTCAGGCCCTTGTGAGACTCAAACCCATCCCCATGGCTTCATCACCCAACATTCAAGGCCCTTGCCAGAATATTGTTCCCATTGGCCTTTCAGGCCTCACTTGGTTCTACATGCCATGCCCTTCATCTTCCAAGCATATCACCATTTAGGATCCATGATCACTGAGTGAACCATCAGCTCTTGGCTCTCCTGGGCATTCTTTGGGTTCTACAAACCTAGCCCTGCACAGGGCATGCCCTCCCTTTGCATCATCTCACAGTGTCCTCAGGACAACCATGAGACGCAGGTGTGGCACCTGCGTTCACCTCCCTTAACAACACAGATGCAGAAATGGGGGGTCCTCAGCATGACAGTGCAGAGACCTTGGTCACTGTCTGCAGCAAAGAGGAAATGGCTCAAGGAGGAAGTCACCAGATTTGCTGTGCCTGAATGCTCTTTGTCCTGGATAGGCTGTGTGGCCTCTAAAAATAGCAGTGGTCACTTCCTAAGCCCCTTTTTGCCTAAAACTAGGACAAAAGACATCCATGTAACTTTCACCTCAAATAACACTGGGAGAGAACATCCTTACTATGCTCACTTTACAGATGAGGAGACTGAGGTTGGGGTAGAAATGACTTGTTACAGTCCTCCACCAGCCCAAAGTCTTCTTCTGTATCACTTCTTTGGTTTCTACCACCAATTTGGGTCTCACTCATAGAAGGTGGTCACCCTTGGAGGCTGATCCTCTGATGGTCCCTGCTGTGTGTCCAGGAACAGCTCCTCCACTGCCCACCATGGGGTTTCCCAGGATTAATGCCAACAGCTTCACTCTCTGAGAAGCTGGGCAGATTAGGATTCTGTGACTCTGGCTGTGGCGTAAGGCTCCTCTGCTGTGACCTAGGATAAGCAAGAACTGAGCTGAATGAATTGAGTATAGTTAGCATCAATCCAAGCAAAAAGGCTGCCACACATCAGGGACCCCATCAGGGACCACACATTTCCCAATGTCACACCCTTCATACTCAGAACTCCTTAGGCTACCCATGACTTCTTGTGTGCTTACAGGATAAAGTCTAGATGAGCCAACCAGTCACAAGCCCTGCACAATTCACTCCTCCCCTAACTCCATTCCAGACATCCTGGATTGCTTACCTCTCTCCCTCTGAGATGTAATTTCCTCTGCCTGGAACTCTCTCCTGGCCTCACCTATAGCCACATTCTCCAGGCAGCCTTCCTTAACTGGATTGGTAGACTCTTTGTGCTTACCCAATACAGACCTCATCTCTAGGGATCCCTGTAAACTTAGGGAACACAGGGCCAAGTCTGCCCAAATCCCGTGGTGAACCTGAACCCAGCATCCCCCTGGAGTATTTCCTGGCCTAGAACTCCTGGTGGGAACCCCCAGGGACCACATTGTCAGTCAACCCTACCCTTCTGTGATCTGCATCACCCCCATTAAAATACCCCCATCAGAAAGAACATGGGGGTCATGCTGCAGCACACTCAGTATGTGACATATACCTCAGCATGTCTCTGCCCTTATGAATCCTAGCTGGCCACCAACTCAATGCTTGAATGAGGCATCCAAGGCCCCCAAGACAGAGAAGTCTCATCTCTGCCCACCACCACAAAGAAACACTGTGGTTCCTGTATAATTACAGGGGCCAGGGCCAAGGGGTTGGCCAGGAAGGTCATCTAGACCCAACATAGCCCAGTCCAAATTGGTCTGGAAAGGGTAAGATGCTCCCTGACATCTGTTCATAGCCATTGTCCCAACCCTTACCTCTGTCTTTAGCCATCCTCAGATTCCCTTAGGCCTCCTCCCTCAGGCCAATGCCACCCATTTGGTAAGTTGGGGAGGGGGGTGTCTTGGTGGCAGGATAGGAGAGTCATTCTTTCCCCCAAAAGCTTCCTTTCAATAATGCCTCCTGAAACACATGGGGCTGGAAGAGTCGAGAGAGACAGCCTCCTAGCCATGCCCAAATCAACAACTGAGGACCCTGGAGACCAACTCCGAGAACACCCTATTCCCCCGCCGACCCTCAGGAGTGGGGCCAAAGGATCTCGGTCTCTCCAGCTAAAAAATTGACATAAAGCGAGGCAAAGCTTGGGACTGACGTAGATAGCATTACTGATAGACAACAGAACAGCAGCCCTCCCATTTACCCCATTATTCTACAGGGGAAGGTGAAGAGAGGTTGACCACACCCGCGCCCAGCATGGCGAGAGGTGGACGGACCGAACCAGGTGACAAGACAGTCATATGCTCCCCACCCCACGCTTAGAGCACAGCAGATCTGGAAGACGGCTCCGCCCGCACCCGGTCCTGCCGGATGCACGAGCAAACGGACCCACGACTGTACGCGCGCCTCACCCAGCACCACAGGAGGGGGACGTCCGACCGGGAGCGCCGGGTCTACGAGCAGCAGGAGGAACAGGAGGCCACCCAGGAGCAGCGCCGCAGAATAGGGACAGCGGCGAAGACCCATTGCGTGCCACGGCCGCTACAGGTCCGAGGTGCGGATTCAGCGCCCTGGGCTGGCGCCTAGGCCGGGGCGGCGGCGACGAGCTTAACCCCCCCGCCCGCAGTAGACCACGGCCGCCGGGCCAATCAGGATCCACCTTCCCCAAACGGCCTGCCAATAGGAACTCGCCGCCAGACACGTCCCTCCCGTTTGGAGCTCGCTGCCTCGCCCCTGCGGATCCCCTGCCAGCTCCTTGGACTGTGCTGCGCGCCGAGCGCATCGATCAATCCGGGCTCAGCCTGGCTTCTCTGCCCTGAGTCCCCGACCGGTCGCACCCAACTCGCCGCTGCTGGAGACCCAGCACAGCTTTGGGTGTCCACAATCCACGCTGCGCAGCCCGATTCCTGGTGCGTCCCTGCTTTGGGATCTGGAACGGGCTGGGCCGAGGGAGGATTCAGGGTCCAGTGCTGGCAGCTGCGAGAAACCCTGGTCAGAGCAAGAAGAAGGGGAGAAGTGAGTCTCGGAAAGTTCTTGGGCCTTAGGGGACCGGGAGCTGACCAGGACCTTTGTGCAAACCCTACACCGATTCTATACACCCTGCTCCGATGTCACCTGGGTTCAGGCAACGGGTTCAGGGACTCCCCTGCGTCTGTCCAGGGTTTAGGAATAGGGGCAGGACAGGTAGAGGCTAGGTCAATGTGTTTCGTTTCCGAGTGAGAGGGCTCCCCTCCTGTTTTAGTTGCGCGCAGTATGGAGCCACAACATCAGACTGAGCAGTACTCGCGCCCAGTTGAAAGTGGGTTTGAACCTCAACCTTGCACCATGGCCCGTCAGCAAATTTTCCAGCAGAGCAGGGCAGGGACTTCGGAGTCCACCTCCCATCCCAGGCAAACTGGGGATCCAGAGAGGGCAGAGGCTCCCTGCTAGAGGAATCAGAGGTGAACAGAGTGGCTAGATCTGAGGGCTGGCAATACGGCCAGCACCATGGGTCACCCTATGATAGGGAGACCAGCATGTTTGGAAACTGGAAGTCTTGATCCTCCACACACCTCCTCCTGAGGGTTAGACAACACCCTGATCATCCCCTGGCTGGTCTCAAGACCTCTAGCCCACCCATTCCTTCCTTCCTTCCTCTTGGTCAATGGCAACACTTTCTAGCCTTTCAGAGTGCTGCTAGCAGTCACAGTGCTGCCCCTCTGTGTTCTTATAACACTGGTGGTTGGAGTACCTTACTTTTTTTTTTTTTTTTTTAATGTTTTTAATTTATTTTTGAGAGAGAGACTGCACAAGTTGGACAGAGGGAGAAAAGGGGGAACAGAGGATCTGCAGCAGGCTCTGCGCTGACAGCAGTGAGCCCATTGTGGGGCTTGAACTCACGAACTGCGAAATCATAACCTGAGCTGAAGTCGGTGAATGGTGAAATCATGACCTGAAGCGAAGTCGGATGCTCAATCAGCTAAGCCACCCAGGTGGCCCTAGAGTAGCTTACTCTTTTAAGGTCCACCTATCTCCCACCTCAGGCCCTGGCAAGGACTTAAAACTTCTGCCTCCCTCCATCCTAGAACCCAGAAAGAGGGGTTGCCAAGGACCAATCTGTTGCAGGCCCACGGTGGGAGACCATAGAGATCATTTTGTCAGTACTAGGGACAGGCAGGAGTCCACGGCCAAGAGTTAAGTGAAGGGAGGGTAGGCATCAGGATGGCCTGGGTTGCTTTGGACTTTGGATAGTCTGAATGTCTTGTCAACCCAGCAGCCTCAGGTGACCATGGACCCTTCACAGGGTGGCCCCGTCCTCTGGAGCAGTTCCGTGGTGCCCCAGTCCCACAGGCCTTGCAGATGATAGGGACCATGGCCATCGGGGAGAGGATGTTAAGGCCTAGTCACAATGGTCTGTGCTGGCACTGTGGAGAGGAGAGGAGTCAGAAGGTAAGGGTCTCCCTTTCTCACAATGACCCTGTCATCCACATGAACTTCCTGGCTGCAGACCTGGGTTCATCCTGGACTCTAGATACTTCCCTGATTCTCAGACCCACAACCAGGTGGTCACCAAGTCTTGCCAGCTCTACCTTCCCAATGCCAAACTTTCATCCCCAAAGTAGCCTCCTTGCTGATGTCCCAATTTATGCCCTTATTCCTATGGATTTCTCTCCCTGTGTCAGGTTGTCATCATTAAACATTAAATCAGGCCCATCACTGTCTGCCTAACCCCACACATAATCCTCCTACTGCATGCATCATATGCATCTCAGTCATAGTGAGTGAGGACCCTGCAGGGGACTCTGACCTTTTCCCCCAACTTCCACCTCCTCTCTCTCCCAGCTCCCTCATCTCCAGTTTCAATAGCTTGTTGAATCTATTCATCCTTGCGTAAGACAACTGAAAAATCCCTCAAGTCACCAATAGTTTTTTGGGTAAAGATTTTTTTTTTTTATGGCTTTAAAGGTTTGTTTTTTGCCTTACTGATACAGTATAAAAGGGGAAAGAATTCAGAAACTATTTCCTAAAGTAGATGAATGATACAAATGTTAGTGTGATGCTGTACACTTCAGTTTTATACAGCAAACAGTTCCAACTGTCAGCTTATGGGTGAGCTAGCAAGAAACATTACATGAATTAATTTTAAGATGTAAGCATATTTACATACTTGCTTATTTAGTTTTGAAAATCTAGTGTTCTTTACCCCATGGCAGTCAAGACTGGGGCTTAATGCAAGATGTTTCAGCATGCTTCCCCATTTGCTTTTATGCATATGACAATAAATGCAGTTTTGAAAAAAAAAAAATAACCTCATTCTCCCTCAGGACTTCTGCACTTGTTGCATTGGGATCACTCTGCAGCCCCCATTTTGGGGGACTTAACTGAGCTCTGTATTTAGGTCTCAGCCCAGACATGACCATTGATTGACTCTGAAGCAGGCCCTACCTGGCTCCTATCAGAATATAATCACCAGAAGAGCAAGCCCCTCGCCTGCCCATTACTGGGGCTATTGCCTTCTTTGGTTACTAGTTACCACCAGCACAGTCCCAGGCACACGGCAGGTGCTTAACATATATTTAATGAATGAGTGATACACCCCCCGCGCCCCCCCACCGCCTTCTCTAACCCTTCCCCCTTCCAGGATATGGTCCTAGTGCCAGTCAGACCTGGAGGAGAGAAAGAACTGAGAGGTCCACAGGGCTGGATGTGAATTCTGGAAAAGATTGGGAAAGAAGGATAATATTCCTGTGGAGAACACTCTGGGCAAAGGCCAGATGTGGGAATAAGCCCAGAGACTGGGGAGTCAGGTCAGGTGTGGTATCTTTCTCAGGAGAGAATCCAGCCAACAGCCTTTACCTTTTCTCTTTTACTGGGACCTTTGCATTCCCTCTTGCTCACCCAAGTTCCAAGCTCCCCTATGTGGACCAGGTGTGTGCCTGGGCTTAGGGCAACCCAACCAAGACCAGGGCTTCTGAGCCGAGCCCATTTGAAGGCCAACTGATTCTCCCTTAAAGCTCATGGCTCATGAGGCTCCTATTCTTCTGCTCCTAGTGTCTCTCTGGGGTCATGAGAGGCCAGACTCGGGGGTTCTGAACAGGGGCCCAGAACAGGGTGTCTAACCTGGCTTAGGCATCAAAGAATGTTGCCTGGAGGAAGAATTATTAGAGATGGGTTTTGAAGGATAAGTAAGAATTTGCCAGGAAAACAATAGGTGTAGGTAGGTGGGTGGTCCAGACAGGGAGCTTAGTATGTGCAGCAGCCTGAACACCTGAACAATCACACTGTGTCTGGGGTACGTGGTGGGTGGGAGTGGAAGAGAGGTTGAGGGTTCTGAAAACCAAGCTTAACAACTTGGTGTATGTCCAGGAAGCCCGGAGCCACAAAGATGCTCAAGCTGGAGGGAGGCAGGATCAAGGGTCTTCCCTTTTCACTTCTCTCCTGGAGCATTGCCCTTGGTGGAGCTCTCCAGTGGAAGATCCTCCTTCCAGCCTCAACACCTTGTTCAGGGGACAGAGTCAGTGCGCCCTCTGGTGGGTACTCAACAGCTATATGGCAAAGGCGCGTAGCTGGGAACCTGTATGGAGGGGCAATGCACTGGCTACCCTGGAAGCCCAGGAGATAAGAAAGGGTAGTAGCGATTGACCCAGTTGCCGGCCAAGGGGCTGCAGAGGGTGGGGATGGCCCTGAGCTTGGGAGTGTGGATCACCTCTGTGGATACCACAAGGCACCCCAGTGTAGAATCCTTCCTAGAGGGGTGCCTGGCTGGCTCAGTCAGTAGAGCATGTGATTCTTGATCTGAGGTTGTGAGTTGCAGCCCCACTTTGAGTGTAGAGATTACTTGAAAATACAATCTTTAAAAAAAGGAATCGTCTCCTGCAGTGGGATATTTTCTGGCTTGGGGGAGAGAGAGAGAGAGAGGAGGGTGCTTTTACACCACTCCTAGACGCCCTGTAGGTCCACAAGGATGGTCACACTCCTGGCCCCATGTAAGGATCTCCACTCTGTATCTGTCCCAACTTTCACGTCCCAAAGGCTGGAGTGCCACTGGCCTTTGTAGCAGGCCTCAAAGAGCCAAGGTAAGGATGGGATTCCACAAGCTTGTGGTCTAGCTCACAGGACCAAGTTCCTTGCCCCCAAGTACCTGGATTACAGTTTGGGAAATGCAATAGGCTGGACCGTTGGAGCCTTACCCTTTTCACCCACCTGATTTCCAGTTCATTCACTAACAATTCATGAACTCTAGTAGCTGGGTTGGGATGGGAGACATTCCCAGTGAAATACAGAAATCTCAAACTACAGTGGGGGCCCCTGCTACAGAGGGAGGGGACTTGAGAGGAGAAAGTCTGGAGGAAGAGCAGGGGTTAACTAGGGCAAGGGCTGGGTTGGTAGGAGAGGAAATAGCACACACAGGAAAAACCCCTTATCCCCAGGTAAGGTTACTAGTTCTGAAATAGCCAAAGGCTAAAGGTGCAAAACACTTAAGACAACTATTTATTCATTCATTGTCTTGAGCAAGTACTATGTGCCAGGTGCACTGATAGGCACTGGGGATGAGCCTGTCCTTTAGGATCTGATGTTTGGGTGGGGGTGATGTAGGGAGACAATCAATAAACCTTCTATTGTTTTAGAAGTTACTTTAGTGTTGGGGGAAAGGAGTGAAGTTTGTTTACTATTAGTGGTATGATCTGGGAGGACCCATCTGAAGATAAGTAAAGGAGCTCAGCAACGCAGGGGCTCTAACGTTATTTTAAAGAATTTAGTTTTTCAAGAAGAGTCCGAGCACTATAAACTGTCATGCAGGAGGGCGTGGGCGGATGGGCGAGCAGGAGCTTAGGGGAGCCGCCCCACGCTGCCAGGAGGGATAGAGCTGCCACACTGGACAAGTTACTTCTTTTTTTTTTTTTTTAATGTTTGTTTATTTTTGAGAGAGAGAGAACAGGGGGAGGGGCAGAGAGACAGGGAGACACAGAATCTGAAGCAGGCTCCAGGCTCTGAGCTGTCAGCACAGAACTCAACATGGGGCTCGAACCCACGAACCGTGAGATCATGACCTGAGCCCAAGTCGGAAGCTTAACCGACTAAGCCACCCAGGTGCCCCAAGGACAAGTTATTTCAAGAGGGTGGCTTCTCTGAGGAGCTGGCGACGTCGAGACCCACGCAGAAGGAAAAATACGGAAAGGCCTAGCGGGAAGGTTGAACGGATGGGGGCGCCAGGAAGGGTCAGACCGAGATCAAGTAAGCACCCAGATGGCAGGGTGGTGACTCCGGGAGACAGGAGCCCGACAAGGAACAATGTACGTCAAGGGAGTTTAGGAGTGCCGCTGTGGTGAAGAGTTTACTGCAAAGGCTTGGATAGAGGAAGCCCCAACTCCGCCTGGCGCAGGCGCGCTCCAGGAAGGGTACGGGAGGAGCCTTACTTCGTTGTTGGGCCCTGCCCGGAGAACAAATATTTGACATTCCAGGCTTATCTAAAAGGGTGCAGGACCCGAAGAGCGACGTTTCCCCCCTCCCCCAGGGCCTGATTGGCCTGGGGCTTCCGCCAGTCGGGACCAGCGGGCAGGCGCCCGAGTGGGCGGTCCCCAAAGGGGCGGATACCTGCCCAAACCAGGGGGAAGCGCTAATCGCCCGTAGCCCGTAGAGGCTGGAATACCTGTCTACTTCCCACTCCCTCCATACCGCCGAGTCCTGGCGCGAGTCACTTCCGTACTGGACACCTCAGTCTCTTTATCTGTTAAGTAGGGACGCGTTGAAGTGTGGGTTCAGTGGTCAAGGTGTCGGAAGCGCCCCCTCCACCCTGGGCTCTTTCTCCGCCGTCCGAAGGTCCACGCAGAGCCCAGCTCTTACGAAAACGCGAGGCGCGGCTCTCGCCTCAGTTTTGGCGCGGGCTTGACAACCCCACGTCCCTTCTTCCCGCCGGACTCTTCAGTTTCTCAGTCATATAAATGGGAGAACTTATGGTAGTCCGGAGCGGTCTGGAAACGCGCCGTAAAGGAGCCTCACTAAGCACAATCGGGCGAAAGGGTGTTGGGAGCCCTCCACGCGCGACGGTCCTTATTGGTTTGCTTGTCTCGGATGGAGAAGAGACTGAGGATCTGCAGCCCCCACGCCCCCATTACACGGCCAGTGCGCTCACATCTCCAGGCAACAGGCCCGTCGTCAAGCTGGGAGGGCGACGAAAACAGGCTGGAGTCTCCACCTGGGGTAGAGGTGAGGCTCGAGGCCCAGATCATCCGGCTTAGCCCCGTCTCCCAGGGGCGCTCTCTGGAGTTGGAACGGGGCGCTTTCTGCTTACCAAGTACCGAGGCCTGCACACCTCCTACTGGGTTTTGGCATCGAAGGCACTTCCTGGAGCCAGGCTAAGGCCAGGTCTTCACACCTGTGTGGACGAGCCCTGACCTGTGACTTCTGGTCTCTCGACCCCGTGGCTCTTAGGACCTCTGTTGATCCCTGACCCTCCCCCCAATCCCATTGGCTTATGGTGACTCTCCCCCCCCCCCCCCCACGCCTAAGGGTGATATCCAATAACTCACCGCCCTCTTTGACCTTTGGTGACTTCTATCATCCCCAGACCGGCCGTCGTGACCCCCACAGCCCCTAGACTGCCTTCTGGTGATTTTCACAAATCCCGTGTGACCCTTAGGGACTGCAGAAAGCCCCTGGCTTTGCATTTTTCTTGGCGTAGGCCTCATGGTGGGGAGGGACTTGGAAGAAGATGAGATCGCCCCAGTAGTTAGGCAGGGCACGCTGGTGGAGCGGGAGTCCGGGCCATGAGCGCGAATCCCGGCCCGGCGTCAGAGCGCGCTTGCCCTGCGTTAGGCTCTAGCAGCCTTCTCCCTCGGTTCCCCAAGACGCCCTCGGTCACGTGGCCGGCAGGGAGGACAGGTAACTCGCCCAGAGAGGGCGGGGGCCAGTAGCCGCCCCGCCCCTCGGGGCGCCGCGGGCGGGTCTCAGCAGCGCCCACTGCGCCAGCCGGGCTGCAGGTGCCGCCCCCGACACACGGTGTCCCGCCCAAACTGATTCGTGTCTGCCGTCGGCCGGTGCGTGCGTGCACCTCGTCGGTCCGCGTGTGTCTGGCCGAGCTCCCCCTTCCTCTGCGGCCATGACTCCGCCGCCTTCCCAGCCACCGCCCCCGGGCTCGAACCCCGCCTCAGACTCCGCCACCGACCCCCGCCCAGGACCTGGACCCCTAGTCGTACTGTTCGGAGCCACGGCCGGTGCGATGGGGCCGGACCTGGGCTCCGACGAGACCGACTTAATCCTCCTAGTCTGGCAAGTGGTGGAGCCGAGGAGCCGTCAGGTACGATGAAAAGGGGGCAGCAGGGTGTCCAGGTTGTTTCAGGATCTGAGGCGAACAGTGGATGATCGGTTACCCCCGCCGCTCGTAGGTGGGGACGTTGCACAAGTCATTGGTTCGCGCTGAGGCGGCCGCACTGAGTCCGCAGTGCCGCGAGGCGAGCGGCCTGAGCGCCGACAGCTTGGCGCGGGCCGAACCGCTGGACAAGGTGCTGCAGCAGGTGAGTGCTGGGGCCCGGGTGAGTGGAGACATGGCCGGGCCGCGGGACATTTCTTGGCGGGAGAGGAGGCAGGCGGCAGGGCCTGGCATGCTGCGACCAACTGGCCTGGGCGGTAGGACGAGTTCCTGTTGTTTAAAAATTTCAGAGATTCCCGCGTGTGCCGGCCATTCCTGGGGGCACCTTACTTTTCAGCCTTTCCAGGGATCCACTCCTGAGCCGCGGGATGGAGGCTACGAGACCCCTGCTAGGGTCCCGGCCGGCGTGGCTGTGAGGCTGAGACGCCTCTGGGGACCTGCCTCGCCAAGTCTCCCAGAAAAGCAGTCGGAAGCCAAAAGGGCCGAGGGACCTGGTCTTGGCCGTAGGTCACGGTCCCTGCCGCCTGCGTCCTCGGCCCACCCACCCTCCTAGGAGACGCAGGAGCGGGGGCGTAGGGCGGGGTCTGCCTCAGAGGCAGACGCCGCCAGGTGTAAGCTGCTCGTCTAGGCCTGTCCCGGCCGGCTGGCCAGGCGTGGGCGCTGTCCAGACCCCGCCTGGAGGCTACCTGACTCCTGAGTGCAAAGGCCCGGGGTGCCTCCCAGCCCTGGCTGGAGTGGGAGGCGGTTCCCATTGCTGTTTTCTTTTCACTACTGTACTTACCCTGTGCCTGTTAAGTGTAATGAGTTTAAGTGCTTTACACGCACAAATACTTCAATTTCTCAACAACTCCTCCGGTGGTTCTTGATTTAGGTACAAAGATGTTGAACCTGAGCCTGCTCCTGAAGGGCTCCCAGGCTAGCCCCTACTTGGGGAGTGTGCTGAAGGAGAACTGGGTTGGTTTGCTCTGGGCCCCCGCTTAGTGCTTATACCTGTTCTCCAGAGGTAGTAAGGCTGCTGGAGACTGGGCGAGGAGTGCTTCCCCCCCCCCCCCCCCATGAGTAAACAAGCCCGTGCCAGCCGGTCGATAGGGTGTGGGTCAAAGCTCATGCTGCCCCTGGCGTCCAGGTATGGGGCTCTGTCCTTGGATTTTCTCTGCTTCTTGGTTGGTCAGACTTAAGAGGTGGGGCTGCCATTGACCATGAGCCAGCTGGGCCTCAGGCAGGATTGGGCCTCCCCCACCTGTCTGAGGGTGGTGCCTGGTCAGGGACAGGTTTAACCTGCTTTGCCCCGCCCCTTCCCACCTGCTTATCCCACTCCACCAGGTGTTTGCTCTGGCACCACTCCAGACTCTTGGAGTGTGTGTGATGGGGGCTTGGGTGATATGTGACTACCCCCATTTGGCCTGGAAGAAGTGACCGTGGACTGGGGGAGAAAAGGGACACAGAGCCAGACCCAACAGGTGTGGCCAACTCCTCCCCAGGCAGGGTAGGGCTGAACATCTAGCTGAACCAGCTTTGCAGCCTGTGCCCTCCCTCCTCCTGCCCACCCAGCTGTGAGTCTGTCTGTCTCTCTCCCCACTCCCTATCCCCAGTTCTCACAGCTGGTGAGCGGGGATGTGGCTCTGCTGGGCGGGGGCCCCTACATGCTATGCACTGATGGGCAGCAGCTGCTGCGACAGGTCCTGCACCCTGAGGCCTCCAGGAAGGTATGCCACTGAGGGCACAACAGGGGGTAGGGTTCCCAGGACCCCCATCATGGGGGTGGGCAGGGCAGCTCAGTTCCCTCCATTCATGCCCACTCCCATGTGCCCCTAGAACCTGGTGCTCCCCGACACCTTCTTCTCCTTCTACGACCTCCGCAGAGAATTCCATGTGCAGCACCCAAGTGCCTGCCCTGCCAGGGAGCTCACCGTGGCCACCATGGCACAGGGTATCTGTGACCCCAGCAGGGTTAGGGTGGAGGGGAAGCTGCAGGCAGTTTTTGAGTATGTGCGTCCTAGAGGGTTATGTGAACACATGCAAGTTTACATTATCTGCTGAGTCCTTGAGGGCACATGCCTCTGTGTCTGTGCTGGGGTGCACTTGAAATATGGACATATGTTTGCATATGTCTGGGATGGGGACTTGTAAGGGCATATATTACCTGGATCCAAACAAATGTTTGCCGGGACTCTGCATTTGTCCATGTAGGGGACTTGGACCTAGGTGGGACCAAGATTGGTGCTCATGCTGGGATTTCCTCACTGTTACTTCCCTGTTCATAGACCTGGGGCTGGAGACAGATGCCACAGAGGATGACTTTGGGGTCTGGGAAGTGAAGACAATGGTAGCTGTCATCCTCCACCTGCTCGAAGGGCCCAGTGGTAAGGTTCCCCTGCCACCTGTCACCTGCTCTCAGGACTGGGTGAATGTCTACCTCTTAACTTTCTCAAAGTCCCCCTCCCCACTTGTTACTTTCTTTGAGACCACAGGTAGATGCTCCTTTGTCACCTCATCCCCCTCAACTGTCCTCTTTTTGCAGAGCTTGGTGGGGAGACCCCCTCCACCAGACCCTGCTGACCCCCATGCCATCTCCTCTCAGGTCAATTGTTTTCGAAGGCAGAGGTGGTAAAGCAGAAATATGAGACAGGTCCTTGGTGAGTGTGGGGGCAGGGGTGGGGGTGACAATAGCTGGACAGCTCTGATTCTGTGCCCTGCCCCCACAGCAGCAAGGCCGATGTGGTGGACAGTGAGACTGTAGTTCGGGCCCGTGGGCTGCCCTGGCAGTCATCAGACCAGGACGTGGCTCGATTCTTCAAGGGACTCAACATTGCCAGGTGGGTACAGCAGGCAGGATGGGTGGCTCAGGAGGGCAGGCCCGCCCAGGAAGCACTAACCCAGCACTGGCTCCGCAGGGGTGGTGTAGCACTCTGCCTCAACGCCCAGGGCCGCAGAAATGGCGAGGCCCTCATCCGGTTTGTGGACAGCGAGCAGCGGGACCTAGCGCTGCAGAGACACAAGCACCACATGGGTGTCCGCTATATTGAGGTGGGGCTTTGGGCTGGGAGTGAAGAAAGACAGAGCTGAGGCCAGCCAGGCTGGAGACCCATGGGCTGCCCCCACTGTACCCACAGGTATATAAAGCAACAGGAGAAGAGTTTGTCAAGATTGCAGGGGGTGAGTGTGCTCCCAACAGCACCTAGTTCCCTTGGTTCTTGATCCATGTCCCACTTGCCCACCACCCCCTGCCTTTCTGCTCCCCTGTGCCAGGTGTAGGTGGGTATTTGGAAGGGCACAAATGAAGTCAGTAGGTGACTCCCATGCCTCCCACCAAGGCACATCACTAGAGGTGGCTCGTTTCCTGTCACGGGAAGACCAAGTGATTCTGCGGCTACGGGGACTGCCCTTCTCAGCTGGGCCGGCAGATGTGCTAGGCTTTCTGGGGCCAGAGTGCCCGGTGACTGGGGGTGCTGATGGGCTGCTCTTTGTGCGCCACCCTGACGGCCGGCCCACTGGTGATGCCTTTGCCCTCTTTGCCTGTGAGGAGCTGGCACAGGCTGCGCTGCGCAGGCACAAGGGCATACTGGGTAAGCGATACATTGAACTCTTCCGGAGCACTGCGGCCGAGGTGCAGCAGGTGAGCACCCAGGGCTTTCCCTACCCTCTGTGTGATTCTCCAGGGTGCCCCTTCCGTCCCCTGTGCACCGGCCCTACTCGGCGTGACCAGCCTGTTGCTGCCTTCCTTACCAGGTCCTCAACCGCTATGCATCCAGCCCACTCCTTCCTACACTCACTGCTCCACTGCTGCCCATCCCCTTTCCACTGGCAGCTGGGACTGGGAGAGATTGTGTACGCCTTCGAGGCCTGCCCTACACAGCCACCATTGAAGACATCCTTAGCTTTCTGGGGGAGGCAGCTGCTGACATCCGGCCCCACGGTGTGCACATGGTGCTCAATCAGCAGGTGAGGCTGGTGCCAGTGGGGACACACGTAACTAGGAAGGGGTGTGTGGTTGGGACTAAGGCATTCTTGCATACGACAGATTGCTTACAAGACCACCATGTGTACAGGGCCGGCCGTCAGGTGATGCTTTCATCCAGATGACATCAGCAGAGCGGGCTTTAGCTGCTGCTCAGCGTTGCCATAAGAAAGTGATGAAAGAACGCTACGTGGAAGTGGTCCCCTGCTCCACAGAGGAGATGAGCCGTGTGCTGATGGGAGGCACCTTGGGCCGTAGTGGCTTGTCCCCTCCACCCTGCAAGCTGCCCTGTGAGTGTCTCAGGGGCTGGGGAAAGGAGGCATGTGGGGGCCAAGCTGTTGTAACTCTCACTTTCTACAGTGGGGACTCCTTTCTGACTGCCTCATCCAGGGCAGTGCTGGGCTCCCTGCAGATGCAATCTCTACTTCTGCCTCCAGGCCTCTCACCACCCACCTACGCCACCTTCCAGGCCACCCCAACACTCATTCCCACTGAGACGGCAGCTCTATATCCCTCTTCAGCACTGCTCCCGGCTGCTAGGGTGCCTGCTGCCCCCACCCCTGTTGCCTACTACCCAGGGCCAGCCACTCAACTCTACATGAACTACACAGCTTACTACCCCAGGTATCTGCTGCTAAGAAAACTCCAGTCTTGTCCCCATCCTGGTTTGGGGGAGGGTCATGATCCCCTTCCTGCACCAGATAATCCAAGGTCTGTTAGAGCTCAGACTTACACTAAGATGGACACGGGAGTGACAGATGTGGCCTGGCTGATGCCATCTACAAATCAGAATGGAGATGACTCTGTAGAGGCAGAGGTTTTAGGCAGGAAGAACTGAACTAAACAAGGCACAGGCAAAGGAAGAGGGAGGCAGGTCTTGGTCTAGGCCATAAACGGGACTGCTTTCCTAAATTCCTTCCTCTCCCATCCTAGCCCCCCAGTTTCCCCCACCACTGTGGGCTACCTCACCACACCCCCTGCTGCCCTGGCCTCTGCTTCCACCTCAGTGTTGTCCCAGCCAGGAGCCCTGGTCCGTATGCAGGGTGTCCCATATACCACTGGTATGAAGGATCTGCTCAGCATCTTCCAGGCCTATCAGGTGAGGTGTGGCTGGAGGGCTTGGGAACCTGATTGAGGCTGGAGCTTCCTCCCCTAAATCTCTTTCCCTTCTGCAGTTAGCCCCTGATGACTACACCAGTTTGATGCCTGTTGGTGACCCGCCTCGCACTGTGCTACAGGCCCCCAAAGAGTGGGTGTGTTTGTAGGTGAGGGAGCCAGGAGGTAAGAGCTGGCTGATGTCTAACATGACTCTCTTGCATCCAGAAAACCAGCACCCTCAACCAGGTGGCTTCTTTCTGGCTTGTCAAAGCTCTCAGAAAGCACCTAGAGGAGCTCAAGCCCTAGCTCCACCTCCCACTTATTGCCCTGCCTGTTCACCCCAAAGATGATGGCTGGACCCTGCATGCAGGACTGGGGGTGGAATTGTGTTACCCTGCTCCCAACGGCCTGATCTGGGCCTCCTGAGTAGCATCGAGAGTCTTTGGTCAGCTTTGGCCATGGCCCATACCCTCAGATTCTGTGGGGCTGATGTCCACAGCAGGCTTGTTTTCTTTTTAAAAATGTAAGCCCTGGTGCCTTCAACGTATGACTCCTGGGAACTTCTGAGTAAAGATCCCAATGTTCTACCTTCCCCTATCCCTCCTAGTAGGGGGCAGGGAGGCAGAGAGTGCTGGCCCCAGCTCCCACGATACTTGGACCTCAATGGCCACGTTGTGCCAGGTGGTCCCATCTAAGGGACTTCCAGCTTGGCACAAGCTTTGTGGCAAAATCACAAGCTGTTTTGATGGACTATACTGCAATATCCCCAGAGGACACTAGGGGGCAGGAGGCCCTCACACAAGAACTCAGGCTCAAATTTTAAAGGGGACTTTCTGCCTACTTTTCATGCACACCTTGGGCAGGCCAGTTGTCCTGAATTCAGCAGACACCGTGGAATGTCCTTTGCACCCATTAGAGGGTACAGAACTGAAGCTTCGGAAGGAATTTGGAACTCTACTCACTCCTCCGTAAAATAAACAAAGGTTCTAACCAAGTGGACTTTTTAAAAGCCAAAGTCTCCTTAGCTTTGGACCCCAGAGTGAGGGGCTCCACACCTGCCCCAGGCAGAGGAAAACTCAGGCAGATTTCAAGGACACCGTTGACCGATCACCATTTATTATTTCAGCACTGTAACTGAGGAACCTGAATTGCTGGCTCTTCTCTGTTATTTGTGTAAGGAGCACTATACTCCTACAAAAGGTTTTAAAATACAAAATATGTAAGAAAACAATCCCAAGTGCTGTAAACACAACTGAGATCCAGTTCCTTAACTGAACATTGCCCATTTTATAAAATATAAGGTTTCAACTTTAGCTCACCTGAGCCTTAAAGATGACCATCTGTTCGGAGTATTAAAAACAGGGCTTCATAGGCAGACCCAACAGAGCTCTAGTGATAGTGGTTAGCCCTGGGCAGGGTAGGTTGCCCTTCAGACAGCAACACCACATGTGCACCTGAAGACAAGGCCTCTGTTCCCTTTCAAGCTGTTTTCAGCCATGTTTCTGTGTGTATCTCTAGTAAGCAGAAGACTGCTTAACCCATGGCTCAATTCAAGATCTAGCACAGGCTGGAAGGGGTAGGAGTGGGTGCTAGGACATGCCCAGTTGCTACGTTGCTACTGAAGTCAACTTGCATAGTTCAGTGGATGTGTGCTTTAACACCACTTATGTTGCACAAAGGATTAAAGTCTTTACCTCCAAAGCCAAAAAATATTGACTCGTAAGCCAAAGATTTTACAAAATGATACAAGACTGCTCATATAGTATATAAAGCTCTATTTTAAAATTTAACTTTTATTTTAAATAGGAAAGCATTTCTAGTGCTACAGGCATCAAGGTATTTAAAAGGCATCAAAATTTGGTGCATAGCAACTCTGGATCATAGAGGCTTTTATTCTTGAGGGCAGCAGAGCAACCCCCAAAGGGTCTTGTAAGGGGAACTCTTACAAGAACCTCCTGTGAGGCAGCTACCCCAGGGGCAAGAGGGAGGAGGCAAGTCTGACCAGGTGTCTGAAACTTCGAGTCAGGGGCCGCCTCCCACAACCCCTCCAAACCAAAGGAAGCTGTGGGCTTCCAACTACAGGCCCTGAAGCAAATCTCACTATCCACACTCTGACATAAAACTTACTTTAAAAAGAAAATCTAAAAACACCCAGCTCCAGGAGGGACCAGAGTGATTTGCTGAAGGACAGACATTTTTTCTCTAACTAGTTTTAAGGAAAAAATATAAATCATCATGGTTTAAAGAAAAAGAAAAAAAAAAAAACAACCCATACTTCATCCTGTAGGAGGTCAACAGCTCCTACCCGGCTGACTAGAGGTGGTGGGCAACGAACTGGCTCCCTCTGCCTAGGCCCCACTTGGCTTCAATAGAGAGTCCTGGCATCCAGAACTCCTAATCCCCAAGAGTAACAACATCAAGCCCTTTGACCAGCTCAGCACACTGTCACACATAATAGGCACTCAAAAAATTTGCTTCCTGAATAAATGAAATTACATGATTTTGTTTGAAAACATACTGCAAGCTTCAGGGGCTTTGAAATGGGCCCGGCCTTAGAACAGGTACCTAATCCCATTAAAGGGAGGGATAAAGGGGGGTTTGGAAAAAGCACCCAACTCGGGCACCTCCTTTGGTAGACAGCAGGCTGGAGTTTCTTGCTGGCCCCGGCCTTGGGCACCAGCCTCACCAGCAGCAGCACCAGGGTATCTTTGGTGTGGAGGGTCAGGTCTATGATGCTACTGCATGTTTGGGTTTGCCCCAAAGCCTTTGGGGGAAAAGGCTGGTTTTAGGCCACGTAGACGGGACACGGTAGGCCAGAATCATTTTAGACTGTAAACAGAATGAGGGATAAGCTTTCCATGCCACTGTGAATCTTAAAAGCTTCCCATCTGGAGTCCTGCATTTTCTCTACTGTTCTAAAGCATAGCTCATTTATGCTTAGTTTATGACACAGCATGGCCTCTAGAAATTAGTTAGAACCAGCAAATTTGCCTAAACCATCATGAGACTGTGGCTTCAAAGGTTACAGAGCAGCCAAATGAGGATACTCCCATGTGGAAAAGGTCTGGGACCAGAGGGCACAAAAGGGAAAAGCAGTCCACAGCCTACTTGTTTGCAGGATGGCAAGATATTAACGCTACGAAGCTAAAACAACCCACCTTTCAAAGTCACCTTACCTGTAGCTATCTTATCCAAGGCCCTGAGGCAAAAAAGCAATTTCAACATGGAGTCAGTATGGAGAGATTGCAGAAAGATCACCTAGAAAGTTACAAAAGGCTATGCTCTGGAATGTCATTTAATATTCCAACACTTCAATGATTGGAATGGTCTCCTCTTACTTTAACAGTTTACTTTTATAAAGAGGTATGAGCTACATTTGGCTTTATTTCCTATAAATCTATGAAAGGCTTTAGGACATGCTGTTTCTGAGGCATAGGTGTGGGCTTGGGAGAATTTTTTTTTTTTTTTTTCCTATTATGTTTGCCTCTGGAAGGTTTTATCAAAAGTTCCTACTTTAAAAATAATCATCAAAGCTAAAGAGTCCTTCAAATGACCATAAAGGAGTACAAATCACCAATCATAGCTAAGCAACCAGGTCACTTGCAAAAGCAGCACCTCTGAAATGCGAGAGCCTGCTGCATTCACACTCAAAAGCACCCATCATATAAAAGTATCCTATTTAAATATAAAAAGCAAAGCTCATTTCCCCAAAGCTCAGTCTATGCTGCTCTTGTTCTTTCACAATCTACCCAAGGCCTGAGGTGGAGGAATGCTGATTTCCCCACATATAGTGATCCCAACTCCTGGCGCCAGTCCTGAAGGCCACAGAGTTGGAAACCCAGGGTCCAAGGAGAGAAACATGCTGAGAAGTACATGGTGGTAGACACATGGCTGCAGGGAGCACTGTCAGAGCCCATCGGATCTTCCCAAATCCAGGGAATCGGGACCAGGGAGGGGAGCCTGCCTGCTCACCCCTGTTCCTTGGGAAACAGAAATCTGGGACATGTCTCTCCCAATTATCTCGTTCACTGAAAAACAAGAAAAGGGAGAGTGATTAGTGACCTCTGTGTGACTGACCATATGATGCTTAATGGCGAGTTCCACTTCAAAGACATTTTTTCCCTCTCCATGGTTTTCTATAAAGGTAAATGCAGTGCTTTAAAGCCTGCTCCTGGATGGAATGAAGACCTCCTTCCAGAAGCTGTTCCAAACACCTCTTTCCCTTTCAGTTCAGTTTGGGTTGGGAAGGCAGATGGCTCAGAGAATAGGAAACATTTTTACCCTCCCTCTAAAAGCTTATGCTCTAGAGCAAAGGATAGGATATATCTGAAATGTGTTAACATTCACCTAACTTTTCCTTAATTTACATCTCTACAGGAGGGTTTTCCCTTTCTGATTCCTGCAGTGTACCCTGTATGAAAAGTGAATGAAAATAAATACTTTGGTGAGAATAAGAGATTTGGGAGTTATTTTGTTATGCTAATAAACCATTCTTTACTATATGGGCCTTTTTTATTGTTTCTCATCCTTTCAGAAAAGACCTTGTTTTTTCTTTTTTTTAACATGGACCACTTTGTGAATTTGCATGTCATCCTTGCGCAGGGGCCATGCTAATCTTCTACATATCGTTCCAATTTTGGTATATGCACTGCTGAAGCGAGCACCTTGCTTTTTGTTGGTTTCTGTGACAAGCCAAGCATTCCTAGAAGCATAGTGCTCTGTGAGGTCTAATACAAAAAACTCCAATCTTAAGAAACGAGTATGGAAAGAAAACCCCAAAGTCCCCCTCAGTAAGAACCTTCAGTTCTCTCATCATGAGAATTCTTTGCTTTAAATGAAAATTCTTTGCTTTGTCAACTGAAGATTATACTCCTAAGCCTATATTCAAAAGAACTGAAAACATACGTCCACATAAAAACTTACGCCTGGGTGGTTCAGCTGGTTGAGCATCTGACTCTTGATTTCAGCTCAGGTTATCATCTCATAGTTGTGGGATCAAGCCCCACATCAGGCTCCACACTGAGCTGAGTGTGGAACCTGCTTGGGATTCTCACTTTCCCTCCCCATCTCCCTCACTTGTATGCCTGCACTCTCTCTCAAGATACACATTAAAAACAAAAAAACTTTGTACCTGAATACAAATTCATAGCAGCATTTTCATAATAGCCCCGAAGTAGAAACAACCCAAATACCTACCAGGTGATGAATGGATAAGCAAATTATGGGCTATCCATAGAGGTAAATATTATTCAGCTTTAAAAAGAAATGAAGGGGTGCCTGGGTGGCTCAGTCGGGTGGGCGTCCGACTTTAGCTCAGGTCACGATCTCGTGGTCCGTGGGTTCGAGCCCCGCATCGGGCTCTGGGCTGACGGCTCGGAGCCTGGAGCCTGTTTCAGATTCTGTGTCTCCCTCTCTCTCTGCCCCTCCCCCGTTCATGCTCTGTCTCTCTCTGTCTCAAAAATAAATAAACGTTAAAAAAATAAAAATAAAAAAAATAAAAAGAAATGAAATTCTAATACATGCTACAGCATAGGTGAACTTTGAAAGAATTATGCTAAGTGAAAGAAATCAGACACAAAAGATCATATATTGTCTGATTCCATTTGTATAAAACAGCCAGGACTGACTAACCACACAGACAGAAAATAGGTGGTTGACAGAGGAGTTATGGTGAGGAAGAAAGGGGGATGACTGCTAACAGGTATGGGATTTCTTTTTGGAGTAATAAAAATTTTCTAAAATGAGATAGTGGTGATATTGCAGAACTCTGTGAATATACTAAAACCACTGAATGGTATATTCTCAAGGGTGAATTTTATAGCAATAAATTATATCTCAATTCAGCTGTTATAAACAAAAATAGGCCAAGACAAAAAAAGTTCTATACTTAGAATGTGATGTGATCATACAGTCAAGGAGACACTAATAGTCACTTAAAAAAACTTCAAGTATTAACAGCTTTTTTTTTTCTTTTAAAGAGAGAGAATTGAGAGAGACAGCATGAGCAGGAGCCCAATGCAAGGTTTGATCCCATGACCCCGGGACAGTGACCTCAGCCCAAATTAAGAGTGCAATGCTCAACCTCTGAGCCACCCAGGCGCCCCTTTCAAGTATTAACATCCAATCTTTTTACAGTTCAGGTAATTAAAAAAAAAATTTTCAAATTCATATACTCATGGCTATCAGAAGGGAACATTCACTTCATATTTATTGAGCATCTATGAGAGTTTGCAACTGAAATTTTATATCTTATTTCAATCTTCACAACATTTTAAGATAACTATTACCCCACTTTACAGATCAGTTAACTGAGGCTTTGACAGTTCACCTAATTTGCTCAGTAAATAGTGGGATCAATTTCCAAACACCTATCACTTCTTGGAGGCCAAGAGTAGAGAAACTGGTTGGGCAGGGGCGGGGGGTGGGGGGTGGGGGGGGTGGGGGGTGGTGGAATCATTTAGACAAAGAAGATGCAAAAGATCCAGACACATGTGTTGATGCCAGGGGAGGGAGAATGAGTGTGTTAACAGAGAGGAGAGGGAGTCAGGAAAGAGAGAATATAAAGGGGACATAAATAGACAAGGCAGCCGTTGGCACCTGTTATTCCAAGCCACATAACGAGCAAGGAACAGTGTTTTCAGTGTGGATTCCATGTTTAAGTCAATGGGCTAGTCTCATGCTGAGAGGGAGCCCAAGGATGGCCCATGATCTCCATGCATAACCTCTAACATAATACATCACATTAGATTATCAGTAGGGGTCATCATTATCTGTCTCTCCAATAGCCTGTGAGCTCCTGAAGGGCAAGAACCTTATTAATGAGGAAACATCAATTTCAGATGACTGAATAAATGGATCCTAATTCAATACAATTACTTGGGAGACTATTGGGAACTAGTATACTGAAAGTTCACTAGGTGATAGGATAGGAAGGGGACCAGAGAATGTTATTAAAACTAACACATGACATCTGATTTTGATTTTGACAGTCTCTATGTGTCTATTTTAGACAGGTCTCCCAGCTGTGGCAACAAGCCAAATATAGAAGCAAGTACCAGCTGTCAGTCATCTTTTCCCAACACTTATCCCTTCCAAGGATGGTGACTTCAGAGATGTTCCAAGCTGCCATGTAACATTGTTAAATTATCTCACTGTTCAAGTTTTAAAACTACAAGGTGATTACAAATGGTGCTTTATCATCATCAAAAACCAGGACGCCTGGGTAGCTCTGTCAGTTGAACATCCAACTTTGGTTCAGGTCACAATCTCAGTCCATAGGTTTGAGCCCTGCGTCAGGCCCTGTGCTGACAGCTCAGATCCTGGAGCCTGCTTTGAATTCTGTCTTCCTTTCTCTGTCCCTCTCCTGCTTGTGTGCACACTCTCTCTCTCTCTCAAAAATAAACATTAAAAAAAATAAAAAGACAACCCCCCCCAATACAATGTATTGTTTTCCTGTGTCTTTATGAGAAAGTCAGTGCTTACATTTTGAGGATGAGGGTATATATCCAGCATTATCCACCCACTTACCAAGTACACTTTGATGATAAACACATCATTTTTTAAGGTAGCCAGGTAATGCTGTTTATAGCAAAAGCCTGATCAAAGCTATGTTATTTCTGCTCCCCTTTATCAAAGTTCTGTTGTTCTTTTGCCTGTTGTGCCTAATCTCACACAGCTGAAGCAATCTGGAAGGTTCCTTGACTGGGATTTAAGACTATAATAAAGCTAAGAAGATTTTGCACAAAAAAGCACTCAAGCTGACTATACTCAAACATACTTTAACACATAATATTAATACATAATAATTAGTAGATTTAAGTTCCAGTAGGGCAGGGACATTATCTATCTTGTTCTCCACCAAACCCTTAGAGCTTGGTACATTCTGAGTGCTGAGTAAAATTAACTTGCCAAGTTAATCTTTTAATATAATTTGGGGACTTGGAAAAACAACAACAAGAATTATGCTCAAATAATTGCTACAGGTGAATAGTGAATATGAACTTTAGGACAAGGAGTCAGAACTACAACAAAGCAGTCCTTTTGCCATCCTTTAGCAATGACTCGAGCGCAGGGCAGTATACAGAGTCCACTGCTCTTCTTCGCTTTTCACTTCTCCCTAAGGCTGGGAGCTTTGGGCTCAGGCGTCTTCCTCTAGATTCCTGAAATATCTTTCCATTGTGATCAAATTTGAGTGTCAACTTAAGCAAGTTAAAATTATTACTGGTAAACAAACTTATGGTGTAATTTACATGTAAATTATCAGCAACATTTACAAAACAATATTTAAGTTACTTTTTAAAAACTTTTTTTAATATTTATTTTTGAGAGAGAGACAGAATGTAAGTGGGGGAGGGGCAAAGAGAGAGGGAGACACAGAATCCGAAGCAGGCTCCAGGCTCCGAGCTGTCAGCACAGAGCGTGCTGCGGGGCTTCCCGAGTATAGATGACATGTTGCATTAGTTTCAAGCGAACAACTTAAGTGATTTGACATTAAGTTATTTCTCAAAAATACTAAGGCTTACAACTTCATTTTCCACTTTCTTTTAATATATATATGCATGAATCTATTCATTTATTTAAACCCTAGTCTAGAAAGTATGTGAGATGGCTTTTTTTTCCCACCAATTTAAGAGCAGAAAGAGTTGTATACCCCTACTATACAATTTTATCATTTCTCTCCTTTAAAGAGTAAAGTGAATTAAAAACACAGAACAAGAGTCAACAACCCTCAACACCCATGTGAACAGGTTATATGGGTCACAGCATTTGGCCCACTTGTGACAGGTGCCATCAACTCCCACTAACCCAACACCTGGATTGTCTGTGCCACCACAACAGAAGCAGTCAGAACCATCAGCAATATTTGCTGTAAGAACAATTTTTTTATACAAAAATTGCTATCCAAATTACCAGTCCATTGGAATGCTATTTCTCCACAAAAGAATATGGTGTCTGAGTAACAAAAGGCCTCTTATTTAGAGCTTAAGGTTTCAGAGCTAGAGCTGACAAGCATGGTATGGTATGAAATCTCACCATCCGGGGGAGAGGGGCAGGGTAACCCAAGACACTGCTTCTGGAGTAGGCAGATACACAGTCATATATGCAAAAGCCCAAAGGGCCTTTCTAACAAGCAACTGAACATCTTGGAGCATTTCTGTAAAGTATTTCTGGGTATAATTAGACTCCATTTATGTGTTATTTCATCTTGAAACTGCAATGAACATTCATCCAAGTTTGGCAAATTCACCTTTTCTTCCCTTCCCTGTACCCCAAGTTAAAGGTATTGTCTGGTGAACCATTTTATGGAGACATTATTGTTTTAAGCTTATTTATTTATGTATTTAGAGAGAGACAGACAGACAGACAGACAGACTGGGGAGCTGGATCTGCACTGCCAGTGTGTAGCCCAATGCAGGCTTGAACTCATACACCATGAGACCATGACCTGAGCCGAAATCAAGAGTTGGGATGTTTTAACAACTGAGCCACCCAGGCACCCCTCGAGAAGTTTTTTGGGTTTTTTTTTAGTTTTTAATTTTTTTTTTTTTATGTTTTATTTATTTTTGAGAGAGAGAGGGATAGTGCATGAGCAGGGGAGGGGCAGGGGGAGTGAGACACAGAATCCAAAAAAGGCTCCAGGCTCTGAGCTGTCAGCACAGAGCCTGACACGGGGCTTGAACCCACAAACTTTGAGATCATGACCTGAACCAAAGTCAAACACCTAATGGACTGAGCCACCCAGGTGCCCCTGGAGAAGTTATTTTTTACAAAATGAAGATTGCAATCATTTTCTGAATTTTACTTGAAATGAAAAAATGAGAAATTTGGAAATAAATAGAAATGATTTTAAATGGATGAGAAACATAGAATAATAAACCATAAAGTAATACTAGAACAGTTTTGCTAAGATAGACTTAGGTTTTTGATGAGTTGTAAGAATACCATCTAAACTAAATACATTAAATAACTGAATTCACTGATTTATGGCATGACCTGAAGAATTAATCTGTATTTATAAAAGTTTGATTAACATACCTTCTTTAAGCTAAAGACAAAAGAAAAAAAGAAAAAAAAGTTCCTGAAAATTTAGAAGGTGTCTATAGTAGACTGCTAACTGTCCTAATTTATTCTTAAGTAATTGAATTTAACTTGTCACATGGCCACTTAGCTACAAACTACATTCACAGCTTCCCTTTCATAGGTAGGTATGGCCATATAATTTGTTCTTTTCCAATGAAATGTGAATAAAAGTGTATCTTACTCACTGCAGACTCAATAACCTCTTCCCTTCCTTTCCCCCTACCTCTAGCTTCAAAGTGGTGACTCTACTCTGACAATACCTAAGGAAATAGAGGAACAATGAAATAAAGGAATCCTTATCTCTGGATTAACCTGGGGTGTAAGAGAAACTTCCAATGTGGTAAAGCCACTGTATTTGGAATCTCCATTATAGTAACCTAGCTTATACTGTTAACAAAAATAAAACTCACCACCATAAAGTAACACAGAAAGAATAATTAAGTATTTTAAGAACCAAAATAACCAGTTTGAGCTTTATCACACCAAGTTTTTAACTAAGTCATTTTAAAATTCACCCTGAATACTAGACAATTTCCAACCACAGGACAACCTGAATATATATATATATATACAGATCAAAAGAGACCTTTTACTTTTAACGCTAGCTTTAAAAAAAAGTTTATATATTTGTTTTTGAGAGAGAAAGAGACAACATGAACAGGGGAGGGGTAGAGAGAGAGGGAGAGAATCCCAAGCAGGTTCTGCACTGCCAGTGCAGAGCCTGACTTGGGGGTCAACCTCATGGACTGTGAGATCATGACCTGAGCTGAAATCAAGAGTTGGACACAGCCACCCAGGCGCCCTTTCACACTAGCTTTTAATACTAGTACAGGAAAATTATGACACTTGTTTTCAATGAACCTGACTAGGGGGGTATCAGTCTTGTTACTGAGAGTCCTTTCTTTTTTAAGAAATTTCTTATGTGTGTGATGCTATACTCAGTGTCATACAGACCTTTCCTCTAAAAAAGGTTGTAACTCAAAACATTATTCAAAGAAAAACAATATATCTCCAGCTGAGTAAACACTATACAGGTACCTAAAAGTGTATTCAAGTATCAGCATGTATCCTTTTGTATCAGCAAAAAGTGAAATGTGAAAAAATAAAACCCCCAAATCAAAAACAACTTCTTTTTTGTGTTAAGACGTTGGATTCAGAAGAATCTTAAGATTATAAGAAGATTCCTTCCTTATACCTATTTTTTTGTCACATTGTACATTTTCTGTGAATAGTCTTGTCCACTTTAAAAAAATTTTTTTTAATGTTTATTTATTTTTGAAGGAGACAGAGCATGAGTGGGGGAGGGGCAGAGAGAGAGGGAGATACAGAACCTGAAGCAGGCTCCAGGGTCCAGGCTGTCAACACAGAGCCTGATGCGGGGCTTGAACTCATGGACCGGATGGTGAGTGAGATCATGATGTGGCCTGAAGCCGGACACTCAACCGACTGAGCCACCCAGGCGCCCCCTGTCCATTTCTAAATACATACTGTTGACACCCAAATTTCTGACCTCCAGGGGCCTAACCTGAGCTCCAAAGCCATAAATCTACATGGCGCATTCACCATCTGAGCTACAGATGCTATATGCTTCCCTCTTGAAGCCATGCTCCAAGAATTTTTCTTCACTCTTCCAGCTCTTCAACTGATCTACCTATCTTCCCTTCTGGATCTTTCTCAACATTGAGAAGTATGTATGTCTATCTTAAACAAGCAAGCAAACAAATAAAAACCCTAGACTCCATGTAACCCTCTATATCTATTTTTTCTTTCATTGCTTAACTTTTTTTTTTTTTTTTTGGAGGACTTGGCAAAGACAGCTTTTTTGTTTGTTTAGAGAGGGAACAAGTGAGTGAGGAGCGGGGGAGGGGGGAGGGAGGAGAGGGAGAGAGAGAGACAGAGACAGAGAGAGAAAGAGAGAGAATATCCCACGAGGGACAGAGAAAAAGACTGGGAGAGAGATGCAGGACTCACCCAAAGCAGGCCCCAACTGAAGCACGCCCTGTGTTCACCTGATGCAGGACTTGAACTTGCAAACTCTGAGACCATGACCTGAGCTGAAGTCAGATGCTTAACCAACTGAACCACCCCCAGGTGCTATGATTGCTTAATATCTTAAAGGAGTTATCTACACTGCCTGCTGTTTCTATGTTCTTACTTCCTGTTCACCCCTTAGTCATACATTGATCCCCTCATTCCACAGAAATGCTTCTTACCAAGATCACTAGGACCAACTTACTTATTGCTTCATGCAAGGGAAGAGCTATGGGGTAAACTCTAAAAGAGAGCAAACTTTAATCTTTGGTTCAGCTGAGATATAACTAGGGTGAATTACTTAATCTTCCAGCTATAAAACAGACAAGTCATGGGGTTGTAATGTACAGCATAGGAAATATAGTCAATAATATTGTAGTAACTTTTTATGGTGAGAGGTAGCAACTAGCCTTATCACAAGCATCATTTTGTAATGTATAAAAATAGCAAATCACTGTGATAGACACCTGAAATGTAACAGAATATTATGTCAACTATACTTCAATTAAAAAAAAAAACAACCTTCAGGTTATAACTCTCCTTAGACAGATGCAGGAATTTAGTTGCTATTTCTACTCCTCTCATGACTAGAGACAAGAGTGATGTGAGACCAGGGTAGGCTCAGTTTCTGGGAGAAGCCAATGTTTTGGTGCCTTGTCTAATCAGGAGGCTTAGTATCTCATATATAAAGATCTGGGTAGTTCCCTTCCAAATCTAAATTCATTAAATTTAAATTCAAATGGCATGTTGAGAATTACAACTTACATATTTATAATTTCTATCACATATGTTCTCAGTGGCTTTCAGAGTCTTTATTCTATTTCTCAATTAGAAAAAATTTTCACGAAGCACCTGGGTGGCTCAGTCGGTTAAGCGTCCGACTTCAGCTCAGGTCATGATCTCACAGTCCGTGAGTTCAAGCCCCGTGTTGGGCTCTATGCTGACCGCTCAGAGCCTGG
Source organism: Panthera onca (assembly GCF_046562875.1). NCBI lineage: Eukaryota > Metazoa > Chordata > Mammalia > Carnivora > Felidae > Panthera > Panthera onca. The sequence continues at coordinate 43,341,453 of NC_138353.1, read as the reverse complement.
AGCCTGTTTCCGATTCTGTGTCTCCCTCTCTCTCTGCCCCTCCCCTGCTCATGCTCTGACTCTCTGTGTCTCAAAAATAAATAAAAACATTTAAAAAAAAATTTTTTTTCATGGGTGCCTGGGTGGCTCAGTCGGTTGGGCGTCCGACTTCAGCTCAGGTCATGATCTCACAGTTGGTGGGTTTGAGCCCCATGCTGGGCTCTGTGCTGACAGGTCGGAGCTTGGAGCCTGCTTCGGATTCTGTGCCTCCCTCTCTCTCTGCCCCTCCTCTGCTCACTCTGTCTCTCAAAAATAAATAAAAATGTTGAAAAAAAATTTTAAAAATCTTTTTCATAATGTTTATTTTTGAGAGAAAGAGAGTGAGCACGAGCAGGCAGAGAGAGAGGAAGACACAGAATCTGAAGCAGACTCCAGGCTCTGAGCAGTCAGCACAGAGCCCAACTCAGGGTTCAAACTCATGAGCCGTGAGATCATGACCTGAGTCGAAGTTAGATACTTAAACAAACTGAGCCACCCAGGCACCCTTCAGAAGCTTTCTGAGTCTTCAAAGAAAGGAGCTGCATGATAGTGAGGGAGAGTTGTGTTCCTGGTGGGTTGCTGAGGTAGAGTGGCCTGAGGCCCAGCCCCCTCCCTCATGCAGACTTCACTTATATGGATTCTTTCCAAATGGAGTCCCAGAAGAATTATTAGGAATGCACACATGGGTCTACAGGGGAGGCTCAAGGGTAAAGGATCCAGGTTTCCTCTGGCACATGGATAAAATGTCCTGCTTTATTTTCATTCCAAACTGTCTCACGTCAAAACTTAAGAGTACTTGAGGCGCCTGGGTGGCGCAGTCGGTTAAGCGTCCGACTTCAGCCAGGTCACGATCTCGCGGTCCGTGAGTTCGAGCCCCGCGTCAGGCTCTGGGCTGATGGCTCGGAGCCTGGAGCCTGTTTCCGATTCTGTGTCTCCCTCTCTCTCTGCCCCTCCCCCGTTCATGCTCTGTCTCTCTCTGTCCCAAAAAAAATAAATAAAAAACGTTGGAAAAAAAAAACAAAAAAAAAAACTTAAGAGTACTTGATAGACCAGAGATGAGCAGACTTATACACTTGACTGACAACCAAGTTTACTCAGCACCCAAGCCATAGAATTTTTTTAAAGTTTATTTACTTATTTTGAAAGAGAAAGAGAGATGGAGAAAGAGGGAGAAAGAGAGAATCCCAAGCAGGCTCTGCACTGTCAGCACAGAGCCTGATGTTGGCTTCGATTTCATGAACTGTGAGATTATGACCTGAACTGAAATCAAGAGTCAGATGCTTAACCAACTGAGGCACCTAGGCACCCCCAAGCCATAGAATTCTTACAGATGGGCTTCTCTGCTTTGATTTAATAAATTCAGTTAAACACTTGCTTTCTACTCAAACCAGATTAAATTCATAAGTACTAGTGTACAAGCCTGAATATGGTTCGATTTATAAAGTAGTTTTGGGGTGCCTGGGTGGGTCAGTTGAGCCTCCAACTTCGGCTCAGGTCATTATCTCATGGTTCATGGGTTCAGGCCTTGCATCAGGCTCATTGCTGTCAGCATGGACCTTGCTTTGGATCCTCAGTACCCTTCTCTCTCTGCCCTTCCCTAGCTCACGTTCTCTCTCTCAAAAATAAATTAAATAAATAAATAAAAAGCAGAGTCTTGGGGCCCTGGGTGGCTCAGTCAGTTAAGCATCTGACTCTTGATTTTGGCTCAGGTCATGATCTCACAGTTCCTGGGATCGGGCTCTGCCCTGACAGCGTAGAGCCTGCTTGGGATTCTCTCTCCCTCTCAGCCCCTCCCCCACTTACACAAGTTCTCACTCTTTCTCTTAAAATAAATAAATAAACGTTAAAAAAATTTTTTTTTAAATAAAAAGCAGAGTCTTGCAGTCAAAGTGTAGCTCCAAAGATAATGAGTGGACCTACCAAGATGCCCATGTATACCCCATCCTCTGTAGCACATGCAAATCCAGCCACTGCATGCAAATACCAGACTTGGGTATAAAAACAATGACACATTTCAATCAACACTCACCCTCTAGATTCTCCAGAAAGGAGCTGGACATGAGAGCTCACTGTGGTTAGGCCATTTCTCTGCTGAACCTGATGGCTGGTGTTCCAAGTCAGACATAAACTGGTCTGTGTCAAAGAAGACAACATCACTACTGAATGGAACAAACCAGAAAGTAACTTAATCTACTACATGCCCAGCCTGTTTTTTCTATAATAGAGGAATTTAATCATCCTTTGTCTGTCAATCACTACATAAAATGGCTCACCAAATTACATTAGATAATATGAATATTAGAGTCTAGAGAATTTAGGTAATGGCTGATTGATTTCCTAAAATTAAAAGGGCAATAATTTTAAAGGTCATGATGATGGTTTCAGCAATTTTATTTTATTTTTATTTATTTATTTTTTTAGCAAACTCTACCTCCAACATGGGGCTCGAAATCATGACCCCAAGATGAAGTCACATACTCTACTGAATGAGTAAGCCAGGTGCCCCATTTTCTGCAATTTTATATGACATATTTAGTTTTAAACAAAATAGTTTATATTATATTGGATATTAGTAGTTCCCAAATACTTGCCCAAGGCTACATCAAAATTATCACTTAATAAAAACAGAAACTCCTGGGTTCCACTTTAGGCCACGGAATCAAAATGTGTAAGGGCAGAAGCCCTGAAAACTTCACGCACAGGTAAATTTAGGGGTCATGGAGGAATATTTTTTAAACTAAAGTGCACATTTATTTGCAAGATTATGAAATCAATTCAGCAAGTTGAGATCAGTATCTTTTTAAAAAGAAATAGAACAAAACAGAACATAGTAGGCTGCATCTTCTTTAATAAGAGTTAAGAACTGGCCTTTGAGGGGCACCTGGGTGGTTCAGTTGGTTAAGCATCAAACTTTGGCTCAGGTCATGATCTCATGGCTTGTGGGTTTGAGCCCCACGCTGGGCTCTGTGCTAACAGCCTGGAGCCTGCTTCAGATTCTGTCTCCCTCTCTCTGTCTCTCCCCTGCTTGTGCTCTGTCCCTCTCTCTCTCTCTCTCAAAAATAAATAAACATTAAAAAGAATTTAAAAAAATAACTGGCCTTTGAGACTTTCATGTTAGTTGTATATATATTTTTGTTTGTTATATACTAGGTCATGCTATAAAACTTACTTTTTTAATGTTTATTTTTGAGAGAGAGAGAGCATGAGCAGGGGAAGGGCAGAGAGAGAGGACAGAGGATCTGAAGTGGGCTCTGCTCTGACAGCACCAAGCCTGACGTGGGGCTCTAACTCATGAATTGTGAGATCATGACCTGAGCTGAAGTCAGACACTCAAATGACTGAGCCACCCAGGTGCCCCAAACTTACTTCTTATTGTAGGAAGCTATCCAAAATGTTTAAAAGTCACTGTAGTCAAGAAGAGTCACCACTGGTCAGTTTTGTGATAATGGCTGACACATTCAGATGGCCAGTTAGAGAGCCCCAACACAAGGGATGCAAAGAGTCTTCCTTTGGCCTCTAAGGATTTATTTTTAGCCTTTGTTTGCTCAACCTCAAGCAAAAGCACCTAACTTTTTAGACTCTAGAAGAATGCTTATTTTATCTTAGCAGAGGAGAATCTGTATATAGTCTCTGTGAATAATAATCAATACCCTTGTCTTAGGTTGATAAAGGAGGTAAAATAAAGGAGGAGGGTATCTGTGCAAAATGCAGCCTTAATTAAGAAGTCAAAACAAAACACAAAAGCCAGAAATTCTTCGTGTTTATAGGCAAAACTTTCCTAAGCTTATTACTAAACTTGAGATCATTCACCAAGTTTTCAAAGGGGATTTAAGGATTACAGTATATGTGAAATATTTTATTTATTTTTTAAAATGTTTATTTTTGAGAGAGAGAGAGAGAGAGAGAGCGCGCGCGAGAGCGCGCACACGCAGGGAAGAGGCAGAAAGGGAGTTGGAGGATCCGAAGCAGCTCTGTGCTGGCAGCAGAGAGTGATGCAGGGCTCAAACTTACAAACTGTGAGATCATGACCTGAGCCAAAGTCCACCCAAGCGCCCCATGTGAAGTATTTTAGAGACTGAATATGTATAGTCAAAAGTCTCCTTTCTGTGGATGCCCAATCTCCACAACTGAATCCTCCAAAACAGACATGAAGGTATAGACCATTTGATTCAAGGTACAGTAGCACATAAATAAGAAGAAAGAAGCCCAGGAACAAAGCTAAGAGGCCAACAGATCCTAGTGACTTCTATGAGTTGGTTTATGCAATGGTAGTTTCATACTGTGCTTATGGAAAGCTGTCCTTAAGACAGCTTTCTATTTCTTGAAACATTGTTGACAGATTCAAAAAATATCTGATTCGTTTTTTCCTATCACAAAAACTTTGACAAAACTCTTGAAGAAGAATTAGCATCAATCCTCTCTTAAACTCTTCCAAAAGATTAAAGAAGAGGGAATACTTCCTACTCATTCCAAGGTCAACATTACTGATGCCAAAGCTAGACAAAGACACTACAAGAAAAGAAAACTACACAATACACCCTATGAATACAGATGCAAAACTCCTCAACAAATACTAACAAACCGAATTCAGTAGTATATTAAAAGTACTATAGCAAAAATGAACTATTGGGACCTTATCAAAATAAAAAGCTTCTGCACAGCAAAGGAAACAATCAGCAAAACTAAAAGGCAACCGACAGAATGGGAGAAGATACGTGCAAACGACCTATCAGATAAAGGGTTAGTATCCAAAATCTATAAAGAACTTATCAAATTCAACGCCCACAAAACAAATAATCCAGTGAAGAAATGGGCGAAAGACATGAATAGACACTTTTCCAAAAAAAAATCCAGATGGCCAACCAACACATGAAAAAATGCTCAACATCACTCATCATCAGGGAAATACAAATCGAAACCACAATGAAATACCACCTCACACCTGTCAGAAAAGCTAACATTAACAACTCAGTCAACAATAGATGTTGGCGAGGATGCGGAGAAAGAGGATCTCTTGCATTCCTGGTGGGAATACAAGCTGGTATAGCCACTCTGGAAAACAGTATGGAGGTTCCTCAAAAAATTAAAAATAGAACTACCCTACGACCCAGCAACCGCACTACTAAGTATTTATCCAAGGGATACAGGTATGCTGTTTCCAAGGGACACATGCACCCCAATGTTAATAGCAGCACTATCAACAATAGCCAAAGTACGGAAGGAGCCCAAATGTCCCATCGATGGATGAATGGATAAAGAAGATGTGGTATATATACAATGGAGTATTACTCAGCTATCAAAAAGAATGAAATCTTGCCGTTTGCAACTACGTGGATGGAACTAGAGGGTCTTATGCTAAGCAAAATTAGTCAGTCAGAGAAAGACAAATATCCTACCACTTCATTCATATGAGGACTTTAAGACACAGAACAGATGAACATAAGGGAAGGGAAGCAAAAATAATATAAAAACAGGGAGGGGACAAAACAGAAGAGACTCTTAAATATGGAGAACAAACAGAGGGTTACTAGAGGAGTTGTGGGAGGGGGGATGGGCAAGGGGCATTAAGGAATCTATTCCTGAAATCATTGCTAAACTATATACTAACTAATTTGGATATAAATTAAAAAAATAAAATTAAAAAAAAGTACTATACATCAAGGCCAAGTGAGATTTATTCCCAGAATGCAAAGATGGTTCAGGATATGCAAGGCAACAAATGTAATTTACTACATATTATTAGAATGAAGGATAAAACATTACAGATGATCTCAATTGACACAGAAGAAGCATCTGACAAAATTCAATTCACTTTCAAGATAAAAAAACACCGAATAAACTAGGACTAGAAGGGAATTTCCTCCACATGATAAAAAGGCCATACATGACACATCATACTCAGTAGTGAAAGACTGAAAGTTTTTTCCCTGAGATTAAGAACATGATAAGGATGTCCACTTTTGCCACTTCAATTCAAAACAATACTAGAATTTCCAGCTAGAGCAATTAGGCTAAAGAAATTTTTTAAAGGCATACAAATTGGAAAGGAAGAGGTAAAATTATCTCTGTTCACAAATGACGTGATCTTACACATAGAAAGCTTGAAAGAATCAACATGTAACAAATATTAGCATTAATAAACTAAGTCAGTAGTTATAGGATATAAAATCAACAGACAATATTGAGTTGTATTCTATACACTTTCAATGAACAACCAAGAAGGAAATTAAAAAATCAATTCCATTTACAATAACATCAAAAAGAATAAAATATTTAGGAATTAGACAAGAAGGAATAGGATTTGTACACTGAAAACTAAACATTTCAAAACTTACTACAAAGGTACAGTAATCAAAACAACATGATACTGGCATAAGGACATATGTACACACCAAAGGAACAGAGAGGCCAGAAACAAATCCTCACAATATATGCTCAATTCATTTTCAAACATTCAACGGGGAAAAGGCAGTCTTTTTAAAACACAATACATGTTTCCACTGGATATCCACATGTAAAAGAATGGAAGCTGGACTCCTATTTCACTCCATATACAAAGTTAACTCAAAATAGATCAGAGACTTAAGAGCTAATATTATAAAACTCTTGGGGCATCTGGGTGGCTCAGCTGGTTGAGGGTCTGACTTGATCTCAGCTCAAGTCATGATCTCATGGTTCATGAGATTGAGCCCCACCTTGGCTTCTCCACTGACAGTGTGGAGCATGCTTGAAATTCTCTCTCCTTCTCTCTCTCTCTCTCTCTGCCCCTCCCCTGCTCACATGCTGTCTCTCAAACATTAAAAAATTTTTTAAACATTGCATCCAGATCATTAAAATAATAAATAATAAAAAATAATAAAATAAAAAATAATAAATTTAAAAATAATAATAAAATATATAATAAAATAATAAAAACAATAATAAATAATTATAATTATTAAAATAATTTTTAAAAAAATAATAATAAAATTATAAAACTCTTAGAAGAAGAAAACATGGGGTAAATAAATCTTCATGACCCTGGAGATTTAAATAGAACTCTAAAAGCACTGGCAATAAAAGAAAACATGGATTACAAGGACTTGATCAAAATTAAAAACCTCAAAGGACACTATCATGAGTGCAGAGTGGGGCACTTAGTTGGCTTAGTCAGTAGAGCACAGTGCGGCTCTTGATCTCTGGGTTGTGAGTTCAAGCCCCAAACTAGGTGTAGAGATTAAAAATTTAAAAAAAAAAAAAATCTTAAAAAAAATAAAAAGAGAGTGAAGAGAGAGCACAAAGAGTGGGAGAAAATTTTTGTAAATAATACGTCAAGTAAGAGATGAGTATCCAAAATGTATCAAGAACTCCTACAACTCAACAACAAAAAAGCAATGAGAAAATGAGATTTGACTGTTTTCCCAGAGAAGAAATAGAAATGATTAAACAAGAAAAGACCATGAGAAGAAAAAAAAGAAAAAAGAAAGAAAGAAAGAAAAGCTTATGAAAAGGTGCCTAGCATCATTAGTTACTAGGGAAATGCAAATCAAAATCAGAAAGAGATACCACTTAATATCCATTCAGTATGGCTATTATTATTTTAAAATGGAAATTAATAAGTGCTGGCAAGGATGTAGAGCAATTCGAACCCTCAATACACTGTAAATGTAAAATGGTGCAACCACTGTGGGAAAAACACCAATTCCTCAAAAAGTTGAACAAAGAATTTCCATATAACCCAACAATTCCACTCCAGTACCCAAAAGAATTGAAAAGAGAGATTCAAAGAGATACTTGCACACCAATGTTCACAGCAGAGTTATTCACAACAGTCAAAAGGTAGAGACGAATGTCTTTCAACAGATGAGTGGATAAACAGTATGTGATTACACATAAAATGTTAATATTATTTATTCATAAAAAGGAAAGAAATTCTGATATATGCTTACAACATGGCTGAACTGTGGATACATTATGCCAAGTGAAATAAGCCAAACATTAAAAGGACAAAAGTTGTATGATTCCACTATTTACATGAGATACCTTGAGCAGGTAAAGTCATAGAAACAGAAAGTAGAAGTTACCATAGGCTGGAGGTGGGGAGAATGAGAGGTGGGGAGAACTGCTTAATGGGTACAGAATTGTTGTTTAGAGTGAGGCAAAAGTTCTCAAGATAGTGGTGACAGTTACATCATACTGTGAACGTACTTAATGCTACCGACCTGTACACTTAAAATGCTAAATTTTTGGTTATGTACATTTTACCACATTAAAAAAAATTTCAAACACAAATCTTGGGTTTTCTCATAGGAAAACACTATATGAAAAGACTGAATTAGGTTTTCACAGCTCTAACCATTAACTCAAAGCAAGACCTGACAGATGTAACTTCCTCTTACCATTTTAAAATCTGGAATACAGAATTTGTTCCTTTTTATCTCAAAGTTTTAACAAGTTAACTATTTACAAATCCTGGGGTGCCTGGGTTAAGCATCTGACTTCAGCTCAGGTTATGATCTCACAGTTCGTGAGTTCAAGTCGCATATCGGGTTCTCTGATGTGAGTGGATAGCCTGCATCGGATCCTCTGTCTTCCTTGCTCTCTGCTTCTCCCCTGCTCACGTGCACTCTCTCTCTCAAAAATAAATAAACATTAAATAAATAAATATTTACAAATCCTGAAATATGTTTGTGGAAAGATGAGCAAAATTTCCTACTTGTCCAAGCTGCCTCTCCACTTGACTAAGCTGCTTTCTTTACCCACCTAATCAATACATAGACATTTCTGGTTTATACAAACAAGGCCATGGCCTGGTGGGCATGTAAAAATAAAGGCTTTGGAACGCTAGTTTCATCCTTTACAGTAATGGTGACCCAAAGGAAGTCATTTAATCTCTGTGAATCTGTTTACTTATTTACTCAAAGAAGGTAGAATCTCCTGAAAGGTATGTGCAGTCACTCTACAACATTATAAAGAAACACAATTATAATATACTTAGATTGATAAAAGCAAGACAAGTAACTTATCACTTAGTGACCTCATCTAGTGTCATGGCTTCAAATACCATCTGCATGCCCTCAACTCTCAAATTTGTATCTTTAGTCTAAAACTCACTTCCAAACTCTAGACTCATTCATCCAACTGACTACTTGATTTCTCTACTTGAATGTTCAACAAGTATCTTAAACGCAACACAACCAAAACTGAACACCTGATCTTTCTCCAAAGCTTGCTTCATCTATAGCCTTCCCCATACCAGGTGATGGCAACTCCATCTTTCCAGTTTCTCAGAAACAAAACAAAACAACCCTTGGTATCATCTTTAACTTTTTCTCTCATACTTTATATGGAATCTGTCAGGAAATGCTATTGGCTTTGTCTTTAAAATACATCCAAAATCAGACCATTTGAAGGCCCCTTATTTCACCACCAGTCTAAAACATCATTTCTGGCCTAGATTACTACAATAGCATTTTACCTTGCCTTCTTGTTGCTGCCCTTGCTTCCCTACAGTCTTTTTTCTAACCAGGATCAATTTCTCAGACATTCCACCAAAATAAATTCCTGATCAATTAAAGATTTACAACATCATAGAAGCTATGGGAGACAAAACAAATGATTTATAAGTTATATAAATGCAAAAAAAATTCTTTATGTAAAGAACTCATGTTACCTTGGGGAAAAACTTTTGTCAACTCCTAGCTCAATGAGGTAAGGAACCTAAGACATAAAGAGCTTCTATATTCTATAAGTAAGAAAGGATTAATAATCAAATAGAAAAGTAAATAAATACTATCAGAGATCACAGATTTGTGACAAAGATTTTCTCTTAAGCACATGAGAAGGTACACAAATCTTACTCCTAAATGAAGTGTAAACTAAAATTATACTGAGAAGCAGGTACCAGGGTGGCTTAGTGGGGTAACATCCGACTCTCGATTTTGGCTCAGGCCACTATCTCACAGTTGGTGAGATTGAGCCCCACATCAGGCTCTGCACAGAGCCTGCTTAGGAGTCTAACTCTCCCTCGCTCTCTGCCCTCCCCCACTTGTGCACACTTGTGTGCGCGCTCTCTCTTACTCAAAATAAACTAAAAAAAAATTGTATCAAGAAACTATTTTCCAGTTATCCCACTGGCAAATAAGATGTCTGACAGCAGAATGTGCTGGTGAAGATACTCTCTTACAATGGCAGTGGCAATGTAAAAAAAATTTTTTTAAGTGATGTGCCACATTTTTTTTAAAGTTTTATTTATTTGAGAGAGACAAAGACAGTGCAAGTAGGGAAGGAGCAGAAAGAGAGAGGGAAAGAGAATCCCAAGCAGGCTCCATGCTGCCAGCACAGAGCCTGACTCAGGGCTTGAACTCACGAAACTGTGAGATCATGACCTGAGCCAAAACCAAGAGTTGGACGCTTAACCAACTGAGCCACCTAGGTGCCCTATAAATTGGTAAAATTTTTATGAAAGACAACCTGGCAATCTTTCTCAAAACACTTCTAGGAATTTATCATATATACAAACATACACAGATGTCTATAAAAAGGTAGGAAATGAAATCTGTAAAAAGTTATTTATTATACTTATTAAATAGATAAAAGTACAGTTCTGAAAAATGTCCAAGAGTCAACATATAGGAAAAGCAAAATGCTGAACAATACACATACTATACTAGTAAAAATAAGGAAAAAATGTACACAATTGCTTACGAATGCATAAAATACCCCTTTGGTGACAGCCAAGCAATTGGTAACCCAACTGTCCATACAGAGGACAATTAGGTACCTAGGAGAGAGAATTTTCACTATGTACTTTGTTGTACCTTTAGCATTTTTTTTTTTTTTTTTTTTTTTGAGAGAGTGAGAGAGAGAGAGAGAGAGAGAGAGAGAGAAGCAGGGCTCACGGGCTCGTGTTCACATGATGTGGGACTTGAGCTCACCCGAAGCGGGGCTCATGCTCACCCAATGTGGGATTCGAACTCATGAACTCTGACATCATGACCAGAGCCAAAGTCAGATGCTTAACGACTGAGCCACCCAGGCACCCTAAAACTCCCATTCTACATAAAACCATCTACAGATGCTTTTAAATACACAATATGATTATAAGGGACTTAATTTATTACGATTCTTATAGATGTAAAGCTAGATTGCCTGTACCCAACACTCTCAACCCTATCCTATCTTCCACCAGAACTTAAAGAGTTTCATACTTTTCTTCCTGACCAGATAGACAGGCTAACGGTAGGTAATGTAAAAAAAAACAAAAAACAAAAAAACCAAAAAAAGACCTTTTTAAAATCAGATATCTTCAGAGAAAAGGTGTTTGAGTATATTTAATCTATGTTTTATCAAAAGCTAAGATCCATGGCAAGAGGTTAACCCTGTCACACAAAGCCACAGAACTATCAATTCCCACCAAACCATAAAAAGCTGAACTGGCCAGCCTAAAATTATTTCTTTCACTTAAAATATTTTTCTCTTTGTGAATGATCCATCTCCAAAGGAACTCAAAAACAAGATATAAATTTTAAAACATAATACATTTTTAGACACTGGTTTTGTATCTTACACATGGAAGACACAAGGAAGTTACAATTTTTTGTTTTTGAATGTTTATTTTTGAGAGAAAGAGAGAGCGCATGTGCACAGGAGTGCAAGTGGGGGAGGGGCAGAGAGAGGGGGACAGAGGATCTGAAGCAGACTCTGTGCTGACAGCAGCAAACCCCATGTGGGGCTTGAATTCACAAACCACAAGATCATGATTTGACCCAAAGTCAGACACTCAACTGATCAACTGACTGAGCCACCCAGGTGCCCCAAGAGTTACTATTTATTGCGTTTATAAAGGTGAGATTATAATCAATCATAGCTATTTCAGAAACCACTGAACATTTCAGACAATCTAAATTTCAGGCAGACTTGGATTCAAATGCCAGTCCCAGTGTTTGTAGCCATATAACACTGGGAAAATAGTTAAGCTTTCTGAGCCACATCTCTAAAAATAAAGCTAATAATTCACTTTTCATAAATTGTTGGGAAGAACTAATGAGCTACTACTATACTACCAAAGAGCTCAAAAAATGATTATCAAGAAATAGTAACCATAATTCATTTTTTAAAGTGTATTTATTTTTGAAAAAGAACGAAAGCCCAAGTGGGGGAGGGACACAGAGAGAGGAGGACAGAGGATCTAATGCAGGCTCTGTGCTGACAGCAGAGAGCCCGATGCAGGGCTTGAACTCACGAACCAAGAAATCATGCCCTGAGCCAAAGTCAGATACTTAACTGACTGAGCCACCCAGATGTCCCTCATTAATTATTTTTAAATATAGTTTTTTTTTTTTAATGTTTATTCTTGAGACAGAGACAGAGTGTGAACAGGGGAGGGGCAAAGAGAGAGGGAGACACAGAATCTGAAACAGGCTCCAGGTTCTGAGCTGTCAGCACAGAGCCTGATGCGGGGCTCGAACCCATGAACTGTGAGATCATGACCTGCGCCGAAGTCAGATGCTTAACCGACTGAGCCACCCAGGCACCCCTAAATATAGTTCTTAAAGTTAACTCCTTTTGAAGGCTTTTTCATTTTTTATTTGAGAGAGAGAGAGAGAGAGAGAGAGTGAGTGAGTGTGAGCAGGGGAGAGTGGCAGAGGGAGGGGGATTGAGGGAGGGAGAGAGAGAGAGAGAGAGAGAGTGAGTCTTAAGCAGGCTCCACACTCAACACAGAGCCCCACTTGGGGCTAGATCCCATGACCCTGGGATAATGATATGAGCTGAAATCAAGAGTCAGGTGCTCAACTGACTGAGCCACCCAGGCAGGCACCCTTTTGAAGTCTTTTGATATGCTGTGATATATGCCAGTTATTTAGTGGTAGCCTATCTTGGGTTTTTCCTAGTTTATATACAAATTTGTGTCAAGTTGATTCAAAGAAAAATTTTTGTTCGAATGGAGTACAGTTAATTTGTGTCTATGGAGATTACAGACACACTTGACATAAGAAATAAACGATCTTTTCTGGGGCACCTGGGTGGCTCAGTCGGTTGAGCGTCCAACTTAGGCTAAGGTCATGATCTCACGGTTTGTGGGTTCGAGCCCTGCGTCGGGCTCTGTGCTGACAGCTCGGAGCCTGGAACCTGCTTTGGATTCTGTGTCTCCTTCTCTCTCTGCCCCTCTTCCACTTATGCTCTGTCTCTGTCTCTCAAAAAAAAATAAATGTGAAAAAGAAATAAAAAATAAATAAATAAAAGATCTCAAATGCTTGCAGTTGCTTCATTGGTTCTGAAATTAAACTTTCTTATCATATGTCTAAGAGTTGGTATGTCTAAGGTCCTGAATCCCCATCATGGTCTGTTCTGTATGAGCCACTATCCAAAGCCTACCTGGGCATTATTTATGGAACTTTCCTACCTCTGGAATTATTCATCATAAATATGTTTGATGTTCAGGAGTACATGCATGCTTCCTAGACGAGGACTCATGAGTTATCCAGAGTCCCAGTTAAAGGAGAAGGTTCAGGGGCACCTGGGTGGCTCAGTCAGTTAAGCGTCCTACTTCGGCTCAGGTCATGATCTCGCAGTCTGTGAGTTCAAGCCCCGCATCGGGCTCTGTGCTGACAGCTCGGAGCCTGGAGCCTGCCATGGATTCTGTGTCTCCCTCTCTCTCTGACCCTCCCCCGTTCATGCTCTGTCTCTGTCTCAAAAACAAATAAACGTTAAAAAAAAAAAAGAATTAAAGGAGAAAGTTCAGTACATTCTACCTCCCTTTTACCTCAGTGCCCCAAAGTGATTAAATACCTCATTTGTGGCCCATTCTCACCATCAGCTATGTATGGCTTTATTTCATTTTACTTGAATACAATAAACAGCAGTGAAATTAATATCCAACAGGTAGAAAAGAACACTGACAATATTTACCTCTGCTCCTCATACCAGCCTCTTGCTTTCCCCATCCTTAATCTTGTGTTCATCATTCCCTTGCCACTCAAAAGTAGGCACTTCTGCTTATCACTTATATACTGAACTGCAGTATCTGAGGTCACGTCTGGAGTTCCTGTTTACAGTCAAGTTTGTAATTGCCCTACATTTAGGATCAGCAAGTTATTGCACAGAGCCTGCAAGTGTCAGTGTCAGTTTTCACCACAGCAGTAGGTCAGGCTATATTTAACATGGAGCCTCTTCTCTGCTGAAAAGCTGCAGCTGCAGCTCTCTTAGTTTGTGAACAAAGGAGGATGGGTGGGAATTCAGGGACTCTAATGGAAAGCTGTAACGGGATTCAGCTCAATCAGAAATTAAATGGGCCTGTATTTAAAGGTGAAAGACAGTCTAGTTTAACAATACTATAATCTTAATTAAAATGCTTAAAACACACCTGTGACAATTTCTATATTTCTGTACTGTTTTAATATGTATCATTTGGTCCAAAGACTGGGACATACACCCTATAATGCACAAGGAATTTTTAGGAAAAATAACAACTCCAGACATACAAACTGTAATATGTGAGTAGAAACTCACTGATAATTTTATAGATGTAGAGAGCACACTTTTTTTAAAATAGGAAATGTATTTTTTTTAATGTTTATTTTTGAGAGAGTGGGAGTGGGGGAAGGGTGGAGCGAGAACTCATGAACCATGAGAACATGACCTGAGCCAAAGTTGGATGCTCAACCGACTGAGCCACCCCGGCACACCAAGAGCAGAGTTTTCAAGCAGGGGCAATGGTACATTTAGGTAGCAAAGAAAAAAGAAATAGCAAGAGTTTTGAACAATGTTCGAATTCGTTGAGTAAGTACATGTTACAAACTTCCAAGAGGACTTCTTGAAAGAAAACACCACTTGGTAAAAATCAGTATTCTGTTGTTATTCCCCCGAAGATATGCTTTGAGGAGAGAGCCACTCTATGCTGAAATGGACTCTTCTAAGTATGGAATATGAGGGGCCAAAATCACTTCCATGAAACTGAAAGAGGATAATTGTAAAGTTTAGTCTTGGGTTCCAAAACCAACATATGCAAAAACCCAAGGGGTAGGGAGTGGGGAGAGAAAGGATGTGATTTAGCATTACTTATGACTCACTAAATCAACAGTAAGATGGAGCTAAGAAAATCCCCTGACCTCAGGCCATATTGATACAATAAAGACTTCTGAACAAGGAAGGTGATAGTCCCAATACACTCTGAGCTGGCTACAGTATGCTCCCCTACTTCATAACAAAAAGGAATTAAAACACCAGGGTTAAGCAGAGGGTGGTGATGGTGCGGGAAAGGTGAAGTTGCTGGAGTGTTTTTAAGATGGGGAAAGAGATCAGATTTCACAAATGTGAAGGGCTATTACAAGAAGGATTAGGTTTGTTTTGCATGATTCCAGAGGCATCAGAGCCCACATAAAATAAGGGTAGCCAGAACTCAAAAGGCCCAGAGATGTTCCAAAGAAGGTAAAAAGGAAGAGACGAACAGGAATACAGTATCACTAAAGATACCAGAGTATGAACCCTGGTGTCAAAGAGGAGGAGAGAGAACTGTAGTGTCAGAGAGTCTTTTAAAATTCTTTTATAGTGAGAATTTAAAACTACCCTGGTCCCTCTCACAAACAGAAACTCTATGGAGAAAATGGCTGTTTCTTTCACATATTTGGCTTGCTCTACAGCAGCAGTCTCAATTCACAGACGGATAACAAACATGAAAAACACCTAAAATACTGAAGCAGGAACCAGGAGACTTGGGTTTTAGTCATGTCTTTTTTTTTTTTTTTTTTAAAGAGAGTGAGAGCGTGAAGAGTGGGGACAAGGGACAGAGGGGGAGAGAGACAGTCGTAAGCAGGGTCCACATTCAGCACAAAGCCCAATGAGGCGCTCGAACCCACAACCCTGGGATCATGACCCGAGCTGAAATTGAGTCAGATGCTCAACCCAGAGTCACCCAGGTGCCCCGGGCTTTAGTCTTTATATGCTATTAACTGTGTGTTACCCTGAACGAAAACCTTAGGCTCTGTAAAACTCAGATTCTTCATCTATAAAATGAGAGAGCTGTATGAGGTATTTCTAGCTCTGTAAGTCTTCAATTTCTGAGCTTAGGGGCACTAATATCTTCTCTATTAAATGTCACTAAATTTATAATAAAAAATTAAGGTGTGAATGTCCACATTTCTAAAAGTCACAAGTAATGACTGAATGATTCTTGACTCCATCTTATTAAAAACTGCAAAATAGGGGTGCCTGGGTGGCTCACTCAGTTAAGCATCCAATTCTTGATTTCAGCTCAGGTCATGATCTCCCGGTTGGTGGGATCAAGCTCTGTGTCGGGCTCTGTACTGACAGCATGGAGCCTGCTTAGGATTCTCTCTCTCCCTCTTTCTCTCTCAAAATAAACATTAAAAAAATCGTAAAATAAAAAGGATATTTTATCTTTAATCTTTTAAAATCTCTAATGGGATTTTTTTTTAATGAGGGTTAAATAAATATAAAACAGAAATATGCTTAACACAAGTTATTAGGATTAGGGGCACCTGGGTAGCTCAGTGGGTTAACTACCCAACTCTTGTTGATTTCGGCTCAGGTCATGATCTCACAGTTCCTGAGTTCGAGCCCCGCA
This sequence comes from Panthera onca, assembly GCF_046562875.1. NCBI lineage: Eukaryota > Metazoa > Chordata > Mammalia > Carnivora > Felidae > Panthera > Panthera onca. Next base: position 43,324,871 of record NC_138353.1, on the reverse strand, counting down.
TCAGGCTCTGTGCTGACAGTGCAGAACTTGTTTGAGATTCTCTTTCTCTCTCTCAAAAATAAGCAAACACTTTTTAAAAAGTTCTTAGGATTAGTATATTTAACTAGTATATTTAAGTATATTTAAACTAGTATATTTAAGTTTATTTAACTAGTATAATACAAATTAAAAAAAATTATTTGTGTCCTCTAGTTGTAGAGTAGAAATTAATATTTAACACAATATAGAAAAGTTAATATAAAATCTGAGCTTAGGCTAACTGCTAAGTTCACTTTAAGTGCTTCTAATCCTTTTTGGGATGTTTCATGGCTTCCTTTTAAAGGTAGCCAGAAAGGGGACATTAAAATGCTAGGAGTGCCAGGCCTATGAGATATGTTGTTGTTTTTCAATGACTTTATACTAAAACTTTGCAGAACTGTAGGGTTTTTTTAAAACATTTAAAAAAATATTTTTATTTATTTTTGAGAGAGAGAGAGAGAGAGACAGACGGAGTATGAGTGGGGGAGGAGCAGACAGAGAGGGAGACACAGAATCCGAAGAAGGTTCCAGGCTCTGAGCTGTCAACACAGAGCCCGACGCGGGGCTTGAATTCATGAACCGTGAGATCATGACCTGAGCCAAAGTTGGACACTCGACTGGCTGAGCCACCCAGGTACCCTTGCAGGATTTTTTAAGTACCTAGAATTTTACCTTCAAAGGCAAATCAAAATAACATTATCAATGAGTTAGTTGGCAAATCTCTTACATCTAACAATTCAAGGTGCCCAGGACTGCATTTTCGTCCCTGCCCCCTTTAATTATTGCTAGCACCACTGAGGTTCTGTCAAGTCTCATGATAGGTGGCAAAGAATTCAATAGCCAGTCTTCATCCTCTGTAGGGCTACAATTTGGGAACTTTACTTGATTGTGTGGCTTATACAATGAATGGAGCAAAAATGAAGGTTTTTTTTATACGTGCCCTCATAGGCCTCATCAGCAACACATTTTCACATATTCAAAAGGTGAAATAAAATTTTAACAAAACCTTTCTAGAAGGTTCCAATTTGTTGCCCCCAAAATATCACTCTATCTGTTATAGAGCAAGTTCCACCACCTTTGTCCTTTTTTGGTTCATTCGGAAAGAAAATGAGCTAGAATACACTTTGAGATGTGTTCAATGAATCTCGTGCCTTCAGTTCCATCACAAATGGGTGGTAGGTTATCATTCAAGGTCTCAACCCTTGTTTCAGGGATTAAAATTCTAAACATACACCCTAAAAGCATGATGAATGGTCTAAAACTGCTGCAAGAATGAATAGGTAACATTTTTAAAAGCCTATGTTCAATTGAAAATCTTTTACTTATTTCAAACCTGTTTTGCATCAAAGTAGAAGCCTCCTCTCTACCTGGTGCTCTAAAGTATGACACTTATGCCAGCTGTGCAGAAAAAGCACAGCAAGACACTTATACAAGAGCCATCAAGTACTCCCAATACAAACGTGACAGATCAGGTACAGTTGTGAATATGTGTTCATGTAGTGAAGTTCTGCACACATGTTCCTCTAGGAATTAAAAAAAGCTTGAGGGACCTTCTTTAGTAGAGTTCTAACCACCATGGCCTGCTGTTGCTGGAAGGCAGCTATAGTGCTGCAAGAAAAAGACCAGAATGAAAAGATCTGATTCCAGTCTTAGCTCCTACTTAACAGACGTGTGACCTTTAGAAAGCTCAATTCTTTAAATCATCACTATCTAGGTCAGAGACAGGATTAATAAGGATCAAATGAAATAATGAATAGGCAAATACTATTCAAATTGTAGATGATAAACTTGAGTTTACACATATACAGTTGACTCTTGAATAACATGGGTTTGAATCATAAGAGTCCACTTACATGTGGATTTTTCACAGCACAGAACTGTAAATGTATTTTCTCTTCCTTATGATTATTTTTTCTTTTTTAAATTTTTTAAATGTTTACTTATTTTTGAGAGAAAGACAGAGTGTGAGCCAGGGAGAGGCAGAGCGAGAGAGGGATACAGAATCCATAGCAGGGTCCAGGCTCTGAGCTGTCAGCACAGAGCCTGATATGGGGCTCGAACTCACGAACTGTGAGATCATGACCAGAGCCAAAGTCGGATGCCCAACGGACTGAGCCACCCAGGTGCCCCTCTTCCTTATGATTTTCTTAGTAACACTTTCTTTTCTCTAGCTTACTTTACCATAAGAATATAATATAAATATATATAACATACCAATATGTGTTAACTGTTTATGTTATCAGTAAGGCTTTCAATCAACTTTCAATCAATAGTACACTATTACTAGTTAAGTTTTTGGGGAATTGACAGTTATATGTGGATATTTTGACTGAGTGAGGGTAGGTGCCCCTAACCCCCAAGTTGTTCAAGCGTCAACTGTATCTTATATTTACACACAAATTACCTGGCACATCCCCTTGTGGCTTTGAAAGCCATCTTTTACTATGCCATTTACCCACTGATAATCATGCTTTCCCAGACACAGCTGTTTCTGCTTATGTTGTCTGATTTGCCCTCTGATACTCATTTACTGAAAACATATACTCAATCCTCTAAGACTTGGCTCAAATGTCATCTCCTCAGGGAACCTTTGCTGAATCCTTCTTCTTCCTTTTTTTTGAATAAGCTCTAGGCCTGATGTGGGGCTCAAACTCACAACCGCAAGATCAAGGGTCACATGCTCTACTGACTGAACCAGCCAATCGCCCCATTGCTGAATCTTTCTTAAGGAATCTGTCACATCTCTCAGATGATCTCCTAATATGCTTTTTTTAGATCTTGGTTCTAAGTGTCCCAGACCCACTGTGCTATAAAGTCAGCTATGTACTGATCTGGTGGAAGCCCTGGGAGTGGGGATGCCACATTTTATTTACCTTCCTTTCCCCTTATGTTTGGAATCTGGGATGTAACACCAGCTTTGCAACTAAGCAGTAAACTCAGTTCCTCCACATGTGTAAAAGAGATGGCTAACAAAGAATTACTTTTCTATACAAAAAAGTACAGATTCAGAGAGAGAATTAAATTTCTATATCGATGTTTTTAGAATTGTCAGAATTTTCATGATGAACAACAGTTACAGGTAGCTTTCACTAAATTCCTATTTAGGCAAAACTTCATTACCACATAAATGATACAGCCAAGAATAAACTCTAAGTCATTACATGAAAATCCTATCTTGGGGAATTTTCAATTATTGAAATAATTAATATTCTAGAGTTTGTTCTCTAATTTAAAGAGGTCTGTATACCAACTTGCTACATTTATATAAATAGCTTCTTTTTATCCTGGTGCCAACAGCTGTACCAGCTACAGCCAACCAATCTGGTCTTGCACCATCACCACTATCTGACTCAGCAAGCTGGCAGAGCCAGAGAGCAACAAGTTCTTTACTTGTGTGAGTCTCAAGGACAGGAACTCTATCTAAACATATTCCTAGTATTCCCAGCATCTAAATCGGTGCCTTCCAAATAGATGGCATGTAGCAATATTTACTAAATTCCATTTTCCAGACACTGTGACCAACTGTATGTTCTAAAAGAAGAGATGCCCAATAAATCTCATGTCCTTAGTTCCATCACAAATGGGTAAGAGACTATGATTCAAAGTCTTACTTTTTGCAGTAGGTATTAGTGGTAAACTAGATTTCAAAGTATAAATTTTCATGTCTATTCTCAGTCTTTAATTAACATATTTCTAGTGACAACAACTATTAAAGAAAAAAAAAAAAAGCCCAACCATAGGCCATATGCCAATAAGCAATCCATGGTAACTTTTTTAAGACTATCAGAGAAGAAAGTTCCTGGATCTTCACTGCTTGAAGAACAGAAAGATGAACTTACCATCATCTAAAGTGATGTCCTGTAGACCAATTGTTGAAAAGTTAGGTTCCTGCTCTTCAGGTTCAGGCTTAATGTTCACAGTTGCCTCATCAGGTGGAAATGAAGCTGGATCACACAAATTGTGACATATTAAGGATGAAGGTGCAGAAAGACCTCCCTGGCCTGTACTTTGTGCTTGAGTTGAGTGCTGTCCAGAATGCATTCTGGTGGCTAGAGATGGTGATGAGGCAGTTCCTGAGCTAGGAGATTGGTAAGGCATAGGCTGTAGCTGAGGAGATGGTGGCCCAGAAAGTGGTGAACTAGCCAGGGGATGAGAGGCTACTGGGGAAGCTGCTGTACCAGACCCTGAATGTGAAGGACCATATGTAATGGGCTGTAACTGAGGGGGAGGCTGGCCTGCGACCTGGTCAGCCCCTGGAGAAGAAAGAGATCTCTGTCCTGTGGTTGAACAATGGTATCCCATTGACTGCAGATGAGGCAGGGTCTGTACCGAATGAGGTGTGTGGGCTAAGAGATGTCCTGTTGGGCCTGAATTTGAAGAATGAAAAGGTATGGATGACGATGGTTGACAGCCAAGATTTATTAAAGTAGGAAGAGCTGCATCCTGTGGAAACAAAACCGGATCAAATTCTTGACTAGAGGCAGCATTAACTGGAAGACAAGTTGGTCCGTTGTACACAACATTAGTTTGCATAGGCTGATAGGAAGACCCCACAGGAGGTGTTGGTGTGACTTGAAAAGGCTGGTGCATGACTGAAGAAGGTAACATATGCTGCTCTTTACCAGCGCTTTCATCCCTACACTGCAACTGTGGCAGATGAGATGAAGTTACCATGGATGCATATGTTTGCTGGATGGGACAAACCAAGCTTCTCTGTGTTGACAGTACACTGTTATGTGGGTGTCCTGTGTCTGAAGAAGGCCTCTGGGTCTGGGCAGGATGAGGCACAGACAATGACGGAACTGAAGACAAGTCAACCTCTTCTTTGTGTTCTTGCTTCATCAAAACTAAAAAGAAAATGATTAAAGCAAACGTTATTACATAATACATACAATGATTATCAAAGGACTTCATTCTAGGCTACATAACTATAGCATGTATCCAAGTCAGGGGTTAAAAATTCAAATGCCTTCGAAAAAAATTCAAATGCCTTCAGAAAAGGCAAATAACATAAAATATGTGAAGTCAGCAAGCAAAAGACAACAGGGAGTGGTTCTTGTTCTAAAAGTATTCACATTAAAAAAAAACAGTACCACATAGAACTCTATGAAGAGATGTGGAAAGACCTCTAATACGTTCCTAAGTAACAAAAAAAAGTGAGGTGCAGAACAATGTGTACATATCACAATTCTTTTAAAATACAGTGTATGTGTGTGTGTATATATATATATGTATATGTGTGTGTGTGTGTGTGTGTGTGTATATATATATATACACGCATATGTACATGTACACATGTTTTTGCTTATATAGGTATGGATACACAAACCGGGTAACTGCTGTGTTTACTGCTGGGAACAAAACTAGGTAACTAGGGAATAAGAGCAAGAGGCAGATTTACTTTTTACTCTGTAAATTTTTGTGCTAGACTAGCAATACACAATCTCAATGTTTTTTTTTTTTTTTTTAATTTTTTTTTTAACGTTTATTTTTGAGACAGAGAGAGACAGAGCATGAACAGGGGAGGAGCAGAGAGAGAGGGAGACACAGAATCGGAAGCAGGCTCCAGGCTCCGACCTGTCAGCACAGAGCCCGACGCGGGGCTCGAACTCACGGACCGTGAGATCGTGACCTGAGCCGATGTCGGACGCTTAACCGACCCAGCCACCCAGGCGCCCCACAATCTCAATGTTTTTAACCAAGTATATACATTACCTATTTAAAAATAAATGATTTTTATGGGGCGCCTGGGTGACTCAATTGGTTGAGTGACTGACTCTTGATTTCGGCTCAGGTCATCTCATGGTTTGTGAGATTGAGCCCTGCATCAGGCTCTGTGTTTGGGATTCTCTCTGCTCCTCCCATGCTCACCCTTCTCTCTCTCTCAAAATAAATAAATAGGGGCACCTGAGTGGCTTAGTCAGTTATGCGTCTGACTTCAGCTCAGGTCATGATCTCCCAGTTTGTGGGTTTGAGCACCTTGTCGAGCTCTGTGCTGACAGCTCGGAGCCTAGAGCCTACTTCAGATTCTGTGACTCCTTCTCTCTCTGCCCTTCCCCCACTCACACTCTGTCTCCGTCTCTCTCAAAAATAAACATTAAAAAAATTTAAATATTTTAAAAAATAAATGAGTTTTTAAGATACCCCAAACTCTACAGCCTAATAAAAAAGGTTGAATTTGCAATCTCTGATCTGAAACCTACCAGTCCACTGTTTTTGCATAATGCATCATATACCAGAGATCATGAATCTAATATTCATAGAGCTTCTAGTTTACAACGGTTTTCACATGTACCTCATCTGAGGAACCTCATCTGAGGCACCTCATGTGTACCTCATTTTATCCTCAACCATCATCAGGTACATTTACAAGAGGAATAATGAGTGATCAAAAAAGTACTGGGATGCACAAAAAAACTGTCAGAGCTAGTAAACAAATTCAACAAAGTTGCAGGACACAAAATCAGCATGTAGAAATCGACTGTATTTTTATAGACTAGCAATACACAATCTGAAACAGAAATTAAGAAAACAACCTCATTTGCAATAGCATCAAAAAATAAAATACTAAAGAATAAATTTGACCAAGGTAGGCAAAACTTATACACTCATAACTACAAAACAGTGCTGAAGAAATGAAGGAAGACCTAAATGCATGGAAAGATACCCTGGGGTCATGGACTGAAAGACTTAATTAACCACGAAGAACGCAACACTCTCCAAAACAATTTTCAGATTCAATGAAATCCCAACTATGTTTTTTGCAGAAACAGACTTATCCAAAAATTCATACCAAATCCCAAGGGACTTCAAATAGTCAAAAACAATCTTGAAACAGAACAAAGACAGAGTACTCACACTTCCTAATTTCAAAACTTACGACAAAGCTACAGTAATAAAAACCAAGTGGTACGGGCCTAAGGACAGATGTATAGACCAATGGAATAGAGAGCCCAAAAGGAAACCCTAACATAAACAGTTAATTGCTCTTCATACAAGGGTGCCAAAACTATTCATTGGGGGAAAGAACAGTCTCTTCAACAAATGGTACAGGAACAATGGGACATCACATTCAAAGTAATGAAGATGGAACCTTATCCGAGAATCATACACAAAAATTAACTCAAGTGGATCAAAGACCTAAACGTAAGAGCAAAAACTAAATTCTAAGAAAAAAACAAAGGGCAAAAAAAGCTTCATGACATTGGATTTGGCAATGGTTTCTTAAGTATCACATACCCTGAACATACAGACAACAAAAACAGATAAATTGGACTTCATCAAAATTAAAAACTTCTGACCATGAAAAGACACTATCAAGACAGAGAAAGATAGCCCACAGAATGGAAAATCTACTTGCAAATAATATTTCTGTAAAGGGTTTAATATCCAAAATTCATAAGAACCCCTACAAATGCTAACAACAGGACTGAACCAAAGACTTGAGTGTGACCCCAGGACTGATCTAGATGGAAGTGTGTGTGGGTGGGGGAAGGTACCAGCTCTCTTCTCTAGGATTGCTAATTATGAAGATGAAACAAACCTAGAGATGCCATGTAAGTAAAGCCTGCCCTAGAGCAAAGCCAACAGAAAGAAAAGCAATGTTAAGATGAAGAGAAAGCCTAAGCCCTGGGACCACATTGCTTGAGCTGAAGCATGCCTAAAGCCAGCATTCCAATTAACTGTCCAGTTACATGAGCCAATACAATTTTTCTTGTTAAGCTAGCTTGAATGGAGTTTTTGTCATTTGTACCCAAAAGTCCTAATTCACTTCAAAACAACCTTTAAGAGGCAAGGATTATTATTACCCCTGAAGACACTAAATCTCAAAGTGGTATCACAAGGACCTGAATCCAGGTTTTTCTGCCTTCAAAGTCCATGCTTTTAATCACTGCACTATACTATATTAACAAGAAAGATTATAGTTCATCATTCCATCACACAAGCAGAGGCTATGAATACCAACCACTATCCTTTATCACATCAAAAAATGTATTTAAGATGATTTAAGATCTACCTGGTGAAAGGACTGCTTAACATAGAAATCAATGTATTTTGCTCATTTTATTTAATATGTTTATCAAAACAGAAAAGAACCATCAGTTAATTTTTTGTATGTCAAAGCAATGGACTTTATTGTTTTTCTTGGGCAATACTTCTTCCAGTCCACTTTTCTAAAAGTTACCAACTTTATCCTCCTACTGAAGTACTATAATTCATTTAAAAATAATTTTCCTGGGGCGCCTGGGTGGCTCAGTCGGTTAGGCGGCCGACTTCGGCTCAGGTCATGATCTCACGGTCTGTGAGTTCGAGCCCCGCGTCGGGCTCTGTGCTGACAGCTCAGAGCTCGGAGCCTGTTTCAGATTCTGTGTCTCCCTCTCTCTCTGACCCTCCCCTGTTCATGCTCTGTCTCTCTCTGTCTCAAAAATAAATAAATGTTAAAAAAAAAAAAAATTTAAAAAAATAAATAAATAAAAATAAAAATAATTTTCCTAGGGGCGCCTGGGTGGCTCAGTCGGTTAAGTGTCCAACTTTGGCTCAGGTCATGATATCACGATCCGTGAGTTTGAGCCCTGCGTTGGGCTCTGTGCTGACAGCTCAGAGCCTGGACCCTGCTTCAGATTCTGTGTCTCCCTCTCTCTCTGACCCTCCCCTGTTCATGCTCTGTCTCTGTCTCAAAAATAAATAAACATTAAAAAAAATTTTTTTAAATAATTTTCCTAAATTGACATCTCATTGTTCCAAGTTTGTATGAGTTAAACTAACATAATTAAAATTTTCATGATCTTCACTAAAATGTAAGTACTTCATTTTATGTCAAAAGAAAGTAACAGTGAGAAGCCAAGCATGGTCAAACCTCATCTGGCCATTTAACAAACCCATCAAGTACAAGTCCCCTCACAAAAGCATGTTCTCAATCTGAGGAAATGAAAGTAAGTAAGATTTAAAATAGCCCTGAGGTGACTGGGTGGCTCACTCAGTTAAGCGAACCAGGTCGCTCGGCTCAGGTCATGATCTCATGGTTTGTAGGATCGAGCACTGTGTGTGGTGCTCTGCGCTGATGGCGTGGAGCCTGCTTGGGATTCTCTCCCTCCTTCCTTCCCTCCCTCCCTCCCTCCCTCTCCCTCTCTCTCTCTCTCTCTCACACAAAATAAACAATCTGCCAACTGGTGAGCCCACTCCTAACAATGAGACAACACTTAAAAGAGAAAAAGTGTATCATGAGTCTTCTTATTGCTTCTGCACCAAAGTTAACATTCTAAACTAGGCTTCCATCCAGTTTCTGATTCTTGCTCAGGTATTTCAAGTGTGGTTCACCATATCTAACAACTCCAACCTCTCTAATGTTTTGGCGTACTCACTTTTTTTTCTGACTTTAGCACAACTAGAACTTTTCCCCTGGACTATTGGATTCTTTTTTCCTCTTCTACTTCAGCTCCTACTCCGGTCCCAGGAAAGTCACAGTAAATTCCATATGCAGAGTTACATTTCTATATAAAAGAGGGAGAATATGCAAAAAAGCCTACTCTCATCTTAATTAATCCTGAATGGAGCAGGTAAGGCCCTTGGTTACCTAAGTGACTGGTTGTCATGCACTAAAAAGGAGACAGAGGGACTAAAAACTGTAACATAGTATCTTTTTTTTTTTACATGATCCAATCTTTATTTTTATGTTCCTGACCCACATCTGTGTACTCAGATTGAGAGTTCTGCTTTCCTAAATTGAGTATACTTTCACTCTGCCAAATCAACTGTCACTTTTTGTCTATAAAGGATTAAGACTCCAACCAAATCTAAGAAGTCCTGATTGACAGTCTATAGTAATTTATTCTTATTTGGAGGGAAGTACAGTTAAAGAGACCGTACATAACTAGAATGAGTTGAATTTTAGAAACAGATTAACTCTACCTTTTGTGTTAAATATCCTCATTCTCGGGGGAAAAATCTCCTGGTCTAGTGCTTTTGAAACCATAAGAAGCCTCACTGTCTTCTTCAAGTAGTGGATGTAGAAGAGTAGCATTCAAAGAGCTGGAGCTCTCTGGATTTCCCCCTTCTAGTACAACCAGAGTATCAAAGCTAGATTTTATCCTTTTTATATATTGCCTTTTTGCCTAAGATTTTGTTTGGGGAGTAAAACAATTTAAATTTGAAAAACCCTGCTTTAGACTTATGCCCTCATTGTATAGAGATTAACCAAGAGAGTACAGTCTATGGCAGAGCTGAATGTGACCTAACTGTAAGGCAGGCTTTCTCTCCCAAATAAAGAATCACAATCCAAAAGTCTGTCCAATCAACTATTTAGAACATAGAATACACTTTCCTACAGGTAAAATATTATACATGAAAGTTTATCTCTAATGTTGTCCCCTAAAGCCCCACTAGTCTAAAACTAGAGATCACATGGTACGTCCAGTCACAAGTAACTACTGCTAGGCCTCAGAGGGAGGTATATTCCCTCAAAAGCTTCAGGGATACTGGAGTGGAAAAGAGGGCTCCCACATCAGAAGGTCTGAAGCTAGTGGCTGGGCAGAAATTCAGGTAACGCCACTAAGGAAGGGTTCTGTAATTAGGGTAATTTGTGAATCATACACATAATACTGGGAACAGTCTTCAAATTACTAAATAAACTTGACTATTGGACAAATAGTGCTAAATGTAATTTCTTTTTTTTTTTAATGTTGCAATTTCTTTGTTTTTTAAGTTTATTTTTTTCTAAGAGAGAGAGAAAATCCCAAGTAGGCTCTGCACTACTCATCCTGCACTACTCTGCACTACTAATCCCAATGCAGGACTCGATCCCACAACCATGAGATCATGACCTGAGCCGAAATCAAGAGTTAGATGCTCACCAACTGAGCCACCCAGGTGCCCCACTAAATGTAATTTCTAATTAAAAAAAAGTTATAACAGGGGCACCTGGGTGGCTCAGTCAGTTAAGCATCTGACTTCAGCTCAGGCCATGATCTCATGGTTCATGACTTTGAGCCCCACATTAGGCTCTCTGCTGTCCATACAGAACCCACGTTGGATCTTCTGTCCACCCTCCTCTTTCTGCCCCTCCCCCACTTGCTTCTCTGTGTGTGTGTGTGTGTGTGTGTGTGTGTGTGTGTGTGTGTATGCATGCACTCTCTCTGAAAATAAACATTTTTTAAAAATTTTAATAAAAAATAAGTTACTACACCTGGAAGTGACAAAGTATTGTACATCAACTATACTTCAATGATAAACGTCAAAACAAAACAAAACAAAAAACAGAACAGTTAGCCATTTGCAACTGATTATTCTTTCATTGGATATTTATAGTGGTCAGACTGCTACTGCTAGAGGGTTGTCAAAAAAGTAACAAATGGACAAATCCTTGAATAATAAAGAAGCAACTTCTGAATATCTAAAATTTTTGTAAGTAAAATTTAAAAGAATTGTCAGAAACAAAAAAAGGCTAAAATCTTTAATATAAATAGTTCATACAAATTAATACAACAAACAACTCTAATATAAGTATCACAAACTAGAATATGAGAAGCTATTAAAATTCTATAAAACTCTATCTGTTCATGAAGCAAAATAATGTTTAGGTTACAAAATTAGTATACTGTATACATTTTGGTCCCATTTTTATTAAAAAAAAACCTTTTTTTAATGTTTATTTTGAGAGACAGACAGAGACAAAGACAGAGCATGAGTGGGGGTGGGCAGAGAGAGAGAGGGAGACAGAGAATTCGAAGCAGGCTCCAGGCTCTGAGCTATCAGCACAAAGCTCAACATGGGGCTCGAACCCATGAACCATGAGACCATGACCTGAGCCAAAGTCAGACGCTTAACTGACTGAGCCACCCAGGCACTCCCAATTTTTATTTTAAATTGTGTCTATAAATGGATCAAAAGGATCTAGGACAGAATAACAATTTCAGAGTGGAAGACAATTTTGGGTGTTTGAAATTATTTCAACTTGTCTGTTTTAAAAAATAAATTCACAGGAATATATTTGCTTTTGTAAAGATTTTATTCCAAATTTCACTTTAGAAAAAAATGAAAAAAGCCAAATGCTACAGAGAAAAGATAGTAATCAACCAGAACAAGGGCTGTCCAAACACTTCTTGAATCTATTCTTCCTTCTGTTAGTGTGTGCCACCTGATTTGTATTTTGTCAATCATAAGCCCAGTGATGACAGTTGTAGTCCAATCCAAAATTCTTTCTGCACTCTGGGGCCCCAATGATTTCCATTCTCATATAGAATGCCCTCCAGGACTCTGCCTTTATGTTGTCCTCCCAACTCATGAGCTGATAATGTAAGGGCATTATATTCTCTTTGTTCAATTACTACCACTATGATGGTAGCAATCAAAACCTCTATTCACTTATCCTGAGCTTTTTTTTTTTTTACTTTTTTTATTTTTGAGAGACAGAGCAGGAGGATGGCAGGGGCAGAGAGAGAGGGAGACACAGAACCCGAAGCAGGCTCCAGGCTCTGAGCTGTCAGCACAGAGCCCAACGCAGGGCTCAAACCCATGAACCGTGAGATCACGACCCAAGCCAAAGTCTGACACTTAACTGATTGAGCCACCCAGGCACACCTCTGCCTTTTTTGTTTCAACAGTCCCAGAAGCTCCTCTTCTTTCTTATTCAGGTTAGATTCTATAGTCTCTCATCTCCACAGCATTTGATAACATTCTTGGACTGTATGTCTTTAATAAGTATCACCCTGGAGGAACCCTACTATTAATATTTTACCACCTGCCCTAAAGAATCTGAGTGCTGCTTAAGAAAGTTACACAGCCGGGCTAATTAATATTCATAAATTCATTAATATCAACATTAAAGGCACCCTGTGATCATGCCCAGAGTCCAATTATATTTCTGTGGTAACTTACTCCCCCCTTTCTTTACAACTATTTCAAACTTGTCCATATTCTTCAAACTGCCAAAACACCCACACTTCCTTCTACTCACAAAAGACTGCATGTCATTCTTTAAAGAAAAAAAAGTCAATGCTATTATATGGAAACTCCCTAAACTCTCCACTATTAAATTTATAAACCTAATATATATCCATCTTTTTCATCTTTACCTTCCCTCCTTTCCTTCTCCCAACTAAGGCCCATTCCAACTTTTATATTTGAAATTATATTCCTTCCCACCTTTCTCAGAAACCTGATATGCTTTATTATCATTAATGTTGTCTCTTCTGTATATTCAAAACGCTCTAGTTATCTGAAGCATATTTTTAACCTTCTTGGGTCTCTGCCATACAAATCTCACTCTCCATAGTAATCTGAGGAAAGACTAAACTGGTCATTGACATCTTATAAGAAAACAGTAGAAATATGAGAGAAATGATTTTAATTTTTAATTTTTTAATGTTTCTTTATTTTTGAGAGAGAGAGAGAGAGAGAGACAGACAGACAGACAGACAGAGTGAGCAGAGGAGGGGCAGAGAGAGAGGCGGAGACACAGAATTCGAAGCAGGCTCCAGGCTCCATGCTGTCAGCAAAGCGCCCAAAACGGGGTTCAAACTCACAAACTGTGAGATCATAACCTGAGCCGAAGTCAGATACTCAACCGACTGAGCCACCCAGGCACCCCTATTTTATTTGTTTTTTGAAGTTTGTTTGTTTGTTTATTTATTTAAAGAGAGAGGCAGAGCGGGAAGGAGAGAGAATCCCAAGCAGGCTCTTCACTGTCAGTACAGAGCCCGATGTGGGGCTTGAACTCATAAACTATGAGAACGTGGCCTGAGCAAAGTCAAGCAGGCACTCAACCGAGCCACCCAGGCGCCCCTATTTTTAACTTTTTTTTAATTGAAAATATTTGACATATAACATTGTGTAAAATTTAAGGTGTACAAAATGTTAATTTGATACATTCATATATTGTAGAGAAAATGATTTTATTTTAAAGTAGGCTCCACACCCAATGTGGGGCTCAAACTCACAACCCTGAGATCAAGAATTGCATGCCCTACCAACTGAGCCAGCCAGGTGCCCTGAAAAAAAATTTTTAATACATATTTGATCATGTCACCTCTCCGTTAAAGCTCATTTCTTACAACTCTTTTATTCTAAAAAAATTTTTTTCTTAAACCTTTATTTATTTTTGAGAGAGAGAGAGAGTGTGAGCAGGGGAGGAGCAGAGAGAGAGGGAGACACAGAATCCGAAGCAGGCTCCAGGCCCTGAACTGTCAGCACAGAGCCTGATGCGGGGCTCGAACCCACGAATCATGAGATTATGACCTGAGCTGAAGTCGGACGCTCAACAGACTGAGCCACCCAGGTGCCCCATTTTAGAACTCTTAATACTCCATTATCCAACCAACCACACGACCTTCGTATATGTTGCTACCTTTAATTGGAATGTTTTCCCCCTACAGCCAGATTGCCTGGATTCAAATCTCACCTCTGCCACTTACTAGCTGAGTGACCTTGGTTCACATATTTGCAAAATGGAGAGGGCAATATTACTTATCTGAGATGTACTCTAGCTTAACAGTTAGGAGCCCAGACTCTGGAACCAGATTGCCTGTGCTTGACATGTGGTTCTAAGACTGTGAGACTCTGGGCATATAACTTAGCCACTCAGTTTCTTCTTCTGTAAAATAAGATAATAACCTACTATAAAGGTCTATTATGTGGATTAAAAGAATAAATACACAAAGGGCTTAGACAGTATTATTTTTACATACATTATATATACCATATATAGAGTATGTATATATACGTATACACACACACACACACACATATATACACATATATCCTGGTTTTCTCAAGCAGTTAACCCAAGCAAGGGTCCCTCTGTTATTTTTACCTATAGTATTGTATCCCTTTTAATCAGAGCCCTTATTTCAGTTTCTAATTATATACATTTGTTGGTAATTAATTTATTGATCCACTATATTATAAGTTCCATGAAAGAAGGAACTGAGAGAGGTTTTGTCCACTTAGGAGGCACCCTCAAATACTTACTGAATTAATATTGAAATGACTAACCAAAATCTTTCAAAAGGGTTGTATTCTATTTGAAAATGAATAGAAATATTTTATTACCAATAATGTATTAACATGATCAAGTAATATTAATTTTCAGATCTGGGAATATAAATGGCCTTTAGAGGCTTAAAGTGGAATACAGCCAGGCTTTAAAGAATATGAATGACAAATAAGTGATCATTAATAACTAGTACCTTCTCAAATTTAAGTGTTTCTGTTTTTCATTTACTATAAACCATTTAAAAGTTTTTGCAACAGGGGTGTGTGGGTGGCCAGTCAGTTGAGCATGTGACTTCAACTCAGGTTATGATCTCATGTTTCATGAGTTCAAGCCCTGCACTGACACAGCACCTAGTACAGAGAAGGCCTCTAGAAATATCTGTTCTCTAACTACGTAAACATCAGCATGAATTACTGCATATAATATTTATGTGTTACCACCAAGAGCTGGAAAGTTACAGCATTTGAATTGCTGCAGAAAGAGGTATGGCAGCCTCCTTTGTTAGGGCACATCTATAAAACCAGAAACTCTGGAATCGACTTTATATAACCCACAGACCACAGTATACTACAGTTGCTACTTGCCAAATGAAAATCTAATGAGAGATTTTTCATCTGACTGGAAATGCTTGAGATGAACACACTGCCTTCTTGCAGTGTGCTAAGGGCACAAAGGAGTTTCACAAATATTCACAAACACCTGCCCTTACTGTAGCGCTGGGGATTTCTGGTAGCTCCAGATAAACGACTTAAAATCAAAATTCAACCTTCTAATCTCCTTATAATAAATAACTACAAAATAACAGCTAATATCACATCTAATATTTAAAGTCTACACAAACTTTACAGACGAGGCATATGTTAGGATTTTTATTGATTATAAGTACTCTATTGTAAACATTCTAATACAGGTTTCATTGAGTAACTTTTTATTCATTATGAAAGCAAGCTCTGTGGTAAACCATCACAACTCCCCATACCTGGTGTATAAGTAAAACGTTGAGACTGGCTTTTTTTCCTCTTGCCATTGCAAAGATAAAAGTGCACCTGCACTGCAGCTGTAACTGCTGGGTTATGATATGGAGGAACTTCAAGGACAATGTGAGCCTAAGGAGCATGGAAAGTAGTAAGATTGTGTTACATTCAGAACTAAAAATGAAATGCACCTGCTAAACTCAGCACAACTCATGAGGCTTAACTACCCAGTGTCTCCCATCATAGATCATTATGCACATCAATTGGTCATGTAAGTCATCTGGAGATTTACTCTATGAAACTCTAGTCTCAACAGAGATAAACTCTTGAAAGTAAACCATTAAAGGAGAGATTGCCTTTTAGTCATCCAATTGGGTTTCTAGTTGGAGCAGAAATAAAAACAGTCTTATTATGTACCATGTAGTGAGATATTCTGCACTACTGAATATTACACGTTACTATGTATCTTAACTGGAAGTCTGTCCTGGTTTTCAATCAGGTTTAATATTTCCTCAGTTGTGTTATAATTTAGATTTCTTACCTTAAATTTGATATTCAGAATGTTCGAAACTAGCAATATAAAAAATTCATTTCCATATAAAAAATAATTTTACATAAGCAGAGTGAAACTGCAATCTTTAATCTAATTTCTCCAGGTCTCTGGAGAGCACTGTGGAAAGTGTTATTCTCTACCCCACAAAAAATTCTGTCTCCATTCCAATCAGGATGAAGGGACCACAGTGTTTAGTGTTGAATCCCGGAAGGCTTACTGCTGAAAACTTGCAAAAATTGTGCTAAATACACAAACTCCTTAGGGCTTGTTCTCTCCCTATTTTTTCCCATTCTATGTGGGCTTTACTGAATTTGATTTTTTCACTGAATTCAGAGAAATAAACTAATGATAACAGTAGTAAGAACCTTTTAATTTCTCCTTTCCTATACACAAAAAAGGCAAAGACACCAATTGTTTATCTTTCCTAAACTTTAATTTTAGAAAAAGGAGAGTACCTATTTCATGTCCAAACTTCTAAAAATTCTAATTTACTTTTCTATTACTCATTAGATAAAAGACTCCTCATCTATAATATAAAGTAGCATTATCCAATGTTCTAAGCTTCTTAAATGTTTCTAAAGAAATAAATTTCTTACCCCT
The DNA here is from genome assembly GCF_046562875.1 of Panthera onca. Lineage (NCBI taxonomy): Eukaryota > Metazoa > Chordata > Mammalia > Carnivora > Felidae > Panthera > Panthera onca. The sequence goes on along the minus strand of NC_138353.1, from coordinate 43,307,737 downwards.
TGACATTTTTCCCGGATTATTTTCCCTTCTACCTCCCACTGAGGTCGTCCATCTATTAAAAGAAACAATTTACAGTTAAAAGTAATTCAAGTCAGAAAGTATATAAACAAAATCTAATGTATTTAGTATCACAAGCTTATTGGCAAAGGGAATCTTTTCCTCAATGACTTCCATTATGAAAATAAAATGTGTACCCATGAGAAAAAATGGGGAGAAAGACTTTGGGCTGCCTTAGTTAGCAGGCCTCACAGTTTATTTATGTTGGAAAATCCTCTGAGAGCACCTTCACCAAGTGGTAGCCAACTCCTGCTTGTATGCCTTAGGTAATGGGAAACTCACTCTCTCACCAAGTAACCCATTTGATCTTTGGACAATTGCTGTTCGAAAGCCCTTCAGGACAGATGAAATCTGCCTCCTTCCAGTATCCCACCACTGGTTTAAGAACTACTCTTTGCAGCCCCCCAATCCAAAATATTTTGAGTGGTTTTCTGAGACAGTATTTAAGATGTTTAAAAACAGCTATGTTTGGGGGCCCCGGGTGGCTCAGTCAATTGAGCATCCAACTTTGGCTCAGGTCATGATCTCAGGGTTCATGAGTTCGAGCCCCACATCAGGCTTGCTGTTGTCAACACAGAGCCTGCTTATAATCCTCTGTTCCCTTCTCTCCCTGCCCCCCACTCACACGCACTCTCTCTCTCCAAAAAAAAAAAAAAAAAAAAAAGCCCAGCTATGTTTACATGTGTCTCCTTCTACTGATTAACACCCCCAGTTCTGCATTTACATCTTACACAATATTTAGCCTTCCTGCCCACTCTTCTATGAACACCCCTCCAGTGTGAACATCTCTCTCCAAATGCATCAAGCCCAGAACTGAATAGCCCAGGTGGGAAATGACACAGCATGGTACAGAGTGACTAAGGTTCTTATTTCCACTTTATGTGAAGATGCTGAGTCTGTTAATAAAAGTTTTCTGGGGTAGGTGTGCCTGGGTGGCTCAGTCAGTGGAGCATGGACTTCAGTTCAGGTCATGATCTCGCAGTTCGTGAGTTCGAGCCTTGCATCGGGCTCTCTGCTGCCAGCACAGAGCCCACTTTAGATCCTCTGTCCCCCTCTCTCTATGCCCCTCCCCACTTGCTCTCTCTCAAATATAAAAACATTAAAAAAAAAGCTTTGGGGTAGCTGCACCATGCTGCCTTACACTTAGTGTGTGGTCAGCAAGATTCCCTCAGTCTACTACACTTCCTACTGCTAAGTTCAAACTCCCACGCTGCACTTACCTGGTTTTTCCCCCAACCCTTCTTAGGTTAACTTCTCCCTACAAGACTTGGTTTGCCAGGATCTTTTTAAATACTGACAGTCTTTAGGCACCCGGCTAGCTCAGTCGGTAGAGCATGGGACTCTTAAATACTGACAGTCTTTGAATATATTTGCTAGACTTTCCAGATTTGTGTCACCTAAAGATCTGGCCAGCACATTTTCTGTCTCTTCATCCCAAGTGAATTGTCACCTGGGGAGAACCCCAACTGCTACTATAGCTCTTACTCCAGTCTGATGTTCAGTACTCTAAAGCATTCTTTTTAAGTCATGAGCATCTGCCCATTGACTAAACCCATATAAGTATCTTCACAGCTTGCAGGACTTCTTCATCTGGTCTGTGAAAACATCAGAAAAGACTCAATCCAATGCCTTCTAAATTGTGACTCTCATTTTTCAGTCCAATAAATAGATAATAGCTAACCCTGTGTATAACAGACACTAGAGACAAATGCTATGTCTACAAAGAAATATAGCTTAGTTCAACAATCATTTGTTGGGTCCTGACATGCCAGGCACTTTGGGTTACTGAGATAGTGAAGATAAGATACTCTTACCTTCAGTCTATGAAAGGCAAATAAAAACAGTTCATCATAATAAATCGTGGTGGTTTCAATGACTAATAAAGGTGTACTCTAGATACGCCAAGAAGACAGAGTTCAGGGTCCTTACCCTACTCTTGGCATAAGGATAAGAGACAAGGAAGGCTTCCTGAGTTCTTGAACTGAGGCTGAAAAAGAAGGTAGAACTCAAGTGATATGGGTGGAAGGTTGGTCTAGGCCTAAGAGCACAAGCAAAGCCAAGATGGCAAGAAACTACACGACAGAGGAAACCATAAGCAGCTGTGTTGATGGAGTAAAAATAGGGAAAAATAGGTAGGGAAAAATAAGAAATGAGGCTGAAAAGAAAGGCAACAGATTGTGACCTAAATGCCACATGAAGGGCCTTAAAATATGAAGAGATTACTGAAGGTGCTTTCAGAATGGGAGTTACATAGTCACAAAATGCAATCTCATCTGAAACCAGTAATTGTATTAAGACAAAAGTTCTTAAAGGTAAAGCTCTAGTTAAATGAATTCTATAATGAAACTGCATTATATACATACATATTTATTATATTCAGGCACAAATGAATTTTTTTTAATGTTTGTTTATTTGAGAGGGAGGGTAAGTGTAGAGAGAGGGGGACAGAGGATATGAAGCAGGCTCTGCACTGACAGCAGAGAACCCGATGTAAATCTCATGAGATTATGACCTGAGCTGATGTCAGACGCTTAACCAATTGAGCCACCCAGGCGTCCCTCAGTGGGTACTTTAAAGTGCGTGTTACGGGTCTTCCAGCTGGCTCAGTTGGTAGAGCATGCGACTCTTAATCTCAGGTTTTTAAGTTCAAGCCCCCCATTGGGCATGGAGCCTATTTAAAACAAACAAAAAACAAAAACAAAAGAATAAAACACATGTCAGAAGTTTGAAAGAAATAATGTAGTTATAGACAAAGATTTGACCAGCTGATGAAATTTCCTAGAATGAGGGAATATAATGAAAAGAAAGCTGAACCACAGAACCTTGGGAAACATCTATTTTTAAGGGCCAGAAAAACTGATTAAAAAAACCAAAACAAAACAGTGGAGACATTTAAAAATGCGCCAAAAACCAGGTGAGTACAATCACACAAAGATCAAGAAAGAAAAGAATGTCAAGGAGGAGGGTGGGTAGCTGAGTGTCAAATTTTTAGGTTATGATTTCAATATACTGGAAGTCAAAAGAGTACATAGCAGGTAAGGAAATGGCAGATGGTAGTTGACAGATTACTTGAGAGGCTGGATGATAAATGAAAACAAAATAAAACAACAGCTTATGAGGTTGACAGAGTCAAGGGAAAGGAAATGGTTTAGTATGAAAAGATTTAAACTTACCTAAACTCCAAGAAAATGTATTCGGTGAAAAAAGAGGTAATAAAATCATAAGAGATAGGCAATGAAAGCAATGTATAGCCTTAAATCTGTAAGTTTCAAAAGGATAAAAAACAAATGAGATTACCATTTAAGAAAAAGAAACAGGGGCGCCTGGGTGGCTCAGTCGGTTGGGTGTCCGACTTCAGCTCAGGTCATGGTCTCACAGTCCGTGAGTTCGAGCCGTGCGTCAGGCTCTGTGCTGACAGCTCAGAGCCTGGAGCCTGCTTCTGATTCTGTGTCTCCCTCTTTCTCTGCCCCTCCCCTGCTCTGTTTCTCTCTGTCTCAAAAATAAATAAAAACAAACAAACCAAAAAAAAAGAAAAAGAAACATATTGGGGCACCTGGGTGGCTCAGTCGGTTAAGCGTCCAACTTCAGCTCAAGTCATGATCTCATAGTTTGTGAGTTTGAGCCCCGCATGGGACTCTGTGCTGACAACTTGGAGCCTGGAGCCTGCTTCAGATTCTGGGTCTCCCTCTCTCTGCGCCTCCCCCAGCTCATGCTCTCTCTCCCAAAAACAAATACATTAAAAAAAAAGAAAAGAAAAGAAAAGAAAAGAAAAGAAAAGAAAAGAAAAGAAAAGAAAAGAAAAAAAGTGAAAAGAAAAAAAATACAGACACTTGGAAACAGAAAACAAATACACAACTTAAAGGACCAATAAAGCCAAAGTACTATGGAAACACTGACTAAAAAACCAGAGATGGCACAAATAAATAATAGCAGGAATAAATTTTTTAAAAGGGATAGAATTCCAGGGGTGCCTGGTGGTTCAGTCAGTTGAGCACCCAACAGTTGATTTCAGCTCAGGTCATGATCCTAGGGTCGTGATCAAGCCCCAGGTCAGGTTCCACGCTGACAGCAAGGAGACTGCTTGGGACTGTTTCTCTCTCTCTCCCTCTCTGCCTCTCCCCCTCTCTCCTGCCCGCATGTGCGCTTGCTCCCTCTATAAAAAGGGAGGGGACATAATTCAAATGCAGAAATAGAGTATTATAAGCAAATAAATGTCAACAAATTTGAGAACTTGGGTGAAATAAATAAAATCCTAGTGTGAAATAATAGGGAAAATATATATTGATCTCTGCCTCTGGCTCCTGGTATAAAGCTCCTAAAATTCTTGTAATTTCCAAGTGGTAAGAAGAACACTAGGAGTACCTTTTGTTTTTATACTTGGTCTTTGACCCCAGTTATGACACACAGAAGTCCTAAATCCCTTGGAATTTCCTGTGATAAGACTATCTTTTGTTCTAAGGAGGTGATTCTTAGTAGGCTCCTGGATGGAGGCTGGTCACTAGAAAGACTTTCAGTTCTACCCCTATTCTCCAGAGAAGGAAGAGGGCTGGAAATGGAACAGTCAATCAAACCTGTGTGAAGCCTCCATGAAAATTCCAAATGCAGTAGAGTTCAAGGAGCTTTTGGGTTGCTGAACACATGGAGGTGGCTGGGACAGGGGCAATGTCTATAGAGGACACAGACGCTTCATACCCCCTTCCCACATACCTTATTCCATGTATCTCTTTCATCTGGATGTTTATCTGTACCCTCTGATATCCTCTATTATGTAACAAACTGGTAATGGTACCTAAGTGTTTCCCTCAGTTCTGTGAGCCGCTCTACCAAATGATCAAAACCAAGAAGTGAGTCATGGGAGCCTCTGATTTGCAGCCAAGCCAGACAGAAGTGGGTACCTGGGCATCTACTACTTTTGATTGTCATTTCAAGTGGCGGGCAGTCTTAAGGGACTGAGCCCTTAACTTGTGGGGTCTGCACTAACTCCAGTTAGTGTCAGAACTGACCTCATTCAGAACACCCAACCCAGCTCATATCAGAGAATCAGCTGATATATGGGAAACCCACACATCTGGTGTCAGAAGTGTTTTGAGTGTGGTAACACTATGAGAGTAAAGGAGAAACACAGAGTGTGTTTTTCTATTTACCTGGAAAAATAAAAATCATGAAAATTAACTCAAGAAGAAATGGTCCCATACCTATGAAATGGCCCATACCTACTTAAATGGTCCAATACCTCTGAAAAGAATTATATCAGAAATTAATAGTACCATAAAGCCCCCAGCCCAGAAGGTTTCAGAGATGAGCTCAGCCACATGTTCAAAGGAAGGTGAAATTACAGGGCACACACTTGGTAAGTGGGGAAAAATGAGGCACTTTCCCAACTTGCTTTGACATCCAGAATACATAAAGAATACTATAAGGTAGTAAGAAAATGAAAACTGATTCAATGGGAAAAATTGGACAAAAACATAAAGACATTACACAAAAAAGGAAACATGAATGACTAATAATCACCTCAATAAGATGAGGAAAATTCAAATCCAAAGTTCAAGATACATTTTACATCTACCAGATTAACAAAATTTAAAAATTATGACATTCTTACCTATGTCTACCAGGTGATAAGAACCAAAATGTTCATGGCCACACTATTAGCTATTGTTTGGTAATGCCAAAAACTAGACACAGCCCAAAAGTCCAGTAGGAGAGCAGATAATAAATTGTAGCACGTTCATACAGTGAAGCTATATAGTAGTAAAAGTGAATGATCTTCTGTTACGTGGATCGATCTTAAAACATTAATGTTGACTTCCAAAAAAAAGCAATTTTCAGAAGAATACATGAAATGTTATATACATAGCCCAAAACCAGAGAAAACGCATAAAACTATAAAGAAAAGCATGGATTGACTTAGGAGTGGGATCCATTTGGGAAGGGACATCAAAAGGCCTTTCAGAGATAAATGTCTTACTTCTTCAACTGGGCGTCAGGTGTGTGGGTATCTCTTATATTATTCTCATAAAAAGGTATTTCACAATTTTAAAAATGTTTAAAAAATGAGAAGGAATAATAGATGAAAAAATGTATTAAATACGCTCAGAAAGGTTTTAAACACCCTGAAAGACATAGGATTCTTCTACACTTACAAAAATGAAGATATAATTTATATATTTATATATAAAATACATAAAATTCACCCTTTTAAATTATATAATCAAGAAGTTTTCAGTATATTCACAGAACTGTACAACCACCATCATTATCTAATTCCAGAAACCCTGTGCCCATCAGCAGTCACTCTCCACTGATCCCTCCCTCCAACCCTGGCAACCACTAATCCACTTTGTCTCTATGGATTGCTGATTTTGGATGTTGTGTGCTGAATCCTTTCACTTAGCATGTTTTCAAGGTTCATTCATGTTGTGTTATGAATCAGTACTTTATTCTTTTTTATGGTTGAATAATATCTCATTGTATGGACATCCCCATTTTGTTTAGCCATGCAACAATTGATGATTGTTTGGGTTGTTTCCAGTTTTTGGCTATTATGAATAATGTCGCTGTAAGTTTTCTGTGCAACACATCATCGATTCTCTTGAGTGTGTATATATATATATATATATATATATATATATATACACATACATATATGAGTAGAAATACTGGGGATTCTTCTACTTTTGAGATACCCTTAATGAGAATTTAACATTTATATGGAAAATTTAAGAAATATACGGCTTATCAAAAAATCTGTGTAAATGATGTTTGTAGCTTTAGAAAAACTATTTTGTTTTTGTCCATGAAACATGGGAATAATTCATTTTACTCATTTTGCCCCTTATTTTGAAGCCAATCAACTCAAATCTTATGTTATTACCTTGTCCTTTCTCAAGAAAAATGATTTTGGATTCTGGAAGAAAATTAGATCCAGTCACAATCATTTCATGACCTCCATTTACAGAACAACTGTTGATACTATACTTCTCAATATGAGGAAGTTCTTGAGCAGACCGCTGAGCTGTTTGGTTTTTTTTTAGGAGTTGAGAAGAAACAAAATATTAGTTTACAATCTTTCATATGTAAATGACAAATTCAAGCTATACAATGAAAATAGAAGCAAACTCTGGGCTTTGAAAATTCAAGACAACGGTAACAAAATCCACTAAAATAACCACATTATTTAGAAAATAAGACTTATTAGATTTGTGATTTCTAAATAATTTTCTTACACCTGTAAAGAAACCAATGACGAAAAATTAATCAATGCTTGCAACTTCATATTGACTCCAAAACATTAATTTCACCCACTTTCCTCTTTTTAGCTTAAGTCTTCAATGTATTTCTTCCCTACAACTGTTAAAATTGATGAATTTAATATAACTATAAAAAGCAAATTAATCCAAACATATGTAATTATACTGCATACAATTAAAAGACAAGTTTCTGAAGGATAAACACAAATTAGCTCTTTCATCAAGAAAATATCCAGGTCAGGAGTGCCTGAGTGGCTCAGTCGGTTAAGCATCCAATTTTTGATGTCAGCTCAGGTCATGATCTCACGGTCGGTTGTGGGATCGAGCTCTCTCCCTCTCTCTCTGCCCCAACCCCTCCCACATGTGAGTGCATGTGCTCTTTCTCTCTCAAAAATAAAAATCATGTTTTTTTAATCCTCTTAAATAAAAAAGAAAGAAAATATCTAGATCATCACCAAGACAACAAGATGCCATTCTGGACAATTTTCCAAATAACTAAATAACTGAAGCATACATGAAGTACACACTAAATTTTTAAAAACGGAAGTAAACGTTTCTACAGTGCACTGCACTTTTCACAGTTCACATAGGGTATGTGAACATAATTTTTAATGCCTCAGAGCCATTCTTTAAATTATCAACTTTTATAAACAGTACCCTTGGTGCCACCTTTCTCTGATATTGCCTGATTCCAAGTTGTTATATTTTGTGGAGATCCTATTTCTGGATTCTCTTTCTTTATTTCTTTATTTCTTTTTTTTAACTGCTTGAGCTTTAAGCTACACATTACAATTCTTTTGAGGGCTTAGGTCCTCTAGGGGTTTCTTGCAAATGCCTAGATAGTTAGGTTTTTCTCTGAATTAAAACAAAAAAAGTGTGGATTATGCTCTCTTCTTCACAGTTGGAAAATAGGTCTACTTTTCTACTTCCTGGGTGGAAAACTGGTAGCTCTGAGGGTCAGCTGTTTTGTTTGAGTAGAACAACATTTTAAAGAAATTTAAACTTGAATGCCTTTAGGAAGCACACACTCTCAGTTCACTGTGGCTCTTGTTTCTCCCAACTATTTAAAACCAAGCCACAAAATGTATTTAAATTGGGATCAATGCTCTATTCAAAGAGAATGCTAGGGGCACCTGGGTGGCTCCGTCAGGTAAGTGTCCAACTCTTGGTTTCAACTCAGGTCATGATCTCATGGTTCGTGAGTTCAAGCCCAGCATCGGGCTCTGCGATGACAACGTGAAATCTGCTTGGGATTCCCTCTCTCCTTCTCTCTCTGCCCAACCCCTCTTGCACACACGCATTTGCGCTCTCTCACTCTCTCTCAAAATAAACAAAAATGAAAAAAAGAGAAAGCTAAAATAGACCCTTTCATAGGACATGGGTCTGGGATTCAGGACCAACTATCACTTGGAAAGTATCAAGCACCAACCTAGATCTCAGAAAATACTTATGTCCCTACTTATGTTCCAAATGACTCACAGAGAAGGGGCATGAAGACAAGCACTGGCTGGCCTAGGAAATACATTAATTCATGTTTTAGATATTTATGGTGGAAACTAGCCATCATGGGTACATTCAAAGTAACAGCAAAACTGTGTTCACCAGGGGAGCCTGGGTGGCTCAGTCGGTTAGGTGTCCAACTTCAGCTCAGGTCACGATCTCAGTCTGTGGGTTCAAGACCCTCATTAGGCTCTGTGCTGACAGCTCAGAGCCTAGAGCCTGCTTTGGATTCTGTGTCTCCCTCTCTCTTTGCCACTCCCCTTCATATATATGAAGATACTTCATATATGTATGTGTGTGTGTGTGTGTGTGTGTGTGTATACATATAAACAATAAAAGAAAAAAGAAAGAAAATCCAAAGAAAGGTTAATAGTGACTACACCACAGGGTAGTGATTACAAAAGATTTTGCTATTATTCCTTGTTCCATTCTGCATTTCTTCTTTTTCCATTCTGTGTTTCTATATTCTCAACAATAATCACATATTAATCTAATAAACTAAAAGAAAAAATAGAAAATCATTTTAGAATAACTTCATCTCAAAAACTCAAACTACTCTATGAACTTAAATTACTTAAATTAACTCTGGGGCACCTGGGTGACTCAGTCTGTTAAGCTTTCCACTTCTGCTCAGGTCATGATCTCATGGTTTGTGAGTTTGAGCCCTACATCGGGTTCTCTGCTGTCAGCATAGAGCCCATTTCAGATCCTCTGTCCCCTTCTCTCTCTGCCCATCCCCACTCTCAAAAATAAACAAAACAATTGAAAAATTATCTAAATGAACTTTGCTAAAAAATAGAGGCATATATGCTTATATGGGCATAGAAAAGTCTGGCAGGGTAATAAAAACGCTGGCAATGATAGCTGCTTATAAATTTTTTTTCAACATTTATTTTTGAGAGAGAGACAGAGAGAGCACGCACGTGAGCACAGGACGGGCAGACAGAGAGGGAGACACAGAATCCAAAGCAGGCTCCAGGCCCTGAGCAGTCAGCACAGAGCCGGACACAGGGCTCAAACCCACAAACTGTGAGATCATGACCTGAGCCAAAGTAGGACGCTTAACTGAATGAGCCACCCAGGCGCCCCCCAATAGCTGCTTCTAATAAGGGGAAATAGTTGACCTGGAAATTTGCTTTTCACTCTATATTCTTTTTGAATTTTAGTAAGTACCTGTATTGTCTGTTAAAAATACAAAACTATTTCTACAATGAATTCTATTACTATGTATTTACTCAGTGATTTCTCAGTTAACTGTGAAATAATAAAGTAATAGTTCAATTTCATAAATAGCAAAAGGAGGCACAGAAAGGTACTACAGTAGGTTTGATCCCAAATAAAGAATAAACGTGTTTAACAGAAATAACATGGTATAATTGAAAGAGTACTAAGAAAACCTGTGTTCTAAGGACAGTTCTGTCACTAACAAGCAAATAAGCTTGCAGGAGTACTTCAGACACTTGTGCCTCAGTTTCCTCCAACACAAAATTAAGACATGAATTGGAACACTTATAAGTCTATGCCCTAAACATCTAAACAGCAGTTTCAATACTACAGTACTACCAGCTAACCTACCAGAGGCCCACAGTTCTCCAGGGTGTAAGTAGGTACATGTTCTAGGGCCTGTTCTCATTTCTTGCCTTTGTAAATCAGGGGGGAAAAGCATTCACTTTCTCAATCTGATGTTGTAAACAGGTTAATGGTTTAAAAAAAAAATCCTTTAAGTCTTTATTTAGCTGAGGTGTCAGCTTGCAGAGATAGGCATCTTCCAACAAGGCGGCTCATGTTTTAATGAAACAAAGGTGACCAAGGGATACTTAATCATAGCTTCATTTTGTCCTCAGGTGTCATCAAGCCCACCTTCCTCATTTATAGGTTAAAAAAAACTGTGGTCAGCGGGGCCCCGAGGTGGGTCAGTTGGTTAAGTATCCAACTTAACCTTAGCCCTGAGGTCATGATCTCAGGGCTCATACCCGGACCCACATCACGCTCTCTGCTGTCAGCACAGAGCCCACTTTGGATCCTCTGTCCCCCACTCTCTCTGGCCCTCCACCCCGCTCTCAAAAATAAACATCAAAAAAACAAAAACAAAAACAAAAACCTGTGGTCAAGAGAATGTGTTTATAGTCCCACACAACCTATGGTCAAATTATAATGAGAACCCATTTTCTAACTCCAAGATCTGTATTCCTCCCACCTAAACACATAGCTTATTTCCATACAAGAAAATCTCATCAGCTATCCAGACTCTGTGCCTCAGTTTATACTTATAATCCAAATATTACATTAAAAGCAAAATAGGAAATTGCCTATTATAAACAAAATTTGAAAACATCATCACAAGCTCACTTACAGCACTCAACAGGTATGGAAGCTGTCTGAAGAGAAAGGACTTTTCCATTGGGCTGTGGGATGTGCACACGGAATACAAGTCGTACTCTAGTATTCTTTCTGCCAATATCAGTTTCTCCTTTTCGAAGTTCTATATCTGAATTGCGGAGTTTCAAAATACCTGCACAGTCAATACTAGGAAGAAAAATATACACATTTTATTTGCTTACTGGTATTTAATGGTTCCCAACAACTTAGCTAAACGTGGCAGGGAAGAACTATCACTACCTAAAATAAGGTCCAAAAAGAAAGATGTACGATTGCTATTTCAATTCTGAGATTAAAAATGTTTTGAATGACAAAAGTGTAATAATGGTAAGTATGGTAGATTGTCTAAAAAGATGGCTGTCAATTATTCCCCATTCTTGCACCTGCATGCCACTTTTCCCATTAAGAGGTGAAAGCTGGCCTTATGATTTGACAAACAGAATGTAACCAAGTGATGCAGTGTAAGTTATGAGCCCAACATTAAACCTCTTTTGCTCTCTTGGAGCCCTGAGCCACCATGAAGTCCATCCAGGAAGCTGGAGAGAAAGGCCAAGCCAATCCTCAACTACTCCAGCCACCCCAGACAGCTTGTATGTTCCAAATCCAGCTGAGCTCCCAGCTGAATTTAGGTGCATGAGTGATCTCAGCTGACACCACATGAATTAGACCAGCTGAGTCCAGCCAACCCTAAGAATCATGAAAATAATGAACAGTTATTACTTTGAGCCACTAAATTTTGGAGTGCTTTTACAGAACTAGATAAGTAATACAAAGTAAAAAGACCTTAATTCTATGTAAGTAACTAAGCCAGAAAAGATTAACCTGTAGGACTCTAAATCAGTCATTAATAGCATATTTAGACTTTTCTAGTGATAGGTTTATTAGTAAAAACAATCCATCAGGCTAAGATTCTTTTAGTTTTAAAGAATACACATAGAAGATTAAAGTTTCGGCATTTAGTGTCTAACTTTTCATTATCTTCAAAATGCATTACTTGTATGGCTGCTTAACACACAATCAGGGTAGGAAACAGTACCTACAACATGTGTTTGTTATTCACATATTGAAAGAATAAAGCAGATGGAAAACTAGCAATCAACATCCTAAAGTTTACTCTCTCTTGTGGTATTACTTGTCATCCATCCCTTTGCCTTATCTACCAATAGTCCCAACTCTAGTGCTCAACTGTCCAGAGGCCACAGAAGTTGCTGTAAAGGACAATATGTGTTAGAAAACTAGGTTATCAAGTTAAGAACCAGTAAAGCACAAGAAAGAATCCCAAAGGGTGAATATTTTCACCTTCAGAAAGACACAGGAGAAGAAATTTCCAAAAAAGGAAAACACTCTTGAAAGTATTTGTCATTTATGGATAATGAATTATACTTAATTAATATTGAACAATTGCACTTTAGCTCAAAGCAGTACTGATCAAATTGTATCAAGTAGTGATTATTCATGCTAACATGCCAATGAGCCTTTAGGGGGAAATACCAGAGATCATCCATTTTATTGAGTTTTGAGGAAAGGTATTTTATTTTATTTAAGTAAACTCTACCCCGGACATGGGGCTCAAATTCATGGCCTCAAAATCAAGAGTCATGTGCTCTACTGAGGAGCCAGCCAGGTGCTGAGAGGGAAGGTATTTTAGCAGAGAGCTAAGTTTCTAAGAGAAGAGTTAGAAGAAGAGTATCAGAAATGACGATCTTAAAGCTCTGCCTATGAATTTCAAGAAAAGATAAGACCAGACCAACAAGAAAACTACACATGTAGGAATAAATCACTATTAATTCTGTTTACAGATACAACTATATTTTATTTATTTTTTTAAGTACGAGTATATTTTAGATCAGAGTATAATAATGCCACATCCGTTTTCATCCAGTTTTAAAAACAGGGAGGAGTTATGAGTAGGATAAGGCAGTAAATACTGGAATCCATACTGAATGGCCAGAAAAACTTCAGGTGTGTGTGTCTCTAAGCTGGGTGGAATGAGAGCAGTAGTTGTGTTTGTTAACTAGAAACAATGATATTTCTGCAGCTTTGTCCTTTCTGGATTTATCCAGGTAGGCAGTATATGCCAGAACTGGTTGGGCAAGGGACATGAATTCTGACTACAACCTATTTCATGTGCTAATAGATGAGAAAAGGAGAAGGTAGATATGTTCAGATCCTACTATTTTTATTTTTTCACCTTATTTGATATGTGAAGCTTTCCCAATTTCTTGAAAATCTTACAAACTCATGTACTCTTTTTAATTTAATTCACTGATTTATACATCACTTTTAAAAGGATGAGGCATTTTACAACATAAATACAAATAAGGTCAAGGAAAAACAGAAAAAAAAAATTAAATAGAAGCAACAGGAAATAAATATGTTCCAAATCTAGGGGTATACAAATTACTATACCTGAACTTGACCGACCTTCCCAGAAGCCAAGGCAAAAAGGAAATGTGATAAAGTTTACAGGTCTCTCCTTGTCTGGTAAAGCAAAATCTACCATGTCATCAGCCTTTTCCCTTTAACTTGAAAAGATTCTGTGTGTGTGTGTGTGTGTGTGTGTGTGTGTGTGTGTGTGTGTAATGACCAAGAGATAATATCTTTAATAGTGGTTTTTCAGATTACGAAGAGTTATTCATATGGATATTTCTTATTCTATCCTTCAAACAAAGTTAAGAAGTATAAGAAGCTTCTGGTGATTTTCTATTTAAATTTAACTTGATTCAAGTCTAGTGCTTTGAACACCCAGAAGAATGAATGGAAACGTGGCCTATAAACCATCTCCTAGGGATCACTTTTATGAGTTCTTAGAAAAAGATGATTCAAAACTGAGTTTTAAATTCCCCTCTGCAGCTACCTGTATATTCATATGCTTTTTTTTAATGTTTATTTATATTTGAGAGAGACAGAGCATGAGAAGGAAGGGGCAGAGAGAAAGGGAGACAAAGAATCTGAGGTAGGCTCCAGGCTCTCTGAGCTGTCAGCACAGAGCCTGACTCAGGGCTTGAACCCACGAACCATGAGATCATGACCTGAGCCAAAGTCGGACGCTTAAGTGACTGAGCCACCCAGGCGCCCCAGTATATTCCTATGCTTTTGATTCTAGATGAAAAAGTAAGATCTTAGAGTAAAAGAAACCTACATGCATGCATTTCTCATTCAATGGTTGGCTACCTCACTTATTTGAAAATGGGTCAAGGGGCCATTAAGCGTCAAACTTTGGCTCAGGTCATGATCTCATGGTTCGTGAGTTTGAGCCCCGTACTGGGCTCCATGTTGACAGTGCAGAGCCTACTTAGGATTCTTGCTCTCCCTCCCTGCTCCTCCCTCATTTATGTGTGTTCTCTCTCTCTCTCTCTCTCTCCCTGCCTCACTCCAAATAAATAAACTGAAAGAAAGAAAGAAAGAAAGAAAGAAAGAAAGAAAGAAAGAAAGAGAAAGAAAGAAAAGAAAAAAAAGAAAATGGGTCAAATGGATGCCTGGAGGCAGATCACTGTTCTCTTCAAGAAAGAGCTTTGCTCAAGTGGGAAACAAGCATTGGTTGAGATTCCAAAGTTCTTTCTATATCAGAGAACACAGAAATTTTAAGAGTAGAGACCACTGGGGCGCCTGGGTGGCTCAGTTGGTTGAGCGACCGACTTGAGCTCAGGTCATGATCTCATAGTTCGTGAGATCAAGCCCTGCAATGCTGACAGCTCAGAGGCTGGAGCCTGCTTCAGATTCTGTGTCTCCTTCTCTGTCTCTGCCCCTCCCCCATTCATCCCCCCTCCCCCTTTCTCAAAAATAAACATTAAAAGAAAAAAAAAAAGAGTAGAGATCATCACGGCTCAGTTAAGCATCCAACTCTTGACTTTAGCTCAGGTCATGATCTCGTGGCTCCTGAGTTCGAGCCCCGCACTGGGCTGACAGTTTGCGGGGACTGCTTGGGATTCTCTCTCTCCTTCTCTCTCTGCCCCTCCCCTGGGCTCTCTCTCAAAAATAAATAAATAATCTTAAAAAAAAAAAAAAAAAAAAAGAGTAGAGACCATCAGCAAGCTATCTGCTTTGCCTTGAAAGAACTCTGTAGTAGCCCCTGTGTGATGACTTATTGGGTTGGGTTCTCCTGTACTGCCCATTTGAACAAAGCAGGTAAAAATAAGGTTTTTAATCTCAATATTAACTTGTCTTTCCCAGTAATAAGTAGGTAACAAGGTAAGTTCTTAAGGCAATTCTTATTTTATAATAATATAATTATATCACAATATTCAGTTTACCTAAAAAAGTTATTTAAGTATAAATTTAAAGGAAGAGATCTAGAGACCAAAATCTAATTTTATATAACTGTTCTTGCAATAGCCTGGGACAGATGTTACTGCCATTTTAAGAAAGGTAGTTTGAAACAATTTCTGTAATAAACCTCACTATAAGTTTCAAATACCTAGTTGTGATGGGATTAACAGTTGCCTACTAAATAAATATCTATTTCCCCCTTCTTTCTTAGTAATAGATCCCTGTATCATTAGAGGTAGCAATGTGCTCAAGTAAAAACAAAACAAAACAATCCCAGACCTTCCTTATTTACAAGGATGAACAATAAGATATGCTAGATAGGTTTCTGTAACAAGCCTCTTGATAAAGACAGATTAGACAGACTAACTTGCGGCACCTGACTGGTTCAGTTGGTAGAGCATGTGACTCTTGATCTTAAGGTTGTGAGTTCAAGCCCTACAATGGGCAGAGAGCTTATTACTTTTAAAATATATATAAACAAATACAACACAATAAAATAAAGAGGCTAACTCAGATGGAAGTTTTCTTTAGCCCTTTTTCCTTATTCCTTCTGGGACTATGGTTGTGATGGTTAGAGTTCCAGCAGCCATTTTGTAACATGAGACAATCTTGAGGACAGAAATCACACGTTAAGAATAGCAAGGGGGCGGGGGGCACCTGGGTGGCTCAGTCAGTTGAGTGCCTGACTTCAGCTCAGGTCATGATCTCGCGGTCTATGAGTTTGAGCCCTGCGTTGGGCTCTGTGCTGACAGCTCAGAGCCTGGAGCCTCCTTTATACTCTGTGTCTCCTTCTCTCTCTGCCCCCACCCCTCCACTCTCTGTCTCTGTCTCTGTCTCTGTCTCTGAAAAATAAACATAAAAAAAAAAAAAAGCAGAGGGGGCACACGAGTGGCTCATTCGGCTGAAGTGTCCAACTCTTGATTTTGGCTCAGGTCATGATCTCAAGGTTCATGAGATCGAGCCTCACATCACGCTCTGTGCCAACAATGCAGAGACTGCTGGGGATTCTCTCTCTCCTCTATCTGCCCCTCCCCTGCCCACATGTGCACACACTTTTGATCTCTCTCAAAATGTACACGCACGCGCACACACACACAAAGAGGGGCACCTGGGTGGCTCAGTCAGTTAAGCGTCTGACTTCAGCTCAGGCCATGATCTCATGGTTCATGAATTCCAGTCCTGCCTCAAGCTCTATGCTGTCAGCACAGAGTCTGCTTCAGATCCTCTGTCCAGACCCTCTCTCTCTCTGCCCGTCCCCCACTTGCTTTCTCTCAAAAAAAGTATTTTTTTTAATTGGAAAAAAAAAAAAAAGACCAGCAAAGAAGAAAAACAGAGTTTGGGGCCCCAATGACTTATGGAGTTCCTGTGCTAGCCCTAAAAATGCCTATTTGTACATTTCTTTTATGGAATAACAAACTAAACGTTGACTGTTTAAGCCACTGCATTCCTTGTGTGACATATAATCCTAACCTGAACAAAACTCTAAAGCATTCTCATTCAGAAGCTAGCCACCTCATTTTGTTTGGAAAGGAGTCAAACAAGTAAGCCTGGAGACAGTAAAAGTTTCCTTAAGGAAATTTGACAATCATAATAATTGTACTGCAACTGTTCTTTTGTCTACCCTATTAGACTGTGAGCTACTTGCAAAAAGTCCATATATTTTTATCTTTAACATTTAACAAAATGCTTGGCTGGTACCACATGGTTCATAAACTTCTGCTGAAGTGCATTTCCTTTCTGGAAATCTGCTACCAACTTTAGCTAATGTCTTACAATTATTTACATAATGTTATTCTGTTAATTTAGAACCATGAATAATTCATTTCTGTACTATAAAAAGAAGTATGTTTTTCTCTGAAAGTTGTTTTAGGGGAAAAAAAAGAACTGCCCATTTTGGGGTATGTTTCCAGATACCTGGCTGACATATTGTTTTCAGGAAGAAGGGGAATTTCCAGAACCTTTGTGCTGGCAATTATTATCTCTTGACTTGCAGTAGCAACAGTCTTCCCAGTGATTCGATGCACCTGGTAAAATGCATGAGGTCGTAAATATCGATCATCTGCTGTTCCAATAAACATCTGTAGATTTATCGGCTTTTCATTATAGCCCAGGAGCTAATTAGAAAGAACAAACAAAAATACAACTCATTATCCATTATATTTATAATAAGTTTACAACAGGAAGTTTATTATATCTGTAACATATATTATTGATACACAAAATGTTATTTCAAGAAGGTAACAATAAAAATGTAATAAGTGAACAATCTTCCAAATTTCAGAAGATTATGAGTTGTAAAATGCTGGCATGTTACAAAGGAATGAGGGGGTTTTGTTTTTTTTGTTTTTTTGTATATATATCCGGAATAAAAGTTTTGCAAAGCTTTCTTATAGAGTAATGTGACAAACCACAAGGAAAGGGTGCCTACATGGCTCTGTTGGAAGAGTTGCAACTCTTGATCTTGGGATTGAGTCTGAGCCCCATGTTGGGTGTAGAGATTACTTAACAATAAATTTAAAAAAAAAAAAAAAAAAAAAAGGTGCCTGGGTGGCTCAGTTGGTTGGGCATCCAACTCTTGATTTCGGCTCAGGTCATGGACCCAGAGTTCTGAGATCAAGCCTCGTTTCGGGCTCCGGGCTGAGTATGGAGCCTGCTTAAGATTCTCACTCTCTCAGCCTGGGTGGCTGTCAGTTAAGTGTCCAACTTCAACTCATGGTTCGTGAGTTCGAGCCCCATACCAGGCTCTCTGGTGTCAGCGCAGAGGCTGCTTCAGATCCTCTGTCTCCCTCTTTCTCTGCCCCTCCCCCAGTTTACTCTCTCTCTCTCTCTCTCTCTCTCAAAAATAAATGTTAAAAAAAAAAGAAGGTTATCTCTCTATCCCTCTGGCCCTCTCCCCAACTCGTGCTCTGCAAAGAGAGAAAGGAAATAAGGAAGAAAGGAAGGACAGACTGACTCTGTACTTTAGGCAACATTAACCATCCAGCCCAGACTTAAAAGACGTGGGTGTACAGGGGGCACCTGGGTGGCTCGGCTAATTAAGTGTCCAACTCTTGATTTTAGCTCGGGTCATGATCTTGCATTTTGTGGGTTCAAGCCCCATGTCGGGCTCCATGCTGACAGCGTGGAGCCTGCTTGGGGTTCTCTCCCCACCCCCCCCCACTCCTCCACTGAGTTCTCAATCAATCTCTCTCTCCCTTTCTCTCTCTCTCAAAATAAACAAGTAAACTTTAAAAAGACTTGGGTGTACAGGAAGGTCCTCTAACAGGCTATTAAAATCAGAAAGTTTGTTTTAGTAAAAAAATCTCAAAAAGCCTATTATATATGTTATCAACTTAAAATTTCAACTGACTTAACAGGCTGGGCTACTTGACTTTCTCTGGTGTCCTTCACTATTTTTGAGGTTAAGATGTGTATATAGGAGTAGGACCAGGAGGTGCTGGAGGTAAAAATAGCAACCACCAAAAAAGGAGGAAAATAAAAGAAATAGAGCCTGAAGAAGTACACATATAGCACTTAGGGAGATTCCCCTGTCCACTCTGATGCTGACTAGCACCCAAATGACCCACCATTATGCAGGTAACAATGACAAACAGGAACAAACATAAAGAACTACTTCAAAGTATGGAGAGCAAATATAAGCATATACTGGAAGCAAAGTGACACATGCTAGAATTGTAACAAAACAGTGTCTCCTGTTTTTAAGGCTTTCAACCTGAGGGAAGGCCACAGACCATGCCTTACAAAGTGGTTGAATTTCCTATACAAAATCTAGTCTTGAAGGGCCTCAAGAACCAAGGACAGAGTTTGGGACAACTTCAGCCTCTGAGGAACTCTGAGTTCCCTCAGAGTAAAAGGGAACTCCCAGAAAGGAGACAGCCAGAGAAGGGGAGCTCCAAGTTATACAAATAAACTTTGTCCAGTCCTTTGGCTGACCTGGAAACCATCCATGAACAGGTCAGATCCCAAGGAGTCTAAGGCTAATATAACTGAAATGAGACTATGAGCTCCCACCAACCAGAGAGACAGATTTTACAGACTGAGTCTAAACAAGTTAAGTGACTGCTTTAACAACAAAAAAATTCATTCTTTAGGGTTACATTTGGGTATATATGTATATCTGGTTTTGAATTGAATTTCTTTATATATTCTGAATCATTAATCCCTTGCAGATATAGGATTTTTACAAATATCTTTCATTCTGTAGGTTGTTGGGTTTTGTTTTGTTTTTTTCACTTTCTTGGTGGTGTCCTTTGATGCACAAGTTTTTAACTTTCATGGGAGTCCAATTTATCTAGTTTGTCTTGTTGCCTGTGTTTTTGTTGTCATACTTGAGAAAGCACTGCCAAATCCAATGTCAAGACTTCCCTGAATGTTTTCTTCTAAGAGTTTTTAGTTTTAGTAAAGTCTTACATTTAGGACCTTGATCCGTTTTGAGTGTATTTTTGTCTATGATGTAAGGTAAGGGTCCAACTATATTATTTTGTGGGTAGATATCCAATTTTCCCAGCGCCAATTTTCCCAGCACCATTGGTTGAAAAGACTGTCCTTTCCCCCAGTGAATAGTCTTGGCATTCTGTAGAAAATGAATTGACCATGTGTGAGGGCTTATTTCTGGGCTTTCTATTCTATTTCATCACTCTGTTTGTATGCCAATACCACAGTGTTTTAAACACTGCACCTTTGTAGTAAGTTACAAGTTAGGAAGAGTAAGCCCTCCAAATTTATTCTTCTTTTTCAGTGTTGTTTTGCTTATTTGAGGCCTCTTGCAATCCCACATGAATCTGAAAATATGCTTTTCCATTCAACAAAAAAGGCTGTTGGAATTTTGGTAGGAGCACTCACTCTCTAGATTGCTTTGGGGGGGGTACTGATGGCTTAATGTTAAGTCTTCCTATCTATGAACATGGATATCCATTTATTATGTGTACTTACATTTGATTTTTATTTTACTTGTTTCCATCTATTTTTATTTCTCTCAGCAATATTTTATAGTTTTCAGCATATAAGTCTTGACCCCTCCTTGGTTCAACATATTCCTAAGTATTTAATTCCTTCAGATGCTACTATAAATAGAATTACTTTTAAATTTCCTCTTCAAGTTGTTCATCACTGGTACACAGAACCACAAATGGTACCTGTATTTTGATCTTCTACCCTGAAACGTTGAATTCTTTTATTAGCTCTAGTAGCTTTATTGTGGATGATGTGATATTTTCTATGTACAGGAATATGCCATCTATGAATAGAGACTATTTTACCTCTTCATTTGCAATTCAAATGCCTTTTATTTCTTTTTATTGTATAGTTCTGGCTAGGACTTTTAGCACAAATGCTTAACAGGAGTGGTGAAAGTGAGCCTCCTTATCTTGTTCCTAATCTTAACTCAGTCTTTTTTTTTTTTTAATGTTTATTTATTTATTTGAGAGAGAGGTAGAGAGTGAGTAGTAGAGGAGGACAGAAAGAGGGAGAGAGAGAATCCAAAGCAGAATCCAAATCCACACTGTCAGCACAGAGCCCAAAACAGGGCTCAAACTCACAAACCATGAGATAATGACCTGAGCCGAAATCAAGTTGGATGCTTAACCAACTGAGCCATCCAAGTGCCCCTAGCTTTCAGTCTTTTACCATTAAACATGATGTTAGCTGTGGACTTTTCATAAATGACCTTTCATGGTAAGGAATTTTCCCCTTTTCCTAGTGTGTTGAGTGTTAGGGTTTTTTGGTGGCTTTTGTTTTTGTTTTTAATGAAAGGCTGTTGGGGCACCTGGGCAGCTCAGTTAAGCATCTGACTTCGGCTCAGGTCATGATCTCACAGTTCGTGTGTTTGAGCCCCGTACTGGGCTCTGCACTGACAGCTCAGAGCCTGGAGCCTGCTTTGGATTCTGTGTCTCTTGTGCGCGCTCTCTCTCTGTCTGCCCCTGCCCCCACTCACATTTGCTCTCTCTCTAAAATGAATAAATTACAAAAACAATTTAATGAAAGGCTGTTAAATTTTGTCAAATGGCCTTTTCCATTGTCAGCTGAGATGATCATGTGTTTTTTATCCCATCTATTAATGTGGTGTATTACATCAACTGATTGTCCTATGTTCAATCCCCTTTTACATTTCTGGGATAAATTCCACTTGGCAATGCTATATAAACATTTTAATGTGCTGTCGGATTTGGTTAGTTTTTTTGTTGAGAATTTTTGTGTTTAGATTCATTAGAAATCCTGATCGCTAGTTTTCTCTTCTTGTATCTTTGTCATTATTATCCTTTTGATTAAAAATTTTTTTCATGCTTCCACAGAAATCCCTCCATCTCTTCACATACCTAGCCTACTTCTACTAACTGGTTTAGTATTTTATTATGGTTAAATGAAAGACTCTTTCTGGTAACTCCAACATAGATGAAGAGGTAGAAGATCTAAGCCATCTCATCTCTAGGTCTGCTTCTACTGATTGTTTTCTTTTCACTGTGGGTCACACTTTCGTGTGTGTGTGTGTGTGTGTGTACTATTGAGCATATACTGAACATTCTGTATGACAGACTTCTAAAGACTCAAGTAGAAATGTATTTACCTCCAAAAAGAGGTATGCGATTTCTTTTGTCAGGTTACAGTTCTTAAGCTATGTCTCGTCTTTGTTGCAGATTTAGTCTGATTCCTCTGCTTTGAGTTAGTCGCTTCCTTATAGTTGGTGGTCTTAAAAGCTTCAGAGAGATTTCTCTCAGTAATCTCCACTGCTACTTTTAGCCACAATTGGGAGAAAGATGTGTTCCATGGCTGCTTTAATCCATTGAACCAACAAGGGAGCGACATGATAATATAGGTTGCATGAAGTCCATTTTTCAGTACGCAGAGTGGAGGAGGTGTCCAGCACTTCAAGGCAGTACTGGAGTTTCTGGCACTCAGTCCCTAGTACTGTCAGAACAAGTTGTGGTCACGAGTTACAGTGTCAGTGATGTTTTCGCTACAGCAGTACTGGGTAGGATGGCTAGACAATGTTCTAGACCATGTAGCTTCCAAGCCTGAGATTTCATAATACCCTTTAAAAAAATTATCTTCTATTTCTGTACTATGACTTATAAATTATCCTGATAGATGATATCAAATATAAAGTGCCTAGTCATGTCATATAGGCAGTGATAAACAAATATTAGCTATTATTCTGCATCCATGATTCTAGGTATGTAATATAGTCAGAGTTCAAATGTGTAGAAAGAGTTTTTTTCTACTATGTAGTCTTTCAGATGAACACTTTACTCCCCCTGCTTGCCCATCCCTAGATTACAGTGGAGTTTGTAACCCAGCAACATCATAATTCAGTAATTATCCTCTACTTAGGAAAGGACATGAAGATTTCTGCCTATTATTGGGTAGTATAATTTACCTAGGATGGTTTCCAATATTGTAACATTTATAAAGAAGCAATTAAAGCTTGGACCATTGCAATAGCCTTGTAACTGTTCTCCTTGTTTTCACTCTGGCTCCTTTACAGCCTACTCGCTGTGCAGAAGCCAGAGCAAACTTTAACTAGATAATTTCAAGCCCTGCTCAGAATTCTCTAATGGCTTCCTTTCAACACTCAACTAAATTAAAATGTCCTATGATGATTTACAAGGCCTATGTGATTTGATCCCTGGCCAACTTGTTGCCTTACCTTCTTTAACTCTCTTCCCTTCAATGATTTGCTCTGACCATCCTGGCCTTAATGCTTGAACCACCCAAACTCATTCCTAACCTCATGGATTTCACACTTGATATTTTATCCCTCTGGAACATTCTTCCCTCTGATCTTCATATTACCTCACTCCTTCAGTTCCATACTCAAAGGTTACCTCCTAAGAGAAGACCACCCTACCTAAAATACCACATCTCTGTCCCCTTATCCTGTTTTATTATTTTTCATAGTATGGATCACTATGAAAAGTGTATTATGTATTTATTATCTATTTCCCTCAGTACCATAAGTTCCAAGAAGGCAGACACTTTGTTTTGTTCATTCCTCTACCCTTTCCTTTTTTAACTGAGGATCTATTATAAAAATATCCATATTGAATGCCACGGCTTCAGCCAATATTATATAGGTGACACTAAAATAAAGAACATACGCTATATATTAACTAAAACTTATTTAATATTTATTTTTGAGAGAGAGAGCATGGCCAGGGGAGGGGCAGAGGTGGGGGGGAGGAACAGAGGATCCCAAGTGGGCTCTGTGCTGACAACAACGAGCCCAATGTGGGGCTCAAACTCACGAACTGTGAGATCATGATGTGAGCCAAAGTCAGACACTCAACCACTGAGCCACCCAGGCACCCCAACTAACTAGAATTTAAATAAAAACTTGAAACAAAAAGAATTTTTAAGAAGTAAAATTTAAAAAATAAAATAAAGAACAAAGTGGCATGTACTAAACTTTAAGAAATTAGTGAAGACTCTAAAAGGCAGAAATTTACTTATAATAAAAAGGATGTACGGAAGCATATGATAAAAATCAATGAAGGCTCTATGAAGGAGAGAGAGGACAGAATCATGGAAATCAGTTAAGAGGCTGAAGCACTAGGTACTAACATCACATGTATTGGAAGTTTAAATTAGGGTGGAAGTGAGAACATAAACAGAAAATAGAAATGAAGAGGGATGAATGCAATAAATATTTCCCTAAAGAAATTTTCTTTAACTGACTACACACATAATAATGAGAAAGGAAAAAAAAGAGGTTAGAAGTTCTGAGCTTCAGTATCTAGGAGAATGGTGGTATCACTAGCAAATAAATGAAGAAGTCACTGATTCAGAACAGGTTTGGAGGGAGATAAGGTAAGGTTTTCAATGTTAGTCATGGAGTATTCAAAGTAACAATGAGGCAGCTAGATGGAAATAATGAGGCTATATAAGATGTATACCCTTTTAGCCCAGCCAAAAAATTACTGAACAATAAACACAATGCTTTGCTATCTATTTTGATAACAAAATAATACAGTCTAATATTAAAGGATGTCTTTAAAGGATGACATTTATCCATTTTCCTTTCCTTATTTTGAAATGATGAGCATGGACTGTACAAGTTCCAGTATAGCAATACTCAGAGGACTTGAAACACTACTGAGTTTTAACTTCAACATTGTGGTTTACAGTGCCCTGAGCAAAGTGTGAAGTGGTAAGAGTACCACACATGTTCTAACTACTCTACCATCGTTGCACAAAAACAGTCACAGTCAATACATAAATGAATGAGCATGGCAACACGATGAGTGAGGTATACTACAGGCATTTTATGACAAAGAGCCAAAGACTGAAATTCCTATCAATGCATGGGATAACTAGTTCTTCAAAGTACAGAACTAGCCTATGTTACGTGGAACTTCAGAATGTCCCACATATATTTATGTATACAGAGAAACTTATGAACTCAGAACCCAACTCCTTAGTATAAATAAGTGCCAAAAAAACTGCAGTTTTAACACATGAATTTGTAATGAATATGACCACCATATAAATTGAAGAAAACTTTAGCAAGAGTTCATCATTTCAGAAAATCATGTCATTGCCAGTAATGCCACTCATTCATGGAATTTAGGGTGCTAATCAATATGCCTGCCTTTGTACCTGCAACACTTGCAGTGATACTGCAGCTACAAATATCTAACTGCTTCACTGTCGAGCCTTTTCAATGTCAATGTCAAGCCTTTTCATTTTGAAATGTAACTATTTTGTTATAATTTAGTTCTAAATTTACTTCCCTGTAATATTACAGTATTATATTGATATTCTTACATTTGTATGTGCAAGTTGATTATATAATCTTTGCATTTCCATTTCAGGTTAATGAAGTAGTACTATAAAATATTTGTTCAAAACAAAAAAGAGGGGTTGGGTATGACAGAGTTGAGAATCATTAGTCTAAAGATTTGCAAGTTGAGGCACATATGAATTTTCTCTTGGACCGGTCTGTCTAAAAGCAAATCTTCCAGTCTCGTCTAGGGAGCATAAACTTGTCATAAACATTTTGAGAGTTAAGAAAAGGGGTCAGGGGCGCCTGGGTGGCTCAGTTGGTTAAGCGTCTGACTTTGGCTCAGGTCATGATCTCACAGTACGTGAGTTCGAGCCCAGCGTCGGGCTCTGTGCTGAAAGCTCAGAGCCTGGAGCCTGCTTCGGATTCTGTGTCTCCCTCTCTCTCTGCCCCTCCCCTGCTCATCCTCTGTCTCTGTCTCAAAAATAAATAAAAACATTTAAAAAAAAGGGGGGGTCAGAAGTCTCCATATTCAGTATGCAGATTTTCACTATGCCTCTCCCTCCATCCACCCTCCATTTTCTGTACAGATCTTCAATCTCTGCCTTCAGGTATTCTAGAACCTAGAATATCTATTTCATTCCTGCTGAAGAGCAAATCTCCAATATTCTCCCAGGGTAAGACAGTGATAATCACTTCACTATACTACATAAGAGAAAAATCTGTGAACTCTAACTGCTTCTTTTGTAGACTTTCAACTAATCTTTCTGTTTTCAGCTTCATCTCAAACCCCACTTTCAGAGATACCCAGTGCCTCACATTCCTGAGTCTTTCCACAGTTCTTTGATATAAAATGACTTGTGCTCTTTATTGACTCTTTCTCTCTATCCAACAAGGTTAAGTTACAGCTGTCTAATGTCTAATGAGAGTAAACACATGTGTTCAATTTACTATCTTTAACTGGAAGTTGCAGTTTTCTGTAAATATTTATATAGTCAAAAAAATCTATCAATATTTTCCCTTTTAAAAAAGATTTTATTTTTAAGTAATCGCTATACCCAATGTAGGACTCAAACCTATAAGCGCTAGATCAAGAGTCGCACACTCCACTGACTGAGCCAGCCAGGTGCCCCTCAATGTTTTCAGTTGTGATTTCTTTTTATATATTTTGGTAGACAAAGTTAATAAATTTTACAAAAGTTTAATTAAATTGAAAATATTCCAGGGGCACTTGGGTGGCTCAGTCAGTTAAGTATCTGACTTCGGCTCAGGTCAGTTCATGATCTCGCTGTTCATGGGTTCAAACCCCGCATAGGGCTCTGTGCTGACAGCTCAGAGCCTAGAGCCTGCTTCAGATTCTGTGTCTCCTTCTCTCTCTGCCCCTCCCCTAATCCTGCTCTGTCTCTCACAAATAAATAAACATTAAGAAAAAATTTTTAAAAAGAAAAAAATATATTCCATAAAAAAATAAAATGCCAACGTGATCACAATAAAAACAAAAAAGCCTAAATAAGTCAGTAACTGAAGAAGAAATTGGAAACTCATGGCTAATAAGTGATTATTCTGCTATATCCGTTGCTCTTTCATGTCTAATCTAAATTGAACAAATTATTCTATGGAACTGTTCATCTAGGGGAGGAAGAAACACCAACAACTTTACAATTTGCCCCTAAGTACTGTGAAGGGGACAGGGTCCCCAGAGCCCAATATGTTATCCTCAGAGCCCAATATGGTATCTAGCACAGTACAGGCATTCAATGATTGTTGAATGAATGAACTTTGGAATAAGAGTACAATTTGGTGGCAAAAAATAACTCATGAGGTTTGTCAACAGAATTATTTAAATAAGAATTATAGCCACTAAAGTAGGCTGCTCAAAATGAAGTTTAAAATAGAAAATACAAATAAAAACTTTATTACTATCTATTAAGCTACCCAAATATCACATAACGTACCTAAGTACTATATACCAAAGTATCCTAGTCATATTAGATAGCTCACTTTAATACCAGCTTGGCAAAGACATAAGCCACCTGTCCTTTATACTTCAATAGTAAAATAAATCAGTGATGGGGGAACGTAATCATGCATATAAGATTTCAAAGGGAACATAGTTCATAACACATACTTCAGCCAACATATGCTCCAAACATATGTACTATATAATATGTGAAAAATAGCATTTTTCCTATGCATCTTAGGAATTTTAAAGCAACATCAAATCAATTACCCAGTCTTCCCATCTCATTTCCAGATGAGCATTATGTTGAGATCATAAACAAATTATTGCTTTTAACAGTACTCTCTAAAAAAACTCTCATCTAGTATCAGTATACCTCTTTTCAGGCCACCTTCTGCTTTGTAGAAGAAAGTAAGCCAAGTTGTTTGTTATGTTTCGTATCGTTTCCATAGCAAAAGTCTGTGCCTGCTTAATTTAACTAAAGCTGGAGCGTTAAAGCCGAAAGGTCACTATAGGACAGACTAGAGCAGCTTCAATAAGAGCAATTCTATTATCAGGTCTGCTAAATTACTTGGGGGGAAGGAATCTGAATATATCAGAAACATGAGAACACATCATACAGATACTAAAAATAATTAAATTTCCATAATATAAACTGCTTCAAACTGAAAATGTGCATATAACATCATAATAAAAAATCACCTGGAAAATGATCTTGGTATATGATGAAATATAAAGTCGAAATATGAAAAAAATTCTACAATCCCCATTTTAAAAATTTCAGTAGCTTTTGGGGCGCCTGGGTGGCTCAGTCGTTAAGCGTCCGACTTCGGCTCAGGTCATGATCTCACAGTTCATGAGTTCAAGCCCCGCATTGGGCTCTGTGCTGACAGCTCAGAGCCTGGAGCCCGCTTCAAATTCTATGTCTCCCTCTCCCTCTGCTCCTCCCCCATTCATGCTCTCTCTCTCTCTCCTTCAAAAATAAATAAAAACATTAAAAATAATAATAAATTAAAAATTTCAGTACCTTTTGAGCTACTGAATTAAAATATTTATGTCTGTTTTTAAAATGTTTATTTATTTTTGAGAGAGACAAAGAGAGGGCAGGGGAGGGGCAAAGAGAAGGAGACAAAGAATCTGAAGCAGGCTCCAGGCTCTGAGCTGTCAGCACAGAACCCAACGCAGGGCTTGAACTCATGGACCACAAGATCATGACATGAGCCAAAGTTGGACATGTAATCAAGTGACCCATCCAAGTGGCCCTAAAATATTTATGTCTTAGTAAAATTATTACTGTATAATATAACGTATGTGTGGTTTTATGTAATTTTATCCCATGTGTAGATTCAAGTAATCACCATCACCATCAAGATAAGGAACTCTTCTGGGGCGCCTGGGTGGCTCAGTCAGTTGAACATCCGACTTCGGCTCAGGTCATGATCTCGCGGTTTGTGAGTTCGAGCCCCGTGTCAGGCTCTGTGATGACAGCTCAGAGCCTGGAGCCTGCTTTGGATTCTGTGTCTCCTTCTCTCTCTGCCCCTCCCCCACTTGTGCTCTGACTCTCTCTGCCTCTCAAAAATAAAATAAAAATGTAAAAAAAAATTTTTTCTTTTTAAAAAGATAAGGAACTCTTCCATCACCACAAAGCAACTCTCTTGCTCTATATTTGCAACGTTCAACCTATCTCTGTTCCCTGGCTTCTAAACTAGCACTGCCCAACAGAATTTTGTGCAATGATAAAAATCTTCTACATCTGCATTAAAAAAAAAATCCATGAGGGGTGCCTGGGTGGCTCAGTCAGTTGAGCGTCTGACTGGCTCAGGTCATGATCTCGCAGTTTGTGAGTTTGAGCCCCACGTCAGGCTCTATGGTGATAGCTCAGAGGCTGGAGCCTGCTTCAGATTCTGTGTCTCCTTCTCTCTCTGTCCCTCCCCCACTTGTGCTCTCTCTCTGCCTCTCAAAAATAAAATAAAAATGTAAAAAATACAAAATAAAAAATAAAAGATAAGGAACTCTTCCATCACCACAAAGCAACTCTCTTGTTCTACGCCTTTCATATTTGAAAAAGAGAACCTGTCTCTGTTCCCTGGCTTCTAAACTAGCACTGCCCAACAGAATTTTGTGCAATGATAAAAATCTTCTACATCTGCATTAAAAAAAAAACCCACAAGGGCGCCTGGGTGACTCAGTCAGTTGAGCGCCTGACTTCGGCTCAGGTCATGATATTACAGCTCATGAGTTCAAGCCCCACGTCAGGCTCTGTGCTGACAGCTCAGAGCCTGGAGCCTGCTTTGGATTCTGTGCCTCCCTCTCTCTCTGCCCTAACCCACTCGCATTCTGTCTCTGTCTCTCTCAAAAATAAATAAACAATAAAAAAAATCCATGATTCATGTACAATCAATTCTTGTGTAAGATGTGAGGTTTAGGTTCCAATTTATTTTCTTGCCTATGGATGTGCAATTGCTCCAGCATCATTTGTTAAAAAGACAATGTTGTCTGTCATTAGCCACATGCCTACCAAGTCTTGAAGTTCTGTTGATGCAACTCAGAACTGAAATTTTAATTTTGGTTAATTTAAATTTAAATGTGGCTAGTAGCTACTGAATTGGATAGTGCAGCTCTAAACTCTTCCCTAAGGAGGTTCAGTGGTTCAGTCAGTTAAGCATCTGATTCTTGGTTTTGGCTCAGGTCGTGATCTCACGGTTCATGGCTTCAAGCCCTGCATCAGGCTCTGCTCTGACAGCAAGGAGCGTGCTTGGGATTCTCTCTCCCTCTCCCTACCCCTCCATTGCGCGCGCTCTCTCTCTCTCTCTCTCTCTCTCTCTCAAAATAAACTTTAAAATAAATAAACTCTTCCCTCTGCTTCATACCTTTCCTCACTTAGTATCTACCTTTTCTCTGGCTAATGTTTTTAATTAGCTAGGAATTTTCCTCAAATAAGCAGTGCCCATTTCAACCCCTTCAGCTATGTCCTCTTTGAGAGATGTGAATTTCATCCTTTAAACCTTTATCATACTTTATTGTTATCTCATTTGCAAGCTTCACCAAACTGTAAATTTCATGGGAGTAGGAAACATGTCTGATCTCCCCCCACTGAATCCCCAGCTAAGTAACAGACTGTCTTGGATGTATTAAATAGTTGCAGACCACATTAATTACTAAGGTTGTTTACTTTAAATAAAAGAAATCAACTTATTAGATGGCTAGAAGGTAGGAGGTATTTTGCAAAAGCTTCAGTTTTGAGTTCTTCCATAATTTCAAAAAATATATACTTCAGAAACTTCTTAGCTCTCAATGTATAAGTATACTGAGAACATCTGAAATTGTCCTTTAACAAATACCAGAAAGATTTCTACAACTAGTGCTTAAGTGCCCTTCTCTTTTCATTTTGATACAATACTAGCCCATGGAATGCAAACACAACTCTTTCAAATGACACTAATCATTCCAGGTGAATTCTAAGATGCCAATGTTGGTATCTTACTCGGCTACTTACTCTTCATCAGGGTTCACAGAATACTGATCAACATTTGTTGACATTTTCTGAGCATTTACTATGTGTAAGGTACTATGCCATGTTCTGTCCATGCAGTGTTTCATTTAATCCTCCTATCAGTTCTTAGGGTGTTATCCTTGTTTTATAAAAAAGGAACCAGAGGTAAAGTTCCTCCCATAATTAGCCTCTTATATCATATTCTAATTCTCAATATTTTACCTAATACATTACAATATTATTTTATTTACTTACTCATTGTCTCCTCTCAGTATAATGTAAGAAAGGCCCATGTGGGCAGAGACTTTATTTTGTTCATCTCTAGATCCCCAGCATCTACAATACTGTCTGTAAGGTATCGAGCAATCAAAAAATATTTATTCAGTGAACAAAAGGATAGATGGGTGAATAAATTAGGCAATGAATGATTTAATAAAAAAAAAAAAAAAATCTACAACATTTTAGTTACTTGGCCAAAGACACAGTACAGCCCAGGATTCAAACCTAAGCAGTGTGACTGAAGAACCCATATTAGTCACTTAGCTACTACTAAACTCCTGAATATAATCAAAAGACCATACCGTACAGGGGATATGGCAGAGGAGACAGTGACACCAAAGATTTATGCAGAGCTGTGATGTATAGTACAGTATAGAGTTGTTGCTGAGGAAAGGCTCCCAACAACAACTACTTTTCACAGGGACTACTTTTCACAGTCTCCTTGTATTTAAGTAGGGCCATATGACTTCTTTGGCCAGAGGTCTGTGAGTTGTAATAACTGGTAGTAACTTCCAGGTTCAAGCATCTTATGTGCCTTCCCTATACTCCCTTTGCTTTTCTCAGGAACCATGGAGGCTATGTGTTGAAGATGATGACATCACAAGAGGACAGACCTTGAATTCATGAGTGACAATCTAAAAGAAAATAAATAAGCTTCCTTTTTTTAGGTCCTAAACCACTGAACACTGGGAAGTATTGGTCACAGTAGTTAGCCTAACATGATTAATCCAAGAGAGTTTAAACTACAATAATGGTAAACAAAAGTCTAAGATTTTGACTGAGGACTTTATATAAAGGTAGTAGAAATAACACATGACTTTAAATCAAAGACCAGGGTTTCTAAAAAGGCTTATCTGGAGAATTAAATGAAAGAATGTGAAAGTACTTAATAAAAAGAACTATGACATTATAACATAGCTGCAGTCTAAGAGGCAATATGGTAAAACAGAAAACAGAGTAGCAGAGTCAAAAGACCTGGGTTTAAGATCTCTGCCAATTACATCATGTGTAATCTTAAATCATCTGCACAATGTACTTGCCTTGCCCTTTACCAAGAACTCTTGTGAATATTAAATATAAACTCTGAGAAAACATTTTATAAACTACAAAGGACTGAAAAAAGCAAGTTTTTGCAATTAACATCAGCACAAATCTGCAAAATGTCACTGAATTTGGCATTGTTGTGAAGTTGCATGTTGACTTTTAGCACTCTGGGGATACATGTCCATTTGAAAATCAAATTATTTTACTTTATTTTAAAATTTTTTTTTAACGTTTATTTATTTTTGAGACAGAGAGAGACAGAGCATGAACAGGGGAGGGTCAGAGAGAGGGAGACACAGAATATGAAACAGGCTCCAGGCTCCAAGCTGTCAGCACAGAGCCCAACGCGGGGCTCAAACTCACAGACCGTGAGATCATGACCTGAGCTGAAGTCGGACGCTCAACCAACTGAGCCACCCAGGCGCCCCTTTTATTTTATTTTTATTTTATTTTTTTTTTTTTTAATTTTTTTTTTTTTTTAACGTTTATTTATTTTTGAGACAGAGAGAGACAGAGCATGAACGGGGGAGGGGCAGAGAGAGAGGGAGACACAGAATCGGAAGCAGGCTCCAGGCTCCGAGCCATTAGCCCAGAGCCTGACGCGGGGCTCGAACTCACGGACCGCGAGATCGTGACCTGGCTGAAGTCGGACGCTTAACCGACTGCGCCACCCAGGCGCCCCCCTTTTATTTTATTTTTAATGTTTATTTATTTTTGAGAGAGAGGAGACTGAGTAAGAGTGGGGGAGGGGCAGAGAGAGAGGGAGACAAAGAATCTGAAGCAGGCTCCAGGCTCCAAGCTGCCAGCACAGAGCCAGACAATGAACCCTGACATCATGACCGGAGCTGAAGTCAGACACTTTGACTGAGCCACCCAGGTACCCCAAATTCTTTTAAAATAACTGTTCTAAAACTTACTCTAAAAGATAATGAGAATCTGTAATATGTTAAAACATTTAAAACAAAATTCAGAAAGTTAAGAACTATAAGACTCTTCCAATCCTAGTGAATGAAAACGTACATTTTCACTATACAACTCCAATAAAAAACTATGGACTTTATTTTCCCGTATTTAGATAAGTATTAAAAAGAAAAATAATCTGATTAAATACTACTTATAAACTATATTAAACTTATTAAAGATTAATTTCCTGGAAACAAGTAAACAATTTAGTTTCACTTCAGACTAAACTGCATCTCTTTCTCAATTGTGCTTATGCATTCTAAAGGCACTATAGAAATTTTTTACCCCACAAAACAAAAACACTGTGAATGTGCAAAACCCAAAAAAACCCCACTGGTAATGTGGAAGAGCAGTGCTGCATAATTCTATAGTCCCTAACCATAAACTAAAAAAAAAAAAAAAAAAAAAAAGAGACTCTACACACACACACACACACACACACACACACACACACACCCCATACATCTACCAGACCAATTTAATAATAAAAGAACATTTAGTTTCTATTTTTGCACTCTCCATTTATAAATTCACCACATTTTTCTTTTTCCCCTTCTGGAAGACACATATTAAGACTAGGATATTAAAAAAACAACTGCATATCTGGGGAAAATTAGAAACTAAACACTCATGCTTAGGGAAAGGCTCAGAAAAGACCAGGAAAAAAAAAAAGACCAGAGATCTTAAATTTACACCTCAGGCTGATCCTTGGTAAAGAAACAGCCTACAGCAATCAAAACACCAGAAACAGGGGTGCCCGGGTGGCTCAGTTGGTTAAGAATCCGACTCTTGATCTCATCTCAGGTCATGATCTCACAGTTCGTAAGATCGAGCTTCGCGTCAGGCTCTGTGCTGACAGCACGGAGCCTGCTTGGGATTCTTTCTCCCTCTCTCTGCACCTCTCCTCCCTGCGAGCATGTGTACATTTTCTATCTCTCAAAATAAATAAACTTAAAAAAAAACCAGAAACAATAATAAAAAACAGCAATCCTTGTTGGAAGAGGGGGGGAATCTGATTTCCAGTTGTAAATTCATAACTTTATAACTTCAGGAACTAGAAAAAGGAGGACAAACTAAACCTAAAGCTAGCAGAAGGAAGAAAATAATAAAGATTAGAGCAGAGATACATGAAATAGAGAAGAGAAAAACACTAGAGAAAATCAATGAAACCAAAAGTTGGTTATTTGAAAAGATCAACAAAGTTGACAAACCTTTCATTCACTAGATGGACTAAGAAAAAAGAGAGAAGACTCAAATTACTAAAATCAGAAACGAAAATGAGGACATTACTACCAACTCTACAGAAATAAAAAGGATTAAGAGTACTATAAATATTTGTATACCAACAAATTGGATAACCACACTGGACAAATTCCTAGAAACTCAAAACTTTCTAACACTAAACTATGAAGAAATAGAAAATCTGGGGGTACCTGGGTGGCTCAGTCATTTAAGCATCTGAGTCTTGGTTTCGACTCAGGTCATGATCTCATGGTTTGTGGGATCAAGTTCTATGTCAGACTTTGCACTGACAGTGTGGAGCCCGCTTGGTATTCTCTCTGCCTTCCACCCCCAGTTCATGCACTCTCTCTCAAAATAAATAAATAAACTTAAAAAAAAAAAAAAAAAAAGAAATAGACAATCTGAAAATTCCTATAACTAGTATGAACACTGAATCAGTAGTTAAAAATCACCTCAAGAAGGAAGTCCTGGACCCAGTGAATTCAACCAAACATTAAAGAACTAATACCAATCTTTCTCAATATTTTCAAATAAACTGAAGAGTACTGAACATTTCCTAACTCATCCCATGAGGTCAACAGTACCCTGATACTAAAGCCAAAGACACAACAAGAAAACTACAGACCAATATTCCTTATGAACACGGATGCAAAAGACCTCAACAAAATACTAGCAAACTGAATTAATCAGCATGTTAAAAGGGTTATATACAGTAACCAAGTGAGATTTATTCCTGGAATGCAAGAATAGTTCAACATATAAGCACCTATCAATATAATATACTACGTTAATAGAATGAAGGGAGGAAATCACATGATTATCTCAATTGGTTCAGAAAAACTTTAGCAAAATCCAATACTCTTTCATGATAAAAACACTCAACAAACTATGGGGCG
This sequence comes from Panthera onca, assembly GCF_046562875.1. Taxonomy (NCBI): domain Eukaryota; kingdom Metazoa; phylum Chordata; class Mammalia; order Carnivora; family Felidae; genus Panthera; species Panthera onca. Next base: position 43,272,687 of record NC_138353.1, on the reverse strand, counting down.
CCTGGGTGGCTCAGTCGGTTGAGTGTCCGACTTCAGCTCAGGTCACGATCTTGCGGTCCGTGAGTTCAAGCCCCGCGTCGGGCTCTGGGCTGATGGCTCAGAGCCTGGAGCCTGCTTCCGATTCTGTGTCTCCCTCTATCTCTGACCCTCCCCCATTCATGCTCTGTCTCTCTCTGTCTCAAAAAAAAAAAAAAAACAAAAAAACAAAAAAAAAAACACTCAACAAACTAGAAGGAAATTAGCTCAATATAATAAAAGCCATATATGAAAAACCCACAGGGGCGCCTGGGTGGCTCAGTCGGTTGGGCGGCCGACTTCGGCTCAGGTCATGATCTCGCAATCCGTGAGTTCGAGCCCCGCGTCGGGCTCTGTGCTGACAGCTCGGAGCCTGGAGCCTGTTTCAGATTCTGTGTCTCCCTCTCTCTGACCCCCCCCCCCGCCCCCCCGTTCATGCTCTGTCTCAAAAATAAATAAACGTTAAAAAAAATTTTTTTAAAAAAAAGAAAAAGAAAAACCCACAATGAACATCATACTCAAAGGAGAAAGACTGAGAGCTTTTCCTAGAAGACCAGGAACAACCCAAGTATGCCTGCTCTCACCAGTTCTAGTCAAAACAGTACTAGAAATTCTAGCCAGAGCAATTAGGCAAGAAAAAGAAATAAAAGGCACCCAAATTAGAAAGAAAGAAGTGAAGTTATCCTTGTTCTTAGATGGTATGATCTTATATGAAGAAAACCCTAATGATTACACACACACACACACACACACACACACACACACACACACAGCTATTCACAGAATTCAACAGAGTATCAGGACACAAAGTCGACACACAAAAATCAGTTGGTATTTCTATACACAATCTGAACAATCTAGAAAAAAAATTATGAAAACAATTCCATTTACAATAGTAAGAATAAAACATTTTGGAATTAAGTTAACCAAGAAGCATGATCAACAACAACCAAACTATGGAAAGAGCCCAAATGTCCATGGATGGATAAAGAAGATGTGGTACACACACACGTACACACACACACACACCCACACACACACAGGAATATTACTCAGCAGTCAAAGAGAATGAAATCTTGCCCTTTTCAAGGACGTGGATGGAGCTACAACATATTATGCTAAGTGAAATCAGAGAAAGACAAATACCGTATATTCCACTCACATGTGGAACTTAACAAACAAAACAGATGAATTTTGTTTGGGGAAGGGGAAGGGGAAGGGGAAGGGGAAGGGGAAGGGGAAGGGGAAGGGGAAGGGGAAGGGGAAGGGAAAGGGGAAGGGGAAGGGGAAGGGGAAGGGGAAAGGGAAGGGAAGGAGAAGGGGAAAAAAGAGGGAAACAACTATAAGAAACCCTTAAAGATAGAGAAGAAAAACTGAGGGTTGATGGAGGCAGGTGGGTGGGGAATGGGCTAGATGGGTGATGGATATCAGGAGGGCACTTGTTATGATGAGCGCTAAGGTGTTATATGTAAGTGATGAATCACTGAATTCATACAGTATTTGTCTTCTGTGACTGGCTTATTTCACTTAGTAATAGCCTCAGGGTTCATCCATGTTGTAACATATAACAGAATTTCTTTCCTCTTTAAGGCTACATAATATTTCATTGTATACACATTTTGCTTGTCCATTCATCCACCAATAGACATATGAGTTGCTTCCACATTTCAGTTGTTGTGAATAACATTGCTATGAACATGGATATGCAAATATCTTTTTGAGACCCTGCATTCATTTCTTTTCAGTATATACCCAGAAGTAGAATTGCTGGATCATATGGTAATTCTACTTTTAATTTTTTATTTATTTTTTATTAAAAAAAATTTTTTTTGAGAGAGAGAGTATTAGTAGGCGAGGGAGCAGAGGGAGGGAGAGAAAGAATCTTAAGTAGGGTCCACACTCAGCGTGGAGCCTGATGCAGGGCTCTATCCCACAACCCTGGGATCATGACCTGAACTGAAATCAAGAGTGGGATGCCCACCTGAGCCACCAAGGTGCCCCTCTACTTTTAATTTTTAACCACCATTCCCACCAACAGTGTACAAGGGTCCCAGTTTTTCTACGTCCTTGCCAATGCTTGTTTTCTGTTTTTTTGATAGCAGCCATCCTAGTGAGTGTGAAATGGTGTCTCATTGTTGTGATTTGCATTTTCCTTCCGGTCATTGAGTTTGAGCATTTTTTAGATTTATTGACCATTTGTATAACTTCTTTGGGAAAATGTCTTTTCAAATTTTTGCCCGTTTTTTGAAATAGGTGGTGTGTTTTTCTGTTGTTGAGTTTTAGGAGTTCTCTCTTTTTCTCTTCCTCTGTGTATGTACATGTGTATAAAAACACATGTTTGTGTGTGTGTGTGTACACACACACACACACACACACACATATGTAGTTTATACTTATGTAATTAAAATTTTTAAATGTTTTAAATGTTTATTTTTGAGAGAGAGAGAGAGAGAGACAGGGTTTGGTGGGGGGGTTGTGGAGGAGCAGAGAGGGAGGGAGACACAAAATCCGAAGCAGGCCCTAGGCTCTGAGCTGTCAGCACAGAGCTCGACACAGGACTCGAACCCACGAACCACAAGATCATGACCTGAGCTGAAGTCAGACGCTCAACTGACTGAGCCACCCAGGGGCCTCTATATTTATGTAATTTATATATTTATATTATTAGATGTATGATTTGCAGATATTTTCTCCCTTTTTTTGATTCTCTTTTTACTCTATGGATAATGTCTTTTTTTTTTTAATCTTTCTAGTTTTTATGACTTTTATTAAAAAAATTTTTTTAATGTTTATTTTTGAGACAGAGAAAGAGAGACAGAGCATGAGCAAGGTAGGGGTGGAGAGAGAGGGAGACACAGAATCTGAAGCAGGCTCCAGGCTCTGAGCTGTCAGCACAGACCCCGAAGGGGGCTCAAACTCACGAACCGTGAGATCAAATCCTCATGAAGTTGGACACTCAGCCAACTGAGCCATCCAGGTGCCCCTTATGATTTTTACTATTAAAAAGATTTTTTAGAGATAGAGCGGTGGAGAGGGGCAGAAGGAGAGGGAGGGAGAGAGAATCGTAAGCAGGCTCCACGCTTAGCATGGAGCCTGAGTTGGGGCTTGATTCCACGAGCATGAAATCACAGCCTGAGCCAAAATCAAGAGTTGAATGCTTAGCTGATTGAGCCACCCAGGTTCCCCTGGATAATGTCTTTAATGCCCCCAAATTCCGATTTTCATGAAAATGTTAATTATTTTTACATGTATGGTTTAGTAGTATCAAATACATTCATAATGTTGTATAACTTTGACCACCATCCATTTCCATAGCTCTTTTCATCTTATAAAACTGAAACTCTATACCCCTCTTTTTTGTCCCCTTAGCTCCCAGAAACCACCATTCTTCTTTTGTCTCTATGATGATGTTGACTACTCTAAGTACTTTATATCAGATATTAACATGATAAATTTTATGTTAAGTGTATTTCACAATAAAAGTTTTAGGGAAAAAAGGTATAAAAATTATAAAGAGGTAAAACGGTTATTATTCAAAGATGACCCAACTATTTAGAAAACCCAAAAGAAGCTAAAATAAACCGTTAGGTCAAGAAATATAAAGTCAAGAGAAAAATGATGGGCTTTCAATTATGGTACTGAGTCAACTTTTATCGATAAAAAAAGGGGGGCTTAATCCTTACCTCTTTAGTCCATACACAAAAAATAATTTGAGAAAGACCATAGACCTAAATATAAAAGGTAAAGCAATAAAGCTTCCAGAATAAAACACAAGAGACTGACTGCCTTCATAACCTTGGTATGTAAGCAAAGGTTCTTGAACAGGATATAAAAGCACTATTCAGGAAAAAGAATACTAATAATTTGGACTTATTAAAATTAAAAACTTCCATTCATCAAAACACACATCAATGGGCGCCTGGGTGGCTCAGTGAGCTAAGCGTCCAACTCTTGATTTCAGCTCAGGTCACGATATCAAAGTGGTGAGACAGAGCCTCACCCTGGGCATGGAGCCTGCTTAAAATTCTCTTTCTCCCTCTCCCTCTATCTCTCCCTCTATCTCTCCCCTGCTTAAGCTCTCTCTCAAAACAAACAACAAAAAAGTAAAACAAAACAGTGAAAAAGCAAGCAAAAGACAATGAGAAGAAATTATATTTGCAATGCATATACCTGACAAAAAACTTACATTCAAAACACTAAAAAAAAAAAAAAAACCTACAAATCAAAAAGAAAAAGACAATTTAAAAACTGGTCAAGAGGGGCGCCTGGGTGGCGCAGTCGGTTAAGCGTCCGACTTCAGCCAGGTCACGATCTCGCGGTCTGTGAGTTTGAGCCCCGCGTCAGGCTCCGGGCTGATGGCTCGGAGCCTGGAGCCTGTTTCAGATTCTGTGTCTCCCTCTCTCTCTGCCCCTCCCCCGTTCATGCTCTGTCTCTCTCTGTCCCAAAAATAAATAAAAAACGTTGAAAAAAAAAAATTAAAAAATAAAAAAAATAAAAAATAAAAACTGGTCAAGAAATGTGAACCGACATTTCACAGAAGAGGACAGCCAAATGTCTGAAAACAAATGTGAAAAGATGTTCAACATCACTGGTCATCAGGAAACCACAAATTAAAACCAGTGTGATTCTTCTACAACCCCACTGAAATAGTTAAAAAATACCAGCAACCAAGTGTTGGTACCGGTGAAGATGTGGAGTAACTGAAACCTCCATATTATGACTGGTCAGAAGTAAAAACTGGTATGGGCACTTTGCAATACCAGCAATTCCACTCAACGGACATATTACCAAAACAAGTGAATGCCCTGTCTATCAAAAGATAGGTGTAGTACACCTGAAACTAATGTAACACCATATGTTAACTACAGTGGAATTAAAATAAAAAATAAAAGAGATGTGTTAAAAAAGAGAAAAAAGAACATAGGTTTATTCAAAATAGTCCAGCAGCTTTATTCAAAATAGTCCAAAACCGGACACAAACCAAGTGTCTATGAATAGGAGGACAGATGAAGAAATTATAGCAAATTAATACAATAGAGTAATGCACAGCAAAGAAAAAGAAAAACTACCCGCCGCAAATGGATGAACCTCACAGTCATAATGTTGAATAAAAGAAGCCAGACAGAAAATAGGATATTCTATATGATCCCATTTATATGAAATTCAAGAATGAAAAGACAAATCTATGATGAGAAGAAGTTCAGAAGCATGATTAACTTTGGTTGGGGGATACAAACTGGGAAGGGCACAAGGGAGTCTTCAGGGTGCTTAAAATACTCTATATCTTAACCTTTGTGGTAGTTATATGGGTATGTGTATATTAAAAATTCACTGAGCTGTACATGTTAAGACTTGTGTACTTTAATGATGTGTTCTTAGCAACAAAATGTTTAAAAGAAAATAAGCCACTACTCAGAGAGCAAAATCAAGGCTTTTTTTTTTTTTTTTTTTTGTCTTGAGAACCAAGCATGCCACTCTTACGTGTGATGCTCAGATCAGTCTGGAATAGCAAATGATGCCGTCCTTTCCCGAGCATTACAAAATTCTCAGAATAGCAGAGAAATCTACAAATAGTCCTCTTAGTTGCTGAAAAAGGGCCACCTCTGTTAATGGAAAAAATGAAGTCTCAGAAGTGGACATACAGAAATGAAGAGTGTCCCTACAAAGCACACAACCCTGCAAGTGTGTAGAGTATATAGAGTCAGGCATCAGTTTCATTTCCAATTTGAGATGACCTGTTCTCATCATGTAATGCTTATTTGTCTCTGATTATGAGGAAAATGATTTCTCTGATTATCTGATTTTGCATAAAGACAATGGAATGAAGTAGTATCACAATCTTCTTTACTCAATAGCTAACAAAATAACCAAAATGTATGTGTGTGTGGTGGTGGTGGCAGTACGAGGAATGTGAAACAGAGGATTAAGATTTATATGGCACAACTACTAACTAATCCATACCTCATCCACCAGGAAAAGCAACAGCAGTAAATAAAATTAGTAAGTATAAACTAACTAACTAACTAACTAACTAAATAAATAAATAAATAAATAAATTGGGGCACCTAGGTGGCTCAATCAGTTAAGCATCCAACTCCAGGTTTCTGCTCAGGTCATGATCTCATGGTATTGAGACTGAGCCCCAAGTTGGGGTCCGCACTGGGGTGGAGCCGGCTTGGGATTCTCACTCCCTCTGTTTTTCTCTGCCCCTCCCCCAACTCGTGGGCACATACTCTCTCACTCTCTCCCTAAAAATAAATTTTAAAAAATAATAAAAATAA